>NC_063009.1:1311805-1967708 GCF_017499595.1 Psilocybe cubensis | reverse complement strand
AGCTCGCACTCAAGCAAATGCTTCACTCACTCAAGATGTATGGTCATTCCGAACCCAAGCTTGCATTTACAGATAACGTTGCCAGTGACAAGGCATTCCTTGAAGATGCCTGGCCGTCTCTTCGAGAGTCTGTGGTACCAGTTGAAAAGTATCCAGATCTTGAACCACTTGCCGTACCGACACCGCCTATTGCTATTTTTGTAAAAAGCACAGCGTCTGCCATAGACGCTGCCATGGCCTCTATTCTTGATGATCTTGATCCAAGTCATCCTGACAAAAAAATCGTGATAGGGTTTGATTCCGAGTGGAATGTTGAAGTATCATCTAATGGCCATATTCTGCATCGAGGACAAACAGCTATTATTCAAATAGCATATAAATCATCCATATACATTCTTCAGGTAATGTATAAGCTACTTAAACCAATGATTAAATGTAAACTAATAAAATTCTGATTAGATTGGTGATATGTTAGCAGGCGGTACACTTCCAAGTCAGCTTAGGATTTTATTGGAAAATCCAAATATTGTGAAAGCTGGACGGCTTGTTGAAGCCGATTTAAAGCATCTTCAAACTGCTTCCCAGTCACCCAAACCTTTTGTTGGCGCTCTTGACCTTGCCAAATATGCAAAAGACAAAATGGTAATATCTTCCGCACGATGCAGTTTGGCTGATCTATGTGCATTGGTTTTGGGAAAACGATTAAACAAAAACGTTCCCGAGCGCATTAGCAGTGCTTGGGAAAATGAAATCCTTACTCGCGATCAACTCGCCTATGCAGCCTGTGATGCATATGCTTGTATATGCATTTACAACAAACTTTCGACTCTTGAAACACCGCAAGTTCTTCCTTCTCAATTTAATGCAGGCATTCCTGTTCTCTTATTCAACACCGACAAGGCATCTGTGATTGCTCGAGGAAAAATTTCATCCCACAAAGATGATAGGCAACTCGATGGCATCAATATTACTACTACAAGAACTGCTGTCGACATTGAAGAAGTATTTGTCCCTGGTGCACTAATCAGCAGTCATCGGAACTGTTCACTTGCATCATTTGGGACACCACCATTTACTCTTGTCTGTTTACGAAGTCATTTAAAGACCTTTTCGCCAACATTTTGGACACATCATTCAAGTCAGTCGGACTCGTCTTCTAGAGCTCAAACAAGCCCTATGTCTCTAGATCAGTCATCCAATCAGGATCTATTGACTGCCAGCTTGGCAGAGTTGGATGATAACGACCTCTCACTTGATGCAACTTTTGATGATGATTCAATTCCTTCAATCGGAAATCTTGTTGTTGAAAATCATCGGCCTACTAGTGCACCTCCTATAACCACAGACCATCCTCGCAATATTGACCCAGAAAGTGCATCGTTAGGCCAACAAGTACTGGACCAGTATCCAAATACCTGGGACAGTACAATTCGGAGCCGGGTCCTCAAAGACGTTTTCCATGTTTTCAACATGTTTCATATCTCCTCAACACATGGTTTACGTGCAGAGTTTGCCCGACAGCTTCGGGATGCAATATTTATTCCTGACGGTGAAGACCGTGCCAAAATTAGTGCATGGGGCGCAATGCAAACACCACCATTGACTTTTGAGCAAATCCAAAAGCTTCGTCCACGCTGGTTATGGAAACGATGTAAACGAATCATTCCACCAGCTGACATACTGCATGGATTGCTAAAGAAGGTTTTTGAAACTTTTGGCCCCCTCAAAGATGCTACAACAGGTGCTCCTTTGTTTAACTTTAATGATTGGAAGACCTCGGGCCATATTCTTGATTTGACACGACGCGGTTTTATATCTGATCCACCCGGAATTCCTCTCTATGCGGCAATAGGGATTGATAGTGCAGCACCAAGTCTCACTATCTATCGATGTTTTCGTGGAACAAACATGACAGAGGGTGGAGTACATACTCATCTTAGATCACATCTTCCATCGTCGGGTGCATCAGTGCAACATGTTTACTCATGCCTTGCTGATTTCACTCTGCACCACAACCTTGTGGTAAGAAAGACCATATCTACTGTTACTTACTCTATCATATTAAACTGTTTTGTTAGGTTGGAACATTCAATAGCACTGGACAAAAGTATCGCAGCCATTTCTCAATCTGGTTAACCAACAGCATTCAGGAGCGATTGTCATTTCTTCACGATGTTCTAATAAATCCCGTGGAAATTACTGGATGGGTTAACGGAAACCTATACATTCCTACCACCGAAACGTTAGGCATTCTTCCGATTCCAACCAGCATTCGCATTGCAACTGGGATGTCTGAATTTATTCCTAGCATTGACAAAAAGCAACGTCATGCTTTTCTAGCTCAAATGCAACACACACGAAAGCCCATTCTTCCGATTCATAACGACATTGAAAAGCAGCTTTTCCGAGATCTTATGCAAGCCAATCCCGACTACAACTCTCTGACATCCGGCCCAATCTGGAAAAAGGCCGTGAAGGTCTGGAATCACTACGCTGATATCAATTCAGAGATATCATACAAGGTAAGCACAAAATAGCTTAAACATGACTAGTATCCTAATATTCATTTACTGCAGTTAATTGAACAATTAAAATCGTACTATGCACATTGGAAAACAAACCTCAATGTTAAAGAGTCTCTTTTTACAACATATGACATTCGGAAACCATTGGCAGCAATCCTTAGCAACCCATCTCGCTCAGTAACGGCACCCCGTGTACCAGAGAAAACTCTGAAACCACTGAGTGTCGATGACGGACTTCTTCCAACGTCCGTTTCTGTTGGAACCTTTAATACAAATCGTTCAGAGGTGCATGGTAACAACAAAGACACACCTGTACACGATGACCAACAGACACCGTTGCAAAGTGCAAATTCCGACCTTTTGCTGCCCCACTCAACAACTCGAAAAACCTTTACTACCGCGACAAATCTTGCAGTACACAATCGTGTAAATCGCGAAGCACTGTCTGAGAAACGTGTGCGTGAACAGATTCAACGATCGCACGCTTTAGATAAGGGAAAACGGCCTCGTACCTGTGCAAAATGCGGCTCCACACAATGTTCGGGTCGCCAACGGGTCAAGCATTGCCACAACCGTTGTCGTGATTGTGGAAATGTCAAATGCAAAGGTCGGTACACCAAGCGACCTGACAAGCCTTGTTATGTGGGATGGGTAGATGTTCCCGAGGAGCGATGGCCTAAACTGACCTAAATGCTCATGACATCTGGATTTCATTCATGTAATAGTAGAAACCATTGAAATTAGTACTACAACTTGCTATAAAATTAATAAATCACTTACTGTACTCCTTATTATTTGTCCGTAATCTAGAACAAGTTTCAGAAACCCTCAAACATTACCAGAGTTGATCCTCTAGCTACCGCGTCTTCGATCATCCTTCCCTTTTCGCCCAATTAGCACCCTCAACCCCTCACCTGCACAGCAGGCTATGTGTCCCTCATGAACACCACAAACATCAATCTGCCCATCCCAAGGAGCGCGTTTTACGCATCAGCATGCCCAAGTGTCCAGAATCACTTTTCGTGTGAGACGGCACTTACCACACCGGCCGTCAACGTGAGAATGATGCGGTCAGTGGGTCTGGATGCGAGGGTCCGTGTTTTTCTTGGTGAGCATTCTTCAAATGTGGTCAACACCATCACTAACCTTGACGCGCATCGTTTTCAAGGGACACACCATGCGAAAGTGCAGGAATGCTTTGTTCAAGGATGTGACTTCATGGGTGTTAATTTCGTGGCGGACACAATTGGATGTGCAGGGATGGATAGAAGACTTGGACGCATCAACACAGCGTGCCAGTAAAAAGACTTCGATGGGGTCACTAACCTTGAGAAGAAATCGTGGTGTTTTTGAATCGGGAAGCGCAGCGACGAGTTCATCTGCGAGACGAGCACGTCACTACGTGGAACACACGTACATGTGCAGAGACGTACGAGTTGGGTATGGTGAGATAGAGGCTGTCAACGACCCTAACCTTGACAACAGCCCCACACGCGGATCTGCGGGAAGGGATAGAGGACGCGTTGTCGCAGCGTGTTCAGGCTCATCGTGCCTAGCTGGCCATGAACGAGCTGGTTATGTTGGTGAGTATGGCACTAAAATTTAAAGAGGTTGTCGGGGTCACTCACCTTGAGAAGAAATCTCACCGGCATGGCGTTTTCGTAGCGGGAAGCACAGCGACGATGTTTTGTAAGATGAGCACGGCCAGTTTGGGAGGCGGGGTGTAGAGAGGCATTGAAACGTGTTCGATACGACTTGCTGGGTGTGTATGAGTGTGGTATGGTGAGTACAGCATCATATGGAGGCTGTCAGTGACACTAACCTTGCCAAGAACCCTCAACATCATCCGAGCACATCGTTTTCGAGGCACGAAGCGCGGTGGATAGCCTTGACGAGGACGGGAATGGGTGGTGAACGCGTCGGCAAAGCACGTTCAAGTCGTCAAGAGCCCCAACGTGACGCGAGCGCGTCGTCTTCGAAGTGGGAAGCGCGGTGTTTAGTTTTGACGAGCCTGGGAATGGATGGGGGACGCGGCTGATGAGCATGGGGATGGTGGATGCGTCGGCAACGCGTATTCAATTCGATTTTCTGGGTGTTGTTGCTGGTGTGGGTTGGGGAATCACGGCGGGAACGGCGGGTGGGCGTTGTTGGTGCCCTGCTGTGAATTGTTGCAGTTTCCAGCTAAGTCCTTTGCCTTGGCGTCGGAGATGTGCGCACCTTCATCTAACCGTTGCACAGTGCTATCTATGCGAGGTCAAATCGTAAGCGAGCATCAGATTCCATGAAATGTATTCGGGGCTCTTACCATGTTTGATTTATTTTTCGTGTATTTTTGTTCATCTAAGCGAGAATCAAGAGTTTAGCCGAGTTGAACCAAGCCGGCTAATCGTGAAGCAATGCGAACCACTGATATGTTAGATACTAACAGTGTAGTAACGATGTTAGTAGTATGAAATGAAGGGTGAATTCGTTCCCTCCCTTCCCTCCTTCTCTTTCCTTTTTTGTATTTTCTTTTTTTATTTTCTTTTTTAATTTTTAACCCACAAGCACCAGTATCGGGCCTACTGTTACACGCCGGACAAAAATGCTGACCAGTTAGCCTGGGTGTTGTCCTGACCAGTGACGTGACTAGTACCGTGACCAATTACATAGTGTCACACATATGCTGTCACGCTAATTCATTATTAGTAGGCTCGACAGTAAATGGCAAATTACTTGATTGTCTTGCGTTGGAACTCAGTGCGGAGTAAGACGAAATATTAAAAATCAAGTAATATGCTATTTACTGTTGAGCCTACTAATAATGACTTAGCGTGACAACATATGTGTGACAGTATGTAATTGGTCACGGTACTAGTCACATCACTGGTCAGGACAACACCCAGGCTAACTGGTCAGCATTTTTGTCCGGCGTGTTATGATCACGTACCGTACCGTAGCACGTGCCTTGTTTCATTCCTAGCTTTATTCCTTGTAGCATAGGTCTTGGGTTCCTTTGTCGAAACAACGCGCATCGTTTGCTCATCGAAAATCCTCGTTGTTCGTTCTCTGTGTTCTTGACCGTAACAGTTTGTTTCGACCACATAAATCTCTTCTAGTTCTTATCTTATCCTTGTTTATCAACCTTCGTTATCTTCCGGTCGTTCGCGGCCCGGTTATTTGCCACATCAACAATGTCTCACAATCCCGCTTTCAACAATTCCTTCGAAATCCTCCCCGAGTTCACTGCCAGTGCTGCTAATGCTCAACAGCAGCCTGGTCAGGTGCCTTACGTCGATAATCCTGGTCCTACTGGCAACCCGACACCCGAAGATGAGCGCACTTTTCTCTGGCGCGCCATTTTCAGTCTTGGTCAAAATCTCGAACACATCGCCAACCGTCAAAGCCACGAAGCCAACGAAAGCCATCAGGCTTTCAAACTCATTGCCGAACAACTGAACGTGAATCGCGCTGCGACGACTTCGTCGTCAGGCTCTTCGAAACCGTCTGCAACAATCCGTGTTCGAGAGCCTAAGAAGTTTGACGGACGTGCTCAACACGTCGACTCTTTCGTACGTGAAATCAATAATGCTCTTCATTTACAACGTGCTGCTTTTGAATCCGATCGAGACAAATGCCTGTACTTAGGTTTCTATCTCGAGGATGGATCACCGAGTGCATGGTATACGTCAATGGAAAAGTATCACCCCGAGCTCTTTGAGAGCTATGATGCTTTTCTGAAGGCTTTTAAAAAGCACTTCGAAGACAGTGATCGCTATGCGACAGCTCTTGCACAGTTGCGAAAGCTGAAGCAAGACGGATCCGCTGCTACTTATGCATCGCGTTTCCGTGAACTCGTTTGGGAGTTAGATCTGACAGATCAAACTACCATTCAAATGTTCTACGACGGTCTTAAGGACACGGTCAAGGATGCGATTACAATTACCACTGTCAATGATGCCCCAACCGTCTTTGACGATTATGTCAAGATGGTCATTTCCATTGACAACAAGCTGCACCGTTGTGTTCTCGAGCGACGTGCAGGTCCCGCTAAGTCGATTTTTGACAAGGCAAGTTTGGCAAATTCTTCACGTTCTTATGTTTCTTCGCAACCCGCTACGTCAGCTCCTGTTGCGTCGACGTCTTCGAACAATGATGTTGTTCCTATGGAGGTTGATGCTATGCATCGTGGTCCTATTACGGATGCTGAACGTAAGCGCCGTACAGATCTTCATCTTTGCTATTACTGTGGCAAAGGAGGTCATCCAGCGTCTCGTTGCCCTAATATGTCCGAGTATGCAAAGAAAAAATACAAGGACAAGGGTAAAGGCAAGGCTGATCCTTCGGGAAAAGCCTAGCCGGTAGCTCTTTAACAGTCCCAGGGCTACCGGATGCAGATGTTGGGACTCATCATGTTTCCGATTCGGAGCCCATTCACGCCCGGCTCAATAACGGGTCGTGGACAACTTTTTCTCGTTATCCGTCTCCGCGTTATGTTTTTGCTGCCTCTCATTATTCTGATTCTCCGCATCATTTTTTTATTAATGTTATTCTTCGATTTCCGAATCGTAAACCGATTCACACTTATGCGTTAATTGATTCTGGAGCTACTGCTTCATGTATTTCGGACGTCTTTAGTGCACGGCACTCATTGCCGCGTCGCACAAAAGATATACCGGTTCCTATTCTTGCAGTGGACGACCGTCCTATTGCTTCTGGTCTCGTTACTCAGGATATTATTTCTGAATTGTGTGTTGATAAACATAAAGAGCGTATTGCTCTTAGTGTTGTTTCCGTTGCGTTTCCTTTAATTCTTGGACTTGATTGGCTTCGGCGTCACAATCCTGATGTGGATTGGATGAATCCGGATCTTACTCTTTCTTGTTGTAATCTTACTCCTATGACTTCTGTTACCGTTTCGGCAAGAGGCTTCGGTCTCGAGCATCTTTCTCGTCCTCGGAATGCTCTACATGAGTGTTCAATTACCACTACCGGTTTAGGCTTCGGTCTACATCGCGGTACTATGTTTTCGTCTCGTTCTATTGATCCTTCAGTTCAAACTTCAGAACCCAAATTTCAACTTCAAACTTCCGCCTCGTCTACGCCTTCATTTCTCAATTTCCTCACTCGTTGGACTGGCTACGGTCGCTCCACCCTCAATAACCCATTGCCCGGTCGCAAAATCAATGTGGCCACCATTAACTCTCATCGTTTCCGCAAGTGTGCGAAGAATACACCTTTTGCAATGCTGCGTTACCACCCGGCTGGCTCCCCTGCATATGTAGCCGCCACTATGTCATCCGAACAGTCACTTTTGGACGACATTCTCGACCCTCCAAGTGTACCGTCACCTTCCGAATTCGAAAAATATATTCCCACCAAGTACATACCGTGGGCAAATTCGGTCTTCTCTCCCACCGAAGTCAACAACCTGCCACCTCATCGTTCGTACGATTGTGCGATCGAGATCGAAGAGGGGAAGGATCTTCCGTTTGGGCCTATGTATCGTCTCACTCAGAACGAGCAGAAAGCCTTAGCAGAGTATATTGATGATCAGGTGAAAAAAGGCTTTATTCGACGCTTGACTTCACCCGCCGCTTCTCCGATTTTGTTTGTCAAGAAGAAGACTGGAGATTTACGCCTCTGTGTCGATTATCGAGGCCTCAATGCTATCACAAAAAAGAATAGGTATCCTCTCCCGCATATTGATGATTTGCTTGATTGTACCCAAGGTTGTAAGCTTTTCACGGTCATTGACCTGAAGAATGCTTTCAATCTTATTCGCATTCGCGAAGGCGACGAGTGGAAGACTGCTTTTCGCACTTCTCTCGGCCTTTACGAATATCTCGTTATGCCTTTTGGTTTGACTAACGCTCCTTCAGTTTTTCAAGCTTTTATTCAGGACACATTACGCGATTTCATTGGCGTGTTTTGTGTTGTTTATTTGGATGATATTCTTATTTTTTCTCGCACTCAGGAAGAGCACGACGCACATGTCAAGCTTGTTCTCGACCGTCTCCGTGACTCGCATCTTTTCGCTAACGCGAAGAAGTGTGAGTTTGACAAAACGGAAGTTGAGTACCTGGGTTATATTATTGGTGCTGACGGCATCAAAATGAACCCCAAGAAGCTCGCCACAATAGCTGATTGGCCGGTTCCTCATTCTGTTCATGACATTCAATCTTTTCTTGGGTTTACAAATTTTTATCGACGTTTTGTTGACCATTACGCCGAAATCACTCTTCCGTTGAACCGACTAACTCGCAAGAACGTTAAGTTCGATTTTACAGATGTCGAACGGCAAGCTTTCGAAAAGCTTAAACGAGTATTCACGTCTTACCCGGTTCTACGACATTTCAATCCTGCAAAGCCTGCTACGCTATGCACTGACGCTTCCGATTTCGCTTTATCTGGTGTTTTACAACAGCCAGATGAAGACGGTCATCTACATCCGGTTGCGTTTCACTCTCGCAAGTTCAGTCCCGCTGAAATCAACTACGAAGTTCACGATAAAGAACTTCTCGCTATTGTGGATTCATTTCGGGACATGCGACCATGGCTTATGGGTACTGCACAGCCAGTAGTCGTACGCTGTGATCATCGAAATCTTGAGTATTTTATGTCTTCTTATCTTCTTAATCGTCGTCAAGCACGATGGTCTATGTTTCTTTCTGATTTTGACTTTCGTTTGGACTGGTTGCCTGGTGCTCAGAACGTGGCTGATGCTCCTTCACGGCGCCCCGATTTCTTTCCTAAAAAGGGGGATGACGTCTTGATGCACCAGCACCAAGCTTTACTGACACATATTCATACCGAACGCATTTTTCCCTCTGATGCTACAGATTATATCGCTTCTATCAATGCTATTTCAATTCTGCCTTCTTCCGCCGGCCTCACAACACTCAATGTCGACAACTCCGAACTCTTGGAACGCTTCAAATCTGCGTTTCGTGAAGACATCGAGTGGCGCGAAGCTGTTCTTCGAGGCGATCGTGACTTTGTGGTGCATGACAATATGGTTTTCCATAAAGGTCGTGTGTACGTACCCAAGTCGTTACGTCAAGAAATCGTCTATCAACGTCATGACTGTGTTCTTGGTGGACACCCTGGCCGTGCTCTCACTATGAACAAGGTTATGCGCGATTATTCATGGCCTGGCGTCAACACGTATATCCGCCGCTATGTTGCTGCGTGTGATACCTGTGGTCGTATCAAGGCTCCTCGACACAAACCATACGGTATCCTCCAGCCTCTCGACATTCCAAATCGCCCGTGGAAGTCGATATCGATGGATTTCATCGTCAAGCTACCGAAATCCCATGGGTATGATTCAATTTTTGTTGTTTGTGATCGTTTAACTCGTGCCGCACACTTTATTCCGTGCGTCGAGTCCACGTCTGCGCCAGATTTGGCGTGGATATTCGTGGATCGAATCTTTCGTTATCACGGTCTTCCGGACTCGATTGTCTCAGACCGTGGTGCACAATTTATTTCGCACTTTTGGAAAGAACTAATGACAAGGCTCGATGTCGATGTTCGGACATCCACTGCCTTTCATCCTCGCACCGATGGTTTGACTGAGCGTACCAACCAGACGCTTGAGACTTACCTACGTGCTTATTGCTCTTACCAGCAGGATGACTGGGTCGATTACTTACCTCTTGCAGAATTTGTATTCAATAACTCCGAAAACTCTTCAACAAAACAAACACCTTTCTTCGCTAACTATGCCTTTCACCCCACTTTCGAACCCAAACTCTCCGAAGACTCATCTGTCCCTGCCGCCGCCGATCTGGCTCAACGTTTGGACCAGATTCATCAAGAGCTTCGTGCAGAACTTCAGTTTTCGCAAGAAAAACAATCAAAATACTTTAATCAACATGTCCTACCATCACCCTCTTATCAACCTGACCAACTCGTATGGTTGCTTCGCCGCAACATTCGCACCACCCGTCCTTCACTTAAACTCGACCACCGACGTCTCGGACCTTACCCTGTCATCCGGGAAGTTGGAAATCAATCCTACCTTCTCAAGCTCCCTTCTTATCTCTCTCGCCTTCATCCCGTCTTTCATACTTCACTCCTCGAACCCTATTCCGACCCTTCTGAATTCCATCCCCATTCCGATCCTGAACCATTTAATCTCGCTGACCCCGCCCTTTCCATCTCTCATATTCTCGACTGTCGTAAAATCGGTCATCGTTATGAATATCTCGTACGATGGCGTGACTTACCCGACTCCGAAAACTCTTGGATCCCTCTTTCTGACATTCCGACAACATTCAATGAATTAATTGACAAATTCCATCGTCGACATCCTCGTTCACCTCGCCCCCATCCTATTATAATTCAACAATCGTTTAACGACCCCGAAACTGTTTTACGTACTGACAATTCTTTGTTTAATTCACAGATGGCCGAAGAAGACCCTCCTGCCCGCTTGCCCGCTGCTCCCTCGCTTGCTGCTGCCCCTGCCGAAGAAGACCTTGCTCCCGCGTCCTCTGCCGCTGCCCATGCCCCTGCCGATGAAGCCCTGGCCACCCCTGCACCAATTTCACATTCCCTTTCTTTTGATTCTTCTTTTCAAAAACGGTCACTCGTAGATACAGTCTCAACTGATATTATTCATCCAATTCGTCCTATTTCACCTCCCATCGTTCGCCAAAACCTTCGTTCAAATTATGTTCCAGCTCCTACCACTACCCTTCGTTCTGGTCGCGTTTCTAAACCGCCCATTCGTTACACTCCCGCATAAAAAGGGGGATGATGTTATGATCACGTACCGTACCGTAGCACGTGCCTTGTTTCATTCCTAGCTTTATTCCTTGTAGCATAGGTCTTGGGTTCCTTTGTCGAAACAACGCGCATCGTTTGCTCATCGAAAATCCTCGTTGTTCGTTCTCTGTGTCCTTGACCGTAACATCTACGCGACGCGACGAACCCGAACACAAGCTCGATACACGACTTGATTGTCATTGAAAAGCTGACCATTATTATGCACCGTGCATCAGTTTTCTTACGATGAAACTTTCTGCTCTTTCATCAATAGTTTGTGCAACTCGAAGCAGGTGCTTTCCCAAGATTTTCCACGATAGCTCTGAAATTGTTTAGTCACCTTTGAGTCTATTACGATGTTTCAAGGTCTAACCTTTTATCACCACGTCTACGAAGAATCATATTGTCAAATGCTAATTACCTCTTTTGCTCCGGCAATTTATCAACCTAAGTTCCTCGGGTGGACTGATAATTTACACCACAAGCTCCTCGGCATGATATTCGACTTATCAGGTTCTCGAATCAGATATTACAGTAGAACCACCCAAATCCGAATCTTCTTTGAATTCCGACGGTCTAGAGGTGAGAAAAACATGTCATCATCCGACACAATCTCTATTCTATGACAAATTAAAGCTAACGATCCATCAGCAATCTTATCGTTCCCTTCTACTCCCACTTCCAAATTCCAAGGCAAATTCCAGATGATGGATTGATCATCTGACGCCTAGCCAGTCCGCATCTCCTTATTATCGTCCGTGGACATCCATCAATCCGCACAGCATGGCTCTCTTTCTGAATACCTCTCGCTTTCCAGTCCTCCTCGGCATTGGATTAGCAGCAAAACGGCAACTATATCAATTTGGTGCATGAAATAGGAACCGACATCGGACTCCAGGATTATCTATATAAACCCTGAGCAATCTCTGGACCTTCCTTTCCTTTCACTGGCACTAGTCCAATCTACATCGATCAATCACCCAGCACCAGCCCCCAATCCCACCAATTCGAGATCATGGCCCCCAACCCTCAATGTGCTGCCCTCGCTGCTGCTAAGGAGAAGAAGGGTGAGCGAGATTCTTTGCGATATCGCAATGCTACTTTTATATCAATGCTTAATATCATTGTCCATCTATAGGATATTCATATGGACAGATCGCCAGCGGCATCGGCGCTTCTGAGCAGCGCGTAATCGATAGTGAGTTAATCTTACCTGGCCCGTCATAACGATGGAGATTAATGCCTGTCAATAGTCGTTACTGGCGCTGCTAAGCCCACCGAAGCCGAATTCAATGCCATCGCTAATGTTCTCGGAGTCTCTTCAAGTGCTGTAAGTCGCCTTCGTTGCATTAATTAACACTCTGGTCTCATAGTTCGATTCAAATCTCACTTCTCTAGGTTCCTCACACTGGCGTCCACTCCACCGCTTAAAGGAAAGCAATCAAATGATGTACAGAATATCATGATACTCTGCCAAACTCCAAGTGATTATGCTTTAGGCACACAAGATAACCTATTCATCAAAGACATCGATATGAGAAATATAAGTTATGCATATGATATGTTCTGCGGTAACTGCGAGAGTGAAATTGTTCCGGACTGCCTGAGATATTATGTGATAGTTTCTTTTAAGAAATACTCAAGGTAGTAGGCCAAAATTGTTTTCATGTTAAAGTTGTGATTTGTCCAATTGCTATATTGAACTTTTGATGCATTCAAGTCATCATGAAAGAAATAAGTATGATGTCAGGATCGGCGGGAAATATTTCGCGTTGAAATCAAAAAAAGATATACAGGAACATTCCCTCCAAAATTCGTATCGCATGTGTAATGGCATTGTTCAAGTACGTACAAAGAACCACTACTGGGAAGCAACATTACATGCTACGACGAATTCAGAAATAATACTATAAACGTAAGTCCATTAATCTAAACAAATAATCAAGGTATCGTGAGCAGTCATGGGAAGGGTGAAGGGGTCATCGCAACGTTCACAAAACATTCGTGGGGTGAATTGACGCTAGTGGAGCCTACATATCATCCCATTACCGGGATTGCCAATTTCCAGTCAATCAATCATGCAGTGACAGTAGCTGAAGGGGGGGACGAGATGTCATCACTAGGATTGGCACTGACGGAAAATGTAGGGAAGCCAGGATTCGCGCTGAAGGAAACGGTAGGGAAGCCAGGATGGGCGCTACCGGAAACGGTAGGGAAGCCAGGATGTGCGGTGACGGAAATGGTTGGGAATACGGCACTGGCGCTAACGGAAAAGGTAGGGAAGGCAGAGACGGAAACGGATGAGATGGGGAAGCCGCTGAAGGAGCTGGCTGTGATGGGCGGGTAGAGGGTGATGTACTTGGTCTTATACTTAGTCACGGTGACTGTGGCAATGGGCACGTAGGTGAACGTGAACACCGCGGTGCTAGTGGCATTCTGAACGCCACTGGAGGTGTAAGACGGTTGGATGAACGTGGTTGGAGCGGCCGAGTACGAGCTGAGTGTGATAGGGTATGCTGTGCTGGTGGGGAAGGAACTGTTATCCGAGAAAGCTGAGCTTGTGGGGAAGGAGCCATTGTACGAGAAAACAGAGCTGGTGGGGAAGGTGTGGTTGAACGAGAAGGCCGAGCTGGTGGGGAAAGTGCTGTTATCCGAGAAGAATGCGCTCGTAGCTATGACTGTAGCATTTGCAGACACAGTAGCCTCTGGTGGGGCCCCGAAAGCCGAACTTGTGGCGAAAAATGTGGTCTCAGCAAAAGCGCTCGAGCTGTATAAAATTTACTGTGTTAGATTCCTTGCAAGTCCCAGTTCAACACAAAAAAGGGTTACGCACGAGATAACTGATGCTCCGGCGCTAGTTGCGATTGCAGCCGCGACGAAAATAGATTGAACCGTGATCTGCATTTTTTGATGGCTGGGTAAAGAACTCTTTAGCTGTTGAACTGGACTTGACTCTGGTTCTTTGAGACGAGGAAACAGAAGAGAACTCGGTCTGCTTTTATACAAGCCAGCCCATGTTTGAAACAACGGAGTTATTTGGCCTTCACGGTGACTCGTTGGAGAGTGCTTAATGGATTGTAACATCCATGTCTAGCAATCCGCAGTCGGATGAGTGATTTCCTTTGATGGTAGAACCGTGCCCCACGGCCATCCAACACCGAGGTTATGTTTTCATAAATCGAAGTAAAGAGGTTCGGTTGTATTGTGTCATCACATTTTCGCTGTCTGGAGGTAGGTTGACGCCATACGGTAAGATGCAAGATGAAAAAGGCCACAGAAATTTGCGATGCTTCGATCGGTAATATGGGCGTTTGCTCTGGATTTCGGTAATGTGGAAATGCATGCATATTCCTATCAATATATGAGTACTTGAACGCACTGCAAAATATAACTGTAATGACATAGAATCATAGGCGGAAAGACTGGAGCATTAGTGAGCCTGCTGCATCCAGACCAGGGTCCTCAAAAAATCATAAAGGACGTCACTAATCCACAGTTTACAATCTACCTGGGATGAAGAATTCACCGCGGTTAGTAACGAACCTAAAAATTCTTGCAACGGCTTCAAAACGCCTTCGGATTTGCATGTCATGAGTACATGAATGCAAGGCTGACGAACAACAGGGAACGACACAGCGCCAAGTCGGGGTGCAAATGCGCAGCACCTCAATATACGTCGGATGATGGTTTAAGACTTAATGGATCCGTGTTCAGTGCCTATTCGGAGTATCTTTGTAAACCTGTCATAGATACCTTTGTCGAAAAGAAACCAAGGTGTCAGACAGCGCGTACGCGTACCTCCTCAATGCGCAGCAGGTACCAAGGTGGCCTATGAGCCGCATTGTTATAGCGAGATTGATTACATGCCTGATAGAAATATGTGAATTGGATCGAGTGTTCCAGAATGTATAATTGCTGCAAATTTCGAATAAAGGATGCTAGTTGTACATATCTGTCATGGGGAAAAAATGAAAAGCTGTTTAACCTATGTAAAAAATCAGAAAAGTGATTAGGATTGGGAAGTTATGGGATCTGACCTTTACTATGGAGTAAAAGTGTTTCGAAGCAATTATCGTAGTCCTTATATTCAGCGACAAGTAGACGACCGACAACCTCTTGGGCGTGGGATGGTATTATTTCAGGTTTCCAGTGGTCATCTTCTTCTACGTAGAACCACGAAAGACAATAAAAAAACTGACAGTTTCGCAAACTGGATATTTGCGGAAAAATAATGTCCTTTATCCAAGCATTTTGGCGGATCAGATCAAGGAAGGCGTCAGAGTCATCTCCCATGTTTGCCCTGGTATGAAAAGATCGAACACCGGGGTGCCTGGGCCACGCGCACAGAGTGTCAGAAAGCGCCTGTACGTGAACATCAGATGTGTATCCGAGCTCAGAGAACAAACAACTAACCTTTTCGAGGCTGTTGAGAGATGGATGACTGAGTTCGATTGTCAGGCCTAGTGTAGTGAGGTTTGGAAAATATTTCCAGAATGGTACCGCCTTGTAAAATTCCGGTGTGGTGCGCACTTTGACGATAGGCTTGGAAGATAAAGCTAAAGCGTCGAGTATATAATCGGGGTGCTTGGAAAGGGTTTTATCGTGGAGTTCCACTGCTTCGACAGGCTTACCCGGAACTATTGAGGCCATTAAAGTTGGCGGAGCTTCCAGAATATTCAGAGCTGGCAGATGCAATGGCTCCGGTAGAGTTGTCGAAAAATTGCTAGGTGGGTCCACAATACGGAGGTCTCGAAGCGCTGGTGCCCTAACCAATATCGATACGAGAGCTCCAAGGTCCAAATTATCTTCCATGAAGTAAGGATATAGGGACATGCTTTCTAGACGAAGGTCGCCTTTGACGGCTGATAATAAGTCAACAAGGTACCAATTTGTAGTGTTCAAGTCAGTGATGTACTCCCAGTTCAAATGATCGAGCAAGGGATGGACAGATTCCGGATTGCTTCCTAGTATGCCGATACTGGCAAAATCATCCAAGAGTTCCTGTGCCATCGGTGGTATCCCAATGAATGATATCTTCTTCAACTTAAGACTAGAAAGTTTGGCAAGATGTTTGATATCGACATGAGGATCCAGGCTGCATTCAGTCAGCTTCAAGCTTTCCAACCGCGGTAGGCAGCTCATCGCCTTTAGTACGTGTTTTGTGATGTGCGTCAGACAAATGTCGAGTTCTTGAATATTCGTCATAGTCTGGATGGATTTGGTATACAAAGCAAACAACGGAGCAATCCATCGACCAGTGTCTTCTTTGCGTGTATCCCAGTTCACCATAACGCAGGTCTTTACATACTGCGCCAATGTTTTTGCATGTTCGTCGCCATTGTGTATGCTCCTGCAGAACTCTGCACAGTTTTGGGGGGAGTACGCGTCATTTTCACCACTAGGTTTAACCACCACTCGTTCAAACAGCCAAGGAATAACTATAACGCCAAAAAAACGGCATACGCGTACCAATTTCAACAACGTGCGAGAAGCGAAGGAGCTGTCGCGAACATAGCTCAAGATTTCGAGATATATCTCATTGGGTATCGGTGATAGAATTTCGTTGTTATTTTTACGGGTAGGACCTGGATAAGATAATTGAATGTATTTTCTTGGTGACACTTGAGAAACGGCTTACTCGACCAGTGTAGTGTATCGAATGACATAGGGAAGCCGGGTTACCACCGTTGAAGCAATAACGTGTTCAAAGGTACCTTGGGTTGGGAATAGCGAAAGGTAACGAGATTTTGGGATACTTTGATATTGTCAACAACCTGCGATCGATGTAGCCTATCGAAGGGAGCTGTTTAAACGTTAAGCCAGAGTACTGATGCTAAATTCGAAAGCAAATGGGTGGCTTTCACCTAAACATAGCTAATCTCACGATCACGAGCTACATATATACACGTGCGTAGTTAACTGTCACACTCACACTCATCACGTAATGTAACTAAACGCCCTTCTCGGAAACAACCGAATGAACAATCGTGTTATGCGTTCGGCGCTTCGTGAGACTTCGGTGACAAGTTGCGGCGAGGGAGCCCATGTCAAAAATCTGAGTCACAATTTTCACACTGTGAACATTTCTGACAAAGATATTTGAATCGCCTAGCGTCCGTGAGCCATTTTCTAAAACATTCTATGCCGTATTAAACCTTAATTGTCCTAGTAGTCAGAGGTAGCAAGTATTGATCAGCAGACCTCGGACGGCAGCCCTTAAGCTCTCGAGTCGAAGGTATGATCAAAAACCGCTTTACATTTCTTCAAGAACACAGTCGAGATTCGATTTATCGTTGCAAGCCCATTTTTAAAATCATTCACATGTGGACGATATTTACGACTGTTGCTGATACCAATGTTTCTGAGCGACTCATTTTTGTACCGTGCCATCACTACGAAGCAAGCGTTTCAGAGTTAGAAAACATATTGTGCAAGTTTACTACCTTTACACTCCACAATGTCGCCATCTCTATACCAGCTGATATAGTAAATTTGACGTATAATTCTCCACTCAGTATCAAACGAGTAAAGGATGTCATGGTGGAGGTCCTGTAGGCAATATTAGCCTCGGCTACCCATTGAATACAATCAAATAGATGTCTCACGAGACCAATGATAGAGCGGATGTTGATCGGAATATCTATCAAATCCGGAGTCAGGCAGACATTTTCAAGCTTGTATTACTTTTCAATACTAAACGAGATTAATGTATCTCAGGCATTCCCCTTTTTTAATGCACTTTTGCCCACCTTATCTCGTGTTTTTGGTAAATATAATAAATTACGATACGTATTTCTTGCTAACTTCTGTTTAAATGTGATTGCGGTTCGGCGTGTTAGCTCATTCGTTATCTAGATCATTGCCACTGGAGAATCAGTGTCACAAGCCAGATGCAAGTGCTGGTTCCATTTTTATCTAGATGCCGTTAGTTACCCCTGAGGCCTGATTACGAGTCCTGGCCCAATATAAACCCAGGAGACCTTTTACTTTTCGAATCAATTACCCACCATGCTCATTCCTACAACATTAGGGACGTTGTTCGCGACTTATCCAATTTATGCGACCGTTATTGGGACAGTCGCTTATGCCTATGTAGTCAAGAAGCTTCAAGCAAAGTTGCGTAATCGAAATCCAAACAGACTCCCATTACCCCCAGGTCCGAAAGGCTATCCAATAATTGGCAGCGTTCTCCAGGTGCCGCACAAAAATCCTTGGTTGGTATATGACCAATGGTTTAAGAAATACGGTATACATCTATGTGGATATCTTAATGTTCCCCATTGCTTACATCTTCATGCAGGCGACATGGTCTACTTTGAAGCTCTTGGACAACCCTTCCTTGTTCTTGGGTCTCTTAAAAGGACAAATGACTTGTTTGAGAAACGATCGTCCAATTATTCAGACAGACTTCGGTTACCTATGCTTATTGAACTGTAAATTCCAACAACTTAAATTTAGCATGCTTGTTGATGTCTTACTATGCTACTATTCTCAACAGCATGGAATCGGATTTCAACTTTGCCATGCAACCCTACGGACAATGGTGGAGACGTCACCGAAGATTATTTAATGAACATTTCCACAGGAAGGCTATCGCAAACTACCTTCCAATACAACTTCATGAAACTAGAGTGCTGCTTCAGCGTCTGCTTTTTTCGCCTGAAGGTTTCATGAAACATATTGAATTGTATGTTGATTTGAATGTTTTTTTCTCTTCCATGGGTCTAACAGCCTAAATTTCAATTATACAGAGCCTTCGGCGCCACAATCATGACCGTGGCCTATGGCATTAAGGTCAAGGAGTCTGGCGACCCATATCTGGCAACTGGCCACGAGTCTCTAAATGGATTAGCGGCAGCTGGTATCCCTGGCTCATTTTTGGTGGATATGATACCCTCTCTTAAATATATCCCTTCTTGGTTCCCTGGAGCTGGGTTTAAGAAGAAGGCTGCTCATTGGAGAAAAGTGAATGAGGATCTCGCCAAAGTACCATTCAAACACGTCGAACAAGAAATGGTTGGAAATACCACTTAACCTCGGTACTTCAAGCTTTTACTGACTATGCTCGGCAATCGGATGAATAGGAAAAGGGAGATGCAGTACCATGTCTAACCACAGCCTTAATCGAAGGGCTACCCGATAAGAGGGACCCAAGCTATGCAGAAGCGCGCAAGATTGCGGAGAATATTAGTGCTGTATCATATGTTGGTACGTATTTATGTATTATTTTGTTCAAACTCGTTTATATATGGAAGACTGACACTACGTAAAGGTGGGGCAGATACTGTGAGTTTACAAACACCCAGAAATCTCCCTCTTCCTGAATGAATAACTAATTTATACGTTAAAGACCGTCTCAACCGTTCAGGCTTTCATTATGGCGATGGTACTATACCCCGAAGTGCAGAAGAAAGCACACGCCGAATTGGACGCCGTTCTTGGCGGTAAACGTCTTCCGGATTTCGATGACAGACCTTCTCTCCCCTACATTAATGCGATGGTCATGGAGAGTATGCGCTGGAATCAGGTCACGCCGCTAGGTATGGTGTTGCTGCACATACAAGTTGTGCACAAGTACTCACATTGACACTGGTTGTGCAGCACCTGTAGTGACTACTATTATGTATCATACCCTGGCAGTTTCCCAAGTGCCATGATATATCCTGGTGGGGAGTGTCCCAACTGCCCAAGATGATGTATCAGAGGGCATGTGGGCTACAGAATGGGTGCCGGGCATAGTGATGGGTGCCGGGCCATCAAAAAGCCAAACAACGCAGCAAATGGCCCCGCAGGGAGAATTTTTCAGTTTTACACTCTCTCATGGGTGTTTTGGCCACGAAAAACTGATAATTTTATCTATAAATAAAGCTACTATCTAATGCCACCGTTTGCGCACAAATATGTGGGGAGGACGGGGTGGATGGCTCTGGGGTCGCTCGGATGACGAGTTTTAAAATAGATGGGTGCCAACATGATGTCATTCTGATACCATCAATTATGATCGCATCTGTCGATGTCCTATAAATAATTAACGACTATTATTGGATGACTAAAGTGAAATTACATGGGTAAAACTACAGGGGCTCTTCTGTCTCGTTCTCAAATTCATCTTCCTCGTCTTCATCTAGAGGTACATCCTCTACCTCCTCTACCTCGTCCTCATCTTCGTCGACATCCTCCTCAACATTCTCACTGAAAGGTGCCGCCCATAGCTTTCGAAAGTGGTTCGCGAGGGATGTTTGGATCTCAGCCTGGGATATTGCAAATGCAGATATTCCTTCCACCAAATCCTTTGGAGCACCTGGAAGTGCCGACTGTTGCTCTACCCACCAGTCTGATTTGTACTTCAGAAACGCTAATGTTCTCCGCATTTCCTCTTTTAAAAGCAACACCTCCTCCTTGGCACGCATAACCCGAGCACAACTCTTCGCCCACTCCACTCGCAGAATGTCGTCGTGGTCCTCCTCCGTTCGAACGCCCATTGTGACTGTCCATATCCATGATAGGGTTCTTCTGGTCTGTCCTGTTCCATCTCTCCTATTTCTCAGCTGATTCACAAGGTTTATACCGTCATCTTCATCAACCTCAACATTCAAAGATGGCTCATGCCCGTCTTCGTATATGCCTTGACGTCCTACACGAGGTCGTAATCGGTCTGGATCCTGATAACCCCTCACATCCTTATCCTCCAACACCCGGTACGTGTTTTCCCAATCACCATCTCCTGCTAACGCCAAATGTGCAGCTCGTGCAGACCGATACTTTGAGGCCGCAAAACGTGCTCGCTCGTGGACGCGATCGATTACTGTAGTCGATCGTGTACCGTCTCGCTGTCCTCGAATGTTTTTATTTTTGAAATCAATCATTCTCGATTTGATGATGAGAATTTGCCGAATCGACGCCAGCGAGTCTGACATCTGGGCAAACCGCAGCTCCTTCTCAATATTGGCAAGTCCGGGGGTACAGATTCGTGATCGACAGGGTTCTGGAATTGATGAGGGCAGATAGAGAACGGCGTCTTCAGCGTAGCTAGTCTTGGTCGTAATCGGATGGTCTGTTTGATACTGGACAATTCCTGGTATGTAGACCGGCAAGAGCTGCTCCCATGCCCGAATACGAGTTGAGAGAATGTTTCGTTGTTCGGTCAAAGACCCTGCCTGCCGGATTGTTGAATGAGGTCCTACCCCCTTTGCCAGACGTCTGACACGTCGTCTATCCAATATTGTAAGTCTATGCTATTAGGAGTCTGTATAAAAACTTACTGGGCTTCTTCAAGCTCCAATCCAAGGGATATAAACATCGAAGATGTTGTGGCATGCTGGAATGAGCCACCCTGTGCCAGAAATTTGGCTTCCTTCTCTGCAAGGTCTTTCTTCACCTGAGCTTCGCTTAACGCTGAGCCAGTCATGATTACTGTGAAGTCATTGAGCTTTGAAAATGTGGAGAACTCACTTATACTTGGCATATAGTAAGGGTTTTTCTTCTTGTCCTTCGGAAACTTGTCCAATTCCCACTCAATGCACATTTTCTCCCAAACATCGATCAGCTGCGGATTTTCCTTTTTGACAGATTCGGTCAGACCACGATGTCCTTCAACCTGAGCATTTCGATCCGCGACTGCCCGTCGATATCTCTTAAGTAGAGTGATACGCATAGACGTGTACTTTAACCAATTCCAGAAGCCAAAATGGTCGTCGAGAGTGTCTTGTCTGGCACCAGGGCCCATGGTTTTTGTGGCATTTCCAACAGGGTTGTGCGGGCCCCACACACGTTCAGGGCATTCTCCATCAGATTGACCAGCCCCAGGAATGAGGTTCAACGAGTAGACATCGTGGTTAGCATGAGACTGTTTGTGCATAGAAGCATGAAGTTTCGGGATTGCGGGAGTAAACCTCATGTCCGACGATGGTTTGATTTCAGGCGGCCAGTCTTCCTGCATTCTCCTAAGAAGGTTGAGGAACCATTGGCAGGCAATGTCATAACTGGCAAGAACGGAGACGACAGTGAGGGCCTTTAAAATCGTCCCAAAAATATAGTCCATGTTGGCATAGCTATCATTATAGATAAGTCAGGTAATCTGTAGTCGTTAAAGGTTTTAACTCACCGTTCATCCTTATGAAGATTTCCAACTCCTAAAATCATTTCTGATCTGCCGCACACACCCATTCCCACTCCGGTATATCTCAGGCCCTTCGAAAACTTGCTGTTTGCCTTAGCAAGTGCCTGAAAACCTACGCAGGTGCTTATCTACCTCCACCTATCAGTTTTGACTTGAAAAGGGGTAACAAACAAATTTCACATACATCGTTTTCGTTTGCTTTACTTTTGACGTACGCCTCATACTTTGTTCGGTGGATCATGTACGCCAGACCCAAGCCCAGCCCTGGATCCTGGGAGTAATTTGAAACCATTTGATTTTTTAATCTGAAGTTTGCATCTAGGCAAATCATGACCGCATACAAAAACCTATCTGAAGTCAGTAATAGTATTGATTATAGACTAGTCCGCTTACTTCATATTATCAGGAGCATCCCGCCAGTTATCTGGCAGATTGATGCCAGGGTGCGGACAAGATGGACATTTGACCATTAATTCTCCAGGTAAAGTACCTGCCGCTCCCCGTTCATCGTGTCCTCGGCCTGCCCACTTCAGCATCTGTAAATGCCGCCACTGGAGAACCATCCTCATGAGAGCCCTGTATCGTGACTTTGGTACATCAATACCAAGGTTTGTAGTCGACTTTTCAAGACATCGATAGAAGTCGTAGGTAGAGGCCTTTGTTGTGAGGGCAAGTCGATGTAAATGTCGAAGGAGTTCAAATGTTGCACAACTCTTCATAGCTAGCTGGGTTGCTGGGTATATACGCCGACGAAGAAGCTGGAGGTGTGGAGGAATAGCCCTTGAGCAGCCGCAGTACTGAATGTTGCACGAATGGATGCCGTTCGTATGCAGAATCAACATTTTTGAATGACACGGAATTGGGTTATCGCAGTAAGCACCAGCATGGTTCAACTGGATGATCAGACCTAGCTCCTTCAGCGTAACGTCTACAAAACTTGAGCCGTTCCATTGCTAAAACAATTTAAGTCAAAATCAGAAATTGGGCCGTTAAACCTGAGTACATACCTCAATACGATGAAACGGGTGAAGTCTATGTCTTTTAATACAACAACTGTTACACGTCAGGTCTGGAGAGAAGCATTCCCTACACCTATACTCTGCTCGGCCTAAAGTTTCCACCCCTCGAGCAACGCAATCGGGACAAGATTGAAGATGTCGAAAATCGCCCCGGCCAGACCACCGAATAAGTTCCTCTAGGTATGTCTGTCGATACAATGAGCACCAGACAACATTCGGGCGTTTCTAAAGTAGCGTGAAACGGTAAGTAATAATCCAAAAAAATTATAATGTATTGTTCGACTCACTGATACCAAACTTTGTTTTGCCTTGACACCGGGCACAGCGGGTGTTATTGGTATGGACTGGATTTCGTCTTGTTGTTGTTCGCCCTCTGCATTAGGCACCACAATGTCATCGTCCTCTCCATCCATAAAGTCGCCTTCTACAGCAAGGTCGAAACCAGTACTATCCGGCATCAAGGAATACATATTGTCGTCTTGAGGTATCCAAGATGTAGCCTCGTCCCACGCTCCAGCGGAAAGAATAGTAGAATAATTGACTCTACCCTCCGCCGTGCCTTCACTGGAACGGATTGTTGCAAAACTGTCGGGCAAAGGAATAGCATCCCTATATGTCTCTGTTGAGCTTGAGGCCCCAATTCGGCGTCTTTTCAGTGCATTTGTCATGTATAAATATTAATGAGAGTTGTCGAGAAGCTGGGCGATTTGCGTGATTTTGTCAACGAGACGATTAAAAGCACCTTTAAGCTTTTTGACTTCGAAGTAATTAAGCAAATCAAATGGGCCAAGCAGGACATTCGCAGAAAGACGAATAAGTCACGTGGTTGAACGCGTAAACGCGTGCCCCAAATCAACAATTTGAATATGGACCCTAAATCAATGGCACTTCAACTTACCTGTCAACCAAACACAAGCTATAAAACTCAACTAAGTACGCACTCCGCTTCCTAACCCCCACCATCCTATCACTATTCAATATTCACCACTCGGTGGCTTAGGAATATTCGAGCCCGGACATACACTGAGCCACCAGTGGTAACTCGCCATCCCATCTATTGCCCGTTTGCCTGCCCATTGCTAATATCATTGCTTTGTCTTCAAAAAGAACGACTTTCTTTCTCGAAATGCCGCCCACGTTGCGCACCGATTTCTCCATCGACGTAGCTTTGGAAGAATGGACTGATCTGTGTGGTCAGACTGATGGTCTGTTCAGTTTATCACCGCTCACATCCCCAGAGCCATCTCCTCCTGCATCTCCTGTCATTTCAGCCAAGATCTCACTCCCAGAACACGGTACCCCCTCGCTCAAGTGTCAGGATCCGTCTCCTACTCACGATCATGCACACGACATGCTGCTTCCACCTCCAATTTTTCCCCTGCATATCTCGACATCGTATTCATCAAGCCCGCCGTTTTCGCAGTGCACCATTCCTTCTGAAGAGATGGTGTTGGCCCCATCTCTCCACATGGTCACCACAACGGCGGACCCGAAGCTGAAGCCCCGCAAAAAAGCAAAGCCGCCTCATCGAGCTGCCCGACAACATGCCTCCGCAAATGCAGCATGAGCTCATCGACGTGAGCAAACTAAAGGCTCAGTCGTTGACTCAGTGCCTCGCGAATCTTCCCATCGGAAGTATGTCAAAAGTGCGCAACGAATCAGCAGCACATTTGTTACGGAGAAAGGACGTGCTGCTCGTACCGGGTTTATTGGCATTAACGACCGTTCCAAGTCGTCGAGGATGTATACTCTGGAGGAGCTTACGGGTCCTACTTCAGAGCATAAGTTCAAACTTGTGAAGTGGGATGGAAAGTATGTACATGTACAATCTCACTTTTTCATGCACTAAACTCGCGTTTCATATCATAGGAAGCCAATGTTTGTCTCCGACTCATCTGGCCGCGCCATTCTTATTCTTGCAGGACACCCAGACGACGGACAATGGCATAATCTGATGGGTCTTGCTGTAGATGCCCTTGAAATAGCACGAACGCGCATTATCCCGCCGAAGAAACCAAATCGTCGTGGATCTTTCGATTCCCTTCACTGCGGTGTTTCTTTTGGCGGTGGACAAACCTCGCCATCAAATCTTCGCAACAACAAGGTGAACCAGGTGTTGCTGGACTGGCTCAATGGCTTGGAGCCGTTCAAAAGGTTGGCCGGCTTTGCCTCAGGTGCGTATCCGTCCTCTACAGTAAAAACACTGCTAACCAATTATCATGATTCCACAGGTGCTATGCACACCTGGGCTAAAGATTTATTTGACGCCTACGCATCCAACTTGAAGGAACTTCACAAAGACCCCGGCTTGAAACATGTCTTCCCTTCCAGCATTTTTTCAGCCGCCACCTACAACCTGGGACCTTGTACAGTCTGCCATAGACACAAGGACTTCTCTAATCTTCCCTACGGATACTGTGCTGTCACCGCGCTTGGCAATTTCGATCCAACACAAGGGGGGCATCTCATTCTCTGGGAATTAGGACTAGTCATCGAGTTCCCCCCCGGCTCTACCATTCTGCTTCCCTCCGCCCTCATTTCCCACTCCAACGTCCCCATTTCTTCCAACGAGAGACGATATTCGTTTACTCAATACACTGCGGGCGGGATTTTTCGTTGGGTTGCCCACAAATGCCAGACAAAGGCAAAATACCTCGCAACCCTCAGTCCTGACGGCTTAGCTGCGTATGCTCAAGAAGAGTCTTTAAGGTGGATTAAAGGTGTGAACTTGATACCAGTTGTTCTCCGGGAGTAGTCGATACAATGTCTTGGTAGTTATTTGATATGCTGTTTAAAATATGTACAATATTCATGTTCTTGATTTCAATTGCAGTGATTCTCGCCAATCATGCCATGATGCAAAGCTAATAGGACACTGAAAATTGTGTTTTTCTATACAATAACTTGACAAATAGATAGAGCTGGTCATCTACTATATGTATATCACAAAAATTTTGTATCGATGCCCGTATTTCGCGAGTGTTACATGAAAAGGTCTGATATTGTGCGGTGATTCTCGGAAAAGCCCGTGCCACTCATGCAACAAAGATTAGTCGATAGAAAGACCAATTTGAAACCTGTCGGCATAATAAAGACATATATTTGAAGGTATAATTAGCCTGAATGATATATTGTCAAACTTTTTGGACTGCTCATATGTGTTAAGTTGATGTACTCAAATGTTGCCATAAACTGACCCATCAATATGCATCAATACTGTGTTGGTCTTCCGCCCAAAAACGTGCAACAATCCCACTTTTAACCAGAGACCTCTGGTACTAATTTCAATGACATTTCAGCTCTATAGACCTTCTAGGTCATGTATCTACATTTATATATAGATGGTACCCTCTGTTGCACTATATATTGCAACCTCAAAATTCGAAAACTCGAGTCCCAATGCCTATTTCCATTCTTGTCTTCCCGTCTATATTTAGAAACCAATAATATTCCGCATTTTCTACCTTGGCAAATTTTCAATCAGCCTTTGTCGATCATTACTGGTTCTATCCTTCACCTCATCATGGCACCCCGAAAACATCTTTACTTCAAATCCAATCCTGACCGTGACTATCAGTTAAATAGACGCAAAAATCTTTATTATCTGTATGTATTCACCTCACTTGACCGCTACTAAACTTCACCGTTCTCGACAACAG
Organism: Psilocybe cubensis; assembly: GCF_017499595.1. Classification (NCBI taxonomy): domain Eukaryota; kingdom Fungi; phylum Basidiomycota; class Agaricomycetes; order Agaricales; family Agrocybaceae; genus Psilocybe; species Psilocybe cubensis. Next base: position 1,940,632 of record NC_063009.1, on the reverse strand, counting down.
AAACCACGAAGAAGAAAAGAGAAAAGGGCGTGAAAGGAAGAGACGACAGAGGTAAGCGTCTAAAAATATATGTTAAAAGTCAATCTAATCAATGATTCAAGAGATCGGATGTCTAAAGAAGAACTTTCCGTGGCTAGAGAGAAACACCGTGAAGCTCAGAAGCGTTATCGTGAAAAACATCGAAACAGAATCAATAATAGGGCTCGATTCCTCCGGTAGGCAATACTTTGTGGATACCTTGAGATTATGCTTAACCTCCGACTTTATAGCTTCTTTCGCAAGAATAAATTAGAGAAAGATAAAAAATTAGAGGAAAGAATAAAGGTATTTGAACGACACTTATTCAAGTTGTTCTCTACCAACTGAACTTCCACGATGGTATCTAGAAGCTCAACATGTAGCTTGTTTAATATAGTAGTTGCAACATTTTTCAATTTTATTACACCTTTTAAACTAACTGCACATAATCTTATAATGAGCAAAAGAGAGAAGTTAAATTTTAAGAAACTGTACTACCACATTGTAGCTAAATACGTAGATATTTAATGCCGATGGGCCTTCTTCCCCTTGCAATTAGGGCACGATGAAACCAACCTTAGATTTTCAAGGCGTTGGGATCTTCGGGTGTCTGAGGTAGCTGACGTAGATGCTGTCGTAGATGCTGTCGTAGACGCTTTGAGACGTGCAGAAGCTCGGCGAGGCTGAACACTGATTGATTCACGCAGATCTGAGGAATCACTGCTAGTGTTGCCAATGTCGTTGTCGTTGTCGGAGTTGAGAGCAGCGTTGGCGTGTTGTCCATGGGTAGATGAGCGGACAATGGCAACACCGTCAGCGTCAATGCTCCCTGCAGCTTGTTGCCGTGGATTTCGTCCTACACGAATTCTTGTTGATGCAGCTGAAAGCCTCCCAAAATAAGGCCATCGGACGTAAACGGTGTCGGGAAGGCGTCGAAGGCGGGTTGAAGGCGCAGATTCATAGTCTGCAGACCAAGACTGTGCGGGCACAAGCTGCAGTGCACCTGTCTTTCGATGTTCATCAAGAAAATTGTTGAGAACATCCTTTGGCACACTGAGGACGTGTTCAACCATGAAATCACTAAGAAAGCAAGCATAAGAAAAAGATACAGGGCATGAAAATGTCTGAGACTCACGTAGACCTCCTCAACATATTATCAATTGGGCCTCGAACAACCACTAGAACAGGAGTAATGCGCCTTGGAGGCCCAGAAAGATCAGGATGAGGGGGGTGAATGAAATGCACATCCCCCGAATCTTGGCGGGATAGCAAGAACTCTTCAAGGTCTCTTTCCGCAAGAGGTAGAAGGCTGTCAACGCCAATGGAACTGTATTCCGACAGAAAATTTAGCTACATACAACAATAACAAACAATAAAACTTACCGATATTCGTTGATAATGACATGCAGCGGAGCTCTTACAATGAAAATAAAGACATTTGGCAGGTCATTGAGAAACTGAAGATATCCAGGATTGTGAGACTGCCTGTGAAAGGCCAGTTCTGGATTCATTCTAGAAGCGAAGGTGGATGAACAAGGAAAGGACACAATGACTGTCCAGAACACGTTGACTTCCGGAGTCGGGGGTTAAAAAAGGATGGACATCGGAAGAGTTCTTGTCGCTGATAGGCTGGTAATAGCGGGTATTGTGCTTCATACTTTTGCCGCTGCAAAGGCCAAGATAATAATGAACATACATTTGAGATTGAAATTATAAGGTTACACCGGCGTAACACTATCATACTTTCTGACGATTCGACAGCAGGTAAGAGACTTAAAAATTCATTCAACCTGCATAAAGAACTCACCAGATTACCATTGTAGACTTCAATGCCCAATCCTGGTGGTTTTCAAGGCCTTCGAAAGGCTTTTCTACTAGAACAAAAGCCGCTATATGCAAGGGCTGTCGAACAACAGCTAGTTTCCGAAACACTAGCTGATATAAGTCGACGATTTTTGAAGAGATTTCCTCTGGATAAGCCAGAGAGCTGGGAACCTACTGAAGATGAGTTAGCTGCTGTTAAAGACGATGAAGCAGAGGAAGAAATTCCGGAATGCGATCCTGAAACCCTTTCACCGGAAGAACAGGAGATCTTAGGCAAGCAGAAGAAAGAGAGACAACATCGTCTCCAGACCTTTCGTGGCGTGAGTGCCTGGCCATTTTGGGATTGACAGGCTGACGTCACAACACGTCTTTTCATTTACAGAAAATTAAGCGTTGGTTTAAATATCAATATAAACATGATCACAAGACTCCCAAAGCGTCATCGGCAAACAACGATGCCCAAAATCTCTTCACACTTCTCCTCCAACAACTAGTGGGAAAAGAACCTAATCGCCCACGGTTGAAGACCCCGGTGAACACGTGGAGAAAGGAAAAGGCCAATCGCGATGCCATTGAGGCAGAAATTGAATCGATGGACCCACTTGTTCCAGTGAAGTTGCTAGCCAAGACCCGGGACGAGATTGCAAGGCGACTTTTCCAGGAGTTGACTTCCGAAGAGAAGAGAAAATGGACAAAGATAGCATCAGATGAGCATAGTGATGCAATGGCAAAATACAACGCCGACATAGATATTAGTGGGGAATCATTGACTCCGGAACAACGTCAACGGTGCGGCTATTTTGTTTTTCTTTTTTGAATTCCTATGGTTTCTAACGGTATACTAATTCTTAATTAGTGCTATTGAAGGAATTGGACCTTTTATGACCACTATCCTTGATTCGCTCTGCCATATTACAGGGTGGAAGTGCACATTTGTGGCCGGTGGGCCTGAACCTGCAAATGGGGGGATGTTGGGCACTATCAGGTTCGTGATTTTTGTTATACTAGTCCGTGTTCTTATTTCTTCCATTCAACGTGAATAGCGTTCATTCAGGAGTTACTTGTGGAGATATTCAGATGAATTTTGGTCGTGCAGAGCGATTCAGGTACAAGACCATTATTATTCCGATCTTCGGTGATTTTCTTCGCAAATGCTACTGTAAGTTATATGTTGTATTTTATTTTCAACACTGCTGAAGTATTTTAAAGCAAAAACTCAATATAAAGAGTGGGCATTGCCACAAGATCAAGAGCACCTTCCGATGGCTAGATCCGAAGCCTTCAGAAATGAAGACGAATCAATTCAGGCCATTCCAATTATTGGATCTGAAAACATGCCTGTGTCTGAATCAGTAGCTCGCACCCAAAAAAAGAAATCTAGAAAACGAAGGAATGCGGTTCCTACTTTACGTCAGGTTTCTCCAGCCCAACTGTCTCCTACAGCTGAAAATGAAGATTTGGTTGACGTGGACTCACAAAGCCATTTGAAGGGGCATAATCCCTTTCCGGAAGACTGGCCGTATACGTTGGAAGCCGACGACGACAATGTTTCCGGAAATGAAGGCAGTAATGGAGAAAACTCACCACAACCTTCACCACCACCGTCTCCAGCTGCTCCTCCCTCAGTGCCACCATCTCCGTCCATTCCTCGTTCTGTGCCACCATCTCCTTCTGCTTGTGTTTCCGCAACACAGTCTCCTAAAGCAAATCTGGAACACGGGACTAACCGCCCTATGGTTGAAAAAGTGGTATCCCCATTGGAGAATACCTCTACCCCGACATCGATAAGTCCACCTGTTGGTTTGCCGCCTCGTACCAACCACCCATCTGTCGCAGTAACAAACCCAACAAACGCCGCCTCTACACCTACGTTGGTAACAAACACGCCAAATACAATTTCGAGAAACACAATGGGAGTAACCACAGCGATTGAGGCTGTCTCGAAAACGTCTTCAAAGCGTAAAAGGGATTCAAAATCAAAGATTTCCTCCAAAAAGCGAAAGGCCAATACTAGGTGAGTACACATTATTAAAAACCAACTTGAATTTCTAACTGACCATATTACTGCTACGGTTGTACTCAATCAAGTTCAACTACTGATAGAAGTACGACTCAAACATCTGCACCTCCACCGACATCTGCACCTCAACCAACATCTGCACCACCACCGACATCTGCACCTCCTCAAACCCAACGACTGACACGAAGCACCGCTCCTACTGCTGCTCCTGCGCAAGCAAAGTAAGTCTTTACATTGAAATTTTTAGACTTTTGCTTATATTTGTTTATCACCTTTCGAAAAAGATTGCCGCCGATGCCAACAACTTCGGTTGTCCTCACCCGAAACGGTAAACCTGTCAAGAGTTCGAAGTTCTGGGTATATGCGGAAGATGATAGCTAAAATGCTGCGCAGCCAAAATCATATAGCGGCCGGGTAGTATACTTCTATTAGCTGCTCTATTTTACAAATGTCATCTTTATAATACAATCATACAAATTCTATTTAAGGTTCTTTGAATTTACATGAAGGACAGTATCATAAGAATTTACAATACGGACTCCGAAACATCAAGTTAGCGTCGAAACTAAACCCACGCGGCAGAAAAATATGAACGTTGGGGAGTCGATCTCTCACCTTGCCAACTTCATACAACGATACATGACACGATACCCACTCGACTAAACGACTGTACAATATGTGATTCTTGCGAGTACCCAAGAGGTTTTCAGGATCCAGTATTAATCAGTTAAAAATTGAACGTCCCGGCGCTGTCTCGAACGCGGGGTGTACGCTGATACAGAAATTAATCAGGCAAAAAACGACCGTCCCGGCGCTGTCTCGAACGCGGGGTGTACGCTTATACAGAAGTAGACACATTCCAACCACACTATACTGGACTGGATACACAGATCATAAGGAGGGTACAGGTCAATCTTATACCTTCATTCACCGAGCCGGCGCCATCAATGCATCGCCTAATCTCGTTATGATGTCAGTGAGCCTATTTTTAAATCGTCATCCAACCAGCCTCAAATGCATCCACCCCGCCACCCCCACATTGATGTGCGCAAACGGCGGTTTTAGATGTAGACATATTAATAGATTATTTCGGCGTCCTTTTCTCGCCAAAACGCCTACAGAACAGTGCAAAATCCCCAAAATTTCCCCGGCGGGGCCGCCTGGTGCATTGTTTGGTTGGGATCAACCGGCAAGGCTTCGGCAGTGATTATACCGCCCACAGACCCTCTGATACATCACCTTGGGCAGTTGGGACTCTCCCCACCAGGATGTATCATGGCACTTGGGGAACTGCCGGGGTATGATACATAAATATAGCTTACATGGCTGTGTGCAGCCGTTGGCCACGTGTCCTCGGAAGATGATGAATACGATGGTTATTTTATTCCCCGTGGAACTGTTGTACTGGGAAATGCATGGTATGTCTATGTCTCTTGAGATTCAGTGAAACTTCTGCAACTTTTTTAAAACAGGACAATTTTGCATGACCCTGAAGAATTCAAGGATCCACTTGAATTTAATCCTGACAGATATCTGAAGGATGGAAAGCTTGATCCCAATGTAAGAAGCCCAGATTGCGCAGCCTTTGGCTTTGGACGACGGTGAGTAAATATTTCTTAAGTTATGACATCTCTAGAAAGATTACACATCACTACCAATAGCATATGCCCAGGGAGGCACATGAGCGACAACGGGCTTTACTGCATCATTTCATCTGTCCTAAGTGTCTTCGAAATTAAGCCATTCATCGACGACGGTGGGAACCCTGTGATTCCCAAGCCAGAATTCACTAGTGGCATGCTATCGTGAGTAGAATATATATTCTGATTCTGGTTGCGCACTTATAATAATGCGGGGTACCATTAGATATCCATTACCCTTCAAATGTGCTATCAAACCTAGAAACTCTGCAGCTGCGGCCTTGATTCAAGAAGGGGTTGAGATAAATCACTAGACTGGATGAACGGGAGTTCATTGAACCCCAGGAAAAATCCAGATCATAGCCGATTGAAATATCCATTTTGATATCATGACATTGCTCAAATATACAAACTTGAAGTTTAGAATCTTATTTTTCGCGTTTTCGTTGAATGGCCCGGTTCGGAGCTTTCATCGACAGAGATTTTAAAATAGCTTATACTCACGATCACGAGCACAATGAACCAGATTGGAATACCGCCGCGGCTCCTGTGGCTAACGTTAAAGTGCTTTCCGAAATATGTACCCCATTTCTTTCTTTGCCCATAGTTTCGTTTCTTTGGTTTGCCGGTGTCTCGATGAAGCTTATGTTTAGTAACATGGAGATTGATACCACAACTAAGGAAGCGGATCCTTTACTTTCGACAGTGAGCTTTTGTTTACCTTTTTTTCAATGGAGCTGCCAATAAAATACCGCAAGGCATATCAGCGTTTCTCACCAGGATGAATTTACAGCCGTATGTATGGGTAGGAATTTGATTGGTGTGATGAAATGCCCATGAATGGCAGGAGTCTTGGAGCTATCCGAGGTCTGGATCTGTATTTCTCTTCCTACCAGCTGACAATCATCTGTACTTAGCGCGGCACAAACCTATTTCACTCTCCCAAGTCGCTTACACGCAAGGATGTAAAAGATGTCTCTGCGTTATTCCATCCAGGATCTTCACAACAAAGCGTCTAAAGCTACCTGTACAATTCCATGCAAAGTATCCTCTCCAAGTTGTGTTTACTGTCAAGGAGGTTGTTAAATTCAAGGTAATGTCCGCAAATGATTCTCTCAACTGCCCATTGGATCCGACTGAAAAGACATCTCACGAGCTTAAATCTAACGGAAGGCAAGGTGTACAATTAAAGCCTGCCGACAAAGTCTCCAGACGGTGCAGACCAAACTTTCAATATGAAAAAAGAACGTTGTCTCACTGCACGTATTGGAAACTCATTCTGCCAATCCATTTTGCCCACCTTATCACACCATCATCGGAGAACGCGATACGGTTGTAAATGGCTTTCCATTGGATATAAAACCACTGACAGACTACTGAGATATTTCCTTGTTAGCAGATTCCCCCCTATGTTTGTCCTCACAATATTGGAGTCGTTGTTCGCAACGTATCCCATTTGCATGACTGTTATTGGGACGGTTGCTTATGCCGTCATTATCAAGAAGCTTCAAGCAAAGTCGCGTAATCCAAACCCAAACGGACTCCCATTTCCTCCAGGTCCAAAAGGGTACCCATTGATTGGTAGTGTTTTTCAGGTACCACACAAGCATCCTTGGCTCGTATATGACCAATGGTTCAAGAAATACGGTGAATATCTGCACGATTTCTTGGTGTCTCAATAGCTTACGTCTTCTCGCAGGTGATATGATTTACTTTGAGGCTCTCGGGCAACCCTTCCTTATTTTGGGGTCCCTTAAACGGACAAACGATTTATTCGAGAAACGATCGTCGAACTACTCAGACAGACTTCGGCTACCTATGCTTATTGAACTGTAAGGACTCGGATCACAATCCAAAAAAATTCGTCTCTAAGCTGACTTTCTGCTTTGATAGAATGAAATCGGATTTCAACTTCTCTTTGATACCCTACGGCCAATGGTGGAGACGACATCGAAGACTGTTCAACGAACATTTCCACCACAAGGCGGTTGTGAACTATCAACCTATACAACTACGTGAAGCTCGAGCATTACTTCATCGACTTCTTCTGTCGCCTGAGCATTTCATGGATCACATTCACCAGTATGTTGAATGGCATCCTCACTTCAATGCTTGATAAATATTTTCATTCATGAAGCTCCTTTGGTGCCGCAATCATGACCGTGGCATATGGTATCAAGGTCAAAGAATCTGGTGATCCATATCTGGCGACTGGCCACGAGTCCCTTAAGGGACTCGCGGCTGCGGGTATCCCTGGATCATTTCTGGTGGACCTGGTACCCGCCCTCAAGTATGTCCCTTCTTGGTTTCCTGGTGCCGGGTTCAAGAAGAAGGCGGCTCACTGGAGAAGGGCAAACGAGGATCTTAGTCAGATACCGTTCAAATATGTTGAACAAGCAATGGTTTGCGACACCTTGAATCCATCTGGATATGCACTCTTTACTAAATCCTCTGAACAGGAAAATGGAACTGCCGTGCCTTGTTTGGCTACGAAGTTGATCGAAGGGCTACCTGATAAAAACAATCCGACTTACCCAGAAGATCGAGAACTTGCTGAGAGTATTGCCGGTGTTTCATATGTCGGTATGTAACTACTATTCTCTATATTGTCTCATTGCTTGAGAAAGCCAACGATACCTCTAGGTGGGGCGGATACTGTGAGTTCCCCAATGCCCAAGTTTTACTTTCTTCGACTAACGGGGATTTCGTTTGTGGGTTACAGACTGTATCTACTGTTCAGACTTTCTTTATAGCAATGGCACTTTACCCTGAAGTACAGAAGAAAGCTCAGACCGAGCTTGACGCTGTCCTTGGTGGTAAACGTCTACCGGATTTTGATGACCGACCTTCTCTGCCCTACATTAACGCTATGGTTAAGGAAAGCATGCGCTGGCATCAGGTCGTACCACTAGGTATGGTGTTGTTACTCATAGTATGTGGTGAGATTCACCCAATGTCCCACGCAGCTGTTGGCCATGTATCGTCTTCCGATGATGAATACGACGGCTATTTTATACCCCGCGGCACAATTGTACTGGGAAATGCATGGTTTGACCAAGACATTTCAATCAGAAGCGCAAAATTAATGTCAAAGCAGGACCATATTGCATGACCCGGAAGAATTCGAGGAACCATTGAAATATAATCCTGACAGATATTAAAAAGATGGAAAAATTAACCCCGCTGTAAGGAGCCCAGAATGCGCTGCCTTTGGCTATGGACGACGGTGAGGATAACTATTTTTCATTCGTCCGAGTGACAGAGAGGCTATATATCATCTTCGATAGAATATGCCCCGGAAGGCACATGAGCGACAATGGGCTTTACTGCCTAATTTCGTCGGTTTTATCGGTATTCGAAATCAAACCACCCGTCGATGATTTTGGCAACCCGATAGCCCTCAAGCCAGAATTCACAACTGGAATGCTTTCGTGAGTGTTGGTCATATTGTAACTCAAGAATCTTCAATGATAACATTTCCTGGCGCCTTAGATATCCAGTCCCTTTTAAATGTGTCATCACGCCTAGAAGCTCTGCAGCGATGGCCTTGATTCGAGAAGGAATTGAAATTAACGACTAAACCAATTGAACCTGAGTGGTGACCGCCACAAGCGCCAAACAGTCCCACAACATTAGGAAGTCTGAAATTGAATACGGTTTCTCGTTTTGTAGGTTTATAGAGAAATAGCTACGGTTTGAAAGAATTTTTACCTGGCTTAGCCAAAGTCCTGGCTGGCTGACTACTACCTATAGCTGTGATCATGCTTATCATCACCAAGAACGGTAGGATGTTTCCTGTCCACTGGTATTACAATCTAAAACCTACCATTTCTGGTTTGCATAGGCTTTTGACCTTTATCACCGACTCTACCGCGTAACTTAGTACAATTTTGATGGTATCTAACACCCACAATCAAGCGTAAAATACTGCGCTCGCCACGTCTTTATTCAGTACATGGTCTACTCAGCCGTTTCTTATAACACATTGTCCATCGAAGAGGAACATCAGTGCACCTCGCCTCGCCTCCACCGCGCTATTACAGAGTCAACGCTCTAATGTGACTGGTCCTTTACCCAGTTTAACGGCGATGATCACGCCAACTGCCTGCAGAGCACACTGATGACGCATGGGAAGTTGTAAGGGTCTTTCCCGTTCCCTGTTAGAAAAAATACCTCTCCTCTCCAACGCTGACGGTGCAGTCAAGATGGCATATATTGACTTGAGGACCAATAACAAAGACCCTGCAGCCTCGCTTTTTCCAATTTGCAAGGATTTTAATGTAAATATGCTAGGATACAGAATGCCGGTACGACAAACAGAGGTAAAACCTCTACACCTACATCCTCTTAACCCAAACACGGCTCAATTCTCCCTCTCGTCTATACACTCCGCTGACGTTCAATCTACATGCATACAGTTCTAACCTCGAGGCTTCACCCCACAACCTCATGGCTCAGTCGTTCTAGCCCAGGCTTATTTAAATAATCCTCCGCCGGCTTCCAAGCTACAATCACAGGACGGCTTCCTCGCAGCTTCCCCGCACTCGTAGATAACACATAGCACGCTATCGATAAGTAGAACGATAATCAGCTCTAATCTATTCATTTCACAAGAATAGGCATTGGGAAATGAATTCATTTTTACGGCACCGTTTTACACACATCCCAATGCAAAATTAGTCACGTTGAGGCTTTGACTCTGAGCATGGCGTATATGTCAAAGTGCCTCCATGCAATCGAAATCGTAATCTTTAATTTCATGCCTGCGAGAAGCCTGGTTATTATATATATGTCATAGCGAGATGGGAGAAGAAGTCTTTATTAACACTCGGAATTACCCAGTGGTAGATAATCGCTAATAAATTCTTTTCTCCCAAGTGCTTCCTTGCTTCAATCGATTCATTATCCGGACATGTACTGGCTATTTGCTACTGGCCTCACTGAATACGCCATTTTCACTTCGGAAATAGCTTTTCTGGCAGCTGGTTTGTGCCCAGATCGTGTACCCCTTCAGGCTGACGCGTGCCTAGAGCAAGAATAGTCAGAGGTATGATCAAATGTGTTGCATTGAAGTAGATAAATGAGAACGAAGCAGACTTACTTGAAGCAGAAGGATCAACACGCGTTTTTGGGTATGCGCGTGCCCGCAACTACACGGCGGGACCTAAGACTGCGTCAAATCGGAGTCAACCAGACTGCTGCCGGTCGGAGTCTACGTTTTGCGGTTGACCGGAGTTTGTCACCGATTATTCCATATTTCCAAACTTGGGTATTACAAGAGAATAATATATGAAATTTCTGAAGTCTGGCTGAAACCGCGTCAATTCAAAGTTCTTTCCTTCAGTCTGACTTGAGTAAAGTCTGACTCCGGTTTTCCACATGAGCACCATCAAAATTGACATATGTTTGGCAACATAGTGCCAAAGTTCGGAATTTATCGTGTGTTAACGGTTGTCATCCGACATCCATGTCCCTGTTCTTTTCTTTCTTTTGTTTGCCTCTCCGTGGCACCATCTTCGCCTGTCATACAGGCATTTTATACACGCTTTGTGCTGCGTGAAACCCGTGCATGTCAGAAAGATCTGACCTCCTGATTTGTGGGAGTGCGCTGAGCAGTGCAGGGTTTTTTTTGAAAACACCGGCTGGTCTGTGGCCTGATCTGTATTGTTTTGTCTCGTTGTCTCTTCGTCAAAAATAGGCTGAAATGGTGAGTAGCTATATATTACAAAGATTATGATTTATGCTTAGACTGACACCGAGGTATGCTTTACAGTAATAATATTTCTGAGGAATACGATGACAGCAATGGGCGGGGTACTATCTGTGCAGAGTTCTTAGTTGGTATGTGTTACCGGTTTCTTCAGATGGCATGTCTGACTTTTCGGTTAGGAACAGTTGTCGAAAGCTTGAAAGGGAGAGTGGGTGGGTGGAGTGGGTGGTTGTGGGCTGTCAAGTCATTGGGTAACGTATCTCTATTCTGTCCATCTTTCCCTTTAATGTACAACGTATATTGTATTCTGGATTTTCTACTCTGTAAAGTTGCCATTGAATTATACTATTTTGTACACCCAACACCGTCCGCAATTCTCAAAAAAAAAACCAATGCTTGAAAAGGAAATACCTGACTGAAGAAATTCACGGGTCTGCAGAGACGCTGAATATCCCTGGTTTGAAAACCGAAGTCTGCCGCATAGGACATGCGGTAAACCCATGACCACATGGGTCAACACCAAGTCACCCAGACTTGGAATTTCCAATGGGTAGCATTCCTGGGTTTGTCCCTAGTTTGCCTCCGGTTTGACTGCAGTCCCCGTGACTTAGTTCAGACCTCGACAACCGGACGGCTGTGTAGGCTCGTCAATCTAAAAATAGATTCATAACTTAGACAAACACTTTGTGATGTCTGATAAGATTTCATTTCGAAGATGAGAAAAAGCCAAAACATCGACATCGTTCATCGTTCCTACGATATCACCTGAATCTCTTGTATTATAAAGGTGAACTTAATACCTATTCATATCAGCGTAATATAGTGATTCTCAGTGATTTATATAGGCAAACGCGACTCCTAAGCTTATTTTACCTTGTCTTATCTCACAGAGGTCTCTGAATCCGAGGCGAGGAATCTATTCTAAAGCTTCAGCATCGTCACCTTCGTCCCGGGAGACGAATTTACTGTCGGCTAGTTAGCCGCTCTGCTTATACTGTAATACACTCTGCTGGGGCGTCTCACATGTTCTCTCCCCTTGGGCTTCTGGTCTGTCACCTCCCTTCAACTTTCCAATTGTATGCCTTCCCCACATTCATGTCCGCTCTAACTCATAGACAGTTCACGTGTATCTCGTCACATACAGTACCTAATCTTTATTCTGGTTAGAACCCAACGACCCCGGCGATATACACCCACTATGTATGTAACACACGCGTGCGTTTGATGATAGGTGGGATCGCTCTTCCGGGGTATCATCAATCGCCGTCAGTTCATAATGCAAAAAGACCGAAGTAAAGATTCCTCAACGCCCATTTTGCGACCGCAGTAGAAAAGGGATTCGATATATCGCCACGTAACCAACATTCCGGCTATCGCAAAACTAGCACCACAGACTCGGAACGCGAGGGGTGGGGGGAGAGACCCATGTTGGGCGCCGACCCTCAAATAAGAACCCGGAGTGACGGGTTTCGTTGAAACTCTCGAGGGGGGAGGGGGATGTCAAGCTCGAGAATGGCAGCACACCGAAACGTCTGAAGTCTGAGGTCTCGCCTCGCCCACTCCCAAAATTACGCCAACCCCCCCTCCCATCCCACGTTCATCTCAGCGCGAGAAGGGTACGCCACGGATATCGATAGCAGCTTCAACGAAAATGATAGCGTATCATGCATGTCTGCCCATATCAAGACAAGACACACTTTCAATTAATTCCACCCCCAAATTCCAACAAATTCCAACCCCAGTGTCCCGTCATGAACGCATGAACGCAGGAACTTTGTTGTGAGATGCCATTACAAAAGTTCATTTAATCGCCTAATTTCCACAGTGCTGAGTGGGGTACAAAGTTGGACCACGTCCAGAAATTAGAATTCAGCATTCAGAATCCAGATTTCCACGTTGTATGACCTACCTCCTTCGATGCAGCGAGAAGGCAGTGGAAGGTAGGTATCAGAACCCTTAGCCTGAGCCTGAGCAAGCTGCGCCACCGGTGACCGCACCACTGCACAAAGTCAGAACCCTGACGCTCCCACTTTATCCCGGGAAATTGGAATAACTAAACAAGCCAGCCAGCCATGCCACTAGTCAAGGGATTGCAGATAACAGGAGCAACTGAAACTCCCCGCAAACACTCTGACAGTGACAAGCCCTGGACCTAAACCATACACACCAAGCGTGGCCCACATACTGACACCACTTTAGTACTCAGCAACAGAACACTGTAACGTCGTGGAAAGACTCAAATCAAGCCACCAAAAAATTCAATCAACAAACCAGCAACAGAACACTGTAACGTCGCGAAAAGACTCAAACCAGCCACCCAAAAAACTTCAATCAACAAACCAATGACATTAAAAAAACGTGTATCCAAAAAATCACGAAAAAGAGAGAAGAAAAAAAAAACCAAGTAAATATCAAAATAAACTAAGATACTTTCGTGTGCAAAAAACAAACAAAAAAAAAACACAAGAAGGGGTGCACAGGGATCTCTAGGCAGGCTAAAATACTATCTACGCAATGAGTAAGAGATTACTACGACTACTATTACTTAATAACATTCGACAAAAAAAAAAAAAAAAAAAAAACCAAGAAAAAAAGGCAGGTGTGTGTGTGCGTGTGTAGGATTTGAGAATAAGAATGCACCTTGGAATGAATGAGGAATGAGACTGACTGGATTGACGATGATGATGAAAGATGATGATGCAGGAGGCGAACATGATCCAAAGGGAATAATAAAATTAGAATTAGAATTAGAAATCGCAAAGGCGAAGCCTCGAGAAACAAGGCCAAGGCTTGGAAGGGGATAAAGGTCCATCCAGGGTAGAATTGTTCGGATGAGAAAAGGGAAAATGAAAATGAGAAAAAAAACAAAAACAAATACTACTAACAATAAGGATAACCTTAAGCCGTGGAATGGAAACAAAACAGAAAACAGAGAGGAAGAGAGAGAGAAAAAAAACTGGATATCGGGATTGAGTACACGACTAAAGGGAAGGGAAACGGGAAGGGAACCGAGAAACGAGAAACGAGAAAGTGAAAAAAAGGAAAACATTGATACAACTACGACAGAATCAAAGGGACAGAACGAGGAAAACACGAGACATGGGGAACACGAGACACGAAACACGAAACACTTCTATAGGGTGGTGTAGCAGGGCCGCCGCGACGTCGTCAAACCAAACACCAAAGCCCAAAAGGCTGGACGGAGGACGGGAGGACGGACGGTGGTGGCCAGGGTATATCAAATCGAAGCCATCTTTTTGCATTTTTTGTATTTTTTGATTTTGAAAAAAACTTCCAACTCGCCATCGCGACGACGAATGACGAAGATAATATATTAACCCAGCGATGACGATGTGGGCAGATGAAGATGAGGATGGGAGAGTGGATGGGAATGGTGATGATGTTGATGATGATGAGCAATGCGACGAACGATGAACGATGAAGAGAGAGGCGTTACTGTAGAATATCGTTTTTTTATCAATGTGGATGTGGTCGGCCGTACACTGTGCGGTGAGCGTCCGGGAATAAATACCTCAGAAGATATTTTTTTGGGGGTGAATTTTTGGATTTTTGGATAATGGTAGATGGATTTAGATTGCTTGGTTTTTTCTTACTGAAGTCGCGGGCGCGCGCGCGAGCGTGGGTTGGGTTGGAATGGAATGCAGATGATGGATGACGGAAAAACGAATACGAATTTTCAAATGATCCCGCACCTCCTTCTCGACATACGCCAACTGACCGACGACGGATGAGCAAAGCGACACAGCAATCGGATTTTTCTTGCGTAGGGTGATGGTGGGGGGACGTTACTGCATGGTTTGTTGGTTTGTTTGTATACTGGGATAATAAAGATCATAGAGCTAGAGCTCAAGCTAGAGCAAGCGCAATAAAAAAGAAACCATACGCATACGCATACGCATACACAAGCGCGCCGCGGCCTTGCTTCGTTTTGTTTTTTCTACTTTCGAAATATCGCATCGCATCGCATTGCGGGTGAATGTGTTCGTAACGAGTCTTGACAAATATTTGGATTGGGAGTGGGAAATCATTCATTTTGCTGCTATGATCGGCTTCTGGGTTTCGGTTGAGCTAGCCACGATACAGCGTTTCTTGTGGTTTTTTTTTGGTTCCTTGCATAGAGATAGAGTCATTCTAAGCATAGAATAATAGATCGATAATTGCTTTTTTTAGGCGTGGGCGGAGGGGAAAACGGGTGCAGGAGGAGAAGGAAATAGTCCATAGTCCACCAGTCGATGTCGATGTCGATAAAATCGATAATAGACGATGATAATATTGACGGATGATGATAATGACGGATGGATGGATGACGGATGACGGATCAGATTGTTTTTTTTTTTTTGGCGATTGAATCGAATTCGAATTCGAAGTCAAGCATGGGCATGGGCATGGACACGGGCATGGAGTTGGTGTGAAGCGTGGATTGGATCGGATATGTTGATTCGATACGATATGATACGATAACATAGCATAGCATAGCATATATTCGATTTCGATTTCGATTCGGATTAGACGTCGGGATAAGCAATCGCAATCGCAATCGATACCGGATGGATCATAGATGGGATAGGATGGGATGAGATGAGATGGATAAACCGTCGTCTACCTTCTATCGTCCAGTCGAAGATCGAAGAACCAAGAAATCTATTCCATGCCGGTACCCAAAATTGCACACCTGCACCAAAAAAAAAAGACCAAAAAAAAGCCCCAAAAAAACAAAGAAAAGGGTATTAGAAATAGAATATCAATGAAAAGACACAAAAAAACACGCACCACACACCACTCCTCAGGTCCGCTCGGCACCACTCCGACGCCCACCAAATCAAATCCAGGAGAACACAACACGACACGACAGCCGCCCGAAAAGCAAAGCTTTTTAAAAAAAAAGAAGAAAAAGAAGTAAAACGAAAAAGAAAAAGGAAAAGCGGGCGGCCTATTAAAAAAATATACTACAAACTTCCAAACTTCCAAACTCCAAAAGAAAGAAAGAAGGGACAATGAAATGAAAGAAGGACAAAGCACAGCTCATCCTCAAATACACAACCCAAACAATCAAAAAAAAAGAGAAAAAAAAAGAGTCACTAATTAAACAAAACTACACACAAAAACAACTAGTAAAATAAAAAGTATCGTATGGTATGGTAAGCTAAGGAGGGCAGGGTGGCAGAGAGATAGGGATAGAAGTAGGATAGCGCAAGTAATTGAGCAAGTAAGATTGATCACGCAGCACAGAAAAGAGAAAAAGAAGAAAAGAGAAGAAAGGAAAAGGAAAAGTCGATGACGTGAATTCACGAGATGAAAAAAAGAAAAAAAAAAGGCAGAAACACAAACACGAGACACGAGAAAAAAGAAAAGAAAGAAAAGAGAGAAAGAAAGAAGCAAAAAACTCCTAGAGCGCGAATAATGATATACATGCAGTAGAGTGGAAATGGGATATTGAGAATTGGCGAGGGGTATGTTGACGATGATCATGAAGATGGATGATGGATGATGAGAAAAGTGAAGTGATAATGAAGATAGATGAAGATGAAGACCATGAATGATGGATGATGGAAGATGAAATGTGAGTGGAATGGGAATGGGGATCGTGGATCGTGAATCATCACAGAGAGAGAGAGAGAGAAGAAACTTTAAGAAAATAGAGACAGGGAGAGAGACGGGGAAGGGGAAGGGGAATGAGAAGGGAGAAGTCTATATGTCGAACCAGAGATTGAGAGAGGCAGAGGCAGAGGCACAAAAAGCGAAAGCAAGCAAGCGAGGAGACAAAGCAAGGAAGGGAGCCACAACCGAACAGAACATCCGGCGTAAAAAAAATAAAGTTACGAAGGAACCTGAAACTGCAAAACAACCCACACACCAACCACACCAACACCAACAACCGCACAAAATGCATCACGAATCTGCATCAGCGCTTAAACAGCCCGCCCACGAACCCGCCCGCGCGGGACGCCGGGCGCGCTGTACTGCTCCTCGCAAGACTCGCACCATACCTCTCCTTGTCCCTCGCCTCCTTCGCATAATCCCTCCCCGCATCCCTCTCCGAATTCCTAATCACATAATCATCATCCGCCGACACCGGCACGGGCGGCATCCACACCTGGTGCTGCTGCCCGTGGTAGGTATTAATGTTATTGTTAGCAGAGATCGAGTGCGACGGCGCATGGGCATGGTGCGCCGTCGAATGATACCCGTACTTGTCGTCCGACGTGCTCCGGCTCATCATCTTGGCTGCAGGCGGACTCGGCGTGCTAAGTCTGCGCGGTTTAGGCGGGGGCAGCGGCGCGCCAGCACCCGCGCTCCCCAAGCCAGTCGTGAACCGCGAAGGAATAGACGGCACCGGAGGGGCAGCAGCGGCCGCTGCGGCCTGCTGCTGCGCATACTGCGACGCGCTGGTGTAGTGCTTGTCCGGTCCGGGGGTCTGCGAGCGCATTGTTGCGGCGGGCGCGGGGGTGTGCGAGCGCGGGGGCAGCGGGGTCTGGCTGCGCATGAGCTTGTGTGCTTCCGCGGCGGCAGAGGCGGTGGATGGGCCCGGTCCAGGTGTGTACGGTCTGCGCACAGAGCCGTCCCTGTCGAGACCCGCTGCGCCGCTGGAGGTGGATGGGGGTGGTCCGGGGGTATGCGAGCGCACAGCGGGTGTGTGAGAGCGTGTGGGGGAAGTTGGGCCGTGCGAGAGCGAGTGCATAAGGCCGATGCCCGGGGTGGTGGGTCGTGAGGAGAGGGACGCGGAGCGTGTGTGCATGGAGGTGTAGCGTCCGCCTGGGGTGGGCGATGTCGGCGGGCTGGTGGGTGGGCTGGTGGCGGGGGTGGATGTGGCGGAGGAAGCGGCGGAAGATGAGGCGGAGGATGTGGCGTAGGGCGCCGGGGATGGGGTGGGGGATGTGGGGACAGAGGGGAACTCTGGCGGGGTAACGCCGAGTGTGGTCGCGAGTGCGCGCAGCTGCTGGACTTCAGTACGGAGCTGCTGGCATTCTTGCGATTTTTGGTTGTATTGCGAGCGATATCTGGAGTCATATATGATTGGTAAAGATCAAGAAAGAAAAGAAAGGATTACGGACTTGCGAACTTCAGCGTCTAGGCGGTTGCTCTGTTGTTCGAGGTCATCGACCTTGTGTTTGAGGTTGGCCTCTGTGGTCTTGGCGGCCTTGCTCGCGTCGGAATGTGCGAGATGGTTCATGAGAATGGCGCGGAGGAGGGCGGCGGAGAGAAAGAGCGAAGAAGTCTGCACGGAAACAAACACAAATTACGTCATTGTTAGCAGTTGGTATATGACATGGCCGGCATCGATAGAGAGAGAAGAGAGATAAAGGTGAGTCAGCGACGACGCCCGTCGAGTCAAATGCATGCGTAGCTCGGAGAAGGTGAAAAAAAGCGTTTTGTCATGCCATTGTCTCCGGACATACGGACGAAAGGGGAAAGCGCGGAGGGCGTAGGGTTACCGCCCATCCCCCCCCTCATCGCGCAAACAGAAAGAAAAAAAAAAAATACTCACCTGGTCGTCCTTTTCCGCAAGCAGCCACTCCTCTAGCTCCTTGTACAGCCCGCTGACCTCTTCAACACTGCACTTTTTCGCGGCGATGCGAGCGACTTTTTCCTCGAGCCTTCGCACCTCTATCCGTCCTTTCCCCGAGCTCATAAGGTGTGCGGTTTTGCGCTGGAGCATCTCGGAAGTCATGAGCGAGTCGGTGAGAGTTTCCATAGCAGGGAAGCGGCGGGGGGTGCTCCAGCCAGAAGTGGTAAAGTCCATGCGGATGAGACGCATTGCGTCAGCTGTGAAATGTTCTCTGCAGAATGGGCAGGCGGGCGAGAGACGCGCGGCTGTTTTTTCGACGATGGTGGTGCAGCAGGGAGCGCAGAGGACATGGCCTGTGTATGAAAAAGAATAAGTAGATTTTTTTGTGGGATTGAAAGGTCAAACAGACCGCAGGGGATGGAGTGGGGGAGTCTGTGAGGCCCGTATTCCTCTGCGCAGACATCGCAAGCGCACCCTGGGGCGAGGGTGAGCATCTGACCTGGATAGAGTGGGTTAGAGAGTTAAAAAATGGTGGTCGTCGCAGGTCGTAGAGAAAGACGGGGCGGAAAAGAGGGAGCGGGGGGGAGAAACGGAGAAATGGAGGGGAGGGAAGGAGGGAGGTAAAGGCAAGATAGTGACTATAGGGCGAAGGGGAAAAAAAGTTTAGCGGTGTATAAAGGCGTCGCATCTATTCGGGGCTAAGTCTGATGATGGCATCTATACATACCCTTGGCCCATTCTGTCCACAACTCAGATCTCTATCCAGATTACATCTCTTCCTGCCTGTTGCCTGCAGGCCATCATCTGGGTTAGGGCGAACCATCCTCCACTCGCTCTCTCCCGCCCAAATCCCAATCCCTCCTCGCTTTCCCACGCGCTGCTCGCTGATACACGAGGTTACGACACATCCGACGTGGCATTCCCGCCTCCATTCCATGCATACCAATAATAGTCCCCATCATCGTCGTATCAGTCCTCTCTCCTGGCCACCTGATGGATGTTGCACGTTGCACGATCCCCGCTGCTTTAGCCCATACATACAAACAAGCTTTGATGATGCGCTGCCCCTTTGTGCTTTGTGTATTTTCGATTCAAAGCAGTGTGCAATAAAGACATACATGGACCATGTACATCCCTTTCATCAATCTCAATCTCAATCCCAATCCCAAATACCTGTTTCCATCCAAATCCTTTGTCCAAGTATTCAATATTCACTTTTTGCCACTTGGCGCACACTAACTAACAGTGCTAAAAATAACCTCCTCGGCGCTGTTCCATTCGTCCTTTCCCTTTCCTTTTCCTTTCCTTATCCTTTCCTCATAACCCTCCTTGACCTGGCATCGATCCTTTCCAATTCCCGCTCCCACCCGCTCTCACCGCCGGTCGGCAAGTCGCAACACAACGCGAAATGAACCGTTAGCGTCAAAAGTTTGCGCTAGCAGCCGCTTGGCGGTAGAGTTCCTGATTTGTGCTCTATTGTAATGTGAATGTAGGTGGTTCCGGCTCCGTTGTGCTCTGTTGCGAGGTGCGAGTGGCGAGGTGTGTTTGTCCGTCGACCCTGAACTGTCTCGGAACATCAACATAATGAAATGACGCGCTAGGTAAAACTAAAAGACACTGGCCTGTGAATCTAAATTCACATATAGACAGTACTATACTCGCACTACCAAGCACACTTACATTTGACATACACCCACCAATACCCGTATTACACTCACATTCACACTCACTCACTCACCGACACCCCGACACACCGACACCGACTCCCGACTTACCAATCCAATCCAATCCAAGGTTCTTCATAATATTAATAATATCCCGACACTCCCCGCCTCCATCTTCCACCTTCTGGCATCTTCCATCTTCTGGCATCTTCCATCTTCCATCTTCATTACAAATCAAAAAAGGCGCAATAACAAGTAACGAGTAACAAGTAATACACACTTACAAAGTTCAATGCAGGATTTGCGCGGGTGATATCCGTATCTGCAATGGATGACTAATAGTAAGGCAATTAGCGCCGGGCTTGCGTATTGCGTGGCGAAGTATCGGCACGCGCGAGTAGGTGGGTAGGTGGGTAGAGTCGGAAGATGCGCGCTCCGAGGTTCGAGGTTCGGTTCGAAGTTCGAAGTTGATGTTCGAGGTTCGGGGTGGAGGTTGGGGGTTGGGGGTTTGAGGGAAAGTTGAGGGTGTCTTCCATTGCATTCCTAATTCAATCAATTTGCATTACAACTGCAATCCGACTCTTTGAATCCGACTCGCTGAATCCGAGTCCAAGTACGATTCGCACTCGCACTCGCATTCGCATTCGGCGGATTCAATGCAAAAAAAAGTATTTGTTTTATTTTTATATTATTGTTTTGGATTTTTGACGGGAGGGAAGAGGAAAGTTCGTGAACGTTCCACTTACAATCTGAGCCAGCCAGGTATGTTATTACTACCGCTATAGACCCAACGTTATGTACTACTTGTGCTTTGCTCTGCTCTGCAACATGCTTTATTTGCTGCGCTCTGCTCTGCGACGTGCTCTGCGACGTGCGCCGCGCTGCTCTGCTCTGCTTTGCACATTCATAGCGCGCTCATGATTCTGTTGAAATCCATCCTGGTAAATTTAAGTTGTTGTCTTATCTATGACTCTGACTCGGGCTATCTCTGACGCTTCCTATCTCTGACGCGTCCTATCTCTGACTCGATTCAACTCGACTTGACTCCTCTCGACTCCTCTCGGCTCCTCTCGACTCCTCCTCCTCTCGTCGCCCGGAGGTCGTGGAAGAGGAAGAGAAGGAAGAGGAGGAGAGGAAGAGGAATGGAAGGGGGAGGAATAGAAGGAAGAGGAAGAGAAGGGGAAAGAGTTGGTGGTGGTGGTGGTGGTGGTAAACTGGCGTTACCATTCACCTATCTACTATCTATACCCATTATATTATCCTGGTTCGACACTTCGTTTTGATACAACGCGATGCGACACGACACTCGGACATGACGTGACGCGACGCGACGCGATATGCAGAGCCAAAGGAAGACGCAGACGCAGACACAGACGCAGACGCAGACACAGAGGAAGATGAAGATGAAGATGAAGATGAAGATGAAGATGAAGATGAAGAAAGAATGACTTTTGCACGGTCACGGTGAATCATCCACACCTTCCGTGAGTAGCGCTAGCGGCGATTGGACGCGCATCAAGTTCAAGTTGTATGTTGTAAGTTGTAAGTTGTAAGTATGAGTGTGCGCCGTGGTTGGACACTGCGGAGTAGCTGAGAAGCGCCGCTGTACAGGATCTGCGGCGCAAAGTGTGTGGAACTGGACTCGGACTCGGACTAAGTGGGTGTTTGTCCGGTATTTGTTTGTTTATTTATTTGTTTGCTTGTTTGGCTGTTTGGCTGTGTGTTAGTGCTTTGCCTTACTTTGGTCCGTGGGCCCTGTAGGCCCTGGGGAGGTACTAATAGTAATAGAGCTGCGCGAACGAGTTACGTGTTATGTGTGCGCTGCGTTCTGCTGCGGTATCGGTAAAGATACATTCGGCTCCGAGCCTCGTGTACGTGTAACACAAGTATTCATATATCATATATATACATACCCATTAATTAGCTATTGGACGACTCCGTCTTCAAGTTAGAGGCCGGATCCAACTGTAATCTGACTCCGTAGTAGAGTAGAGCAGAGGGACAATGGGAATTATGATGAAGCAAGGGGTAGAGTGATTAATATAATATCCGTATTCAATATTATGATATCGTGGATCGACGGTCGATGTCGGGCGGAACAAGCTTGCTCTCGGGGTTTTTTTCAAGACTCAGCCTCCTCAGTCTCAGGAATTAGGAGAGCGGATGGAGAGTCTGTTTCTGTTTTGCCCGGGTTCTCGTGGCGAGTTGTCAATGGGCTTACAGTAATTTGTGTCAGGGTGTTATCTACTCAATTGTCCGTACCCACAACACGACGGTTCGCGTGCTCCACCGTCGTCATCCGCTTTCCTATATTCATTGTTAGGGTATGTACCTGGATACAATATATTACTGTAGTTACTTAAAAACCTTACTGTAATATATGAACGCGTTGACCGTGAAGGTTGAGCGCGAGCACTCAACCGGGCAATTTCCGCAACAACCAATATATTGAAAATACCATTCGCGTACCGTGACTACGTATACCAATAATACTGAATCAAGCAAAGTCGCTTCAGTGACCATAGACGCATCGAGCCCAAATCCTGATCATAAACCGGCAAGCCTGATTCAAGAGCAAGCGTAGGCAGCCAGTAACCAGCCAACCACACTGGAACCCACTTTAGTTTTAGCGCAATTACTCCGAGAATTACGCGCGCCGCCTCGCTCTTCCCAGTCCCTGACCTGGCCAGCCTCATTCATTCGACTAGGCTCTAACAACTTACAAGCCTGCACCGGCCAATTGTAGCTGTACTGTACTTTGAAGTAAATAAGATGAAAAGCCCTGTAGCGCAGCCGTTTTCTATTTTTGGACGTGCCAGTGGCTGGCGACATGACACATGCGCCGCTCGCGAGTTGCCGCTTTGTTTTATTTTGCTTTCTTTTTTTGCAAGCGCTAAATTTGTATCGGGGTCACTGTCAGGTTTGCTTTTGTTTGCTTTGCATGATTTCCGCTGGTGACATTCCGTGGGACAGTGAGCTTAATGAATTATCCAGCGCGTGTCCCCATCAAGATTCATAATCAGTGTCATCAGTGTATAATGTGCCTGCTCAGTGCTATGTAGTAATATGCTGCTACAAATCACGATTCAGAATGACGGTAGGCGTGGTATTTTTAGATGGGAGGTGGGAAAATGACTCTTTAGTTAACTTTGTGTCTTTGACGCGTTGCGTTAACCGGCGCGCGTCGTCGGAGTCTGGTACGGCATTGAGTTATGAATTGAGAATATGATCATTGGTATGGCCGGTATAATGATGTGATGTGATGTGAATGGACGGGATGAGTGAAGAGCCCACTTCGTCTGCGAATGTGAAATGCATGTCCGAGGTGAAGGTCTCATCGCATTAATTACATATCGTCGTGCAACGTAAGTATTGCAGGGACCATTGTAGATAATGAATTAAATGCGCTGGGTAGATTATCGATATAGATAGAGATATAGATGTAGATAAGTAAAGTCGCCTTCTCTGCTCCGATGCGATGCTGCGAGCGTTTCGCGTCATCGGCTCGATAGGGCTTGTATTCCGAGTCGTAGGTAGAGTCGTAAAAATCCGTAATGGGTGTGTAAACTACGTACGTATGTATATAGATTGCCTCTCTTCGCATCAGGATTCAGCGCACGGGTGTTCGCGAAATGTTCTCAAGTGCACATGCAGGTAGCCTGAGAGCGCGCGAGAGGGAGATGGATACCACCGATACCCGTCATTTAGTCTCGCATTCTACGTGCGTGATGGTGCTTGTTCAGGTTGTTGTTGGTCCTTGATGGGCGTGCTATTTTTGGTGTACGCCCGATAGTCCGAAGTACTAGCAGTGCTTTATGTGAGAAGGTTTGGAGGAACGATGAGGCTACGGAAAGACGTCACGGTGGTCTTAGTCCCCGATAAGCGTTTTAACCTGTTGCTTCCCTGGGCAGCACGCGCATTAGATAGGTGTCTGTAGAGTGAGGTCTCTATTTATGATGTAGATAAGCAGTCAAGCTGTGAGTACTTTTGGCCTAAAATGCGATCTGGTACGCTGGTTTATGCGGATAGATATGAGGTTATTTTTGCGGAAACGAGTCCAGGCTGTATCGCCCAATCCAATAATCACCTTTTCGACAATCTAACGTCTCTCTCTCTCTTGTAGAGCCTTGAACGCGTGTTTCTTATCTTCGCGAATGTATTTTAAGCGCTTATGGAGTGCCTTGTGCAAGTAGTCGGACGTTCGACGTTCATTCATAAGCCAAAATGTCTCGTTACTATACTACTGATCGGCGCAAGTGGGGAGGTCTAAATGTGTGCATGGGGATTCTTATTACTAGCTCTACTCCGCAATGACTGAATGACACGACGAATTCTGATCAACGGCATACCCAGTATATTTGGCCGTATTGTGCACTATATTACTCTCAGATCACGCACATATAGCGCATTCACAAAGTCGTGTTGCCAGTAATTCCGCCTAGTATTTTATTTGCTCGATTGGATGTATGCTGTGAGTAGTGTCAGATTACAGTTTCCTGTATCTCGTAGGCGCAGTTTGACCAGCTGTTTCGAAAAAAAACAAGGTATTGAAATTCGGTCCGAAGTCGCCATCAGCGGAGGGAAAATCAAATTACCATAAAAGGCAAAGGAACACGCGGTTTCCTGCAGGAAACCTGCAGGCCCCGCCGCCGCCCAGTGGTAGCCTGTTGGACCGCACCTCCACCACACACGTTGCACCAATTTCTCTTCTTGGACTCAATTCTCTCGCACAAATTAGTCTCGACGTGGGTCGTATGGGTATTTCTCTGGGTAATCAACGCATGGGCGAGGACGCGGAACGCGTAGGCGGCGTGTAGTTCGAAGGTAGTTCGAGACAAGGAGAGGATTCGCAGGCGAATACCAGTGCGCCCATTTTGTTTGCTTGTTAACATTTCTCTTTTTACCAGATTTGATCGTCTGCTTTTCGCGACATGTTCGCTATTGCGGCCTGGCTTGCGGGATTCCGTCGTTGATTTGTTATCATTCGCAAGCGATGCTCAGCTCCCGCGACTGAGCGCCTCGAGGATCAATATAATCAACCCGTCGTGCGGTAACAGGAAAATCTCAGCTCCTCTTGGGTGCGATGTATTCTCTATGTACCCTTTGCCCAATGTCCCATGTCGCGTCATTGCTCTGAACCCAACAATATTACAACACGGCATGCCGAAATCGACGACACAAGGCGGGATTTGTTTTCCCAATGGAACAGAAAGTTGTTGGAGTCCTATCCGTCGTGTACTCGGCCCAGCGACTAGAAGGGTGACTTCTCTTGCTATCTGCGATCTGGACATCCATGCTCTATTGTCGTATACACAAGTCTCACGTTACGCTCTTGTTGACATCTTCAACGTCAACGACAGGTAGGTATTTCAGAGCATCGTTGGTGCCTCTTCCGTGCTCTAATCCGTTGCTTTCCTGAAAATGCTACTCGAAAAATCACCCAGATATCATGAAACCCTGCATCTGAAACTCGCTCGTATACCCCTTCCTCGCATTCCGAGAGTATTCCGAGTGGAGACTGGCTATCGCATGAAGAAATCAACGCACACGTCGCGGAAAATTTTATCACTTCTCTCGCTTGTTTCTGTGAATATCTTCGATTAATTTGGAGCTCAATATTCTCAACTTTGAAGGGAAGATACTGCATATATGCTATCGCTCGGGATTACCCCTAGTTTCGTTTGGAGCTCACTTGTGTCTCATCATGCCTCGAGGCATGTCGCCTCTATTCTGGTACACCGTTCGCATAAAAAATACGACATCTCGCAAAATTTTCTCCGTCGGGTACGCACTTCTTCTGGGACCGGGTTTAGAAGTCGGGGATTCGGACCCACAGTCCATACCCTATAACAACAACACCTATTCATTGGCGCAAGCTTTGTTTCCTTTGATAAGCCCTCGATAGGCGTCGAGCGATTAGAACATCTTTCACGAGGCATCATGCACTGGTAGGGTCTAACACATGGACCCATCGCGCGCTGCTGGGTGGCAATACACGGCATATTATCAATTTTATCTCGATCCGAGGCACAAGTGAACCCTAGTTTTATCTCTTGCATCCTGCTTTGCTATGGTTTTTGGCTTTGGCTCTGCTTAGCATGACGCAACGGTCTATGTTTGTCTTGTTCCCGGAAATATCAACTTCGCCAGGAATTTTCGGTTTTTTTCGGTTCCATATACGCCCCTTGGTACATGCGCTATGCCACGATGCGCATACATTCGTTATCTCGAACCTTTTGGTGTGCGTTTTTCTCTCTGGACACTATTGGTTTATTGTTACTTGTGTCTTCCATTCCAAAAGGCTGGGCACTGCTTGGGTTGTCGCCGTTCCGGACATGGAAAGATACTCGACTTGCCTAGGTCCAGTTTGAATTCATCGTCGATTTCTCTCTCCAAATCCTGATTAAATTTCCCAAAATTGATATTAAGGTATTAATATAATGTTTCGACTATAACGTGATCTATCTACGACGAACAAAACTGTGATTCCCAAACTCTGATGTTATACACTCATCCAGTCTCGTGGAATGATTCCTTAATGATATCGGCTGCCCTTTCGGCTAGTAGGTATACGGGTCCCTGTGTATGCGTGCTAGGCACATACGGCTTGATGAAGCGATTTAGTGAGTCTGTTCTATTTCTGTCATATCGGAGACGAACTCACAATGACAGAAGCATCAACAATTCGTAGTCCATCTGCTCCCTTCACCGTCAAGTCTGGATTGACAACGCCGAACTGCGCAGAGCGGCGCGACATCGCTGCGGTGCCGAACGGGTGAAAGATGGTCGTTGTGAGCGAGCGCACATAGGCGTCGATCGTGTCGTCTGTCGTGGCTTGCTGGAAGGCCGTGCCGTAGCGCCCGGAGATGTAGTCTGCGAACGCGGGCGCAGATGCAAAGTCAAGGGTAGATTTGACGGACTCGCGCATGGTTACAATGTCGAACTCGGTGCGCAAGTAATTCGGGTCGATGAGGGGCTTGTCGAACGGGTTGTTTGATCGCAGCTTGACAGTACCACCTGAACAGATAGTTCACTCATTGATGCTGGCTTCAAACACAAAAATGCTTACGAGAGGTCGGGCTAATAAGGACATTAACAATGGTCATGAATCCACCTGATGGCGGTATTGGTACACCTGGACTGAGGAAGAAGTTCTGTATATATCAAAGTGAGTGGAATTGCCCTGGGAGATCACACTTTCGACGAGGACACCTACAGAGACTATCATCTCCCAGTGAGGGGACTTTGGTCCAGGAGCAGGATCCTTGATCATTTTGAATATAGGATTGTTTGACGGAACTCTCAAAAATCCCAAGTTATTGGC
Organism: Psilocybe cubensis; assembly: GCF_017499595.1. NCBI lineage: Eukaryota > Fungi > Basidiomycota > Agaricomycetes > Agaricales > Agrocybaceae > Psilocybe > Psilocybe cubensis. Next base: position 1,912,904 of record NC_063009.1, on the reverse strand, counting down.
GATATTGTTCACCAGCAGACCTGTTTTGTTGGTCTGCCATTGAACAATTCTAGCATTGAGTTGTATGGGGTCCCTAAGGACGCCGTCAAATGTCCCACTTTCATGTTGTGGATTCACAGTGAAGATGTTTGGAAGCAGAGTGTGGTCACTTAGATTGGCTCCTACAGAAGGATTGTCGATTATTGCGTTGATTTCCAATTCATGGAGGTCTCTGCTATCTCCAATCCCGGAAAGCTGTAGTATCTGTGGAGTATTGACGGCGCCTGCTGCTAAGATTACCTCTCGTCTGGCGGTCACGGTGTCAGGCTTGTTACCTTCAAATATGTGAGTGTTTCAGTAATAAAATTATAGCGATCGTCTCTACCTGGACCTGTGGAGGATAGAGCAGTACCCGGAGAGGCAGAAAACTCGACGCTGCGGAATGATTTGTGTCCAGAATGTGCGTTGCCCGTCTGCACAAGCTTCGTAACCACAGAGTTAATCAATACTGTCAAGTTGGGCCTTTTGTCCGCTTTCGCCAAGTATGTAGTAGAGGAGCTGCTCCTCACCCCCCCTCCGGCGGAAGACTGTAAGAATCCAATCCCGAGAAGACTATGGCCTCCTCCTGACATGTCTTGATTGTAAGTGAATTTGGGGCCGCTCTGTCCTGTGGCGGCAAGAACTCGCGAATCGACAGACTGATTGTTCCCTGGAAGGCTGACAGGCACCATGCCATTGAAACCGTGAAGAGACGGGATAAATTGCCCCGTGGTGTTGTGTCCATCAACAGGCGGGACAAACCTCTCGTGCTAAACGTTTGTCTATCAGCCCAAAGGTCATACATACGATACAGTTATATGGATATGATACCTTTTGTACGTATCGTTTCATATTATTCCATGACCACCCTGGATCATCCGACAATGATGCCAGTCGGTTCCAATCCTCATCTGAACCGTATTGATGGAATAAATAATCTGTGTATGATGAGTTAAAATTAAAGTTTCATGCATGAAAATATTGTACTTACTAACGGAACTGCAGCCTCCTAGTACTCGTCCGCGGGGATAGGCGAATGTACGGTTTTCCATTCCCACTTGAGGTGTAACAGTATAATTCCAGTCAACCATTGTATCTGCATGTTTTGTTTACTCATACAAAATCCATGGACAATTAGTCAAATTTACGTACTTGGAGTCAAGCTCGCAGCCAAAAAAGGAGTCGAAATGGCTGTATTATTGGCATCACTGATTGAAATTAGAATTGAAGACGAAAAACTCAAAGACTCGAGTGCCTAATTAACTTACCTCCCGCCAGCCTCCAAAACGAGAACTGTGATTTTGGGATCCTCTGTTAGGCGACTCGCTAATACAAGGCCAGCAGTTCCGGCTGCCAAGTTGTCAGTATGTAGATTATTTGAACTTGTTGTCTGGATGTACCTCCGACGATAATATAGTCATATGTTCGTGTAGTGAGCTCAGCTGAGTGAGCAATAGTAGCTGCAAAAGATGAAGAGAGGATAGTCAAGAGTATTGTACTAAGCGGAATGGAATGTGGGTGCATGATGATACACAAAATAAATCTTGCTGAAAGAGTAGGAACGGTTGCTGCCTTATATATGTCTGCCTCTCAAGGACCCGAATTTACTTTCAAACAAGTCTATCCTGTAGATGGGACACAGTGTTGAATAGAAATGAATCACCCTGACGCGCCAACGCGTAGTACGTGACTATAATTAGATACGAGTACTAGCAAATCGGAGGCATGTCTTCATCCATTCCTTTCATGTTCCTTGTTCTGATCAAGAGAGCAGTACTTGCGAAGGCGCTGTATGACATCAATTCTGGGGAGTCATGATAGCGAATGATCTACGTACCTTGGGCATGGCTGTTCTTTGATTTTGATCTTAGGCCAATGTGGCCTGCCCATCAATTCACTAGGATTACTGAGTGCGCTGTCAGGATTAGGATACTCGAGTATATCTTCGAAATTTATCACTATCAGGGTGCGGTCTGCACATAAACCGAAAAGAAACTTGACGAGCTCTATCCGAATAAACGCCTCTGGGTCATATACTAGAAAAATGCAGTGCCAAGTGTAGTTTTGACAGTTTGCGAGTGGCGGGTGTTGATTTCCACATGATGTCACTGTACTATAACTTGCTGTCGAGGCCTTTCCGAGTAAAAATGCCTGATGACACGAATTGATGTCATATAACGACTCAGCTAAAGGGGACCGGGTACATGGCACCACGATGATTGCAACAAGAGAGCAGCATCGATTCTTGACTCGGAACGAGGGCTTCACTGTATCCTAATCCTGTGTTTCCCGGAATCAGACTAGTAGTGCTCATGCGTCGAATTGACATACTATGGTATGCTAAATGCTTTCAGTTCAACTGAATAAGGATGTTGCCTCTATGATATGAACTACCTGGAAAAAAACAAAATCACGATGCTAATTTAGCGAATCTTTGGCCTTTTAGCTCTTGTAAAATATGGGATTCCGGACCTCGTTATCCTGCATAGTTCCGATCTAATATGATCATTGAATTAACGACTTATTGACGTCGGTCACTGGATCTACGTGAATTACACAACACATCCACTGGGTTTCAATTTATCATGGATTAGGAAGTATATCAGATCACGTCCAATCTTTGTCTTGGACAGGTACAAGCCACGTCAGGTAGTCTAAAAATGTCATAATAGGAAGAACATAAGGTTATCAGTACTCCTTCGTGACACAAGCATACGCATCCCTTAACAAAAGAAGTCTGCTTAAAGAGATCCTGATAGTTGCTGCTGAGGATATCGTAGCCTTTGGTGTACCTAGATATCTTTATCCAATCTAGTGGTTCATTTCAATTCCTTCTCGAATCAAGGCCGCGGCTGCAGGACTTCTAGGCGTGATGATACATTTAAAGGGAACCGGATATCTGAGGTGTAGCGTGATTAAGCTGAGCGAATTACGTGAAGGTACAATCACTCACGAAAGCATACCACTAGTGAATTCTGGTTTGAGCTGTACGGGGTTTCCGGATTCATCGACGGGTGGTTTAATATCGAACACCGACAGAATGGATGAAAACAGACAGTAGAGTCCGCTATCGTTCATGTGCCTTCCAGGGCACATGCTACCGAAGGTGAGATTAACCCATAATCTGTTGTTGTCATCATTAAAAAAATATCTCCTCACCGTCGTCCGAAACCAAAGGCGGCGGCTTCGGGGCCCCTTACATTAGGGTTAAGCTGCCCATCCTTTAAATATCTGTCAGGGTTATATGTGTAGGGATCCTGAAATTCTTCCGGATCATGCAAAATGGTCCTGTGATACGTATTTATCATTAGGATATATGACCGAGTTGTAGTAGACGGAGACATACCATCCGTTCCCCATTACAATAGTACCACGGGGAATGAAATACCCATCGTACTCATCGTCTTCCGAGGACACATGAGCAACGGCTGTATAGTTGTTGTATAAATTATACAATTTCCATATGAAAAAGCATAGCAGTGGGTACAGTACCTAGCGGCGCAACTTGATTCCAACGCAAGCTCTCTTTAATCATAGCATTTATGTAGGGCAGAGAAGGTCGGTCGTTAAAATCCGGGAGACGTTTACCACCAAGAACTGAGTCTAGCTGAGCCTGGGCTTTCTTCTGAGCTTCAGGGTACAGTGCCATTGCCATAAAGAAAGCCTGAACGGTCGATATGGTCTATAAGGCGCGAATGGACTTTTTGCTCAGGAAAAATAATAAACTCAGGCGTTGGGTGACTTACGGTATCCGCCCCACCTGACGTATCATCAGGATTTCCATGAAACATTCGATCAAAAATGATGGACGAAGACATACCAACATATGACACAGCTGCAACATCTTCAGCAAGTTTGCGTTCCTCTGCGTATTTTGGATCGCTCTTGTCAGGCAGCTTTTCGATCAATTTAGTAGCCACACAGGGCACGGCTGTTCCATTTTCCTGCCCACCAGAATGTCATTCAGTGAATCAAAGCTTCCAGATGGAGTGATGTTTCCAACCATCTGTTGTTCAACGTATTTAAACGGTATCCGGGCAAGGTCTTGATTCGCTTGTCTCCAATGGGCAGCCTTTTTCTTGAAACCAGCGCCAGGGAACCACGAAGGAACATACTTCAGAGCGGGGACCATATCAACCAAAAATGAGCCAGGAATACCCGCTGCCGCTGCCCCTTTCTGGGACTCATGCCCAGTCGCCAGATATGGATCACCAGATTCCTTCACTGTGATACCATACGCCACACTCATGATCGTAGCACCAAAAGTGCTGAAGAACGGAATAAAATTCTTGAACCCTGCAAGCCAAAATTTGACTTTACATACTGTGTAATGTGGTCCAAAAAACGCTCAGGCGATATAAGAAGTCGGTGCAGGAACGATCGGGCAGAACGCAATTGTATCGGTCGGTAGTTGACGATAGCTTCTGGATTGAAGTGGTCCTTGAACGATCTTCTGTGTCGTCTCCACCATTGCCCATAGGGTAGCATGCCGAAGTTGAAATCAGATTCCATGCTATTTGAAAGGGAATCAGTTAAGAAACAACAGATTTTATAGTAAAACATTGTGTGTTTTACAGTTCGATAAGCATAGGCAACCAAAGTCTGTCGGAATATTTTGAAGACCTCTTTTCGAGCAAGTCGCCTGTCCTTTTCAAGGAGCCTAGAACAAGAAAGGGTTGTCCAAGAGCCTCAAAGTAAACCATGTCGCCTATAAGTGAAATGTTACTGTAGCGCTGGGAGAGTTTTGTAAATCATTACCATATTTCTTAAACCATTGGTCATACACAATCCATGACCGTTCAGTTGGCATTTCAAAAACACTACCAATCAAAGGGTAGCCTTTGGGACCCGGAGGAGATGGGAGTCTCTTTGGGTTGCGATTAAGCCATTTCCACGGCAACTTCTTGACCACGAGAGTATACGCGAGTGCCCCGATTACGGTCGCGTATACGGGGTACGTTGCAACCAGTGTCGTCAATTCAGTAATGATGGTCATGGTGGGGTGACTTTTTCATGTAGTGAATATTAAGGGTTTTTATAGGATTTATCAGACCGCTTCTTCGGTGGTGATACGTGAGGTGCTAAAATAAGACTAGGAAATTAGAAGTAATAATATACCTGAGTGCGCATACGTGAACATTGCTCCGTAAAACGAAACACTCAGAGTACGTACCATAATCCCACAAAAACTACAGCCGCGCGATAAGGTGGGAGAAATAGATTGAAATAGAGAACTCCTATTCTGCGTCTGTTCGAGTTACTGTTCAAAGTAGCATTTCATCTTTTTTTTTTTTTACAAAAGTTTAAGAAATGTTAGAAATAGTTATACCTCATTAATTGATTTTCCATCTGGTTGGCCTCGTAAAATGCCCGTTCATCGAATGTGATACGTTTTCGTATTGAGCTAGGTGGGACTCGTTGAGGACATGATCTTCAATCAATCAAAATAACCGCTTATAAGATTGCATGACCATTCGGGCACCGATAGCATCAGGGTAAACGATATCGATAAGGTGGAGTGCTCCGCTGGATGTAATCTATCTTCTAACTCGTCGGATCGGCTGACGGCAGCCGCTAGAAGATGTTTCTCTCCTCATTAGCCATTATTGTCCATTTCAGCATTTTACAGTGTCTATAAATACCGCTGTTGTTGAAAAAATGCACGGGTGGGCATCTACCACTCCTTACTAACATGCGAGTGACATCAGGGATTCTGGGAAAATACGACAGCAAATACATTACCTGTAGCGTATTGCCATAATTATTTGGGCGTTATGATGCCATATCTGGTGAAAATCTCACTGATTTCAAATTATCAGTGATGATCATACAGACAGTGTGTTATAATGTGATGAAATGCTGACCGCCACATTATCATTGGAATATCATGATGATATTGTCATTATATCCACCACATCATTCAGCTGCCAGAATTATAACAATCTGGTCATGTCTTGTCATCTATACTGCATAACTGTAAAGTAGGAATCATTATTATGTTTAAACGGCCGCTTAGAGGTAATAATGGTAACAAATTATAAGCATCGACACCTGAGCTTTTATGATGTCATACCGGAGCCATGTTCAAAGGCGAGTCGAAGGATTGCGTCATAGAAGCTCGGTCAACTCTGAACTCAACGTACTACTCATTTGAGATGTAACGATTGTGCAAAATACACGCATGAAATTATCCCAGGCTACAGGTCATCGTATCCGTTATCTCCTTCACTCAGATCAGTATCTGATTCCGAATTTTCACCCCCACTCTCCGACTCGTCACTTGAATTGGTGTCCACTTCAACCATGCTATCAAATTCTCCCATCCCAGAGCAATCTTCCATTGTCTCATCATCGTCATCATTGTCATGGTCGTCAATATCAGCAGCACCGGTGCGGTTTGTGTGTCCAACTCCAGTCCCGAAATGACGAGAAAGCATGTCACGGTCAACAAAACTGCAATCATATCTTCAATATAATGCATGGAAATCAGAAACCTTTACTTACATTCCGATATAGTAGTTGCACCAATCATCAGTTTCGCCAATGCATCGTGCTTCTGTTGGAGTGGTGATGGTAAGCAAATTGTTTGTTCGACCATCAACAAAGGATGGCAAAAGGTGACAGCCCCGAATAACAAGAGACGGGTCCAAAAATCCATATGCCATTTCGTCACAATCTGGCACAAATCCAACTTTGGGCAATTTGGCCTGTTTGCGGCCAAACTTGTAACCTGGCTCTATGCCCAGCCAGCGAACCCACAAAAACTCCATCCGTTGGGGGGCAAGATCAGTTGATAATGGGCCAATATGCTGGACCTGGGCGTGAAACACTCCCATTACTGAGGCATACCAGAATGGATGAGTACCAGGCTCCGTCTCGGGTGAGTGAAGCATTATAAATGGTTGGTTCCGTGAGACTGTGTCGTATGAGCGTTGCATGTCGTATGTAGTAAAGTTGACGCGCAGTGTGTTGACACGATACATAGTATTGTTGACGATACGCACTGTATACCGATCTTCATTTGTAAACATTTCATCAGTGTCGCCATCGAATTTCTGTCCTAACAGGCGGGCTAGCAAATGATTTTGCAGTTTTGGTAGGAAGTTCTAAGAACAAATATGATTGTCAAACAGCTAGTGGTATTAAAAACCCAATTATCGTACCACTTTAGCAGGATCTTTGTCCGCAATAAATGAAAAAAATTGGGACACGTTGATTCTGGGATTTAGAGATGTAGTGAGTTTTGTTGTCTTGAGCAGCTGCGTCAGCTTCATTCTTCTCAGATTTGATCTGACTAGCATCAACCGATTGTAAAGCATTCATACGGTTATACTTCTTTGAAATTTGCTTGTTTGCATCCTTTTTGTTGGTCAGGCGGTAGAAAGACTTGATGAGACGATGAGCCAGTTCTCCCTGCCATAATTTTCTAGTCAGTAATGATTATAGATGTCTGAAATTGAAGCATACTAATTGTGTTGAATATGAATCAGTTGTACCAAAGCGACGAATATATTCCACGTAATCGCCTAAGAAGTGCCACTTGATAGTAAAAAGGTTCAATTTGATGGGTTTACGAGTTGGCTTGGGCACTATGGTAGGTATTGATACCTCAGATGAGCTTGGTAGTACTGCTGCGGTAGAAGCATGGGCTGATTTTCTCCCTTCACGCCTAGTACGTGCTTCAATCTCTCGCGGCAGTTCATGAGTGTCATAATGGCTGCAGGTAAGGTCACGAAAGCCTCGCATCAGTTTTCCCAACTCTGTGGTAACTTTTTCCAATTCTGTTAAAGTGCCTTCTGTATGAATGCGCATCTTTGCCAAGCCATGCCACTCAGCTGTTCGATAGAGAAGTTTTCTGAGGCGATAGTCATCTGCTTCTGGAAGTAGCCCTTCAAAGACTGGAACAGCGCACTGCACTTTTGTCAGTTCTACCTCAATTTATATATAAAATGAATGATATTACCTGGAGAAGATCCTCAAAATCACGTCCGGCAAGTTTCTTCATTTCTGACGAATTGTTTGAAAAGTTTCGTATGGTACCTTGACCAAATGTTGAGAGCAGACGATATCTATAAAAGGAGAACATACCCGTCAGTTTACATTGAAAATGCCCATTCTGTAGCAGATACCTTTTGTCCAGCTCACTGACTAGATCATCGGACCCCTTTGAGGCAGCATACAAAATACGTATAAGGTGCGTAAACAATGACTTCCAGACTCCGAGTTCAAACTCGTGAAGAATGTCAGGTGCTAGCATTGGTGACGGATCTAGATTGAGCCTCTCAACAAATGCATTCTGTAGGTTTCTGATGTTAAAATATGATTGTGCACAGAAAGACGGTTGTATACCTGGGTTGGTACACCCGAAAATTCCTGAAGCCGATCTTCAACCTGCTGACTCTTTATTCCGTATCCCTGTCGATATATAAGATCACGAGCAGCTTTGACCTTTTCTACCATAAATGTTCGCAGCTGCTTGACTCGAGTTTGAAGATCTCGATAGAGACCCATTAAATCAAGTTTTGACCGGTGTACCATGCAACGAGGACAAGGAAACATTCCTTTGTCTCTAATAGTTGCTAAAAGCACTCTAGAAATTGGCCCTGTTCAGTGCACTTTAGAGTATTATCAAGTTAACTGCACATACTTTTCAGGATAGTCTGCTGAATATGTAAAAATGCGTGGATATATGCGTCGCATGATCCCATCAATGCAGCGGATAACCATGCCATATTTATATGCATAAACAAATTCGTCATCGAGGAGATGACACCAGATACTATGCATAAGCTCACGGCGACTGTGAGTGAGAATTTGGCTTTTTTGGGTTTTCCATTTGGTGTTATGCTCAGCGGCAAAGTCCTTAAATGAATCTGGAAGCTAATTGCCTAATATATGAGCAAATAGTCAAAGAGATATCAGAATGCAAACACGTACTGAAGGGATATATGCAAGGTGCTGCAATGCTCCTGACCCAGGAACGGCCCGAACATATTTGCTAATGTTTCCGAGCATCAGGTAGATAGGCCATGCTTTTGCGTTTCCAAAATTTGTAAAATGTGTTGCATCTGATAGCGGCATAACAGCGGCAACAACCCTCTCCAGTTGGCAGTCTTCCTGACCCGGTGGCAGGAGCCCATGTTTCTGAATATAGTCATGTACCTCAAGAAATGCATCAGAGTTATAAACCTCTGAAAACAACCGTTCTTCACGATTCGAGGCGGACTGCTGCTTTAAAACAAAAGGAGAGTAGTGGACAAGATGTCCAAGGGGGCCAGTAAAGAATTCCGAAATAATAAATGTGATAGACCGATGAAGTAGACCAGGAATTGTGTATGACACCGGCGGCCTGCTAACTGTGCCCGATGGAACCAAAATGTCGACAGAGCTTTCTGTAAATTGACTTCGCAAGGCGGAACCTGCTATGGCCTGATCCAACTTTGCATTCTGGTTTCGGGCCTCAAAGTCAATGAGGTCTTTTGGATTAAAATCGTCTGCCAGCAAGACATCATGAACCAGTTCATTTATTTGCTCATGAGACTTGGTTGTTTGACCGTTATTTGCCCAGGTCATTAACCGACGGACTGTAGGTGCTAGACCTTCCATATATGAGTGAAATGTGTCCTGAACGGTATGTAGCAGGAGCATAATTGGTGGCTGTTTGGCGAGATCGGATGGTCGAATACAGAAATCAGGATCACGGGTAGGACGTCGAGGATAGTGTCTCCACACTCTAAAAGTGTCCATAGGAGTGTCATAACGGTCCAGAACATGAAGTATCACACATCGAGGTACTGGCTGAGGATTGTGTGGGGCAGCAGGTGGTGGTGCAATTGGTATGGGCTCCATATTTTGCATAGGTTTCCTATTAGCAAGTCGCCGAGACCTTCTTTGTTGTGGATTGGGGGACTCAAGACCCAGATCTAATGATTCATCTCCATATCCAGAAAATGGTGCTTCATCCTCGTTTGTTTGATACGATTCGGAGTGGCAATGGGCGCGTGTGCGTGTGGTGCGAAGATGCGGACACGATTTCATGTGCATTGTAAGGCCAACTTGGCGTGACAACGATTTACGGCAACCAGGGGCTGGACATATGAACTGGGCCATAAGATCAAGGCTTTACTGTGCAGCAAGAGTAGAATAAGTAGCAATAAAGCAGCAAGGCAGGAAAATTAGGCATAAACGACTCGACGCGCGCGCACATTCAAGTCATGTGACATGTCACTTGCGCAACTTGCGCCAGTTCCATGTTTGTTCTCTTCATACTGCACAGATCTACATGGCCACCGTGCCCTTCTTACCCCTCAGCTTCCCTGAAAAACCATGGATCATCCCTGGGCTGGGGATTTCAGGGAGACTGAGGGGACAACAAGGGTTCTGCTGCCATGGATTCTGCTCCATCACACCCTTCTCATCACCCTAGAACGACACCTCCGAGTCAGACATTACACTGTGCTTTAGTTTAGCAGCAGCCGTTGTGGTAGTGAGTATCAGTCCAATACACCCATCGTGACACGTCTCTCATCGTCATTCTCTGTTCCAGGATTTCACCCGCATCTACTCATCTCTTGCGTGCACATCTTGTGTGGCATCCCGTTCAGCAATTGGCCTTGAACACGGAATCACCAAAGATGACTGTGTCATCACCACCTACCGCTGCCACCCTAGGCCAGCATGTCGCTTGGAAAGGGTGGTTTGATGCACATCTTTATCCCTTCTATTGTCGGTGCTCAAGTACCCAATGGTGCTGGTGTCAGCTTCGCCCAGAAGTACATGGGCGAGAAGACCTGCACTTTCGCTCTGTATGATGATGGGGCCAGCAACCGGGGACAGGTGTTTGAAGCCTACAACATGGTGCGTTCATTAATTGCGCATATATTCCTGTTTCCTTAATACATTGCATCTCTATAGGCCAAATTGTGGAACTTGCCCACTGTCTTTGTATGTGAAAACAACAAGTACGGGTATGGGTACCTCTGCCGCCCGCTCGTCCTCCAACACCGAGTACTTTAAGCGCGGTGACAAAATCCCTGGTCTCCAGGTAGGTTTACCGTTCCGTGGTTCTTGCTTCTCCCGTATGTGTTCATTGCACTGATGCTCATTTGTTCATCTGTTGTAATAGGTTAACAGAATGGATATTCTCGCCACCAAGCATGCTGTTGAGTATGCCAGGAAGTGGACTGTCGACAACCAGAATGGTCCTCTTCTCCTTGAATTCGTGACATACCGCTATGGAGGACACTCGTGCGTTTACCAAATTACCTCATGTAAACTGCTTTCTGACCCAACTCCACAGCATGTTCGACCCAGGAACCACCTACCGTACCCGTGAGGAAGTCCAGCGTATGCGTTCTACCCAGGACCCCATCTGTAGTCTCCAGAAATACATCGAAGAGTGGGGTGTTGCAAACGAGCAGGAGCTTAAGCAGCTTGACAGGAAGGCCAAGGCTGAGGTCGACGCCACCGTCGAGGAGGCCAAGGCCAGCCCTGAACCATTGCTCACGTTTGCCGTCTTACATTGAAGAGGGGGGTGTTGCGAACGGAACCGTCGCTCGCGTTTGCCGTCTAGGATGACCTTTTGGTTGGGGTCTTCGGATAGTTCGTATCGGATAGTTGGTATGTTGCATACCCATCTCGCCTCGCCTTCCATCCATCCCTAGCCCTGCACACCTGCACCCCACTCCTCCTCGCCATGCACACCACTCATAGGCCAAGGCCAGCCCTGAACCATTGCTCGTGTTTGCTATCTTACATCGAAGAGGTTGACGCCACCGTCGAGGAGGCCAAGGCCAGCCCTGAACCAGCCCTGAACCGTCACTCGCGTTTGCCGTCTAGGATGACCTTTTGGTTGGGGTCTTCGGATAGTTTGTATCGGCTCGCCATGCACACCACCCATTGCACCGCCAAACCCACTCAGTTCGTCATCAACCCCCGTGCCACCTCCATTCATACTCACTCACCTACAAAAACGTCCCTCACTGGCATCGCAATCTCGAGCGCGTCTGCAAGAGCATTCCCATTGTGTTTTGCGGAAAAAGGGTTGACTCGGGTGCTGGCGTGTGTGCGGATGTGGGAGCTGCAATTACGACATAGTTTCGGAGTCGACAAGTATTGACAACCATAACGCCTTATCGATGCAGACAGGCCGTCAAGGCAGATACAACATTTCTGCTGCTGCTTCGGCTCAGGCTCAACCGACTTAGTAGGAAGGAGAAATAACACGCTTTGGTTTGTACAAGCTTTTTGTTTGCTACAGTATGTACTGACCAGCCCATTTTATCTACAGGTATGATTCCCTCAAGTAGCGTCTATGGCGCTTGCGCAAGTCATTCAAGACACCTTCCAATGTAGCAATCTCAGCCGCTATTTTTCGAGCTTTACGCGCCGCTTTGCCCGCATTGCATCGTGGAGTCCCAAGGCGTAATGGCGCGGGTGGTTCAGGGAAGTCGACGGGTGTGAAATGATAAATCGGTATGATTTTTGGTCTCTGATTATTGTGATCTGACTTGTTTTCAGTTTCGCTAGCTTGTGCTGGGTCCATGGAGCATGCAGAAGCTAGAAGTTGACACATATCAGTGATCAATGAATCGGTATGTAACGAAACAAATCTATAACTTGCCAGTATTGATACAATTTGCAGCCATCTCTTGCTCCACAGCTTCGCGAATTTCCTGAGATAACTGTGCCATGTGTTCTTGAGTATCGAGGCCAAACAGATTGGCCATGTGACGTTCCATTGACTCTTCCGACCAATCGACAGTTAGCTGACTTTCCTCCTCGACAACTCTCTCAATAGATCTGTTGATCTCATCTTCCTCCTCAACGGCTCTCTCAACAGCTCCGTTTGAATGGTCTTCAAAGATAACAATTCCGTCATCACTATCCAAAGTATTGCTAGTTATTGAGCAATCAGCAACTACAGCTGGCCCCATCTCGCTGTGAATGTCAAAGTCATCTCCTACAGAAGCAGGTGGTATGTGCAACTGTATACACTCATTAAAGTAAGTAAAGTTTTTCCTTTTTACACAAATTTTAAAATGCTTACCTCGCATTCTTCAACTTGGGAGCTTTCAATAACCTCGTCACGTATTGTTCGAGTTCGAGAAGAAAGAATGACTGGATAGACATTGGTGGAGATTCCCCGGGGCATGCCTGCCTCTGTGGGTTATGTGTGGTTTTGTGTAGTAGATATTCGTGCAATTGCGATGTTAGAATGGAATTACGATGCTAGAATGTAGATTTAAAGGAGAAATTTATCCAAGCTTGGCTACGTCTTCAAATGGTGTAATTTTCAGCCATCAATTTTGTTCCCACAGTGTGGATCTCAGACGATTGTCACACTACAGATTGTTGATTCATTACTACCACCTTGCCACCTCATCTATTTCTTTATTCTCCTCCTTTATGTCTCTTTCTATGGCTTTATCCACGTTGGCACAGAGGTTTTTGAGCCCAGAAACACACTGCAGTAAGTGGCGTAGAAAATTTCCATAGAATGTTAATCATTTCCCACCTTCCGCACCCAAGGCCAAGCCTATGGCTACTCCTGTTTCTATCGGTTTAAAACCAATACAAAATTTTATCTTTCATCATCCTATCCTGTATAGCATGGACCGTCGATATGGGGGAGGACATCGAGGAAGAGACCCACTTGATGATTACGGTATGCAATGGCTTGCACTGTGTTCTTATCTATTCTCTCTTTAATGTTTTTGTGTTACTTGACAGGTGGAGCACCAGGATCAACGCCAATCCGTGGGCCGCATGGGTCTCGAGAACATCATGACCCTTATAGCCACTCTCCACTACCACCAAGCTTTCCGACATCGTATTCAGGCCAGCCACCATCATCTGGCTCATCATCTAGTCAACAGTCACAGGAATCACCCACTCGCTTGCAACTGAGGGCTGAAGTGTCTAGTCTTAAAAGATTAAATGAGGATCTGACGGCCAAGCTTGGAGCAAAAAGGCATCGTCCATGGGCTGCGTTGCAGTAAGTATTGTCATTGTATATTTTAAAACTCCTGCTAATGTTTAGGGATGATTCGGATGGCCATGCGGAAGGACGTTGCCTTCGAAAGGCTGTTTCATTGTTTGATAGTATTGAAACTCTTCATCTTGCCCAGGATGTGCATCATTTGGACCCGGAGACACTCAGCATGACTGCTAGCCAGATTACCAAGTACGTGCTCTTCTTTTTTGCTTTACAGCCGCTACATTGACTTTGTTTTTAGCCACATTCGTAACTTTCAAAGCTTCAAACTACTGCTCAGTTACGTTCCAACTCTGCGCCCAATTCTCAGCCCTACGTTTGACTGGCGAGTCAAGTCTGACAATTTAGCCTTTCTTCGTAATGTTGAAAAAAAGGGAAATGCTGCACGATCCGACAATGTACGCCGTATGAAGGAAGAAGTCGCTACATTTCTGAACCAAATGTACAACCCAAGCCAGCATTTTTTCACAAAGAGCAGGGATCAGCGAGGCCTTCAAAACACAATCACTGGCCGGTTGCTTTGTCCTATTATGCATGACTGGTCAAACGAAATGTATGTTGTAATTTATCAAAGTATCACCCTTCTGATCTCTATTCATTTTTTAGTGTTAGGGCCAAGGTGTGTGCTGGTGATGTAGACTTGAAACCGCGTCTCCGAAAAACATGTTTCTTGGGTGCATTGTATCCTCGAAATCATTGTTTAGATGGCCATTCCCTCGACTATCTGTTTTTGAGAAGTACACTCTTAGTCAAGGTACGTTGCATACCATCCTTAATATAACAGAATTTAATGTATCGTTCAAAGACTTACTGTGCCCTATTCACTGGCCCGGCATCAGCGGAAGCCTTTCATCCCGATGATACAGTGGGTGTTGGTGCCATGCGTCTGGCCAATTTTCGTCGGTCTCGGAAGGCAACAAAAAGGTCTGTTGCGGCTATTATCGGGTTGGATGGACGTGTAACCCCTCGCACAATTGCATATGCTGCGGTCATTGTGAGTTTTTATCACTTCTTTATTGTTTATAATTACTCAATTATTATTCTAGTTGATATTTAATCTTACCGACGCAACTCAATGGCAAGATGAATATTATTACATCAACTTTAGTCGTCTCTACAACTTTGTTGTGGATTATTTTGAAGATACACGCCAGCATTCAGAGGAGCACAAAAAGCACATCACAGAACTCTTGAAATGGTGGAACGAGTGAGTTTAATATCTTTAATTCTGAGAATTTTGTTGATCTGTTATATGCAGTATGGTATTCCCTAATGGACCGGTCACAACTGAAGTTGGAGAAGATTCAGATGATGAAGATTCTCCCTTTTCCATGCTTCGTGAGTCGCGTGCGGTGCATGCGGGGGAAGGGAGTGCGTAAGCTATGTAGATTGTTTTTGGATTACAGAAATATAAATTGTTTGCACGTGAATTATTCAATTACCCTTAAGAACGCGTGTAAGAATGTGGTATAACGATCACAGCAAATCAGAAATGTAGCAAGTAGATGTACCAGATATCATTATGACAACGAGTCCATAATGTAGGTGTAATCCAATGGAATTGTGCATATAGATTACAACAGATGATCGTTTTGTTGTAATACCGACCCGAGGCGATAAAGTCTTGGCAGACCGGCTCTACATGACATTGGCTATATCATCACATTACAACCCTCATGGTATACTATCATCCGTGGTATAATACTTACACCACTTCCAGCCGCAACGATAGCATATTATACAAATTATATCACATCATATTGTACGATAAGATTTTCCCTAAATCTCTGATGGAACCAAAACTAGACATATGATACATTCGTTGAGAAAGTCAGGGGACATTAAGGAAGGGATCGCTTACTTCTTTGAGACACTGCCTAGATTCTGCTCCTCATGCTCTATGTGCATGCTATAATGAAGATAATGAGGTCCTTTCCCGACCCATGTCAACGTCTCGCTTGTCTCCTCAAAAAACAAATATCCCATGCTATGGCCCCCGCAACATGGTAACAGTTATGGTCCGGGAAGCGTCAATCCAGCGATCCGCGTCATCATCTTCAATAATCGACAGCTGAATGAATGTGCCTTCATCAACAAGTCAAGGATAATGGAATGTAATAGCTTACTGCCGTCGAGTACTACTTCTTTTCGATGGTTGACGTATGCCTTCATATTCCCTCACATAATACTGGCCAAAGTACTGATACCCTATCCCCATCAAAGCACAGAAAACCTATCCGAAATTCCAGCGCAAGGAAACGAAATTGTGGCATGGCAAACAGAAGTGCAGTGGCATCCTGTTGGAGGGACGCGTGAGTCGAAGCGTGCCCTCACGAAAAGCGCAGGACGCTTGGCGTCCAGTAACGCGCATCGCAGGCGCCTATAACGCCTGCCATAAAAAGCAGTTCGATCAACCGACTGCATCCAATGTTTGTTTATATTTTTGTTCTCCCAAATTTTCCAGTATTTCTACACCGTACAAACAAAACCCCTCCCTCAGTCGATTCCATCATCGTACTGAGGTGAGGACTATTATCCTACACCCTTATTACTTCACACAGTATGCTCACGATTAGATAGTACATTACTTTCTTCTGTCTAACAGGTAGCATACACTACAACGGAGTCGATTCCATCATCGTACTGAGTACATTACTTTCTTCTGTCTAACAGGTTATGAGCCCCGTAGCCTAAGACTTTGCTCAGTACTACAAGAGTCCACTCAAACCCGAACCAAAGAAAATTTTTCGCTGATAGCGACACCGACTGTTCGTCCCCACTTGACGATTACAGACCCGACCAAGAACTGTTCGTCCATAACTGACGATTACAGCCCCGATCGATCCCACTGAAACAGACAACCCCAACAGACTCTAAACCCATCATGTCCTCGTCAGCCGCACCCTTCATACTCCCAGACTCCGAACAATATGACGGCTCCAACTGGATTGCCTTCAAAGCAAAAATCCGAGCTGTAGCAAACCAACGCGGCACCCTGGGCTACCTCGACGGCACCATCCCAAAACCAAGCCCGCCAGACCCCAAGCAGCCGCCCCAGCCGCCCACCGCCTACTGGGGCTCGGAATACCCATCACTCGACGAGTGGAAACAACGAGACGGATGGACCCAAGGTCTGATCACCTTAAACGTCAAAAACGCGATTGGTCTTGGTGTCAAACTGGACGGTACGGCCGCCGAAACCTACAAATCCATTGCCAGTATCAAAGATGCGAAGACCGACCTTGGATGCATTACCGCGGAGAATGCCCTGAACGACATCAAATACAAGGAAGGGGCCAACATGGAAGAACACATCAGCAAGCTCAGGACAGCGTGGAACTACGCAAACTCACAGGGCGCTGAAATCAAAGATGCTAAGTTCCGCATGATTGTCATGCGATCCATGCCTGCATCATGGCTCCCCTTCCTGGGCTCCCTCCATGGAGAGACGGACTCTTCGGATGTCATAGCACGTTTGATAGCACACGCACAATTCATTACGTCCATGCAACCTGCAACCCCGCCTGTAGCGCAAGCTCTGTCAACCCGTGCCCAAGTCAAGCACCCCCATCTGAAGTGCGCCAACCCAAAGTGCGGACGCATTGGACATACTGCCGACAAGTGCTTCCGAGAAGGAGGTGGGATGGAGGGCCAGTACCCGGACTGGTGGAGGGGGAACAGGAGTGGGAAGGACAACAACAAGCAAAACACAAGTACCACCACACCTGTCCAAAAACCCATAGCCGCAAGCGCCATCGCATCAATTTCCGACCCTGCAAAATACTATGCCTTTTCCACCCGGCACCAAGGAGACCTCCCACAACAATCCGACGCAGACTGCAACCTTGTCACGTATGCCGACTCTGCAGCAAGTGCACACTTCTTCCCCCGTAGGGAAGACTTCTCCGACTACACCCCGATACAATGCTCCAACGAGTCGGGTGCAACGGCCACTGGCGAAGAGTTCTTCATTGCTGGTATTGGATCAGTATCTAAATGGATCGTATACAATGGGAAACTTGCCAACATAATATTTCGCGACGCCCTGCACACCCCAAATCTACAACACAACCTCGTCTCCATCGGAAAATTCCTGCGCCAGGGATACCAGGTTGTCTTTGCAAACAACCGCGCCACGTTTATCACGCCAGAAGGGAACGCCGTCATGGAGTCAGACGAGATGGGGAATGAGGACATGTTCAGGCTGACCTTCTCACATACCGTCTGCCCCAAGGCACTATCCGCACGATCCCTCACCAGACCCGTGGACCTCGCCCAATGGCACAGGCGGCTTGGCCATGTTGCTGAAGACACCATCCGTACCATGGCATCAAAGGAGATCGTGAAGGGGCTTGACATTGAACACGGAAAGTGCGATGGACGTTGCGAAGACTGCATATTTGGTAAACAAACCCGTCGACCATTTGACGCTATGGTGGAACCGGAAACAGAGGTCAACAAACGTGCCGAGATGGACTTATGGGGACCAGCTACTGTGCGAACACCTGGAGGAAAGGAATATATGCTGCAGGCGGCTGACTGTGGGTCAGAGTACCGTGAGGGGTTCTTCCTGGAGAACAAGACCATGGAGACAACCGTTGAATGCCTTGCCACATACCACAAACGTGGTGAGCGCGTGACGGGGCGAAAACTGGTCTATGTCCGCACTGACAATGGGACGGAGTTCAAGAACTCGGAGTGGGAATCATATACATCCGAGCATGGCATAACCCACGAATTCATCCCCGCATATTCATCTGCTGCCAACGGTATGGTTGAACGCGGACACCGCACCATCCTTGACAGGGTCCGAACCATGTTACACGACGCGAAGCTTCCTGGGACGTATTGGGGGGAGGCTGCGGCCACAGCTATCTACCTTATTAACATGCAGCCAACATCCCGCCACCCCGACACTACCCCATTCGAACTTTGGTTTGGCATCAAGCCGGATGTATCCCACTTACGCCCATTTGGGTGTGTGGCGTACGCCAAGATCCCCGATGCCATCAACAATGGGAAACTGGCGCCGAGGTCGGTAAAGTGTATCATGGTTGGATATGCTGGAATAGGTGAATATCGTCTACTGGAACGCGACAGCGGGCGCATATTTGTTTCGCGGGATGTAGTATTTGAGGAGGGCACACCACATCGTACGACTGACCAGGAGCCACCAGAGGAAGAGGTGGACACCTCCTTTGACAGCAGCACCAACCGCGATCAGGCTATTATTAGCACTCGCCTCCCCGCGGACGACGACAACCCCGGAACCCCCAACAAGGATGCCTCGCAACCCACTTCCCCTCCACCGACTAGCTCAGACTCCAAGGCTCCAACGGCGGATGGCACGGTTACTGCGACTGCTGGGTCATCTAATGTTGCCCTAGAGGCTGAAGAGCACGACAACCGCGAGAAGACCTCCCGTCCACGCATCAAATATCCACCCGCCTCCCGTTCATCTGCTCGCCTGAACCCAAAACCTCCCGGTGATGACACCAACGATGCGGGACACCTGGCGCTGTCCACTGCCACTATAGGCGACGGCAATAATGACCTGTGGACGCCGCTTTCCTTCAAGGAGGCCGCTACACGCCTTGACCTGTGGGGTGAGCCAATGGACAAAGAGATGGAGATGATGGCTCGGATGAAAGTATGGCGACTGGTGGAACGCCCCAAGGGTGCAAGGATCATGCGCGCTGGCTGGAAATACACCGTCAAACTCACCAGCGATGGCAACCTTGCTAAGAGAAAGGCAAGACTGGTTGCCCTTGGCCATACACTCATCCCCGGCGTACATTTCAATGAAGTTCGAGCCGCGTCCGTCAGATACGAGTCAGTGAGAACAATTCTGGTGGCCGGAACAACCACGAGGATGTTTTTCTGGCAGGCTGACTATGCCAGCGCCTATCTCAATGCACCAAACCAGATCCCAATCCTAATGGAACAACCAGACGGCTACAAAGTCTCCTCTCTCCGTGGGTACAAGCGATGCAGCGAGACTGTCTCTGTCCCTAACCCAAATGGTCCCGTCTACGAACTAGTGGCATATGTCCCCAATGGAGGAGAGGTGCACAAGATTGTGGACAATGCCACCTACTCTGCCGACAACGAATCGGAGGAGCTTGATCTTGTTGCACTACTCGACAAAAGCCTCTACGGAGTGGGAGATAGCGGCCGCAATTGGTTTGACACCCTCAACAAGTCCATGTCTAGCATGGGATACTACCAATCACGGGCAGATCAATCTGTAAGAGCAAGGGTAGTGGACGGCGAACACACTATTACATGCACCTACACAGACGACGTCACCGGACTCAGCACCACCAAGGAGGGATATCAGGAAGCGGTGAAGGAACTGGGAAAGGATTTCGAGCTAAAGGATCTGGGCAAACTACGAAGCGTCATCGGGCTAGACATTGCAAGGGACGAGAACACCGGTACAGTCACTATATCTCAAGAAGGATTCATTGACAGAATGCTCTCCCGATTTGGTTTTGCTGACTGCTCCCCCAAGTACACCCCGCTCCCTCAAGGACTAGACCTCAGACGCAACCAAGGCCCCTCCACGGAAGACGAGCACCATTTCATGAAGGACAAGCCATACCGCGAGGTTCTGGGCTCTGTCATGTACCTACAGATGGCGTCCAGGCCTGACCTATCGTACGCTGTCGCCTGTCTCTCTCGTTTCTCGTCCAACCCGGGCCCTGAACACTGGAAAGCACTCACCCACGTCCTGCACTATCTAAAGGCCACCCGCCACTTCCGGCTCACTTATGGTGGGCCCGAACACTCGTCATACGTGCCCATTGCCTACGTTGACGCCGACTACGCCGCGGACAAGGAGAAGCGGAGATCCATCTCGGGATATGTCGTTATGCAGGGCGGCGGTCCCACTTCATGGAGTGCTCGGTATCAGCATACGGTAGCCACGTCAACGACCGAAGCGGAGTATGTAGCGCAATCCCGAGGCACTCAGCACCTCATGTGGAGGCGTAGCAGTCGTTCTTATATATCAACCTCCAGAAGACCTTGCGCATACCTCATATATGAGCCACGGCAATGCATTCCCCATCAATAATTATCCAACGCCTTTATGATAGATACATTAGAACTTTATCCATAGTATTCCCCAAACTGCTGAGCCATTATTCAATACCCACGCTGTCATTCATACCCCTTCGTAATCCATAACTAGTATGTCATCCATGGGCCTCAACATCCATTGCCCTTCTGATTATCCATCACGCTGGACATCCGCGCAGTGCACCCGCCTATCGATATGTACGTTCATTATCCATTGCCCTTGTCATCCGTTGCCCATATGATTATCCATCAGCCTGATCTCCCTTGACATCCATTTCCCTTCCGATTATCCATCACACTTGACACCCGCGCAGTGCAGGCGCCTATCGATATGTACGTTCATTATTCATTGCCCTTGTCATCCGTTGCCCATATAATTATCCATCAGCCTGATCTCCCTCAACATCCATTGCCCTTCTGATTATCCATCACGCTTGACACCCGCGCAGTGCAGGTGCCTATCAATATGTACGTTCATTATTGATATCCCTCGACATCCATTGCCTTTCTGATTATCCATCAGGCTTGACACCCGCACAGTGCAGGCGCCTATCGATATCTATGTTCATTATTCATCATCCTCGACATCAACTGCCTTTCTTATTATCCATCGCCCTCCACCATTGCACAGGCTGCCCCTCATCCATTCCCACATTCATTATTGATCGCCCTCGACATCCATTTCTCTGATTATCCATCAGGCTTGACACCCGCGTAGTGCAGGCGCCTATCGATATGTGCGTTCATTATTCATCACCCTCAACATCCATTTCTCTTCTCATTATCCATCGCGCTCATTTATTGCCCTAATCATTCATTGCCCCTCTACTTATCCATCACTCTTGACACCCGTGCAGTGCGCAGTCTCCATCCATACCAACGTTGATTATTGAATGCCCTTGTCATCCATGGCCTCCCGTTAATCCATCCCGCTTGTCACCCGTGAAGATCAGGCACTTATTAATTTGGTTCCCCGTAACATTTCCCATCATTCACTGTCATTGATACCTTTCCTTACTGTCCATCAATGTTTGAAGTCTATCCATTTCCTTGTAAAATATCCATCAACCACTCTGAGCTAATAATCCATATCAGTATGAGTTATACATCCTCTTGTTTCCGCTTCTAGTCTCCTTGGAAATGACGTTTCTGTTCAAAGCTTCCTTGTCTCTTTTGTGTATACACTTAGCTCGCAGGTTCTTTCAACTTACAACATGAAACGCCGAGTGAATCGCAAGAAAAAGGTTTATTATGACGAATATATCTCTCCTGATGAACGAGACGCGAAAACAGCATCGTTTGGCGACATTCACACTGAATACCATGGACGCACGCACCATACCATACGGATGCCGCTGCCGCAAGGAATTCAGCCTATGCTTCCCACACCCCCTCCTCTAGGCTCTGTGGAATCGCCTACTCCTCGACTTGATTGGGTGCTGAGCGAAGAATCTCCGTATAGGATTTTTGATGGTGATCTTGAGTTGGAAGAAATGGCAGAATGCGAATTGGAGGCATTGGGGCTAAAGAATTATCTCAAGCCAAACTTGAAGACTGGAGATAAGGTTCAAGCTGATCCTGAAGAAGAGGTTCCACAGAAAAAACGAAAAACACAATCGGTACGTACAGTTTCCTGCTCTAATAGATGTGTGTTTCAGCACCTACCACTCACATATTCGATTAGACACATCCCATCCACTTCTGGACTCCGCATATTGACACCTACGTTGAAGAGTTTCTCCGGCTGGAGGGTATTGGTGGGCAGGCAAATCTCCAGAAATGCTCTGAAATTGGGTGTATTTCGGACCTCGAAGCAGGCGCGTTTCGCTGCAAAGACTGTTGGAGCGGATCTCTGTTGTGTCTCGCTTGTGTTCTCCGGTCTCATTCGGTCAACCCATTTCATAGAATCGAGGCGAGTGGGGTTGGCTATGATGATACTGAATTATTGACAAATTTGCAGGTCTGGACTGGACATTACTTTCGCAGGACCAGCCTCAAGAAACTTGGAATGCGAGTGCAGCTGGGACATGATGACTGTCCTATACCAATGGTAGCTTTCAACGACGAATTTGTGGTCATTGCGCGTACAGGAATCCATGAAATTGCCTTAGACTACTGCGGGTGCCCTTCTGCACCATCCAAGCCCATCCAACTTCTTCGCGCCCGCTTATTTCCTTCTACAGTAGGCGATCCCAAAACAGCGGCTACATTTGATGTGCTGGAACACTTTCAGCTCCTTTCATTTAACTCGAAGGTCTCGGGATACGAGTATTACTCTACATTATCACGGTTGACAGACAACACCGGCACAAAGGCACCACCAGTGAGCTCTTCCATTTCTTCTATTATCCTGCTATCTTTAATATTCAATATGTAGGACAGATATCCTGTCTTCTTGAGGATCATACGTGAGTGGCGTCATGTACGTCTCCTCAAACGGATGGGTCGAGGTCACTCTGAGACCGGTGTTAATGGGACTAAAGAGGGTGAATGTGCTGTTCTATGTCCTGCATGTCCCCACCCGGGCATCAATCTACCCGACAATTGGAAGGAGAGGCCAGAATCAGAACAGTACGTACCAATTTTTACTCGTTGGTGTTGTCCACTGGCAATTGGGTCTGATTGTCACGTCCAAAAATAGATGGCTTTATTCTCTTTTTATAGCTATTGATGCCAACTTTCGTTTGAAGCGAATGAACGTATCTACAGATGAGCGAGACCCTGGGCTTAATCATGGATATGCCTATATGGTTGAGAGTTGCAAATTCAAAAACTACTTGGCAAACTACGATGGTCAAGTTGCAGATGAAAAGAGCTCATGCAATAACCACGATGCTATCAAATCGGCTAACTCACGAGGTGGACATGGGACAGCAGCAAGTGGACTTGGTACAGCCGAATGTAGTCGACACGACATGAAGCGACCCGTGGCAGTAGGAGACTTACAAAAGGGTGAAAGGTAAGGTCTTCAGTCACATGCTTGCATGTCAACATGACTCACATGATGCCGTAGATACGTTAATATGGATTATTTCTTCTTATCAACAATCGCAGCCACACTTTTACTCCGTCTTGTTGTCTCCTACGACATTGCCTGCCAATGGTGGATCAATCTCATGAAAAGGTGCCAATTATATCCTAAGAATGTGCTCTCCGATCCATCAAATCTCTCCATTGTCTACCTCGTACCAAAATTCCACCTTGCTGCTCATATTCAGAAATGCCAAACGTCTTTCTCTTTCAACTATACTCCGGGAGTTGGGCGCACAGATGGGGAGGCACCAGAGAGAGGATGGGCAACGGCAAACGGTATAGCCAGCAGCACAAAGGAAATGGGGCCAGGGTCTCGGAACGACACATTGGATGACCATTTTGGAGATTATAACTGGCGAAAAATTATCACGATTGGTACGTCGTAATATTCTGCAATCTATGCACATATATTGACAAGCACTTTAGTTGAAACATTTTTACGGAAAGCGAAGGAAGCTATTCAAGAGCGACAAGAACAGGTCGAGGCGTTCATTGAGTTTGACGCTGCATTGCCAGAAGAATCGACGTCGGAATGGACCCAGATGTGTTTGACATGGGAAAAGGACTCCAGTCAACCGAATCCCTATGTGATTCCGAAGAATAGTACGTGTATTTTTCTGATTCTTGTTCTATTGTTTATGGTGCATTGCTAGGTTCTGTCAAGGAATCCGATGTTCGTCTTCAATTAGCTCGTGAGGACTCAGATGCATTAAAACGCGGAGAGATGACTACTTTACATGAGGAAGTAACTCCGAGTGTCTTGATATCACAGGGCTTACAGCTTGAGGAATCACAGTACGTCGTTTATAGGCTATTTTTTACATGGTTACAAACAAGACTAGAGCACGACTTGCGCTTGACATCTCCAAACTTGGAGCCCATTCTACGAACATCCAACAGACTAAAATTCTCGAACGATCAAACTCATTAAAACGACGCATTGATGCTTGGATAAATATACAGCACCTTTATATGCCTGCAGTTGCAGCTCTGCGTGCGCGCGAAAACTTGCAGGCTGAGACACCAGTAGCGGTACAGGATATCAAGCTATATTTGCCTTCCTACAACACAGAAACCATCCGATTTTCATCCCACATATTGCTAAAATGCGAATCGCAGTACCGATATGCCCAGGCTGAAGATTGCCTCAACAACCTCCGTGCTTTCTTACTCCTTCGCTCACATATGCTAAACTCAAAAAAGCGACACTCACGAGGACAGCGTATGCAGACAAGAAGCTTGACGTTGCTCGCAGCTGTTGAAGAAAAGATTAAATTTGCAACAGCGCGATACAATGTTGCGTATCAAGCTCTTGATTTGCTTTCAACGCCAACGGTATACTACACGTGGCGTGATATCCTTCGTCCACTGCTGGACACTGATGTTAGAGGACTGAGCTCTATGGACGACTCTGGAAGTGAAGGCCGCAAGAAACTGTCCTGGATATGGAAGGTACACGGTATGGGCGAAGACGCCGAAAAGTGTACACAGGCAGGTGTGTTGTCTTTACCTTACCTAATTGAATGCAAACAAATGCTAGTGTCCAGCTCTTCGTATCGAATGGTGCAAAGCCCGTGCACGCGCACATCGCTGGCAAGAGGAGTGTGTATTATTAGCAGAGGAGATGCGCCGTGTTATTGCTTTTTTTGCTTGGCAAGCCGCTCAGTGGGATTCTCGTGCACAGGATATCATCGACTCGACGGATGTACCTAACCGAGATGCACAAGCTATCAATTCTGGTAAGATTGCTTATGCAAAGAAACAGGCAGATATACGACGTGATATAGGTGACCGTTGTGCGAAACAATGGGATGGTGTAACAGAGAAGTTGACGACCATGTCAGAAGGCCGTAATGCATACAAAATGGTTGAGTGTCACTAGAGTATAATTTGTGCAAATTTAAAATCTGGACCACTATGTAGTAGGTACATTAAGCCGAACAAAACAGTGGCTAGATCAGACAGAGGGTAGCTTGTCAGGATGGAGCTCGTGCATTTTGGCAGCAATAAAGTCCCTCCACAACGTATCTCCTTCCACAATCCCAAAGGCACCGAGGAGTAACAGCCTTGTTCTGATTTTCTGTAACATATAGACGTTAGTTAGCGGCATACAAAAATATAAACACAACTTTCACCTTCATAATATTCTTTTGTCTGTGACGTGCAAAATCAATGTCTGCCGTATTCAACGGATCCTCCGGCCAAATTCTAAACCAAAGTTGGCTGATTTCGTGAAGAAACTCTTCCTTTTCTCCCTTAGACTTGGCCTGGCGATAATATGGGCCAGCATCGGCGAGAAATTTGTCTTGTTTGGACTTCGTATCCAATGTAACTGGTCTAATGCCGGGCTCTATTGTGACTGCCTACAAATTTGAACGACAATTTAGTAAAAATGATCACATTTTATAACAATCAGGCTCAAGTCTACTCACCGATGGACCTTTGAAATTATCTGTACGACGGCGTCTTTGCTTAACCTTGGCCATTGGTTGTGAGTTGCTGATAAACGCGATAGTGGTGTCTATGGGCAGGTCAAAGGTGATGCAGATGAGTTTTGTGGCGTTCATCCCAACTTATAAGCAGCGAGTCAGCAAAAATAATTGATCAATAACAGGCAAGGAAATGGACAACGAGGACAAGAGTGTTGCAAACAACTCATGGATAACAATTGAATGAATGGATGACGGTAAAGTAAGTCCCAATCAATAAAGGACTAGTAAATGGATAATGAAGCTGAAGGTTGACATTAGGGTGCTGCCAGCCATTGATAGCCAACGAACAAATGGATGACGGTAAGGTCTTCTATTATTATTTTACATTTTCAATCCCAGTCTAGACATAGCCTGAAAACTTATCTTGCAGAGTTCAAAAACCATAGAACATCGGCACAGATGGTTGTAAAGCTCTGGATGACGAGAGTTGAGTGTAGATTAATTCAATGTTTCAATTGGTACCCTTTGGAGGGGGGGTTTACCTGGTAGTTAAAAAAGTCAGACGAAGCCCTGAAATGGCGTGTAAGTAATGCAAAGTTTCTAATAAATCGCTACCTGGCTTTCACCTTTACCAATGGGACGACAGCGCAAGTATTTTTCTGAAGCTGAGAAACTTGCCGCAAATAGGCAGAAGAGCAAGAAATATTATGAGAAGTAGCATTCAGTTGTTTTCCTCCCATAAATCTGGTTACAAACATGTTTTATAATGTTTTTTAGATGCAAGGATAGCATAAACCGACGTCGCAGAAGAAAATATGCTCGCATCCAACAAAAAAGGTATTCCTGCTGATTATGAATGTGCATAATCTCTATAGATTGAATTAATCTTCATTTCTAGAATTGAAACGGCACGTAAAGCACAGGCTGTTGAACAAGAGCCTGTCTCCAAGTCAAAGCCACCGGCGGCCACTTGGTTGGACGAAGTTCTTCGAGTCTACCGGCGCTTCAACACCTTTATCAAATCGGATCCTATTGCACATACTGAGGCAATCTGCCTCCAGTTTATCAGCAATCAAGACATGCACGAATTATCGGAATCGGTTGACAAGATAGAGCACTTTCTTGGGCCAATTTCCCGATATAAAAACCATATATATATGTGTTCAGGAGTTGGCCCAGAGTGGAATAAGACAGTCGCTCTTGCAAAACTGCTAGAGAAGACACAATCTTGGTTGCAAGAGATTGAATTGACTGCAATGGAAGACCTTGAATTCGTTGAACGCAACTACAATGCTAAATCCTTTGAATTTCAAAAGGTTTCGCAATAGGGTTATTACTTCTATTGGACTTTTAATATAGTACAAACATCATTGTATATCGTTCGACATTGAAGCTACGGTGCATGGGGGTACATGGCATAATATAATGACTCTACAAAAGAGACATTCAATAATATTTTATTTGATTATTGAAGATTTCATTCACACGGATATGGAGAGCAGCACAAGTTCAAGATATATTCGGAAACACAGACAAGAAATCAAAATGAGATGTACAAGAGATACAAGTGGTGCTACTAAAAGTGCGGGGAAACTTTTCATACGCGGTGACAAATGGTGCTGTCTACACGATATTGAACGGAAAAGGAAAAACCCCGAGGGTGGAGTAAGTCTACTCATTAATCCGAGCTACTAGAGGCCTCGCTGGAGGAGCCAGAGGTGCCATTGGGGGCATTTGGGGACAAGGAAGAGACAATAGCTCCAGGCGCAGCAATAGGATTACCAAGTATGCGAACCTTTCCGGCAGTCAAAGCAGCTTGGAACGCCCTCTCACCCTCCTCGCGACTATTATAACGACAATGGCAAGCATGAGATATGCCAGAAACAAGGCTCTGAGCATCTTTCCTGTTAAATATGTGTTAAATTGAGCAAAATGCAATCTCAAAAGAATGTGGAACATACCAATGGTCAAAGACCCCCACATCTGTACCACAAAACACAACGTAGACTGGCTTTTCAGATGGGCGAATAGGGTTATACGTGTTGCAGGACATGCACACAAAGCCTTTGGGCATGACAGTGTCGGAGGCAGACTGGGACTTTGGAGGAAGTAGGGCAGGATCAGTGACGGTGGCCTGTGGTTCAACAGACGAAGGAGGGGGAGCCACAGTTGATGATAACTCTTCAAGAATGACAGGTGGGACGGCTAAAATTAATTAGATTGTGCTGAGCATGATAGTATGAACAGTGTTCACTTACTCAACGGCCCATTGGTAAGCCTAAAGAAAAGATTAATAGCCTGACGACGAGCAGATGAAATAACCATCTGTTCAATCTCTTGGACCAAGGGATCACGGCCTACAGTCCAATTAAATAAAACATTAGGTTAAAGGGAGTCGAAGATGACTTACTATCAGAAGGAGGAGGGGGTGCAGCAGTAGCGCGATTACCCTTGACATGAATGCCCATGATTTGGAGAATCAAGATAAGCTCCCCCATGGCAAGGTTTTCCAACCCTGAAGCATGATCAACGCCATCGGGTGTACGAACAACTTCTAATCCTGATTAAATGTAAACAAGTTGAAATTAACATGAAACTCAAAAATGGGCACGTACCAGCATTGTTTAGTGCAAGAAGGAGATTGATAACGTCGCCAACACGGGTAGACATTATACGGCTTGCAGGGGCGGTAGAGGGAGGGACGGTAGAATTAGGGAGAGTTGGGGGAGGTGTACTTTGTTGAGCCATTTTGTGAGAGGTTTTTTTTGCGAGTAGGGAGTTAAGGATAAGATTGCGGCAGATAGGAGCATCTTTATATGCAGAGTCCAAAGAAGCATCAGCAACTGTACAGTTACACGGTAAATTGCGGTGAATCTCTCAATAATGTAAGCAAGCTATTGCCGTCAAATCGAAGAAGTAGCTAGAAGGTCTTACTGCATTTTCTGGACCTTAAGTCTAACTCTGTTATTTGAGGTGAGTTTGCGTGCGCTTAAAAAACAAACAATTTGACATTCATTTATTCTTAGAACAACTGCTATACTTAGATCAAAATGCCGCCGCTACCGTGGGGGACTCCCGAACAAATTGAGTTTCTATCCGCCAAGGTTCCTGAGTTCCAGGCGTCCCAGCGTACAAAAACCACCCCCAATTTTTGGACAAAAATATACCAAGAATTTTTTGTCTTGTGGCCTACGCCTGAGGCTGAAGTTAGACCAATGACTGTTCCAAAAAAGAAGAAGAAAAAGAAAAATGCACCTGTTGTTTTGCCTCAAACGAAAACCGAACTTTCTCATGCAGAATGGGTTAAGTTGCGGAAAAACGTAAGCACAATTCATACTTAGTGTATGAGTTTCTTTGACGAGGTCATATTTGTAACAGCAAATTGTTAATTGGTTTAATAATCGTGGGGCCGGCACCCAACATCGGCGAGGTCCGACCATTGTTATTGGTGGCAACAACGCTCCCCGACTTCTCTCGGAAACAAATTTGTATTCCAAGAAATATTATGATGAACGCATTAGGCCACGAGTAATAGAGGCTCTCCGCACCAATCCTGAAGGTCACCGAATTGCAATCATCAACAAGTGCACCGGGGAGGCCTGGAATGACGAGTCTGATGAGGTAAAGGCGGAAATTCGTGCCGAGTTGGCAAAGCTCAAGGAGCTGAAGGGACAAATTCCTGACATGCCGGAAGTCATGTCTCCAGAAGAATGCGCAATGTAAGTGATCTATTCTTTGTGCTAAAGTCTTACTGATACAAAGTTAGTAATCTCTTGACATTGCCGGAAACTATCCAAGCGTTTATAGATGAAATGAGCAGTCGTACCGGATGGGTTTTCACAGTAATTGCTGGAGGACCTGAGCCTGCTGATCAAGGCAAAATTCGTACTGTCGCTGTCCACAACGGTCGAGACAAATATGAACAACTGTTTTCTATTGCGAATGAACATTTTTACCAACATGTGCTATCGCCGTTCAGACTTTTTTTATACAATGTTTTCTGTGAGCAATTTATCTGTATTTCTAACACATAGTGACCTAATCAACCATTTTCTTTAGCGCAAGAGGATCGCGACCGACAAACTCTCAATAGCTCAAAGGCAAAGCCAGAAGAGAACCAAGTTGCCAGTACCAGCAAAGTTGAAACCGGCGACGCAGGGCAAGAAAATGTCTTGTCGGAAACAACTCCCCCTGTGACTACACAACCAGAGATTCAGAGCAATGCACTTCCAATCGCTGTCAATCAGGTGCCCGACCCAGCTGCGTTGGTCCCCACCTCATCAACCCATGCTCACATGGGCAGTGTCGCTCAGCTTTCTGGCCTTCCAATTGCTATCAATCAGGTGCCCTTCCATCCAACTTATACAGCTGCATCAGTACCCATCTCATCAACCAATGCTCACATGGGAAGTGCCGCTCAGCTTTCTGGCCCTATTCCAAACACCATAACTGCAGCTCATACTCCCCCTGAGGCCGCACAACAGACTGCAATGGCCTCTATGACAGCGGCGCCGGCGGTGGCCATCGGCTTTGCTCAGGCTCCTGTCATGACACAAAGCACAGTCCAACCAGCTCAGGTGCAACCGACTCAAAGTGTGGCAAGTCCAAGCCCACCTTGTTACCCAGCTACAAATGGTGCTACCCACGCTACCATTGAGGCACAAAACTTCCTTCCGCCTGCCAATCCTCTACCTCAACAGGCCAAGGTGGCCCCAAATCCAGTTGCTGCGTTCTTGCCTTATGGTGCTGCCATTTCTATGACGGATGGAGTTGGTGGCCAAGACATAGACCAGTTGACAGCTGCTGTAGGCCAGGATATGATGCGGCTACAAGCGGGTGATGCGAATAGGGGCGATGGACTTACCTTGAACTTTTCAGAAGAGGAATGGGATAGAATTGACCTGGCCCTGCAACAGTACGCAGCGGATCCAAACATGATGGGAACCGCACTTGCCCTCAACACAAACAACACAGTGACGCTTCCTGGTTTACATGGCCAAATGTTACAAAGTCAGGATATGATGGCAGGACAGGCAAACGCACCGATGCTATTGGACCCAAACCATTCCATCTCAGCACCTCACACCATAGTCCCTGCCCAGACGTCAGCGCCAGTGCTCAGCGCCACAAACTCAGCTGGAGTTCTATCCAACCATGCAGTAAACGATCCAATTATTCCCGAGAGTGGCATGCATGCACCTTTGACTGCGGCTCCAGACAAAAGCGAGAACTTGGACGCCAGTGCAACGCGTAGTCGTAACAGAAAGGCAGCAGCTTCGAAGGATGCTCCACAGACCACAGCATGGCTGTTGGCAGCGAGTGAATATCTATTCAAAGATATCGAGGTAGAAAAATGGCAGGAATGTGTGCGCGCATGGGAGAGTTTCGAGAGAATGGAAATTGCTGAGATGGATACGAGTTCTGTGAGTCCCGGATCATGCACAAAAGCAGATAAAGATACTGATTACCGTTGCAGTTGAGGCTCCCCGCGAAAGGCAGACCAACAGCCCTCGGGAAATGGCTTTCCTCATCCCGCAAATACACCGCTATCCCAGCTATCCGTCAAGACGAATTTCAGAAGTCATGGATGACCTGGTGGAACTCCATACAGCCGGCGTGGCGTCAAACCAAAACCCCGAATTCCCTTCCGTTGTCGTTCGAGACTGCGAAGGCAAAAGATTCAATGGCTTCGTTACGGAAAGGTGGACCCAATGGGCTGTTGACAGTGATGGTTGGGTTAAAGTGGTGGTACTCGGCTCAAGCCTCGGATGGTCTCTGGGAATTAGCAGTAAGTGACCTACTCAACACCTTCAACACCTTCCAAAAGGCGAAACTGAACAACAAGAGGAAGGCGGCGGAGGAAACTGGGAAGGAAAAAAGAACAAAGAAAGCGAAGGCTTGAGGCGTGATGCGCTGGCATTTGTTTTTGACACGTGATCTTGGACATTCAGACTGTTTTTTTCAATTCTCTTGAGCTTTTTATTGCGCTCGCATCCAGCTGATGCAGACAGAACGTACCTTGTACATCTTGACATCCTTTTAGTGATTCTGTATATTTATAGTGTATGTTTTCTTGGAATTGTAATTGTTTTCTTGGAAGATAGTGTTGAATAAGGCGCAGGGGAGTGGATAAACGGCTCTTGGATAATCGCAGGGCAATGAATATCGTGGTATGAAAGGGGGAAATGACCCATGGATAAGAATACAGATGATGGATAGAGCGGGTCATGAATGGTTTGCATGGAAATTGATAGTGGGCAGTTGGATAATTCAGGGGTATATGGATAATATACCCTTTGGATAAGAGGGCGGACTATGGATGGAATCGATTATTAATGGGGTGCACAGACATGGATAACGGCTGTTGGATTATGAAGCGGGGCTATGGATAATGTACCCTTTGGATAATACAGCGGACAATGGATGGAATAGATTATTAATGGCGCGCACAGAAATGGATAACGGCTGTTGGATCATGAAGCGGGGCTATGGATAATGTACCCTTTGGATGATACGGCGGACAATGGATAGAAACAATTGTTAATGGCGCACACGGGAATGGATAATGGATAACAAGGCTCTTGGATAACGGAATGGATAATTGATAGGCAGACTAAGTAAATGGATAATAGATTATCCATGCAGCAAGTGCCTGCTGCCATGTATGGAGCATTTTATTGCAGTGCAAGGGTTTTATATATAAGCAGGGTAATTACAGGTGTCATGTGGGTAGCCTCCTCGCTGGAGGAGACGGGCTTTCCGGTGCCACGCCCCTTGGTGCTACGAGGAGACAACGACGCCGCGCGCCACATCGCCAACAACAACTCCGGGACTGCCCTAGTCAAACACATCGACGTGAGGGAGCACTACGTACGGGAGAAAGTTGCGGATGGTGACGTGCGCATCGAATATGTGGCCAGCTCTGAGAATATTGCCGACATCCTTACAAAACCTCTCGGCCGCACCGCTCACTGGAGACATTGTGTCGCCATGAGACTCTGTGACGCAAGCGACCCACTCGTTCGGCCTAACGATACCGCCTAACGCGTCGGAGGAGTGTTGGAGGGACGCGTGAGTCGAAGCGTGCCCTCACGAAAAGCGCAGGACGCTTGGCGTCCAGTAACGCGCATCGCAGGCGCCTATAACGCCTGCCATAAAAAGCAGTTCGATCAACCGACTGCATCCAATGTTTGTTTATATTTTTGTTCTCCCAAATTTTCCAGTATTTCTACACCGTACAAACAAAACCCCTCCCTCAGTCGATTCCATCATCGTACTGAGGTGAGGACTATTATCCTACACCCTTATTACTTCACACAGTATGCTCACGATTAGATAGTACATTACTTTCTTCTGTCTAACAGGTAGCATACACTACAACGGAGTCGATTCCATCATCGTACTGAGTACATTACTTTCTTCTGTCTAACACATCCGGCTGGGATACAGTCAAACCGCGAGTCACGCGCTGTGTCGCGTTGGGTTCATTCGGGCTTTTCCGTGAACGCGTTCCAAGACAAGTCACCAGTGCGCTTGCATTGCGCCTAAATACTTCTCCTGCAAACTCCTGAGAAGGTATGAAATAATCTAATCTCCCATTATCTATTTTATTCAGTTCTTTTTTCTTTTAAGGAAACACTAGGACCAGCCAGCTATTGGCCTGGATGATCCCATAAACGATTGTAAACACCGTTTACTGCCATTCTAGACGCATGCGAGATTTTGGGCCTGAGTCAAGTTGAAGCTCTGTCAGTATGTCAATAGGTGGGTGTGTTGCCTTTGATTCATGTCAAATGAAACATGTCCCGATCACTGAGACTATTGGATTCAAAATTTAAAGTGTAGGCAGAAAACATTATACGCTACCGACCGAAACGTTCCCCAGGCCAATACCTCTTTCAATTACGAACTTTTGTAGGCAATACTGTACCATAACAACGCGATTTCTAACAGGAGGACTGTCTGCCGCAAGACTACTAAACCTGTAAGATAATCAAAACGTCATATGGATCAAGGATTTATTCATTTGCTAACCAATGGACTTGTATATTCAGGTTATTCTGGAGGTTATTTCTCATTGAGTTTGAAACGATATGACACTTTACGAAGTGTCAAACTACAACCATCAAGGCGAACTCCTTGCTGTAGCTTTCAGATCATCGCCACCTAGACGCATTCATTGGAGCTTATGCTGGCAATTATTTTCTATTCTCGAGGAATTCAAGAGTTTAATCATTAATCTTTCCTAACGAGGTCTTCACTCACATTTCAACCAGATTGCTGTGCCGTGGCACAGAATACGCATCAGGAATAAATCCCACCAAACTTTACCTACTGAGGTTTCTAACAAGCCATTGTTATAGCCGGTCAGTCAGAGTATCGGGCATCTCAGGGCATCCCATGGGCTAAAGTAAGCGGATCCGGGAAGTACACCAGCGCGCCTTGGTATCCGGCATCACCTTGACAAGATTGTCGCATTATCGGTACAGATATGGAACTTTCTACCTGCGTTTGTGGGATTCTATGGGAGGTTATCGAACGTTCTTACTCAACAAATCGGTGCCAAGCACGTTGCATCACGGGATGCCTTCAGCGCTGTAAGCGCGTATTGTGTACTTCGCCAGTGTCTGAGGCCAGGTATGTATCTCTTTTCCCTGAAGATAAAGGCTGAATATTGCGCAAACACGCTCAGAAGAGTTTCGATTTCTCCATGGCCCCTAACATCTGTCGTTCCCCCTGAACAGAGTAAACTGTGTACCCTCCCGACAAAACCGATTTCGGAGTAACCTCGTCACCATTTGATCATAGAGGCTGACATAATCACTGCATCATCCCGCTCCGTAATCTGAGCCCAATATAATTGACCATCTCATCGAACGAAAACAACCTTCATTCTTTCCTCCAAACCACCATCATGGCCACTTCCCTTGAACAGCTCAAAGCAACTGGCACCGTTGTTGTCTCCGACTCTGGCGACTTCGAAAGTGAGCACTTCAATGTTATAGATCCCCGCCGTTGCTCATCTCATCGATGTAGCCATCGATGTTTACAAGCCCCAGGTAAAATTTATCGACCATCGCCTTGAGCGTAACTCTAAGATGTCTAAATGTGTATAGGATGCCACCACTAATCCATCGCTTATCTTGGCTGCCGCCAACAAGCCTGGATACGCTCGTCTCATCGATGCTGCCGTGCAGTATGGAAAGTCGAAAGGCGGAAGCATTGACGATCAGACAAACGCTGCCATTGACCGCCTTGTGGGTTCATTCCAAGCTATGTTTCACATCATTTGACTGACTATAATACCACCAGCTTGTCGAATTCGGCAAGGAAATTCTTGCTATCATTCCCGGACGTGTTTCCACTGAAGTCGATGCCCGCCTTTCTTTCGATAAAGAGGGCACCAAGGCCAAGGTTCGATCCTTTGTATCGCTAAATGACATGGCTCTGATCACAGATATAGGCCAAGGAGCTCATCGCTCTCTACGAGTCTGTTGGCATCAAAAAGGAGCGAGTTCTTATTAAAATCGCATCCACCTGGGAAGGTATCCAGGCCGCTCGCGAACTCGAGCGTGACGACGGTATCCACTGCAATCTCACACTTCTCTTCGGCTTTGGACAAGCCGTTGCCTGTGCTGAAGCCGGTGTTACTCTGATCTCACCCTTTGTCGGACGTGTAAGTTGACCCTTTGAATAATGGAATGGGTACGCTCATAAATCGAAACCAGATCCTCGATTGGTACAAGAAATCCACCGGCAAGAACTATGAAGGTGATGAGGATCCTGGTGTCAAATCTGTGAAGAAGATCTTCAACTACTACAAGCAACACCACTACAAGACTATTGTCATGGGGGCTTCTTTCCGAAATGTGCGCCCAATTATTATCATTGTTTATACAATATTGATTAAAATATGCTTCCAGGTTGGAGAGATCAAGGCCCTTGCTGGTGTCGATTTCCTCACCATCGCCCCCTCCCTTCTTGAGGAACTCAAGAAGTCCACCGACCCTGTTCCCAAGAAACTCGACTCTAACGCTGGTGAGTCCCGTTCCGGGCCGATATTCGTGACTGTTCCGTTGATGGTAATTGTCGGAACTGCTTATAGCCGCCCAAGCCGACCCTATCCCAAAGGTTAGCTTCATCGACAATGAGCCCGAGTTCCGATGGGCTCTTCTTCAAGACCAAATGGCCTTTGATAAGCTCCACGAGGGTATCAAGAAGTTCGCCGAAGACGGTGAAACCCTCAAGAATCTCCTCAGGGCTAAGATCTCCGCCTAAAGAGTTATTTAGCCTTCCCTCGGGTTGGGCTTATGGATGATGACTGACTGGAGGATCTTAACCAATAAGTCAAAGGGGAGCGCATCCCGAGAAAAAATCTTTTTCTTTCGTCCTTCCACCTTTCTCTCGTGTAGAAATAGAAAACAAAATCTGGGTTCCCATTATTACTATGCCCTGTATTACCAGTTCAATCACATTCCCATTTAATCGTTTCTCATGTTTGACAATGTGCCCAAGGTGTTTCAGCTCAAAAGATTTTCACTACGCAAGGAGCAGGTAAGCAAAATAAAAAATGTCTTAACCTATTATAGTATTTTTTGAACTTAGATTGATTGATCAGATCCAGGTAGCCGTACCTGATGATGATAAACTGGTTGACTGGGAGTAGACCTTTGCTCACGGTCAGGACTATATGATACACCGATTCGTCATATTGTAGTTGGTTATTGTTCCTAAAAGGGCAAGTTGACGTCGATACTTCGTCAAGCGCTCATACTTTGATGGGTGGCGTACTCTGACTCCTGCGGATTCTTTCGATCGTGTATGGAAGTCCACAAGCGCAGAATGCTCATTGCCCTTTCTGGGTTTGGGCGCTCTCTGACATATACACTATAATACACTATAATTATATGTGATATATCTTGGAATTCAAGTTCAAAGATTACGGGTGGCAACTGGCTGACCTGGCATTAACGGCAGAAACTCAACGTCGAAGTGTTAGATTGTACATGTCTAATAATAGACCCTATTAACATACCGGTGGAATTATGGCCGGTATCTGTCCTTGCCCACTAAGGGCGGCATTTTAACGTCGGATAGCTCAAAGGTGGAGACACTCCAGCGTAGAGCTCACACGCCAATCCAAGTAACCGTGATACAGCGTCTCAGGTCATTTTTGTCATGAAACCAAGGAAAAAAACAATTACAGTCGGTCGAAAGTATTTCACGCCTTCGATGGGATTACTAGAAATATTTTCATCTAATTATTAGTCCAAATGAATCTGGAAAATATTATGGACGAAAAGATTTACAAGATCCTTGGACCTTCGTTAGTAAATATGATACACGCAAACTTGAGCCAAGCGACTGGGTACTATTCCCTGCTTAAGTATTGTTTTGTGCGCGGTGATGAACGTTGCGTAGATATATGACGTCCTTCTGCTCCGCAAAACAAGCCAGTTTAGAAAGTCTGTAAAATGGACATGTCAACGGCAAACATCTTTGAATCCAATCTCTATTCAACTTGAATTAAAGACCTGCATATTGATATGCCTGACGACTGATAAATGTAACTAACCCAAAGAGTCAGAGAAATCGTCCTTTTCGCAGCAGCGATACTTGTAAAGTGAGATTTTTTATCAAGTTAATACGAGTACTAAACGTTGATGATTCATTTCATCCAATCAACGCAATGCATTTGATAGACGGCATCTCTGATAAACTGCTGAAGATCTAGATGATAGCTTTGACTGCCTCTCAAATGGCCAACGATCCGATGTCTAATAAACACTGTAATTCTTTCTTTAAGGACCTCAGGCAATTAGCAATCAGAGTGTCAGTCTAGATTGAGTATGAGTGCTTGCTTACGACTTTGCGATTTGTATCCGTCCCTTCGCATGCATCATCAAGTGAGATGATTAATGTACGCCAGCTGTTACTGTCTGTCATTTCATCAACGAAATTCCGAAAGGAAAGGTGATGCTTCGATTGGTGTTCGAGTCAGACTATCATAGTAAATAAGTCGTTTGCAGCGTACGAATATCCAGTAAGTTCGTAACCGCAAGGATACTGACTCACAAGTCCGCCCACAAGTGAGTGCAACTCCCATGATTGACACACATCGGCGTCATAAAAATTAAGGGATATACCACTCATCACCGAAACGAATGCCTAGGCCGAGGCCTCGAAGTTTCGCCACCACATATCCAACCAGGATAACCGTGAATGGAGAGATCACGACCACCTCGAAAAGTTTTTTTTTCTGCAATCAATTAGTAAAACAAGTTAGGGCGGCGGTCCCGCATGATATCATATAGACATTATATCGTCTGGAAAGGGTAAAAACAAGGTAAAGTTGCTTAGTATGGATGCAAATCACCTACAGATCCTCCGACATCCATAGTCCGACGGCGCGTGGTTGTACTTGGACTTTGTCCTGTATGGGCCATTGGCCTCGGTGTTTCATAATATTTTTAGGCCGTTGAGACCCTCAGGCATAGTGTTGCCCACAGAATTCGCATATACGGGGAGAGCATAACCTGGGGAAGGCAAGAAAGGACTTTAGATAGATATCGGTAGAGAGGTAGGCTGTGTTGGCATTGAAAACGTGGCCAGATATTAGATGAATATTTCTCTCCCGAGTTATTGAGTTTCCCTAAAAGCAAGAGAGTGTGAATTTCCAAGACAATCGCCCCATGCTCCACGAATTTGGGCAGTTTAACGATTTCAAATACTAGGAGTAGGAGAACCAGTGAAAGACCAAAGAAAACACAAATTTCGCTGTGACATATCTTGATACCACGTGACTACTTACATAATATTTTCAGAAAGGAAATAGTAGGCCAACTTCATTCTTTCTGCACCGCCTCGCATGTCTTGTTTAGGTCTATCTGCAGAGCTTTCAGCGGGGGCGGGTGTCTACCTATTCAAGTGGAATATCGCACGTATGCCCGAAGGGACATCCAAGTCACCACCTCTCATCTGCGTAGTCTGTTACAACCACATAACAGAGCACGCCGCCGCGCCTCCGAGATGTAAACCCCGCGTTCCGGGTCTGATGATTGGTCTTTCGCGTATATCCAAATAAGCGTGCTTGGACTGTGAGTAAAGGGTCCACCTCTCCCTGGAAATCCATCGGTGAATGATCTGACCGCTTTTTTTACCCGATTCGCAGAGATCTGATGTTTCTGGCCAACGCTCATGATCATTGTAGAAACATGACCTGGATCCACGAGTTACAATTCTTGTCTACCTCTATGACTAGACATGACTGGTCTCAAATCAGGACCAGTTCCCGAGCTTGATGACGCTATCCTGGTATCTCTGCGCGTTCATCATGGTTTTAAGGTCCATGAAAACCGATCTCAATCAACGTGTTATTTCTTCCCCTTGTATAAATCGATACTATGTCATCCCGTTATGGGACCTCCAGTCGCAACATGCCTCCCAAGCTCGTCTTATATGATGTTCGAGGGCATGGTGCTCAGCCATGGATGCCCAACATCTGGAGAATAAGGTGCCTTGTTTTTGCCTCTATGTACTAAAAGCCGGTTCACTGACCCTTATTTTTTTCTAGGTTTATTCTCAATTTCAAGGGCCTACCGTACGAAACAGTATGGATCGAGCTTCAGGACGTCGAAAGAGCTCTTAGCCATATCAAGGCTCCACCTTCATCTGTACGCAGTGACGGAAGACCGGTATACACCCTTCCCGTGATTGTGGACCCAACACGCAACCCACATTCCCCAATAATTTTGTCGAATTCTAATACC
Organism: Psilocybe cubensis; assembly: GCF_017499595.1. Lineage (NCBI taxonomy): Eukaryota > Fungi > Basidiomycota > Agaricomycetes > Agaricales > Agrocybaceae > Psilocybe > Psilocybe cubensis. The sequence goes on along the minus strand of NC_063009.1, from coordinate 1,872,573 downwards.
ATCGCCGAATATCTTGAAGACACATACCCAGCTCGCCCTATTTTTCCCCAGGGTTCTAGGGCAGTTCAAGCCCTCTTCGTGCATTATATTCAAGAGGTGTTCTCGAAACCTCTCCTCCCAATACTAGTCCCTATGAGCCACCACCAACTTCCTCATTCAACACAAACCCATTTCCGTGGAGGACAGGCACCTGCTACGACCTTGGTAGGCCCACAACGAGAAATGGCCTGGCAGGCAGCCAGGGAACAATTCGATTTTCTGGCCGCAATAATGGATAAAAATAAAGGCGATGGATACGGTGACGGTGTCGTCGCATATGGGAATGATGTCACCTACGCAGACTTTGCTTTATGTTCCATATTAATTTGGATTAAGAGGATGGATGCCCACGAAGGCTGGGCCAGAGTGCGAACATGGAATCAGGGCCGTTGGAGTCGTCTTTTGGACAGGTGCCGGCCATTCATGGACGAGTGTTAAGTGTCGATCATCTGTTTTTACTCTTGATTTCTCTCTTCAGACTATTTGGACAGATCTTTGTTTATTGTTGGTCTCTTATACCTTATAGACTGGAGCACGTCGCTTCTTAACCCAATCCTCAATTGTATTTCTAGCTCGTCTCTCTATTTTTCCCTCGCACATTGTAACATTATTCACTAATAATCACTTTTGAACTACAAAAGTTATTTCGTCATTTTTACATTTTGTATCTGTAGTATACTTATCATTGGTTCCTTTCATAATGTTTTCTCGCAGTGTCTTTCATTTTTGTTACAAGCCTTAGCCTGTAGTTCTTACCTATTTTATGAACATTGATTACAGCCTGGACCGACGTCGGAGAGAATCCAAATGCATGGTCCATCACCTTGGAAGATAAGTAAGAAATGACACTAATGGCCTATGTTGTCTACCCTAACCCAGATACTCTCACTTCAAGGCTGGGGAAGAAACCAGGAGACGACAGGATCTGTCGTTATAATTACGCTTCTTTGGAAGATTCGAGCCATATTATGTTGCTTGAGATGCAGCTACGCCTTCAATGTAATGTTTTCTCAAAGTCTCAAAATATATTTGCACAGCACTTCTGTCAATGGTCATCGTGATGACTCGGAGCGATTCGCATTCAATAGAGGCGACCACAACAAGAGCCTCATTTTTTAAATTTATTACAGTCAATTACCGCAGTACAAGAGTGAAGGACTTTGCGTAGTTTGAACTCTTTGACTTAAACCTTGTCATAAATACTGTCATATACGAGTTCACATAGGATCTTCTATATGCCCTTCTCATTATGCAAAAGTATACATTCTCTCTATTTATTCAACAAAAGGGCAGCCATGTATCCAGATAACGGGATCGAATCATCGTCAATGAAAGACTGATCCGGTCTATGGCCGAGTGCCTGCTGTGTCTCAAGCTCTGCACAGAACGGCCGGCCTATCTTTATGCTTTTTAGGAATCAGATCTGTACAGGAATGTCAGCTACAACATCTCCGGTTGAACGTTGAAGTTTCCGTGATAATAAAAATGGCAAAACATTCAATATCAATACCGAGACTTAGGTATCTCCGTCGAGGTCTCTGCCTGCATAGTATTAGCCTTATATAACATTGTACGGTGACAGCTTGTATCCTTAGCATCGTATTCAAGTTACAACCCTCCGCCATTTGTACTCGTCATGCCAGAAACGTACACTTTTAGTTAACCGACAACCCCGAACACATGAACTTTGACTTCTGTCAACTAGAAGCTGTCTGGAAAGACTTTTGGATATGTTCGGGAAGTGACTTACAGCACAACAGTATGGAAGGCCTTGCAACTCCGAGGATGACTTTGTATGTATCACATTGATTCATGTTGGACTGGGAACTCCGAGGCAGAAATATCTGACATCCTCAGCAGTTCGAAGTAAGGTTGGTATGCAATACATATGTCGTACACATCTAAGTCATACATTTGGTTTACATAGCTACTAGGCTACTAGCTATGTTACGGTTTTACCAAATTTGTTGAAAAGATCTGTAAGCCTGTACATCAAGTTTAAATGCTTTCAAAGTGGCAGTCAAAGATAAATCTAGATAACTCCAACTAACTGTTCCTTATTAACTTCTGTGTAATTTTCTACTCAGAAAGTAACTGCAAATGAAAGTTACATGCCATGGCAATGATGCGCGCCTAATTATGTTTAGTTAGACGCCCATCTCCCCATGCCTCCCGAAATGATCATTCCGTTTTGGGTTGTTCCTCTTTAATTTCTCGGCCAATCGTTATCAACGTTGCGGAGTGAAGCACATTTGACATTTCTTATGACCTCTTTCGTGGCTACTGATTGGAAATTCAAGTAGCAAGAAGCGGTTAATAGAGACTGAGCACAACGAACGTAGCACCCTACATGCCTTAATTTCCGATTAATCCTCGAACCTCAGAACGTGATTTTTGAGACTTTAATCATTGCTGCACTCCAACGGCGTGAGGTTAAGGATAAATGCATGCTATTTTCCTCCCCATAATTACAGTACAAGAAAGGTGTACGCTTAGATGGAACATTTCAGGAAGACAAAATTCGTCTTCCAAATCTTCCATACCTACGAATTCAAGAGACTGTGTACTTTTGCTTGAATCACCGTAAACTGCCCTTCGGAATCAGTTTACGGCCAACTATAAACGTATGAGAGACACTTGGTGGGAAGGAATTCTCAAATAGGAAATAAATACCGGTATACGATAGGTACTGCAACAGCATTCTTTGCACGAATTCATTCCAAAGTAAGGGAGTCCGTGGGACTGAGGTCTATTTCAGCCAGCCTTAGCTCGACTCAAGCTACAACTCGGCTCTTTGACAGTGGATTCTATACCACATATCTTTAAAAAAATATCAAGATGTAGAGCTGATGTGGCCTAGTATCTTTTGCTCTGCATTCCTCGTTACCATGCTTTACTCAGGACAACAGATAAGAGGGTTAGAAAAAAACTATGTTCAGTAAGCAGGGTATGTAGCCGCATTTGTGACGCTACCAACCGGGGAAGTACGAATAAATTACTGGAGTTAAGCTGGATGGGATCATTGGGATGCCATTACCTTAGTAAAGTACCATCCCACTCCCCTACTACACCCCGAACATTACTCACCATCTTTTCATCTCAACAGTGAAAGATCGGAAAGTAGCAAAGGGCCTGAGAAAAACGAATGAGGAATAAAAGATCGACATATGAATCGGAGGCGCTGAAGATACCAAACGTAATAATCGAGGGTAAAAGGGACAACTTGGGCGTTGTGCGCGTTGAGCATGCTGGACATAACTGGAAAGAAAGGCCATCGTTCCGTTCAGGTTTTCCGCAAATTTAAAGCGGGGCAAGGGAGGAAGCTTACAGGGAAGACAATCAACGAAGTATATGTACGTGTTCTGCAGATATGTAGGTAGACGAACTGATCTGAGAGTTGTCCTGTAGAGATACGGGTACTGGATAGGTATAAAGGAGCCGCATACTTGAAACTTTGAAGGTCGATCTGCAGAGCACGATGAAAGCTTTCTCGTCAATATGGGTTCATCGTTCACCTGAAGCACAGACAAATGAAGCATAGACAACGGTGAATACGTTGTTTCCGTGCTTGTGTCGCGCTGTTATATTAATATGATCAGGACAGTTTATACTGAGAGCATACGGCCAGTCGTAGTAGCAAAGGCAGATTTGAGTTACCCCTGTCTTTTGTATCGCCACGATAAACTTTATGCGGGTGCTGTTTGTGAGAGCTCGCCCGGCATGTCTAGAACAGAATGATCACGGATGTTTGAGAATCGGGAAATAAAGAAGTTTGTTGGGGAGACAGCACACCGAATGAGAGCAAGGACGCTGGCAAACGGTTCAGCCTCACGGTTATGTGAATGGCTTGGAACTCGAACTCCTGTCGCTGAGAAAATTGCCACAGTTATACTTCGTTTGCCTTGATTTGACCCAGTCAGACGCTTCGCGTCCCCTTGACATTCACCTAGAGAACGTGCAAATTCCACACGTCAGATTTATTATACCCTGCAGATATATAAATCTTACCTGATATATTCATGGAGTCGAACGATTATAGTCCTTTTGATTATTGTTTATCAAGATGAAGACTGTTATCAGCCGCGCTAGTTTGAAATTCTGAGACGATCGAAAATGAACGTGGTTGGTTATGGTTTTTCAAGTTTATGAGATAGCGATATTTCCAATTTCTTAGGATTAGTATGGTATTCTGATTGCGAGGTAGAGCTATGAAAGTGATGTTCCATGGTTGTTTGAGTTTAAGGAGCGTGAGTATTGTGACACAAAAATGAGAATTGATGGGTCCCTTGCACGTTGGACCCTGAACCTATGTTACAAACTCGGATGGTTCTCTAATAAAGCGATATCCTCTTCAACATCGTCCAATGGCCTCGTCCTCATCCTCGGGGACCTCATGTCCACCATCATCATCAGCGGTCACCATACCGGTCCCAGGAAAATCCATCCTGAAGCGTCCACCACCAGTCCAACAGTCTCTCTTCTCTCGCATCACTCGATTTCTTCCAACCCCGAACCAACCTCAGCCTGCCAGCGATGAAGATGTTAAACCACTGAAGAGGGCCCACTTCATTCTGCCTCAGATTGCTGTCGTATACCCTATATCTTCTGTCAATCCACCGTCGACCCCAACGCTCAAGGAAGAGAAGAGGGCGATAGAGGAAAGGGAGCAGGAGCGGAGGAAAAGGGTTGTCCGAGGGAGTCCCAGCAGCCCTGGAGGTCAAGATGCAGAAGAATGGTGGTCTATGGACAAAGTAGAGTCGTTTTATAGGGAATGCTGCGCTGGTTGCGACGAAGAACCTGATCCAGCGATCACCGTCGCTCTCAAGGTATTTGCCAAACCTATTGTCTCCACGGTATTACTGTTGCCTCATTTCGCTGTTAAAAGCATGCATCCCCTGGAACCCCTCGAACAGTTGATTTTTCTGGTGTTCAGCTAACCTTTACTTCAGCATCCATTCTTTCTGATGTCTTTTCCATCGAGTGGGGTCTGCGCAAGTTGGTATTCAGGGAGTGTGATTTAGACGACCACGTACGTCCAAAATTCAGCGACTTCCTAAACTATGTTTGTTCATCTATGCTCTGCAGAAAATCAAGCCAATTTTACATGCACTCCTTATACCAGGGACCCTCTCATTCCTGTCAGTCGCGTCAAACCGCAAATTGAAAGCTGCGGCCTTCCGTCTTATTGGCGCATATGTTAAAAAGGTAGTCAAGAACATTATTGGGGAGGCAAGGCGTTAACAATACCACCACTTAGGCCAAAACTCTACAATTCCTGGATCTTTCTCAAAATGCCCTTGATAAGAAGTCCGTGGAGTACATTGTTGCAGCCTTAGAAACGGCCCCTGAGCCTGGCCTTGTATCTTTGCGCCTCGATGACTGCTCGTTGCGGCCAGCAGCTTTGGAAACTCTTTGTACGTCTCCTCCTGGTTTAATTTGTTGGCAATGTTGAACCCTGTCGAAAGGCCGGGCTGTTCGCACTTCATCCTTACGCAACATCTCGCTCCGACACAACCACATATCTGTCAGCGGCGGCGTGGCCCTAGCTCTCATGATACGAGATTACCCTGACATTGTACCAAACCCACAATCCCCCTCAACAACGAGTGGGACCTATACACCGTCCTCCTCCGCTACTTCATCTCCTACAATCTCAGTATCAAGCCTCTCTTCCTTAACGTCTCCTCCATCCACACCAACAATCGGTTCAAATGGTCCAGTACCTACTAAGCCCCCTGTCCCTCTTCCACCTCCACGCCATCCAACGACGGTCGGTATGCAAACAACATACACACCCTATGTACCGAAGGCAAGGCGAGGACGAGCTCCTCCCACCATCGCAGTCAATCCACTCTCACCGACGGGCCAGCACGTTCCAATCATCACGTCATCTTCGCAGGGAGGCGTAACGACGCGCCATCCACCGCCACCTGGTGCACCTGGTTCAAACTCACACCATGACGCTGGGCCTAGCGCCGCTTTGTTGGATAAAGTCAGAGCCCTGGACTCGCTCCCTCGGTTAGGTGCTCTTAGGACGCTTGATCTGAAGGGAAATGACTTGCGGGTAAGTAGATTTAACGAGTGTTCTTGAATTCGACGGTAATAATCAATTTTAGAATGGCGTTACATATTTGGCTCAAGTGCTAAAACGCAACCGAACATTGAAGGTGCTCAATCTCAGTGAAAATAAGCTTGACGTACAGTGTCTTGTGAGCATTGCGGAGGCTTTGGTGCGTTCATTTAACGCTTTCATCTGTGTAGTGCAAAGTGATCTCAACTGGTGTTATTTCTAGAAATACAACTCAAGCCTCGAAACTCTGGATCTGAACAAGAATCCTTGTTCAGGACCAGGCTTGGAAGGAGTAAGCCATAAGACACCATGCCTGAAATACTCGTGCTAAGAATACTCTAGATCCAATCACTGCGAACGGCGTTTACACTCAATACTGCTCTCAAGAGGCTATTCTTATCATCCACTTCAATGACCTCGGACGGAGCCATTGCGCTCGCAGAGTTCCTTCCAGAGTCGACCTCACTCCTTCACCTTGATTTAACGATGAACAATATCGACATTGCCGGTGTGATGGCCTTGAGCTCGGGACTGAAGGCAAACCACGTCATGCGCTGCCTGGATCTGAACATCCCGCCTGGTGACGAGGAGTTTTCACGGTCAGTCCTGTTCTTTACGTCGGTATTGCCATTGAATTGGGTTATTTATGTAGCATGTGCAGGGAGATTCTGAATTCGTGTGTTCGCAACACGGAGGAGGCGGAGCGGCTGTCGAAGTCTACGGAAGGCTCTGCAAAGGCGAGCGGGAGAGGGATGGGTAAAGGTGTCTGGGGTATGATTGAAGAGAGCGAGCTCGCGAAGTCAATCAGACTGGGAGAAGAAAAGAAGGTCAGTTGCCCTGCACCTCGCAGCTTGCGCATGCCTCGTCTGATGTTGAAATGAATTTGCGCAGAATGAAGCGGATGTCGTCGTTCGAGCCTGGGCCCATGTGTCGCAGCTGAGCAATCTCCTTGCGCCTGACATGTCCCAGTCACCTACGACACCAAAAGCATCTGTACCTCCAAAAGAACTGGTCTCAAACGCGAAAAACGTCGCTGCCGAGCTGGCCACCATGATCCAAGAAACTGAAGATCCTTCACGGCTAGAAGAACTTCTAGGCATTAACGACCAGCTTCTTTCTCTGCTAAAAAAGGTTCCAGGCGGCACCAGACCGAACTTGTTCTTGCAAGGTCTTGGGCTTTCACTCGACAGCGCGCAGAATTCGGAAGACGATGGCGACGGAAGGTTGGACGGACTGCCCCACATCAATGGACGAGCGATGAACGGACGCACTCACGATTCCTCCGATTCGAGTAGCATGACTAGCCTTGATGAGGACTCGCAGACGCCTACGACACCGAAAGTGGATAAGGGCAAGCGGAAGGCTGAGCCTGAACCCGAAAAGCTCGAGCCAGTGCTTAGCCCGACAACATTCCGCATCTCTGAGTCAGAGAGCGAGGATGAAGATGGGGTGCGATATGTTCGAATTGGAGAAGTAACTTCTCCTACGGATAGGTTTGAGGAGCCACAACCTTTGCCGGTCATGTCTCTTACATCTTTCACAGGTCTCGTAGCTGGGTAGAGGAAGAAGGTGAGGTTTTCAGGAAGGGCCAAGTACTCCTTGGACCAGAAGAGATGGAAGGGGAGTACGCTGGAGAGGAATTGCGGAAAGAAGTGCGTTATTCTGACTTTTGATTCTGTCTTTTTTCTCACATGGCCATTGCAGCTCCTTGAGGCAATGGTAGAACGTCCACCGCCTCGACCCCTCACTGACGAGTTTGGAGTTGAAATCGTCAGCGGGATGCCAGACCCAAACTTGCCTGCGGGCACCGGCGACAGGTCTCCTCGCACACCGACGCCTTCGTCACCGATAGTGACAGAAAACTCAAGCCCGAAGCCACCACCGAGACCATACATCTCACGCAGCAAATCCGCTACCAACTCGCTTCTCAGCCTCATATCACCCACATTATCATCACCATCGACTGAACGTGTAGACATGCTGCCGAGCCCTGCTTCTGCGGTTTCTGAATCTGGATTCCCTAGCCCTTCGTTAAGCGGAAGCCGGCCGTCCATATCAAGGAGTCATTCCTCTCCAACCACCCCCACAACTGGGTCGTAGCCTACCCCTCTCACTGCACCATTCTTACTGTTCGCAAGAATCTTACAAGGTTACTGGGTACTTACGGCCGAAAGTTGACAGCTTCCTTTCGGACATTCATCTGCGAAGGCATATATCCTTCCTTCCATTCTTTTCACTATCTTTCGAGCGGATCCTCATTCAACACAGTACTAGCCAATACCTTACCATCCTCCATTGTCATAAGCCCATTTTTCATTCAAATTTTCAGGATTTCAGACAAGAACAAGAGCTATCATCACAAAAATAACTGACCACTTTTAATACCACTTTATGTTAATGTCTAGTTATATCTATTGTCTAGCAAGTTGTTTGGTACTCCTACAAATCCTTTAATATACTTGGGGCTTTGTTAGGGTCTTGACACCACGGAGGTCTTGATATCGTCAAGGCGTCGAATAATGGCGAAAATGGCAAATATTGAGTTGCAAAAAATACAAAAATGTGCCTGAAAATGCTCACGCGGCGCGCTCAGTGCGCTGCCGAGCGTCGACCTGCTCTCAACCCGTTCGTCAACTCTTACTCCAACAATGGCCCCTCGCAAGGTCTCTGACGCTCCTGCAACTGAGCCCAGGCGCTCTGGCCGAATTGCCTCGCAGCCTGTGGTTGCGGCTCCTGAAAAACCCGCCAAAAAGCCCAAAGCAACGAAGAAAAGATCAGCTGAAGCTTTGGATGAGCCAAAGGACGAATCTGCCACCAAAAAGGTCCCTTCTAACAATCTTGTCTCATAGATTCTTTGAATTCATTATTTTTCCTTGTGTTATTTTCATAACCTCTTAGGCAAAGGCGGACCCAGATAACGCGGCAGCTGCCCCTACTGAAACAGAAGCTCCAAAAGAAGAGGCCCCAGCTCCTCCTGCAACAGAGGATGCGAAAGAAGACGCTAAGGACTCGGAAGAGGCCCAAGCTGCCCCTGCTGTTGCCGAGACGGAGGCGGAAGGGAGTAAGGACGCCCCTGTTCCAATAAAACAACTGGAAATTGGAGATAACTTACCTGCGCTCACCCTTCAAAACGAGGAGGGCGGGGAGATCAAAGTTGCCGAACTGGCTGCTGAGAAAGGAGTCGTTCTTTTCCTCGTCCCTAAGGCTGCTACTCGTATGTTCCCTACTGCTTTACTTTTCTCTCTGCTTATCTCTGTCTCCTTAGCTGGTTGTACTAATCAGGCTTGTGGATTCCGAGATATATACCCTGACTTTACGTCGTTGAACTACGATGTATATTGTCTGAGTGCCGACTCGCCTACTGCACAAAATAAATGGAAAACTAACGCAAGTTTTTTCTGTTTTTACCCTTATTCATTTGCTTAGATTACATTCAATTATTTAGCAACGACTGCCATATCCTTTACTATCAGACCCCAAGAGAACTCTCATCACAGCTTTGGGTGCGGGACAAGACGGCAAGACGAAGAGAAGCCATTTCATCTTCGAAAAGGGCGGTAAACTTGTAGAGAAAAAGCTTCCTGTATCACCCAAGGACAGGTACACCTTTCTTTCTTACTGAGCGTGGGTATGTTCAACAACGTTGACATGATTATTGTACAGTCCCAAGTTGGCACTCGAGTTCATCAAAGCCCGAAGCGAGTGATACAAATACAATGACGCAAAACATGAAGACTGCATATCTGTACTACTATCTTTCTATGCACTGTTTATCTTGGTAATTATACAATGGGTGTCGTGTCGTGTTGTTTTGAACATTCTGAACGTCATTTAATGCCGCCCTCTTCGGCGCAGAAAGAAGTCAATCGGTCGTCAAATACGCAACTGGTCACTCACTGACCTGGGGGGGAAACTATGATTTGGGCGTCCATGAGGCTTATGTTCCAGCAATGCCTCACCTATTAAAATCGCGGGCCAGTATTAACAATGGTGCACACTACAGAGGAAACATAGCAGCATACCAAGGGACTCTAATCCTGAATCATCGAGTCTTATCCCATGTCCACGGCCTCGTTGGGGACTCATCGACCTTTCGTCGTAGATTCGCCATTGGAGGATGATAGGTAGGACTTGAAATCTATGACCCGATGATACCTCCAGCTCTCTCAACGTACTCCATTCTTCATCTGTTCTCCTTCGTCTCCGGGCTCTCCACGAACAACATTGGCTGATCGCAATATAGAAGTACAACCCGAGTGTCAAGATTAGGCAGATGACGAATACTCCCAGAAACCCAGCCCACTCCAAATCGACTGAGAGACGGGCGAAGTGGGCTCGGACAGTGGCCACGATAATAGCCAAAGAAACGATTCCAGTAAGGAAGAACTCCTCGATCCTGGACAAGATGGACGAAAGCATCAGGCACTAACGATTAAAGAAGGGACTGTCGAAGGAAAGGTGGTTTGTATGCCCGACGCGGCCTTTAATATGAAAATCAATAGTCAATAGGGATGTGACGCGCGAGATCCGGGATCTAGCTAAATCTAAGCGAACAGCATGACAGCTTGTCCATGCCAACAGGCTACACCGAGCGGCTTTAAATTTACTCAACATTGTCACTTTCGGATATCATTCAACTGCGACTGGGATCCTTTCTTAGCTATGATTAGAGGCAATTGACCATTAAAGGTTATAGACTAAGATGAACTCTATGGTATGGGATAAAGGAATCCTCGTTGAATGCTTCGATTCTCGCACACCGGGGGACTCAACCCCGAGGTAGATACTTCTGTTAGGATTTCAAAAACCAATGTCAACGTGAGCGGGACATTGTGGGATTGTTTGTATCATAAAATTACCGCCCGTTCGTAAAACCTCGATTTGTTTATTAGGTGGCCTGATCCGATTGCCGTAGGGACATAAATCAAACAGAGCATTCTGGAAAGGTCTGGTATACATACTAGCCAAGAGTTGAACATCTTTCAGTCAAGATTACTTGGTAAATTGGTTAAACTGGTAAAACAATAGCGTTTTCCTACGTCGAAATCAGTAGGCCTGGTGACGCTGTTAGGATTTTGTCTTTGTAAATCTTAAGCTACCGAGGTTGAGTCCGGTGGCAGGCGCCTGACTGCGGTTTGTAATCTAAGTAACCCCGTTTAATGAACCATCCAGTCGCGGTTAGGCCAAATCGAGTACGATATTTTTGGGAGTAGAGTAACGTCCTCCGCAGTAGCGTTTTGATGGAAAAGAAATTACACCAATAGACTCGCCTCCGAGCCCTGAACAGGCTGAATTTTTTTTTTTACTTATATATCAGAGGACATAGACTCAAGACCAAATTTCTTAGCCGTTGACCGTACCGCCCATCACGCTGACATTGATGATATATGGGCTCTTAATCTTATCATTCCCTACAGCAGGGGTAAAACATTTAGAAGCTATGGATGCTTATATACTAGTTTGAACACCAGTTTAAGCTGACTCAAGGCAGACACTATCTTTTAACGTGTGTTCTTGATGTCAGTTCATTGACAAACTATATATCTGATTTATATTATTCCGTCGTTAATTCAGAAATTGATGTTAGACGATACAGAAAGTGAACACCACATTAATGTACTCCAGGATTGGTTGTCTCTGGTAGTAAGCTGCAGAAGCCAAAAGCAAAATATAAGTTTCAAACTTGTACCATATACTGTGAAGTGTGGCTGAATACAATCAAATCAAACAAAATCGACTGGACGAGCACGTACCCAGAGAGGTGAATCACGATGAGATAAGGTTCGTTTTTTTTTAAATCGCAACAGATCACCTGAAGTTTGAACGAGATGGAGGTAAAAAACATACAGTCAGCCTGTCTGGCAGACCTGAGAAAGGAGGACTCAAGGAGACAAAAGCGATTTGGAAAACCTTCGGGGGTAGAGCAATGTACACTTAGAGCGAGTGATTGTCCACTGAGCTCCTGTGCCGCCCAAGAATATCCATCTTTCTGGACAATAGATGAGGATGTGTAGGATTGAAGGATTGAAGGAGATAGCATACAAATGGGAGAATTGTTGAGTTTACGACAGAAATATCCCGTCATAAGTTGTTTCGACGGTGCAAGGTACAGTAGAAGGACATCGACATTTTCAGAGGGCCGATCCCGGATGATAGTATAGTACTTTGGTAGCATGCAAGAAGAAGACAAAGTAACAGATCCATTAATTCGCAGACCACTAGTTCAACATGATCATCAGAATTCACAGTGCTAACCTGGTGCTAACTGAACACGGCCCTGACAAGATAGCAGCATTTGATTTACAGTCGCACATTTTGTATCCGAAGTGCATCAATGCGTAGCAGGAGATTTACTGGCCCTGGCATTCGTGATGGCTAACCCTTCCGACGACGACTGCAGTGCAGTGAATGCTCTTAAAGCACTAGTTGATACAAAACATGAAAACCAGATGAAAGGAATTCTCAGATCTGAAGAGCCTCGGAGCATGAATGCCAAACATTTGAGATAAATCCAGAAGCTCTCAGACGTATAAGATCTGTGTGCGTATTCCGAAGCGAGCAGAAAATTGCACCGGCATCCCCGATTGTTGTCCCTGATACGGCGGCGCAGAACTAGATATCCACTTTCTCATAGAAATCCGCAATGCCAATAGAGAGACAGGATCCACCAGGCAGAAGGCCTGACTGCTGGAACAACTCCTAATGAATATAGAGATTTCCTCTTCAGACCGCGTCGACGCCGCGCCATGTTGAAAGACAATAATATAGCACTAACTTGGTGAATCCTGCAGATCACGCTACAGAGTATCCGCACCGAGAACATCGAGAGCAGAAGAGGATCACGACCACCATTGCGTTGTTGATTTTTGCGAGTACACTTGAACGAACTTTCAGGACAGTGTCCAGCAAATATGGCCAGATTTGTGAGGCTGTTGCATGCATGGTGGGTATGGGAAGTTTAATGGCGTACAACGACATATTAGACGCGGGTTTGTTTCATGTTGTCCGGACCAGCGTCTATGGCGTGTGTAGAAGAGAATCTCGGCGAGGCGCCGCAGTTTTACCGTCACACTGGTCATGAGGTCAGCATCGGCTGAGTTTCAACTTTACTGAGCCCGACAGTGAGGCTTTTGCGCCGAAGCCTCTTCATTTCTCTCAACACCTACAGTGACGGCCACCTGCCTCGTTCTGTCCGATACACTTCTTCCTGGCCTTCCATCTCTCAGATACATGTAAAATGTAGCCTGCCGATATAAAACTGAATGCTCTGATTATTTGTTCCGCGAAGGAGGGGTTCATAGTCGCCGTCAATTATGGCAAAACACGTGAAGCTTCGGCCTTCTGGCCCCTCTGTCAGCTATATGGTCTCCCCTGCCTCCTTTCATCTGTACAGCCATATTGCCACGTGGAGACTAAACTGAAGAGGGTGTTTTGCGTATAAAAGCAATGCTGTAATATTGAAGCGAAGTTTTCGCGGAACCCAAGCGAAACCCCAACCTTGTCAGCCATCAGCGCGTTCTTTAAACATCTTTCAACATTTCTACAGCGTCCCGTCAGTCTACGATTCAACTCCCTTAAAGAGAGCCATGTTCCTTTGGGTTAAAACTCTCGTGTTGCTACTTGCTTTCTTCACGGACCTCTGTTTAAGCCAGACAACACAATTTGGCCATCTCCCTCATAATTTTACCCTTGCTGCACTGAATACCACTTTGCCAAATGCGAATACGACGGGGGCACCTCTAGTGTTAGGACAAAATGGTATGTCCTAATAAATTCTTCTTCGTTTAGAACTACACTTACCACATTCATCAGGCGCTAGCAGTGGAATAACCTTCTACGTTACATCGGTCAGTCGCATACGCCAATGAGCTGATTGTTCAAACGAGGTTCAACCATAGCTTTGTAGACCTATGCATCATTCCCATACAACGACTACCCTGCTCTTGGACTTGTAGATAACGGATTACGTGCATACAGTTCGACTGGCCGGTGGATAACCAATGCCACTGCAGTGACAAGCGGTGGCACTCTAGGGTGGATCTCTACCACAATATACGCACACCCTGCTCCTCAGATATATTCGGTTGTTCGACTGCCTGGATATGAGTACCCGCTTCTAGCAGCGAACGGTTTCCATAACTTGTGGTCCCTGTGTCCATTCTCTGGGAATAGGCCGCAGACGAACATAGTTTTCAACGTTACGGCAGACGTCCCGCCTCCGCCATACCTGGGCTTTGACCCATCTCTTTGTTACGATGTAGTCATAACTATGATCCCCATTGAAGACCATGAAGACCATGAAGGGTGGTAATGAAAGGTATTCCCGCAACTCACCGTTTCGGGTATGCGAATCATGGTTGACGTTTTAATTTGGCAGACCATTTAAAATGTGCATCGTGATGAAAACGGCGCGCACGGAAGTTACTATCCTAACGATTTGCTAACGATCTTGGACATTGGACAATCACGTTAAGGACAATAATTCACTAAAAAAAGTTATCGCCTTACATGTAAAACATAATCGTCCTCCAACACCAAGTAACTTTTTGAGGTGTTGGCCTATTGATTATAATGCCCACCTGTGGCCCGCAACTTTCCCGCCAGATCTATGATGTGCACGAAGATTCAAATAACTTCCATGAAAGCTCATATCCTCATAGCTCTCCAGTGCACTAAAATGGTCCATTAAATACTTATATATCCTCGCGAAATCCTACAATTATTTATGTCCCTAGTATATCATGATATAGTCTCGAGCTCAGGTCGAACACATAGGTCAGTCAGTACGCCTCCGCGTTTCATTTTCTGCATTTTATTCAGTCCACCTTTCGATTCCCGTATCGAAGCTTAGTTGTCAATGGGGATTCCAGCGTACTCATCGTAGCCCAGGGCAAGATTGAGGTTCTGAAATGAGGGTTAATATCTGTACTGGCATGAACAATGCTGCAGAATTATCTACGTACCTGCAGGCATTGGGTCGCAGCTCCCTTCAAAAGGTTGTCGAGACCACCCTGCAAAAGAAAAAAAGTTAGTGCCCGTCTTATTTGCCCTTGCCAGAAATACTGCAATTAAAAACAGGAAGCAAGACGCACCACAATGACCACCCTATCGCCCTCAACGCTCATCTGGAATCCACCCACGCTGAACCCATGCTTGTTCTCCACATCCTTCAGCTGCACCACGTCCTTCTGAATGCGCACGAGCTTCTCACCCGCATACTTCTTCGCAAACAGCTCCGCGACGTCGCTCGCGCGCATAGACTCCTTGAGCGGGATCGACACCGTCGACACGATGCCGCTGAACCACGGCGCAACAGCGGGCACGAACGCGATCTTCAGGCCCGCGCCGCCAGACGCGAGCAGCGTCGAGAGGTGGTGTCCGGCCTCGCGCTCGTGGATGTGCCCTGTGAGCGAGTATGGCCGCACGCCGCCGTGCAGACTCTCGGCGGAGACCTTGGGCACACTGACGGGTTTGCCCGAGGCGTCGTTCTGCATCACGGTGCCGGCACCGCTGTACCCCGACAGACCGAAGACGGTGGGCAGCGCACCGGGCTTGATGTAGTCCACGAGGGGTGCGATGAGGAGCTGGGCGGAGGTGGCGTAGCAGCCGGGATTCGCGATGCGCTTTGCGCTGCGGATCGCGTCGCGGTTGTACAATTCTTGTGGGCCGAATAGGCGAGTGGCGCGTCGGACGAGATTTGAGGCATTCGCGTGTCGATGTTCAAAGAGCACGATGCGCCATCGAGGAGAGGACGCAGGGGTATCATAAAACGATCATTCCATTTGAGCATCGACAAGCGCGACGAGTTAAAACAAAAACAACACATGTAAAAGAAAAAAAGAACAGCAAAAAGCATTTAACATCGATATTCCTAAATTGATTATACATTGACAGAAGTCTCACCGGGAAGACCGTATGTCCACCCTCCCTCAAATCGATAGTCAGCGCCGAGGTCAACGACGACGCTGGACTTTCCCTTTCCGCGAGCCTCTGCGCCGCGATCGACAGCATCGACGAAAGGCTTGCAGACACCATTGGGGAGGGCCATGACCCACGCGTCAACGGCGCCTTCCTTCTCCATGGTCTCGACATCCTGGGCCGAGAGGTTCGAGTAGACGATTGGCTCTTTCGAGTAGCCCTCTAAAGGGTATCCGGCCAACTGGCGGGAGGAGACGTGGCTTAGGCTTAGGTAAGGGTGACCAGAGAGGAGAGTGGTAAGCGCTTGCCCGGTGTATCCACGGGCGCCGATGAGAGCCAGGCGCTTAGGTTCGGTGGAGCCAGTGGGGGCAGCAGTGGCATATCCGCGGGATGAGCCTGTGACTCCGTTCTTGTTGCCGAACGCACGACGGGCCATAGTCGAGAATGCGCGAGCACCACCAGGGGCAGCGTTAGCGGCAGCGACGCGATGAGGAGGAGCCGAAGGTCCAACTGGGAGGTAAGACCTCTCAATACGGCCTTTCTCCTCGAAGCCCTTCACGATGCGCTCCACTTCAGCGACGTCCTGGACGCCGTACCAGAAGAGGCTCTTTCCGGCGCGCGTGAAGCTACCATCTGCACGCTCGAAGTGCCAGCCACGGTTCTCGTCCTCGGCCTGGGCAGTCCAGAAGAGTTTGCGGTGGTCCTTCTTGATGGCGTTGAATACGTTGTCGAGGACGTTGTTGAGCAGTCCACTGCGGGATGGCAAAAGCTTGGTCATGACAGGGACCTCTCCTTCGGGATGAGATACAACAGCCAGGACATCGAGAGGCTCGTCACCGTAGATGGTGTACGGTGTCTTCTTGAGGTCGTTAAGAACACCGGTGACGCTCTGGAATCCAGCAAGAACTTCAGGGTCGCGGTCGTGGATGACTTGACGGAAGCGGTCCGCTCCGATGCCATCGATGTCGTTGTGCTTGAAGAGTTTGTATCCACGACGGATGAGGGTACCGGCCCCAGAATCCGTGAACAGCTCCTTCTGCAGTGAGGAAGCTGAGATAACAGCCACTGATGACGAACGAGGGAGGTGGTCAAGGAGCTCCTTGAATTCTCGGAGCTTGAGCTTGGTGCCATACTTGACCCATGGCTCCTTCATGAGGCTGTCGTATTCCTAGGAGATGATTAAACTTTACAAAGCTGCCAGAGCTTGATTTAGGGGTATACTTACCTCGTCGAGGTTGATAACGTCGAGCTTCTCCCCCGTGACACCATGGAACATACCACCCTTATCGTTCAAGAAGACGATTTTCATGGGTTCGAGTTCCTTGGCGAGCTCTCCCGCGGCAATGTCGGCATTAACGTTGAGGATCTGGCCGTCAGCAGACTCCGCGAGACTGGTAAGGATAGGGAGAGCTCCAGCGCGGATTGATGCCTCGATGGGCCTCTTGTCGACCTTGGTGATCTTTCCAACGAGACCATACTTGTCTTTGTCGAGGTAGTCCGCACTGAAGACACCCGAGGTAATAGGACGAGCACGCGTACCGAGCTTCTCAAGGGCAGCTACAAGCTTCAAATTTTCTTCCATGAAAACACGACGGGCGACACCGAGGGTCTTGGCGTCTGAAATACCATGGGTATATTTGCGATAGAATAGGGATGAAATACGCACTTGTTACCCGAATACCGTCAATGTAGTCTGGAACGACACCCTCCCGTTCCATAATGTCATTGAGTTGGGGTCCAGCTCCATGTAGGACTACAGGGTACAACCCAACTCGGTATAAGAAACTTAAGCTGAGAGCTAACTCATCGAGTTCAGCTAGAACAGCTCCCCCAACCTTGATAACGGCAAACTTGGCGGGCTGAGAAGGGTGCGAGGAAGAAGAGAAGATACGGAGATGGCGTTCAACTTCGCGTTTGGTTCCAATTGAGTAGAGAAGTCGTGTGATGGTGTCCTGCAAAAAAATAAGAAAGATACTCTGGGAACCCAGAGAAAACATACCCGGTCAGTCTGTGCAACGGATTGAATGCTTCGGGCCTGAGTTCGTCGGACGGCCTGAACTGCTGCCTGACGCTGGCCTGCAACGACAACGGCGCGACGAGCGCCGTTAGAGGCCAGGCGGGCGGCAGTCGAGACAGCAAGCATTTGGGAAATAGATGGTGGTGGTAGCTCAGAAAGGTAGAGAGAGAATCTTTTTCCCGGCTCGTGACACTGCTTTATATGTACGCCCCTTTTAAATTTACAGCATCCGATTATCCGACTACACCCTCTGCTTTATTCGGACCTCTGCACCGTTAACGCTGTTGGTCGATGCTATGTTTGTGACTCTCTGCACTGCTGGCGACATATGCTCTGCATCCACAGCATCTTCGCTCCACGCTAAAATCCATTGCCGTTCACAACATTCAACGACGTGAGAGTCTGCACTACGTTTACCTCAAAGGCCTGGCCTATGAGCTCTTCTTTTGCTGCTGCGAGTTAAACGCCAGGCAAGCACAAGGTCTCCACACGGACTATCTTCAAATCCAGCGTTTCTCTTTTTCGAGTCACCAGGCCACATCTGTCGTGGTTCTTTTTGAAGATGAACCTTCGCCACGACTCCTGCACACCCATCAAAGACAAGTGCACGGTGGCCTGTGCAATATTCTGCAGCATGCGGGCTTGTTAATTAACGCCCACGTCAATTAACAATCTCAATGGCCCTCACATGAAAGAAGAGTCGCTGAGAGCGGCTCAAAATCTGTGTCAAGCCAGGCAAAATTCATATAAGCTCTTCAACTTTCTTCCAGCGTAGTTCCCATAAATTGTCACGATCGTCTGGCTGGGATTGGGCCCCGACCCTCATTGAGACACGGAATAGGGAGACTTCGTTGCATTAGATGCGTTATCGCCCTGGGACGTGTTCCAACCAATCGGAATTCTTGACGACAACGGCAGATCAAGCTTGTAGCAGATAAGATCACCCATTCAAGATAAGATACACCTGGATCGCCTTGGCTGCATGACCACCAGATGGGAACACGAAGGGCATTACTCCCCTATAGCATCGGAACGAATTCACCCAGAATTTTCAAAATAATTCAACGTTTGACTGCTTTAAACGCGGCATCGAAAATGATAATAGAATTAAGCGGGAAATAGAATTGCAAAAGGTATATAATGACAGATGGTATATCCTTTCTATGCGATGCAATGAGAGAGAAAAATGGAAATACTAAGCGATCCGTTTAGTATTTGGCAGGGAGGCCCAAAACGACAACCAAGGCGTCGAGCTTGAGGGAGGTGATGATATGCACAACAGCAGTGATCTGTGGGGCAACAAGCACACAAACATTTGGGACGACTTGGACAGCAAGTCCAAGAACGACCGCGAGGAGACCACTAATGAATGAAAGTCAGAAAGGTAAGCTAAAGTGCTGATCAAAAAAATGCGACACGTACCCAATCTTAGCGACAACAATGAGGACGGCACCAGCGGCAAGGCCCTGGACGCCAACGGTGACAGTGAAGAGAACGTTGAGGACGAGCTAAAACGAAATAAGCAATAAGTATACCAAATTAAGAATTACTAAACGAATTCCTTACTGTCAAAAGAGCGGCAACAAGGACAGCAAGTTCATTGACGGTAATAACAGTTCCAGCAACGCTGAGAACGAAGCCCGCTGGGTTCGCGACGATGACCTTGATGTCGACGATAGCACCTTCAATCAGGACAACAATGTCACCGAGAAGGCTGACGATGAGGTCGACATTGATATCGGCCTTGACAGCGACAGCGACTGCAGCCTCTGATAACATGGGACGACATTAGGACCAATAATGAAATTATTATGCCCGACTTACCCAGCTTGGCGCAGATGGGCTTTATTTCATTGGTGAGGCTGATGACAATTTCCGGGAGTGTGGGCTGCGCAGAGTCACGATCCCCAAGAAGGTCGGAAGCGACCCCAAGGAAGCTATCAGGTTCGGTCTGGCGCCCAACAAGCGGAGAGATAGCATTTGCAGGATTGGAGGTCTGGCCTCCGACAACGTTGAGAGCGGCAACACCTGGAACGGTGTCCATAACGGGCATTGCAATGGATAACGAAGCACAAGCCACAACGAAGAGGGTGGAAAGACGGGAGAACATTTTGAAGTGGAGGGGTGAGGGTGCAAAAAGAATGTGGGGGATGTCTGAACAGAAGACACAGGTGAACTGAGAGAGAACCGGTGAGATTAGACTCGATAGGGAAAAGCGATAGACCTTTACCTCCCCATTTTATACACTGTGGAATCCTCTAAGCGATTGTTTACTGCATCCCTGGATTCCTTCCCATTCAACATCAGGATCCAATGATCGCCTCAAACGCCGCCCACGAGATAACGGATGGAATTGCCAGAAAACATGAATTATTCCGTGATAATTACCACATATTGGCTTCTAGCGTCTATGGTGGAGCGAAAAGAAGCTAATAGTCGCGTACTAACGTCAACACTCTAAACACACTTACCTTTTTTGGCAGTTCGCATCAAACACGTCAACGCGCATCACGGACGGAGTACGCGTCGCCAACCCCAGGGTCCCCACTGGTGAGCTTAAACGAGGACAATATTGAGCGGTTTTGGAGTTCAAAACGTTTAATATCTTTATGTACGCGTTAATATGATGCAAAATACTTAATAGTATCCGGACTTTTCAACCAAAGTCACAATTTTAAAGTGTACTTATTTTTACCTGTCAACAGTCAGTCAAACCACTACAAATTTATTAGGTTCTTAACGTTGTGATGTCAGAAACATTCCATTTCGCGAAGCCTATTTCCGACTGTTCGTCAGAACCTGTCAGAAATTTTCATGGGAAGAGTTATTCGCAACATATCCTCAGCATATTGGCAAATTGCGTCCTTCGGGCGTATTTTTCCCTTGACCAGGATCAACTACTCTGGGAAGATGTTGACACGGCGTTTAATTTTTTCACGATAGAAGTTCATTTGCATATTGTAGAAGGGCGGACACGCTTCCGAAGTCTTCCGGGTCGCATACAAACTAAGAAAGGTTATGTAAATAATTAGCACATATCAGGGACGCAAAGCTAAGATTGGGCTCATCAGGAACCAGCACCCCCTTAGGTAAGCAAAAGTTGGCTTACCTCCGAACGTTTTCACCACTCGCACAACCACATTATCCTGCATTTTTAAACCACAGATATGTAGAAGGTGTATTTCTGAATAGATCTGCGGTTTTTTTTTGAAAAAAAAATTTTTTTTGAGAAAGATATAAGGCTTACAAAATTTTCCCCCCCTTTTTTATTGTAAAGCATTGGAAATGATGTTTTAACGAGTTTGGGCAATTTCTGAAAATTCGACGAAGTCACTTTTGGCCGCTTATATAATAGATCACGTGACCTCCCGGAAGATCATGATAACGCCTCGATGCATGTTTCTCAGCCTCGTTGGCAGTGATTTGAGCGATATAAAATAAAGTAGACCACTTGGAACCACTCGACTATCATCATACATCATATCTATGGCCCGAAAATCCAAAGCCTCACTTTCTAGAGCCAAAAACCTGGGCAAATATGCACAAAAGAAACATCATTCAGTTTCTATTGAAGATATTCCGGAGGAGGACATCCAATCCTCAACCCCTAGTCCCCAATCTGGCCCAAATGTGAAGAGCCTTGCAGAGTATATCAGTGATGAAGGGATTATAACATATAATGAAGATGGCTCCTTCACCTTGCAAGGATTTCTTGATTACTTTGAAGAACCATCTTCTTCTACTCTTTCAGATGAAGATTCTGATTCTGAATCAGATGGCGAAATGGAACAGCAGCCAGAGAACTCAGAGATCAATACTCCTTCAGATTTACAAACATTCTCAAACATTTTACTGGAGGCCCAACGGATTGCAGTGGAGCTTGAGAATGAAAGGACTAATAGGCCAAAAATGTACCTTAAAAACTCTGCTAGGACCAAGCGTCGACAGAAGAGAGCAAGAAAGGATCTTAGGGATAAAGGAATACACCCCATTTCCGAGTGGTTTTCAAAGACACCAAAAAATCCTTCCACAGCAACCTCTTCAGCCACTACTGTCAATACAAATAACGTGGATATTATTACCATATCTGATTCCGACAGCTCTTCTGATACACAAAGTGATGGAGATATTAATTCCCAGCTGGATCATGCACAACCTATTGCAAATAATGACCCACCCCAATCTAACTTGCCTGCCAACTCTACAATTTCGGATGCACAAGAAACTGTCAATAATTTCTTGCAACATTTACAAGCAGGTGGAAAGGTTGAGGATTTTAGCTTGCCTACGGAATCTGATGCCATACTTGATCAACTCAGCTACAAAGACTTTCCAAAACTTCGTCGGGTCTGTGCAGCCTTGACTGTACGAAGCAAGGAAAAGACACTTGACATTATTCTTCGAGCAAGACTTACTGCAATGGTTGGCGTGTTGAACTTATATCTTGATCCACAACTTTCCTATGGTTGGCGTGAATCTTCTTTGATAGTTGCTAAATCCCAAGGCTGTGGGGTTAATCATGCTCGGAATATACGCAGCTGGATCCACACGTTTTTGAAATCTGGAAAGCTTCCACTCCGCCGTGTTACACGTATTCAGCCTTCTCTTCTTGATGATGAAGATTTTTCAGAGGCAATACAGCTCCATCTTTCTAGCATTGCAAAAACTGGCTATATTTGTGCTCAAGATATCGTGGACTTTATCCAAACACCTGAAATGCAAGAAAAACTAGAGGAACTTGGAGTTGAAAAAAAATCAATTCATCTTTCTACTGCCAAACGATGGCTACACAAAATGGGTTGGCGATATGGAAAAATACGAAATGGTATGTATATAGATGGTCATGAGCGGGAAGATGTTGTGCAGTACCGGATTGAATTTATCAAGCGCTGGAAGGACTATGAAAAACGGATGTATTCCTATGATAATGATGGAAATTGTAACTCTCAGCTTTCAGGCTTTTCTGTTCCTGCTGGCCAGCGCTTTCGCCTTATCCTTATTACCCATGATGAATCAACATTCTATGAAACAGATCGCCGTAAAAATGTATGGTCACACAAATCTACCAACCCGGTTCCAATAAAAAAAGGAGAAGGTACATCAATCATGCCATCAGAATTTCTTACTGTGGAATGGGGCCGATTGCAAAGTCAAGATGGTTCAGAGTATGTTATTTAAATTTTATCCATATGTGTTTGAATTAATAAATATCAATTTTAGATCAGCACGAATTTTATTCAAAGCAGGAAAAAATCGTGATGGATATTTCACCTCGGATGATTTGATTAATCAGGTGGATCATGCAATTGACATTTTTGAAGGACGGACCAATGGATTTGCTACTGGCCTTTTTTTGTTTGACAATGCCCCAAGTCATCAAAAACGTGCTGATGATGCATTATCTGCAAGAAGAATGCCTAAAAATCCATCACAATATTGGACTCATCGTAAAGGAGGTGCCAAAATGCGAACTACTACCCTTCCAAATGGCCAAATACAGTCCTTCTATTTTGATGATAACCATCCCACCATGCCCGGATGGTTTAAAGGAATGGAATTAATTATCCGGGAAAGAGGTCTTTGGAAAGAATCTGGACTTCTTGCCCAATGTGAAGGATTTAAATGCGAACCAGGCAAGACTGATTGCTGCTGTCGACGTATTCTATTCATGCAACCTGACTTTGTGGCTCAAAAATCACGCCTTGAGGAATTGATCACTTCCCGCGGTCACATCTGTGATTTTTATCCGAAATATCATTGTGAACTCAATTTCATTGAACAATACTGGGGAGCAGCAAAGCTTCGCTATCGTAATACACCCAAAACAAGCAACATTGATGAAATGGAAGCCAATGTAATTCAATGCCTTGATGATATTCCTTTACTTCAGATTAGAAGGTATTCTTTTATACTTTTCACAAATAAAAGTTTAACTTTTCACTAATTATGTTCAATAGATATGCAAACCGATCAGCAAGGTTTATTTCAGGCTATGAGCATGGTCTAACTGGTCCACAAGTTCACTGGATAAACAAGAGATATCATAGTCACCGTACACTTCCTCCAGATATGATTGCCAAAGTACGTGCAGAGTATATGTCTGCATAAGAGTCTGTTTCTATCATTTGAAAACCATAGATACACTTATCTAGTGCACAAATGTTATTCTACATGATACTTTCTACCATTTATTCTTGTGTTTGTACTAAATTTCCGTCGACATAACTTTTGATTTTTTCTGAAGTCGATTTTGGCCGCTCTTGGCGCCAAGCCTTTTGATTACGTAAACGTGCTGGTTCCTGATGAGCCCAATCTTACAGAAAAACGACTGTTACATGATCAAATTTTACCTTGGCGCAATCGGAGTCGCCTCAAAGTGTTGTGTCTGAAGTTGGAAGCCGGTATTAGGGCTCACCAAGAGGAGACTGGACGCTACCGAGTTTGTTTCATTATGTTGGTGACTTGGTTTCTGGATTCAAAATTTAATAAAGCGCAGTTGTCAAATTTTAGAATTGCGCCCCCCCTGGGAGACCCCTAACATAATACACAGGGGCTAACATGCGTTGCATTGTGGGCTGGAGGCTGGAGCAAGGCTGGAGCTAAGTTCTACGAGCCAGCATATTGGTCCTTTAGACCCTGTCCGGCAACAAAAAATGAGTCGGGAAGCTTCAGTAATGAGTGAAGGACTGTGCAGCTATCGAAACCATACCACGGGCGCTAGCGGCTAAACTTAGGAGGGATCTAGAGATATAGGACAATGATGGTGGTCCACTCACATAGGAATTACCATACTTCTTTACTCTGCTGTCTTACATCTTTCTTTTGGTACGCCTGATAAACAATAGACCTTTTCAATCAAAATCGTCCAAATTTATAAACGGCAAGGAAATACAACATGATGCGAGTGCAGTACAAAGCAGCTGAGGCAGGATCGTAGAATTGTGTACGGATTTGATATCCGTTTGGCGTGTATAGTATGAATGTACAGAAGATAAATAACGAGTAAGGACTGCATGAAAACCGCGAGTTGAGAAAATCAGAATGCATGATTGGACAGAAATGGTCAACGCACCATGATGGCGATGATGGTACAAGTGATAAATAGGCGCTGAAGAAAGCTAGTCTGTAGAAGCAAAAGGAATAAGTGAATCAGTACAACAAAATACGATAATGGTGAACCAATAACACTTACCCTGAGCACGCTCTGAAATCGCTTCTGTAGTCCCTCGCGAAGCTCTCTGACGATCCAAAATTCTCCTCTTCATATCTGCCAGTGCTGCGCTCCTCAACACAGCATACTTCCTAAACCTCTCCATCAGTGCTATGTTACCGTTCGAATTTGCATCGGCAGCGGTGAATCCCTCGCCGCAGTGCACATAATGGCGGAACGCGCCGTCAGCTTGAGGGGGCTGGAACTGTGGCGGTTGGTGCTGGTGCTGAGCCGGCCGAGGCTGGGGAGGGTTATATCGAGATTGAGAGAACCGAGACGCCCACTCAGCTGCAGCGCTAAACGCCTTCATAGCAGCATGTTCTTGCTCGTAACCGCCCTCCCAGGGCATCGTTAACGCGCCGCTATTGGTCAGATATGCGTCGTTGTCCATCAGAAATTTGTTTGCCAGTTCGCTGTAGGTGTATAAATGACTCCTTGGCGAAGATGATGTTTGTATTGCGTCGCCGCGGTAGCCATAAAGCAGCGGGAGGGGCGCTGCGTATGCCGGAACGATGAGAAGAGACGAAAAGGAGAAGAGCGTGGCGAGGAGGGCGTAGTATGAGATAACGAATGTGGGTGCAAACGAATGCATTATTATCAAAACGAATGACTGTTCGTGGAGTGTGTGTATATATGCAAGTGTGCGATAGAGAAAGACCAGTAATGACGGTAGTGGTGAAATGAATGCGGCAGATTTGATCTATGAGATCACAAACCGTGGAGGGAAAAAGATCGGTGTGATGGAGGGGAATATAAATCCCATATGGTGTGGGAGCACCCCCTGCCGGATGCGATTGTGAAAACAGCCAGCTGCCGCTTTATACGTTGAGCCTGGGATGGAGCCTCTCAGTGCGATAATTGGAAGTTGGCCTGGTCCAAGGCACCATTTCCGCGTACACGATAGTGCGCTACTCGATATGAAACCATGTCGAAGCTAACAAATGTCAATGTCATCACATCACAAGCCACCCAAGATTAATATGGGAACAATTACTATGTATAGCTCCTGGAGGACTGGTATGAAATTCCGAACCCTCCGAGAAGACCTTAAGAACCATGGCCATGATTTAGTGCTTAGGCTATTTGCTTGAACTGATAGACAGCGTGGAACCAACGGCAGAGAACGGCGTATATCTAAACTAGAACCAGCGCAGAATGTCCATGTTCAGTTTGACGTTTAAAATGAAAGATATACCTACTTAGTACGATAAGTTGATAACTGAGTTCTTCCTGGATGTCCACATACCTATAACACAAATGTGTCTAGAAACATTGAGCTACGTGGTCACAAACAGTATGTAAGTAAAACATTTCCAAGATGCGTGGCATCATAGACTCAAGCTTGATCCCATGTGGAACTAAGTAACATGAAAATTAACATCCATTGAACAATAATAGAAGGCGATAACGCACATAACATGATACACTCCAACTTCCAAGGTAACGAGAGTCTCGACCTTGAGATACGAGGTAATAAGTAGTCACCAAAACGATACAAATGTCGCCTTCATTCTATATCAGAAAAAATGACGTCAAAAGCTACGTACGTCTTCGATGTTGCATGTCCAGGTTATCCACGGAGTTTCTCATGCAAGCATTCAGTCTCTCCGCATCGATCTTAGACATTGACACCAAATGCTAATTGATGTACCAGTGCAAAGGCGAGATAAATTAGGCTCAGTATTGTCGCGATGTCTGAAAGTGAAGACCCAAGGTATTTTATTAGCGTAAAAACCTGACGCCGACAAGACTAATTTGATTTGCGTTCGCTCCAGCCTTCCGTAAACCAAAAAAATTTAGAAGAGAATCGCAAGCTAAAACGTGGCACACTCACCTGTCGCCACATAGGCATTGCAAGCAGAGAGGAAAAGACAATGTGAAATTTCAAGCAAATATCACACACAATTGATGCAAGGAACAAGTACAGTTGAATATGGAGTAATAATACAGGGCCCTGAAAATAAGTGAAAAGAAAGCAACGCCGAATATAAAAATGGCACCGAGGGTAAAAGAAAAAAAGCACAAATAAAACACCAAAAGAGAAGCAAACACGAAGGAGACAATACCCTCCCATGGCATGCAGCGCCTATAGGCCCGATCGAGGAGGCGTGCGATGCTTCTCGCGATAACTATCACCGAGGCTAGCCACAAACTCTGCAACAGCAGTCCAGTACCCAGGTTGCGTACAGGTATTGTCTACAGAAATGAGCAGGAAAATCTATAACCATTGACCAGACAAACTCACTGTGCTGGCCGTTCTCGAATTCCATATACTTCGCCCGCTCCAGTCCCACCTTATATTCGCTTCCATTTGGCTTCTTCTTTTCACCGCGCTTCGCTACAGCCTCCCATAGCGCGCGCATGTGCTCCCGAGGTACAATCTCGTCCTTTGCCCCACTCAACATCAGAATTGGCGTCGTGGCGGGTATTAGAGGAATCTTGGACGCCGAGTCCCACTTCTGGTGGCACAGGAAAGAGAAGGGCCCGAGTATGGGTAGTGCATGTGGAACGAGGCTTGGCAGGGAAGTGAATGTGTTTTCGAGGATGAGGGCGCAGATTTTGTCGGGGTTGCGGCTTGCAAGATCAATCGCGACGGCGCCGCCAATGGATTGGCCGTACAGAACCTGTGCGTCGAAAGTTAATTATTTAATAAAAGTGGACTGTGCAATATGGGGCGCATACAATTGCGGTCTGCTTGAGTACGGGGTTAGAGGTGAGGTAGTCTAGTGCTGTCTGTGCATCTATCCGTAAGCCTGATATCAAGTGAGCACTGACATCCATGGAGGAATATATGGCACTGCGCACCTTTTTCTGATGGCGACCCGTCGGAGTGTCCGTACCCCCTGTAACACATCATAAGAACATTACAGCGCATCTTCCTGTAGAAGATCCCTGCGAGGGGTATGCGATGCCCCATGTTGCCCCCATTGCCGTGGAACATGATAACTGTCGGTCTACTTGCAATAAACTGGATGGTCATTAGAATCCTTAGCGTTATTGGGATGGCATCGACTGACTGACCTCATCCTCGGTCACTGAATTAGGTATGTCCATATAGGTTGCTGCGTGGCCTACATCCTTCTTCTGCAGAAGCAAGTAACACCGCAGTGTTACATCGTCTGAGGTCTTCAGCTCGAGGTCCTCGTAAGGCAATTCAAAATCGGAAGGGCGCGCAACCTCTGTTGGAAGCGATATATGTTAATCGACATCTGATGCCTTCATGCGCCACCAGTACCTGTACGTGATCCAGGAGGAAATGCTGAAGGGTATATCAAATAATTTTGGCCATAATAGACAAGGCCTACGCCTGCGAATGCATTTGGTCAGAACATCATTGACATAATGAAATTCCACAGTGAAGACACAAACTCAACGTCGACAATCCAGCTACCGTGGCGAATGTGCCCTGTGCACCAGCGTTTAATTAATATCACGGTACGTAAATGAAAAATGAACCTTTGCAAATGTCTCCAGCGACGGAAAGAACCCCGACATGATGCGAAGAAAGAAAGTTGGCGCGCTCGCATTCGGTTTCAAATTGGACCAGAGCTTGAGAATGACAAATCAGCTTGTTCATGCTTGTCAAGGGTATGCATTTCAAATAACATCTTAGTTCCCAGTTGTCTTGCAGCATTTATCTTTATATCCAAGTAAAGCAACCTACGAAAGATAAAACATCAGTCTTTTTATGCTAGTATAATAATATAATTAATGATTTTGCTTGAACTGTTCAAAGGATGTTTTGTTGTGCAAAAGCATTATGGATGAGTCATCTGATGCCGAAGGAACTGCGCCGAGCCCGAAGCTTCCTCTACTTGTTCACCCATCTTCCTTCATCTCTATCTATTTCTGCCAGTTGTTGGGACTATAATCGCTGAAACGTATCTCATATGGCTCTTCCAAAGGTATTTATTTCCAACTTTTCTCAAATCACTGGTCTGGATCACAGTTTAATCAAAACTCTTGCATCTGTTAGCGAATTATCAAGGTTAGATGAAGTTGCATCCTCAACTGCGATCGTGCGACCAACTCACCATCGGCTGTTCAAAGGAAACAGAAAGGCTCGTCGCAGACCCAGCTCCTGGAATCTCTGCCCTCCCACATGACGATAACCTACGGTACTTTGATGTCATAATTGAAGGTCCAGGAGGAAGCCCGTTCCAAAGTACGCTCAGGTTCTTCCTCTTTATCCAGCTTCGATAGCTTATCAATTTACACGCATTGCTCCGAAAAGACGGCAAATTCAAGCTAGAGCTATTTCTACCTGAAGAATACCCAATGGCACCTCCCAAAGTGCGGTTTTTGACCAAGATCTACCACCCCAATATCGGTCAGTAGCGCCTTTGTCATCCACCCAATACCCCTAGTCTGTCAAAACTCACGATCTTCCGCCATTCATACCGTCTATACCCCTGTATAGATAAGCTTGGACGGATATGCCTGGATATTCTGAAAGGTACGCCATCCCCACCGATGTGTCAACCCTTTTGTCCATGAGATACCGACCCTTCTGTCCTTCCCTTCTCTAGACAAATGGTCACCCGCCCTCCAAATCCGAACGGTCCTGCTGTCCGTTCAAGCCCTCCTAAGTGCTCCTAATCCCGATGATCCCCTCGCCACCGATGTTGCAAAACACTACAAGGAGAACGAAGCGGACGCTCAGCGAGTGAGCCAGGAGTGGACCCAGAAGTACGCCGTTTAGAACTTTGGGGTCTACGGTTGGAATAGCGCTGGTACGGCGTGCCACGCTTCATATATGTTTGTCCTGTGGATTATCACCTTTGGGCTGTTTATTTTTGATTCCCTAGTATTCCCTCGATTCGATTCGATTCCCGACTCCACCAATCCTATCACCGACAACCAAGCTGTTAATCAAATTTCATTCATGTTGTAACGACCAAATAAATAGTGTAAGAGCAGGCTTACATCTTTGTATCGATCACTCCTGTAGTGCGTACTGCCGCGCATGATTCAGACCTGCGGCTCAGGAAGTCGCGAAAGAACACTGACGTTGGACGGTCAAATTGACAAGTGACAGCCAGATTCGAGGGTCCTCAAATTGAAGTCATTGGAAGATGCTTACCCGCTTTAGCAATTGATCTTCCAATTTGATTGCTGACCACTACCCAAGTAAGGACGCCTGGACATCCTTGTCCTTTGACGTATAAAGAAACTTTACAACAGTCGGCTGATTCTCGGGACAAAGACCAGCGGATAGCTCCCTATGGATCGTTGAGCAAAAGTTGTACATGGGAATCGTCGAACTTCGAAGGCCATTATCATTGTCCCTTCGGAATTGACTAGCACCGCAATTCCAGAAGTGACATTCTAAGTCTTACTCAATGTGTGCTCAAAATCCAAGATAACTCAAATTGACAAGCAGTCGGAATTCTATGTGCCGGAGAACTTGGGAAACTTCGATGTGTTTCGAATTTGAGTTTGGTCTGGCCTGGTCATACTGTCCGGGGGCGTAGCGCTCTCGTCATATGCTTATTTTCAGCTTGCGCTGACTTGCAAAATGGGGTATTTAAGTCGCAGCTGGCATAATTTGACCTCCTTGTTACCTAGAAAACTCATTAAGAAGCAACGAAATCGGCCTTCGCGGTTGATCGTTAATCATGGCCACCGCGCAACTGGATAGGTGTCGAGTTTATACATACCTGATAATCAGCCGTAATAACATGATGATTTCCCAGAAGATCTCACAGACTTACATTTTATTTGCTGTAAATAAATTGTAGGTCTCAGCAACTCGACAATCTTCTGGATTATGAACGTGGAAACCATGATCGCGTACGAGCGATTGTCAGAACGGCGTTTCTTCACCCTTCCATGCGAATTTCTGCGCATTCAGAGAATCAACAGTGGAATAAAGTGCTGCAGGTCAAGTTCTAATGACTCAGGTCGAATCAGAAGTATTAATGGATAAGGATTTGATCGATGCCTTAGGCGCCCATTAAACCTAAACGGGAAACAACATAATCAGTCTAAGCTGCGCTGAAGTATGTTCCTGGACTACGGCCATCCTTCTGCAAATACGCTGCTGATGTATTTAAAGGACGGAACTAAAGGAAATACACAAAAGGAAAGTAAGATTGATATAGATTATAACTGGCAGGCCGCAGAAACAGGATGAGTCAACAAAAACGTACCTGGTTAATTCCTTCTGCTCATGGCTCCTTTTTTCCGCCGCTCTTTGGAAGTGTGCACCATCAGTAAATTGGTTCGCACATCAATCTGAATTATTCCAGAATACAATAGAGAATGAAGTTGTTAAAATTAAACACTGTGCCCCTCCTGTGGCTGCAAACATGGTGGCGAATCAAAGAAACGGGTGCCATTGTCGGATGCAGTGGTCCGTCTTTCTATAAAACTCAACTTTAAGAATAGAGTCTGAGGGATATCTATATCAATTCAACGAGGGGACTTGTATACAACATAACAACTAGAATTGACACACAATTTATACCACGTTTCCTAACCTGAGAAGGACTCAAGTCCGTTTCGCCGCTCGGCTCCTCACCAAGCCCCAGGAATATACATCATGCTTACTTCCGACGTTAGAGGACGCTCAAATTTGCAAGAATGAATATATGTGTAGCGGCTCTGTAATTTATTCCGGATCCGTACTGTATTACAAGCGTCGGTTGCATCATAACCCACCAAAATCCGAGTGGAATAGTATAGCTCAGGTTTGACTTGCTGTATTATTCAAGTGGCAATAGGACTCTCTGCCGTAACTCTCGGGTCGCTAACACCACAAATCTATTGCCCATGCCATCTCGGCTGGCTTGTGACTTGTTGCGGGTTTGGTTTAGTTTCCGAATCTGTGGTGGCTTCTACCGGCGGTGGTCTGGTTCGCACTTGCTTAACACTCGAGAATTACCTGTCGTCCAATCTCCTCGAATCTCCGCGTTTTAGGTCGGTAAGACGCGAGCATTCCATGGCTAGTTATATAGAGCGTTGAATCTGTGGTTCATCATATTATACTAATGGCATCCTGAATCCAACCTGGTACCTGTCCCCTATGTTGTCTGTCAAGATTCCGATAGACGGTCTATTCTGTATTTCTTAACGAAGGCTAATGGCAACAAAAGAACAAGCAATTTGAGATTCAAAAGTCTGGGTAGTCTTCACCCTTGCCCAGTTGAAATGCACGGCGATGGCTCCAAAATCTGGTTATCGAACATGATAATTTGGCTGCAAGGTCCACCATGAGGCCTTGATCGAACGTCAATATCTCGGCGCCTAAACCCATGACTATCGTCATATGTTCAGATAAGATCAGATTCAACGGTCCATCTACATTACCAGAGCTTGAAGCAACCTTCCCAGCAACCTTGAATCACGTTGACTTATCAGAGAAGGCAATAAAACACTTCATTTGATTACGATTTCATTGTCGTCTCGATCAAATCAAGTACAAGATACATGTTATTACCTCCTTCGAGATGTAGGTCGTGCGGCCACGAGCTGATGAACATTATTGGCTGCATCCACAAAACTCGCATTTGCCGGAAGAATCGGTGAATCATAGAGTGAGTAATGCTTCAAATTGGAATTAGGAAGACCCAAGGCTTGGTAAGGAGCTCGCTTGCAGAACAAGGCCTCGCGGAAAGATAGTACCGCACGAAGGTTGTCTTCTCGAGGAGTTCTGGCGATTTGGTCATGTCTCTGTTCTTGCTCGGCCGAGGATCTCAAACTACGAGGAGCCTGTGGACAGGCAGATCCCACAGAACAAATCCGGCCGAGAGATCAGAATTACACACAGGCGTAAGTATTATTGACCAAACCTGAAACAGGAGGCGGGATGAACCAGATAGGTAGCTGCCCAGTATGGGATCAGCTACCACGCCTTCAGCCAACCTGGTGACTACCCAATTGACAGCGTTAAGATGCCCATTGATGCACGTTAAGAGCGTCACTGAGAAAGATCAAGAAATTAAATGCCAGTCTATTCCCATTATTCGTACATCGCCGCATTGTGATTGTTGCTAATATACAGTGGTTAAGGAACTTGGGGGTGTCATGTAAGTTGTACAGGGGGTAAATCGTGGAGCGTGGAACGGTGTAGTGCGTTCATCGGGGCATGCGCATGGTGTGCGGGGTGAATCGAATCTGGAATATCAAGTGATGAATGAAGATAGGGTGGATCTTCGAATTTTATCCAATGGATGGGTGATGTGTAACGGTCATTGGTGGGTAAGAGAGGAGGAAATAGGGATTAATCCAATCATTTAAAGTGCCTATCATTTAGTGACCTTGATGAGTTCTGAGTGGGGTGATTCATTGAGAAGGTGGGGATTCACACTAACCGGAAATATTTGGCTGGCAAAACCGGGGTCAGACGGTAGACGTCGATCCGGAGAGGTAGAGACGAAGAATTTCAGAGAACCTGACGGATCCCCGCTTTCACGGCAGTGTAAAAAAAGCCGTCTGTCGCTTAGAGCCCCTCCCAACGCTAGGGAGCCAGCTTCTGATGGATAGATTGAGAAGTGAGAGTGTAGATGCTCAGGGATGGTGAGCTATGTATACTTCGTGATGAGTGTTCAGGATGCGCGTTGAAGTGACGTTGACTGCATTCACCTTCGCCAGTATACGTCGACGAATCCAGTTTCCGTCTGGGGCACCAGACACGTCCACGACTCTGTATTGCTCTCCATCTGTGCTCACGACGAGGCGTACAATCGACAATGGACTGTGAGGCCTAGACGAAATGACGCAATAGGCTAGATGATCAGACATTAGAAGATCTAAAATATGAGGGAGCCTACATTTCGATTTGCTAGGGAGGGGGACCGAAGGAGAGGGGGTGGAGAAAGTGCATTTCAACAAGCGTCATCTCCTGGCTTTTGTACCTTGCTTTACATGAGTTAAACCCGGTCAATAAATCTGTGATGATCATGTAGCCTGTAGGAGTCTTTTTACTCTTCCCATCAAATTCCTGGTCCGAAGGCACAAATTGGTTCATAGGCCCATTGATTAGCTGACTCGCTCATATGTAAAGGGTGTCAGTCGGATTACTACGCATCACGGAATTGGAAGGGATGGGTCTATGAATATCCCAGCGAAATAAGCCCCTGCACGTTTGATGGGTATAATACCCAAGTGCTTCAGGTCCTCGAGGCGCTCCAGCACAATGGGCCGAAGTCATCCCATCTCGAGTCCAAGTCAGTTTAACAGTAATGATCGCCAGGATCAGGCGACTTGTACTTCGACTCCGAAATCCAGAGTCGACTCGGATTCAGAGGCCACTCGGGCTCCCGGCTGTCGAAACCAAGCAATGCGCTAGAGATCTCGAGATCCTTGGGATTCGGGAATAGTGCAAACGCTTGGAGCAAAGGAAAGTATGTTGATCAATGTCAGTGGATGAATGTGTTGAGCATAGGCACAATAACAACGCATCGTGTTCAGTCAAGAGACATTTCAGGTCTGAGCATGCCAGCTTGAGGGAAATTTGATCGTGGGATTCTTTCAAAAAAGGAAGTTGTCCTATATCCCCATCGCCTGATTCTTGACCACGGCCACAAAAGAAGAAAAGTCGAGTTTCAACTCATTCCCACTTCTTCGGTGAGTGTTCTATACAAAGACTCCTGATTCAAAGCGGGAGCGGAACACTTATATATATAAATATTATTCCAATTAGGCATTTCTATCTTCTGCGAGACAGCCACTTCGCACATTCCATCACTCTGCTCTGCTTATCGATTCAGAACCCACAAGCATTGTGTCATATCTTGCTCGTTCTATCGTCGTCTGGCATTTCTGCACTCTACACCCATGCTTCAAATTACCCATCCATGAGATAAAATATTCTTTTGCTGGCCTCATATCTATAATAAAGCCTACTCCATGCTACGCAGCAACCAAAATTTCCAACATCAATCATTGGCCTGCTTCCTTCTCACTCCAGCCAGTACTTGTCGTCTCGATGGGGTTCTTTCTACGTCGAGGAATGTCCATGGGTGCTGTCCCATGATGCGCTATGATGTCTGTAGGCACTTGGATTTTGTCCTCACATCGTGATCGGACGATCCGCCTAATTCGAAGGCACAGCCTCGCCCAAGTCTCTCACGAGTTCAGCCATCTAAAGTCTCCCTGAAGCCGAAGGACCCAAAATGGTCCTCGGCAAGCTTGGTTCAGCCTGTACCTGAGCTCCAACTCACAACCGGCGATGCACCCGTAAGGTCCGCAGACTGAGCGTCCGCACACAAACTACGCTAGACTGGCGCCACTCTGGACTAGGATCTATGTCAATGCTCTACGCCAAAACAGGTGGCTCATTGTAGGACTCTACGATGGCTAGCTCGGAACTCGCAAGCCTAGATAAATCATATCCGCGATGTTTTTGTATGTCCATGGCACTTCGTCTTTGACTGATGTCCCCTGCAAAGAAAACCGTCAAGCTCTAGTTTCACCCAAAATTAACCTGACGGCTACAAATACAAGAATGAAGGTTCACGCTTGGAGGGGTGGATTCTCGGCTCAGAAGGTGTGCGATAGAGACGTACGTGTCCACTGTCCAGACAATTTTCTCTGTTTCATGTCGCTTATCTAATGTGCGGAACTGGTGCAAAAATGCAACTTCTGGTCCAGATGGAGATCCTTACGGTTTGCTGCATACATTAACTAGCTTGGTGGTACTGTGCAGGGTGGGTAAAGGAGCGGGTTTGAAAAACAGATGCGTAAATTTTAATAACAATGGTTAGGTTAAGGACTTTACTGCGCCCACAAACTTCTTTGAACAGGTCAGTACGCTACGGAAAGGGCGGGTTTTTCAAACTCGTCGGGTCTTGTTTCTATAATGGTTGGATCCTTCATAATCGGTCTTTGGTCTGCTCTTAAGAAAATCTAACCTGGACGCAGTGTCCGACATCTATCGTTCGGTATAAGAATTATGCCACTTCATCTGATACAACGGAAGATATCGCATCGAATAGAATACCGTGATCTCGAAGCATTGTGCAATGCACCTTCTTTCTGATGCCAAAAGTTCAGGCTATTCGCTGCGCTATTTGCATGGCAGTTAACTTTAGCTTCCAGATGTTGCATTAAAGTGACGCCATACACCTCCGTTCAGCCATTAATATTGCAGCGTGACTGTCCTTTGCGCAGCTCGCATACCTTATCTAAATTGAAGTCTGCACTTGTAAGCCGCCGAAAAGGGAAGCATGACGATCTCGAATCCTGGGGTTATAGTATTCAACTAGTAGAACAGCATTGGGCCACCTGTGGTAGACACGTTCCTTGAGTCTATGGGTCTAAAATAACTCTCCTTCAGCCGCTTCAAATGGCAATAACTTTGGCACCATGTTGTTCTGAGTATCATGTTGGTTGTAATTACTGTAAAACAGAGCAAAACAACGAGCAAGTTCGATGGATGACACAGCCACGCATGACCTGTGGGTCCAGCTTGGACTAAGCCACTAAATCAAGTTGTTCAACCACGTTGCATCCGACAGACCCTTTGTTTGGCTAGCGCCCAGTCCCTGTGTAATTGAAGAAGTGAAAATGTAGGCTACACTGACAAGTTGGAGGCTGCAGGATGGTTTGAATTCAACGTAATTGTAGGACAGTTTACGTTCAAGCTGCCACTGTTCAAGCTTAAACATCATCATTCAACTTACCATTTAAACGAATTTTCCAGTCCATAATGACCTTAGCTATATGAACAGACTGGCGCGAGTACTAAGTTACAACAAATGATGTTCTGTTTGCGCGAGGTATAAAAATAAGTGATTTGATGATGATCATAGTGGTAAAAGTATATAGAGTATTCATATGTTATGAGATGCAAGATGCTTTAGAAAGGACCTCAACTGCGATAATTCGGAAATCCCAGAACTATGGACACCTTTTCTCCGCAGGGACAAGCACTTTCCAAAGTGGTTAATATATAATTGCCTGATGTAGAGAGAGCACTGCCGAAGAAAAATGATCATATACAACACTGGTGACCAACCATTGAGAAATCCCCAGATATCGAATACGTATACCCCATTTTTTGGTCTGCCTCGAGGTAAATGGTTTAGACCCTTTGGGACGAACAGTACCTTCAGCGTTTAATCTTAGCTTCAATGGGAACGAGCGAGGTCGTCCATTCGCAGGACCTGCACGGAGTACGCTCGAAGTAATAAATGACACTGAGAATTGTCAGATTTAAGCTTTACGAGAATGCCATGCAAATACCATGAGGTGAAGTTAATTTGGCACCGAGTTGAAGACGAGTTAAGTGCCACGGCTGTTCAATATCATAGTTGTGGGCTCACCAATGGTAGATATATGCTATCACCCGGGTGTTCACAGAGAAGAGTCGTAACAAAAGATGGCTGCCAAAACACGAAAGCGATTCATAAAACTCTACTAGTACTAGAAAGCGGTTACTAATAATACAAACGCAGGAAAAAGAGCACCAAATACCGACCGTACCGAGGGAATCGCATTTGATGTTGAACATAGTACAGATGAAAGTTAGATGGAGAAAAATGAAGACGACGGAGAAAACATTATGCCCACGGATTGTCATCGTCGGGGATATCATGATAGTGATGTGCTTGTACACGGGCGTGCAGAGGAGGAGTCCCCGTCCTGGCGACGACGCCTTCCACTTGGACGTCCTGTGCCCAATCTGAGTGCCCACTGGGCGCGGGGAAGCCTCTTCCCTCATCATCGCCGCTATCATCGCCGATGGTATGCACAAGCTGCTCGCCAACTTCCATTCGGCGGGCATCCTCAGCATTCTCTGCGCGCTCCTCAACTTCAACCTCTCCTTCTGCGCGTTCCCCATCCTCGCCTTGCGCCACAAAACCTCGGCGATAGATCTTTCTCAGCCCTGAGCCGCCGCGTGTCGCTGGCTCGCCCTTCCTTCTCTCACGCATCAGATCCTCCTCGGCTGCCTTGTCTTCCACCACTAGATCCACTGCGTCTGGTGGTAGCACAGGCGACCCACCTGCCTTAACGCGTGAGTTCTCTCGCGAGAGCGATGGTGGCGATCGTATGTCGGCCCCCCATCGGCTGCTTCCGCTGCCACTCCCACTCGCTACCGAAGACGCAGGCGTGTGTCGCGCCGACTGCTGCTGAACGCTTCGTATATTGCGCGCAGGCGACTGTGATAACGAAGAAGACCCCAGCCGACTACCGGTGGGGCTCTTCGCCTTCGTCCAACGCAGCGAGACATCCGTGGGCTCCGTGGGCTTCGCATCGTGGTCGATGAGCCGCTGGTCCTCAGGACTGTCGTCACTGTAGAAGCGATCGGGTGACTTGGCCTGGAGTTTCCTGCTCTGTGGATGTAGCTGCGAGTTATCAACGGCACCGTACCCCTCCCATACGGGGCGTGTCCTGTTTTGCAATTCCGCCTGACCTTGTGCTCCTCTGATAGGCGAGAACCACGCCCCTCGCTCGTCCCGCAACACCCGTTCCTCTTCCGTCCACATCAACCTCCGGGCAGACTCTGTGCTGACGTCAATACACGGGTAATTGTAGTCGCCAAAAAGGTATTGCTTGCTATGAGCAAACAGCTCTTCATCTGCTTCATCGATTTCGCCAAAAGGTAACTCGTAGCCATCTTCAACAGTTGGATCGCCCCAGATGTTCTCGCCGGTGGAATCTTGCAAGTCGGGAGCAAGATGTACAACGTCCTCTGCATCTTGAGGAAGCAGTGGTGCGGTGACGGTCTCTGCTTGGTTTGCCCCAGCCACTTTTTTAATGACCTTGTTCACGACCCTTTCTGTGCGTCCAGGAGGTTGTGTATCTTCCGTAACTTTCGGTAGCCAGTATTTTCGCTGCCCTCCCTTGCTGTACCTCAGCCCTGCCCGTATACGACGATCGCGTCCGGCACCTTGGTGCATGAATCCTTCAGCAGGTTCGAATTCTCGATAGTCCATACCCTCTCCACGGAGTGTAGCCTTGGTATCCTCCACTACGTCCAATAGACCAAACGCATCGCGGAAAGCGTACAACATGGGCATACGTGCAACAAAGGTGTGTGTCGGGTCCACAAAGTCTTTATATGAAAACGCGTACATGTGAGCAAAAGCAAAAAACGGCATTTCCACGCAAATTAGCAGGTCGTTGATACCAACTGACACAGGCTCCGGATCGGTGTATGGACCAAGCTTGGTGATGATGCGGGCGGCCACGAGTGTGGATATGGCAATAGATTGCCAAAAAGAAAAGAAGAGGATTCCTTTCACGCAGAGGAATTTTGGCACAGGACTACATATGACGTCAGCAGCATATTTTGAACGAGGGTTATGAATACTCACCGGAATGGTTTAAGATCGTCGTTAACGCACACCCAGAACATAGCCAAGCAGTATAAGCTTAGACATATACTGACATTGTATACAATGCTGACATAGAGATAACCTGAGTTGGCACGGAAATCGCCTTCGTTGTATTTGCCGACGGCTTTGAGGATCAAGGTTGCTGCAGCGAGAACAGGCTTTACCTGCACGTATTCTATAATAGGGTTAGGAGGAAGGATTGATGGAACTCAGGTTCAATTTAAGTACTCACGAAGTATTCCACGTTTGAGAAAGAGAAAAGTGTACGGATCCGAAACATCGATTTCGTGTTTGATAAGGTTGATAGGAAATACAGGTTCTTTCGGAGGTCGTCCATGTAGAAGAATAAGGAGAGAGCGCTCCCCGCCGAGATATGATAGGAGAAGAACGAAAAAGCAATAAATTACAAAGGCCTAGATAGGTGGTCAGTTATACGAAAGATATTAGGGATTGAGCTCGAGTCTCGCAAAGACATCTCCGTAGCGCTGATGATGTTTGTCATCTGCGCAGCAAAAGGCCACGAAACAGATGCATTCCGAATGCCTGGTCGAGCGGGGAGTGTAAACATCAACGACCGTCGCGAAGCATCCTGATTTCCTTGCACACTCAATCGAGTAGATATTGGCAGAATATTGCTTTTTTGGGCTAGACTGACGATAATGTTTTCGTTCGCAGTTTGAACCAACCCCATTGCACCAGACCACCAGCACAGGATGTCGACGCCAAAAGCAAGGCGTGCCGGGCTCACGAAAGAATAATATGCCTCACCTCGTATATATCTCTAATCGCGTCAATCACGAAAGCGGCTTCCACTGAGAACAGAGATATGAGCGAGGCTATGGCATAGAGTGGCACCATGAGCATGATCCGCACAACCATACTGAAGAGGCAGATCAGCTACGAGCACAGAAAATACCATTTATAAAGAAAAAATAACTCACCGCTGCAGTGACGGTTTCCTATAGTTCCGCAACTGCAGAAATATGGACATCATCGAGACGAGCACGGCGACGACCGTTGATAAACCTGCGACCAGAAGAAGCCATGTCGGAAGTCGTGAGCCCGCACCCTCTCCAATCATTGCGTAGAGAGCTCTTCGTGGTAGAGTTCCCCGTCCCAGGGGTTTTATAGAAGGTCGAAAGCGCAGACGTCGCTGCGGATGAGCGCTGACTTTGGGAGATGGTCTTTGCTGTCTATGATGCGTTTACTAAAAACAGATGTGGTTCCTCCAAGAGTCACGCGTCACATTATGTCACATTGCTAATTATGTAATCTACCCGGCGCTTGTCGGACGGGTGAGAACTCAGTTTTTTTCAAATCTTCTTGAGGTGTTTTTAATCTTTTTTTTCTCTTTTTTTTTTTTTTAGTTTTGAGGTGTTTTCTGAAAAGTTTGCCTTGACATCATCATCAAAGGTTGACTCAAGAATCCTAAGCTCTCGTCCAATTTCTTTTATTTCAATGCAATGTTTCAGTGCTCTTTTGATTAAGATCTAGTATGTTGATTATTCACTAGTACACTTCAAAGTTCAACAAACAGGTCCTTACTTTGTTTAATGTTCGCTTCTAGTAACTGATTCTACACTGCCTTGAATCCTTTCTTCAGAGATCCAACTGTAGAATGTGGTATCCTAAAACCTTTTTCTAGTCTTCTAGAGCTCTCCAAGCTGAAGTCGTGGCTGCACACAGCTTCAAAGCTGCGACAACATTACCGCACGAAACCCCTCCTTCTTTGGGTCCTATGCCTCCTGTTATTTTTGACGCTCCGGACTTCCATCATTCCAAACATCGCCCGAAAGATTGGTGTTTCGACAAAGACAGCAACCAGAGTTACACCCCATCGGTTTCTCCAACACCACGGTTCAATGGTTCGCGCCATCGCCACGAAGTCAAACTTCTTGAGCAGGATCAGTCGGCCAACCATGTAAACATATTAGAGAGTATGGCTGGATACACACGTACACGTAACAACAGTCAATTCGCCGACCGTTCGTCAACATCGCACAAAGATGTCGAATACTCGCCAGAAGTCGACGAAGATGCCGAACGTCTGGAAACAGAACCCAGTTTGTCCCGCAAACTAGTGGGTCAGAGGGTTAACACAACTATTGTTAGACGTGGAAAGTCAAGCGAAAAGAAAGCGTCGGGTGCGTAAATGCATTTTGAGCAAAGTTTTGGACTTCATTGATGTATCGGGTCTGTCTAATAGACACTATCAGCTACAACCAAAGACATGCCAAATACATTACACAAGAAGCAGGAAATCACTCAGACTATGACTCTAGCAGCGCACTAGGGGACTATTTTATTGGTTCAGAATGCTCGCCCAGAGGCGACAGCGATGAGTCGGCTCTTGGCGAACTCTTCATAATAGATTCTCCAGATCACATGGTGGTCAACAACTCTCCGTCAGCTTCCAATAGCGTTCTTGGAGATCTCTTCTCAAGCGAAAGTAATTCCGCAAACAATTCGGATGTGGACAGCACATTGGGCGAGCTTTTTGTTGACTCCGATTCATTGGCTCCACCAAATGCCCTACAGCTCTACAACGATGCTTCCGCCTCAGAGGACAACAGTGTACGTCTGGGGGACTTGTTTTCAGAGTCGGGTGATATAGACAATTCACAAGTGGACAATGATGAAACTAATACTACTTTGGGCACAGC
This sequence comes from Psilocybe cubensis, assembly GCF_017499595.1. Lineage (NCBI taxonomy): Eukaryota > Fungi > Basidiomycota > Agaricomycetes > Agaricales > Agrocybaceae > Psilocybe > Psilocybe cubensis. The sequence goes on along the minus strand of NC_063009.1, from coordinate 1,830,371 downwards.
GGGTCCGCTGATACGCTCCATACGACTCGATGTATGTGTCCCTTGTATGGTACGGTAGGGCACAGTGTTACAACAGGCCCTGCCAGGTCGACCTGCCGGCACCAGGTGGGATCAAAATTGTGACCGTCACATAGAAGCTGACTTATTAACCAGTCACGACTTCAAGTTCTGTCGGAATGCCAGCTCCAGCGAATGCTTCCCTCAGCACCATTTTTGCAGGCGAGACGGGACTTTGCATGGTCAACGTCACTTCCGCTCACCCCATGTTTCGCTTGGTTAAGAACTACGAGCAAAAAGTCACAACCAATAATCAACTGACCGAAGAGAATACCATGCTGCAAGAAAAAGTCACTCAGTTGCAACGTCAACTTGCCTTGGCCGAGTTACTTCAGGAAGAAGGTATCTCCTTCATTCCACTCTGGTTGTGAGTTATTAATGATTTTTCGAATTGTTTATCCATCCCAGATACAAAGCCAAAGAAACCGCAGCGGAAGAAAGGCAATTCACAGAAGAGTGGCGCAGCCTCCGTTGGTGGCTCGTCGACTCCTTCTGATCCTTTGGTATTGATCCCATTCAATCGGCTTTCCTCTTGACTTGCCTCTGACGGTTTAATTCACAGGCACTCTTGACTGAAACGGTGGCGAACTTACAGAAGGCGATGACCGAGGAGCGTGAAACGGTGGCGAACTTACAGAAGGCGATGACTGAGCAGCGTGAAAAGGTGGCGAACTTACAGAAGGCGATGACCGAGGAACGCGAAGCCTGGCAGAAAGTCGAGGCGACGTTGGCGTCTGAGAGAGACGAGCGTCTTTGGCAGTTAAGCGATGTTGCGCGACGTACGGGCGAACTCGAGCAGTGGGCCGTTACTGCGGTGCGTATGACTATAGCTGCTTTCTTTTGACCGTTACTTATTCTTTACGATTATTGCAGGACCCTGAAATACTTGATCGCATACGACTCCGTAGTCTTCTTGATGAAGGTCAAGCAAAACTAGCCAGATTTGCAGGGCTTGTTTCTGAGAAAGATACTACTTCGTACGCGTCAATGACATGGCGGCTGAAATTGAAAGGTGAAGATGGGGAACCAGCAGCTGATGATGCCCGCTTGCGTACTGCACGCTCACTCCTGACTGGCAGAGGGGGTATAATTCCACAGGCAATCCAGGTTGGAGACAATCCTTGGAGAAGCAATGAAACTTTAAACACAAACCGGGTGGTGTCCAACACCAGTGACCACCTTACTTCCGGTACAAGGCTCTATTGCTAATATATGCTTTGTTGTTGACTCATACTGACCCTTGAATTAGAACTACAGTCTCATGGAAGCGATAAGAAATCTTAAAATGTTCAAATACGGCTCTGGAAGACGAGTACACGCCTATCTTGCCACATTTAAATTTGTCAGAAATACTTCAGTTTCGGTGTCCGTTCAAAGCTCCTGCTTTCTTTGGAAAGTTAAAGGTTTCCGTGTTTATGTTATACCATTTTCTATTTTAATGCGTCAGGTAAGTTGCCTTCTTGAGCCCACTTAGCTAGGAATGCGAACAGGTATATCGACCTGTGTCTTGCTCTCAAATAGGATTTCATCTAACCCGTCTAAATAGATAAGCATAGAAATGTTTTTGACAATACGCACTCTGGTACTAGTCCCGCGATGTCAATTTTGTGTTTGCACTACATGTATTGATAGGGGTGTGCAACCTTAACTTTATAATCAACCCCAGGAATGTCAGCTTTCATCACGCAAAGGGACGTACCAACCTGATAGCAAACCCCATATTCACATTTGGAATTGATATTCAGTTCCAGGATTTCAGAGGCGGGCATCAACTCCCAAACTATTGAATGTGGACAGAAATGCAATGGATTGCGATTTTGGATCCAATGGGCACTGCTACGAGGTTCTAATTTCCAGACATGCAGCTAACTTTAGCCAAACTATTGCATGAAGTGCAATGCGCCATTTCTTTGCCCGCAAGAAATGGAGGAGCTGATGGTTCCTTTGCGAGATTCTTGGGTTGTAGCTACCGAGATCAAGATGAAGACAAGATTTATTTTCAACGGAAGCGGAATTATTTCATCAAGTCATCCCTTTTGAGATTTGTATGTATGTAGTTATCATCAGTGCCATGGGTACAATAGGGTACAATCGACCCAATTGCTTGCCAGGATGGTAGTTAAGAAGTAAAAGGGGCGCTCCCATGCGAATGTATGCGCTAAGTGTGGGTACATAATCATTGTTCTCGGAATTTCCATGGCAAACCAGAACAGAAAGGTGCATATATGACCTCAATTCTGATAATCTACAACGGTCAACATAATTTCTATTTATTTAACGATGCAATAATGATAGAAGCGTTTACAAAGCTGCGAGGACAGCATCAGCACCGGAAGCGGTGACACCGGGACCTGGCTCAGGCTTGAGAAGTATCAGTCAGAAAAGTGAATGATGGAGTATAACAAAAGAAAGCTTACACCAAAGTACTTGATGACCAGGTCGTCAATGATCAAAGCATATCGGGCGGTGCGAATTCCAAAGCCCTTGTCAGTTAGATCAAGAGTAAGACCGAGCTTGCTGTTCCATTGGGCATTGGCGTCAGAAAGGGAGAGAATCTAGAGTCTTATTAGATACAGAGAGAAATAGGTAGTGTTAGAGAGAACTCGCCTTGTCCTTGAGACCTTCAACGCGACCCCATCCGCTCATCACAAAGGGATCATTGGCAGCTACGACGGCGATAACATCGACGCCCTTAGCCTTGAATTCGTCGTATTTTTGGAGGTAGGGTGGCAGGTGGTTCACATGGCATGTGGGCTATCCTCGTTGTTAGCCTTCAGCCTCAACTTAGTGACTAAATACTCACGGTGAAGGCTCCGGGGACAGAGAAAAGAACGACCTTCTTGCCCTTCCACTCGTTGGTAGAGAGGGAGGTAGCTGAGTGGTAATGTTAGCTTTCAGAAGCGTTTCAGAGCATATCGAAGGCATACGAATTCCACATGCGAGCTGAGAGTCTCCAAAGATCAGCCGAGTTGTGATGAGAGATGAGATCTGTACTTACACCATTCTCAAGATCGGGGGTGTATGGAACATATTGGAAAGTTCCCTCAGGGATAGTGTCTCCAACTTTGACGGAAGCCATCGTAGGTCTGAATTTATGCGGTTTTGTGGGGATTTAAGAGTAGTTAGGGGGAAAGAGATAAGATCCCACCGAGGGACATTTCGCGATAAATACTGCGCGATAACGTGACTTAATCGGTTGCAATTGCCTTACACGTGAGCGTTTTGTCAGTAAGTGTGGAAAGGTTACAAAGACTTGACTGTGGAAACATGTGTTCCTCTGGATCTGTAAGAGTCAATGTCCATAAGTCCCTCCTCACCGAGCCCATCTTATTGGCCACGATAATACATCTATCACGCAATCATGTACCATACGCATAAATGATCCCGGGATGGGAAATAAACAACGTCGAAGTGACGTGTACTTGTAAGATATGAAACTAAGAGTGTGTTGAGCAATATCATAAGTGTAGAGCTGTTTTTGAAAGCTTTTTTTTATTAAAATGCCTGGGGAGTCTGTGTGATGGAATACGCATTCTGATGCATTCGCAAAGTCAAATGGCAATTCGGCTAAGTTCAATCCGGGGCACAGCCACTCACTGAATGCGTCTGCCAGCGCCGGAGTTGTTTCCGTAGTAAACGCTTCTTTCTGATATCCATGCATGGACGCTTTATTTGACCGCCGCCCCCCGACAAATCTCGAGGATTTCAGACGCAATCCGGTTGTATTCTTAGCGAAAAGGGGTTATTATGCTGGCGTTACCCACTGTGAACCGCCAACAACACCCCGAATTCAAGTGGTCGCTATCTCTGATACCCATAATCATCATGGGGAGGTGGCTTTAGTACCGGATGGTGACATTCTTATACATGCTGGGGATCTCACGCAATCTGGAACTCGCACAGAGATGATTTCAGCTTTACAATGGCTGGCAGACCAACCACATCCACACAAGATATTCATTGCGGGCAACCATGACCTGGGATTAAATGTTCCCAAGAAAGATCTACACGACCTTCTAGAAGACTTCCCGGGCCTCGTATACTTGGCCGAATCATCGGTTACATTGACCATTAATACACGCACGGTCAGGATTTATGGCAGTCCCATGACCCCGAAATTTGGTTCTTGGCCCTTTCAATACCCTCGTACTAAGCCTGAAGATGCACACTGGGACAAAATACCACTTGATACCGACATTTTAATTACCCATGGCCCACCAGCTCATCATGCGGATCATGGCAACGGGTGTGGGGCGCTTCTCAAACAGCTTTGGAGTGTCCGACCACGCCTTCATGTATTTGGGCACATTCATACTGCTCGGGGTATTGAGCACGTCGCTTGGTCCGATGCACAGGCTGCGTACGAGAGGATAATGACGAATCAATACTCTTGGAGAGAATTTTTGGCTCTTCTCTGGGGAATTTGGAGAGTAGACAAGGCGAAATCAACTTTGATAAATGCAGCATCTCTAGGGGGATTTAGGGACGAAGAGCGACGGGATGCGATTGTCATTGATATTTAAATCGTTGATGATTTTGCGTTCGATGCATGGCTCTTTGACTTGTCAACTGGAGGTACTGTTCGTCAAACTACACGTGACGTTTTAGGCGCCCATAACTTCCACACTCCAAGGGAATTTTGGTCAAAAAGTTATACATGACTAGAAACTCAACGTGCTTGGTAGAAGACTGTACAGGTGGCAGGTGCATGTCAAGGTATGTCATTTTACAAGTTTTTGATTTCAATTTATGCTTCTCTGATTTCTCTGTATAAATTCCCTTCAGAGATCGACCAGGGCGAACGATATACAATTGCACTGTGGTATCTGAAAACAATTAAAGCAATGTGATGAGCTTCTCGCTAAAGTCCTTGTGGGATGGCTTACTTGACTAGTCCTCACTAGGCTCCTCTCCTTCCAATAATTCTACAGTGCAATCCGAGTCATAGACTTCTTCCTCTTGACCGGATGTTGCGCGAGATGCAGTCTTCTTGGGTTTGTGTGGATTCATATTCCCGCTCCCGTCACGATAAACATGGCAGCGGTCACCGCCTTTGCGACGGTTGTATCTTACTGTCACATGCTCGATCTTGTCGTTATCGTTAGAATGCCACCACACTCTGCCTTTCTGTCCTTTTGGGGCAGGCGCACTGAGGTATGGGTAGTTAGTACAAAATATTTACGGAGTATGCAATGCTCTTACGAGTAAACCTCCGCCAAAGATGACGAGTGCAGGTCCGAATGGGCAACTTGGAAGGTCCGACATGCGGTTCCGATGGCTTTCTGTTCGTCCGTACGAAGATCTGTGGGATGGAATAGCATGTTTAAATCTTCGATTGCGAATTGAGACATAGTGGTCGAGTGGAATTGAAGGCGTTGAACAGGTTATTGCTGGGAATAAGCACATCAGTGGGGATCTATTTTATACTTTTCAAACGTTGCAGGTATTTTGTTATTGATTGAAATCTATGGGAACAAAAGCTGGGAGCCAACCGAGTGGCTTGACGTTTGGATTGAATCTAGTATGGAAGCTATCCTTCGAGTCCGATTCACTTATTCAGAGGTCAACTGACTCTAGATGTGAACTCCGGACGTTGAATTACCCCGAATGACGGGAAGTCGTTCAGAAAGTATCCTAGACATTAGTGCCATCGAAATTAGATACAATTATCTCAATATCATGCGATAACACGTTGTATACCGCTGTTCGGGTCATTGAGAATGAATCAAGAAGAAGAGTAGTATAGAGTGTTCTATCATTTTTCAGGCGGATAACTGTACACGCTACGTAGTCACCTGCAGTCGTAAAAGAGAGACATGGCAATTTGATTTCTGATGCCCGTATCGATGTATTGTCCGATTGTATTTAACTTGCGTCAGGACAGCTGTATTACCGTATAGATGATGCAATTTTCTTGCTGAGCCGTGTAGTAGTAATCTAATACTTCAAGAAAAAAGGGTATTCGATTAGAAAATGGGTGATTTCGCCAATGTAGTACTCAGTTTTTTAGGCGTAAAGTAATGATGCTCCTCAGATTTCTTGGACAGAGCATGGAGAATCTTACTGGATAAAAAATTCACACTCATATTATGACGTATCAACACTGATTCTTTCTTCGATTTAATGGAGCATCGTAGTACTTGCGGGCGCCTAAGACTACGAGGAATGAAGCAAACGAATCCCTGGATTCAGAAGTCGATGACGGCATTTTAAGGTGGAAATTATCATGATCTCTGAGACGCGTTGGTGCTGAAATTTGTTCTTGACATTTTGCCTCATTAGCAAGTTAATAAAGCTTCGTCGTCGTCGAGTGCAGAGTCGGTGCCCATTGTCATGACCGGATAAAACCGTAATATTTGGGCTGTATTTAATCCCAAATAGGCTGAATCTGAAAAGAATAATATAAATTGATCCCAAATCTTCTAAATTGGGATACTTTATGAAGAAAGCACGTGGCTATGACAAAATTGACCGCAACGTTCTCAAGGAGTGCGGCGACGCCTACAATCTCCGTTGGAGACGTTCAGAGTCTCAAATATGCGTACATTTCATTCTCAAATGCTCCTCTCCGTTGACTATGGAAATTCTCTGCCCCACAAGTTTGTGCGCCTTTGACGTGGCCCCAATATCTGTGAAAATCGCACCTATTTTATCATGTGAACACAAAATCGGCAACGATCACGAGAAAAGAGTTATGTACAGGTTGGTCTTGGCGGGGGAACATACCGACGACACACAGGAGACGTCCTGGGCATCCATCGCGTAATATAAGAAGAAGCAAACTGTCCTTGACGGGTGCGAGGAAAGCAGGTTGGTGTCTAGCATGTGTCATCCGTAATTCTTTTCTCTCATCATTACTGCACAGGGCCCTTCTCTCTTTTTTCCTTGCCCAGTGAAGCAAGTCAGCTGGAGCCTGCAATTTTACATGTTTAGCGGGCTAGCACCATCCTTCGACTTACTGACACGCAAATCTTCGTGGTCTACGGCAACTCCTGCGCCACCTCCAACACCTTGCCCTACTCGGTAGACAAATACGTTCTTTTTTTATTGCTACACGGTTTTACGGAAGAATATTCGATGAAGCACGCGTTATTTTCTTTCTGCATACTACTCGCCTTGCGGGATGTGGCCGGGGGACCGAATCCTGCGATAACACCCCGCTCCGAACTTTCGCTTGACGAGATTGCGAGACGGTACACGAGACGAACGGAACATGGTTTGCATCTGCCAATTGTGAGGACAAGTTCACCAAGCTTGGAGCGGAGGGCCGGGGCGACAGCTGCGATAGGATTAGGGGACTTTATTGATGTGTGAGTGTCCAACGCCTTTGCGCTTTGAATGTCCAGCGCGCGTTTAACTGGCATCTACCAAACAGTACGTATTCTGTCCTCCTAACTATTGGTGCCATCACGACACCTCTTATTCTCGGTGCGCAAATACGCATATGGTTTTGTGGTCTTGCTGCTTATCTTTGGTACTTCTGCAGACACTGGCTCATCAGACCTATGGGTTATGTCGGACGCTTGCTCTGTAGGCTGCACGGGTGGCGTTGGTGTATACCCCCAGTCAAGTTTCAGGTATGCCGGAGTTGATGTCGCGCTCCTGTACGGCGATTCTACCACTGGAACTTTCGCGCAAGGCGTCATCGGCGAGGACACGGTAGACCTCGCCGGCTTAACGCTGGACAATCAGTTTTTCGCTGCTATCAACAGGACGAATACGAGCATCGCCCAAGCAGGTTCAGCGGGTATATTTGGTCTGGGGTTCCCCGTCAACAGGTCCGTTTGTTGTCGCTTTGTGAAAGTTTTCATTTTGCTTATCTTTTTGGGTAGTGTAATATGGAATAATTTATTCACAGCGGGCGCTGAGGGAAGTGAAGAGAAATCGTCCAAGCAGAAACGACAAGACGAACCAGTCTATCCCGCTACCCATCCTACCATCAAACTGGGCTCACCCTTCCCCTCATTCGATCTCCGTATGCCAAAGTTCCCCAGTCTGCCAGCGACGCTCGGCGAGGCCCCAGCTCGTCACGGGACGCGCCAGACCGCGCCCAGACAGACGACTTCTAACAGGATGTACAACGTGTTTGCGTCGTACAAGACGATCGCGCCATTCCTGCCGCGGCTGGTGGCGAACAGCGTACTTGAGCGACCGATGTTCAGCGTCACGTTGCAGCGGGACACGGTTGACATTGGCGGCAATGTGGGGATGCTGAGTATCGGGGAATTACCTGAAGGGGTGCAGAATGAGAATATGACTTGGGTGCCACTGCGCGAGTATACGTCTTCAGAGGGCGGGTTGCCTGCGCCCCCAGACGCTCCTGAGGAAGTGAGTTTTGTTTACTCTTAAACGTTGGCGATTGTTTGTTGGGTTTCGGGCGATGTTTCTCATATCTGAGATTGTTTAGGTTTACCCTATCACTTGGGAAGTTATGCTTGACGGTGTCTTTTTCGATGGCGAACTTCTACCTCTTTCTTCGCTCTCCGACTCTAGCATCCAACTTTCTGCACTCATAGACACGGTATGTTGTTTTCGTCTTTCCTATCTTCTGACACGGCGTACTCATGAAATACTAGGGTAACTCGCTCATTCGCGGTCCAGCAGATGTTATCGACCAAATTCAGAAAAAGTTGGGCGTCAATGGTTTATTCCCATGTTCTATCCCGCACACCCTTGCGTTCAAGATTGGAGGACAAATGTTCCCTGTCGACCCTCGCGACTTTGTTTCTCAGGCATTCCAGAATAACGTGAAGACGTGCTCGTCAAATTTAGTTGCGACAGACGCTCCGTCTGTGGGTGGATATCAGTTTGGATGGAGTTTGGGGACACCGTTTTTGAAAGGGTAGGTTTTATTTTTTAATAGTAATGACAGTGGTTCTGATGTTTCAAATTTAGTGTTCTGTCCGCGTATTACTATGGGAATTTGACGTACCCCAGTCAGGACCCGCCCAAGATGGGATTCCTCTCCACTGTTCCAACTGATGCAGACCAGCGGCTACGAGACGCTGTCGCAGCTGCCGCCAAAGCAGATGACAATTTCCCTGGTATGAGTGCTCGGTGTCCTTTTGTCATACAAACTCTGACATTTGCTTGAACCCCTAGCTATTACGGAATCCGCACCCTCAGGAGCGGCAAAACACGTACCGACAAACTCGAATGGGATAGCGCAGTCTACTGCTACAGGGGGGTCGCACGCCTCCAACGGCGCCAGCAACGCGGCTCGTATATACGGCCTACTCAGCTCCTCCTGGTTTTCGACAGGGATGTCTATCCTCTTCGCCCTCTCGTTCTCGTCTACATCCACAGCGCTTTCAATATGAAAGCATTTTTATGGCCATTCGCTCGGGCATTTAAAGGACGATATTTAAGTATTTAAGTAAAAACTATCTGTTCACATATTTAGTGGATTTTGCATAGTGTGTGGAGGTATATCTCCCGCGTACATTCTTTACGGCGTACAAGTGGTAACATTGGACTTCACCTCGCCATCCCTTCCTTTACATACTAGCATTCAAAGACAGCCCTACGCAAATTTAATTTTTTATTTAGGTACCTAAATATGGTACAATTCAAGGAACTAGATGCCCTTTCTTGTTATCAGTGTTCGATGAAAAAACTGTATCCCATAAAAGTTCCGCATCCCGACCCCGACGGTGGAGCGCCCTCAAGCAAACAATGCGTCTACATAATCACGTGAAAGCGCCCTTGGTCCGTGCACATCCCGCTACTATATAACGGACGTGCGAACATTTTGAATTCTTACCACTCTGGCCTTTTGGCTTAGATCAAGTGTAGTATCTGTTCTTAATAGTTTAACCACTATTATGGAGCCACCGGCTCCATTCTTGGTTATCTTATTTTTGCCGCCCCAGCTCCTCGGGCTCTGCTTGCACCCCTTGGACGCGATGACCTTGCTGCTGCACTACCGGCTTGTGTCGTCGGGGGATCCTCTTCTTTCGAGGACTTTTTATCTCTTTGCTGCTATACTTGATTTCACAATTATTGAATTGTGGAGCCGAATACAGCAAACAGACATTAGTTCTTGTTTGAAGTTCTTGTTTTTACTCTTTATTAATATATATCTACATGTTTTTCTATTAGATTGAATATTATCTTTGAGTGTTTTTGTAAGTGGAGTAATTGATGCACTGATCCATTTTCTAAGGTGTGTTTCTCCTTTGGCCTTGTCTCCTTTTCCTTTTCTCCTTTCCTCATTAACAAGGTTTGAGGTGGACTGTTGAAACCTCAACCAAACACAAATTAGAAACATGAATAAGACCCGAATCTGAAAGTACACGCATCAAATACGCATCGTCTATATCAACACTCGCACCTCTGTTACGGAAGACCTGGATGTGTTTCACGCCCCTCGAGTCGATTCCAACTCAACTTTGTACCTCCGAATTCAGCTCCGACTCCGACTCCGACGCTCAGGCCGAATTGACATGAAAATCAACATAGACACAGACGCAATATGCGCAGATTCTACTGGCCACATTCCTATCGACGCGATGCACCTCGACTTGAAAGCGACTGCAATTGCTCCTGCCACTGCTACTGTTGCTGCAGCCGAGTCAGAGGAAAAGATCCCTCCACCCGAGGTTGCCACTGGGAACCGACATAGCGCATTAATCGCCGATGATGCTTCTTGTACCATTGCTACACCTGCCTCGAGTTCCCTCCCAATTCCTTCAAGCACGAACGCGATCGCGATGGATATGGGTATCGATAAGCTTGATGACGCTGATCATCATCATGCGGATGAGCGCCTAGGCATAGACGGCAAGGACCAAAATGAGAGCACGAACTCTTCCTCCCCACAACAGCCGGTGCCGTTACAGCCCCAGACAAAACCGAAGCCAATAAAGAAAACGCATTGGGATTACATGCTCCCGCTTATTGAGCGCAATCTGCGGGGCGAGTGGGATGTACGATGATGATTCGGATGAGTGATACTGACCAAATCCGCCACAGATTCTAAAACTATGATATCCATAACAAACACCATCGACTCGTTAACCACGCCCTGGCGCATTGTGTTCAACACGCACTACGAGCTCGAGGATGATGGGAAGGATGAATCTGACTTCAAGTACGAAAGGTGTGTGCGGTATCCGATTGGTAAACGGATCGGTGCATTGGGCTCTATCAGCGGCCATTACGGGAATGTCATGTGGGGAGCAACGCTAGCAGACTTCTACCGTGTCGCGGCATTGGACAAAGCACCCACTGTACAATCGGATTCATGGCCACCCTCTCCCAACACGTCAAATAATGAACCGTGTCAAGGCCCCAGGAGATGCGAAATATTGGTGCCATCTAGGGTGGTCACGTCCAGCATACTTCGCGCGCGGTACTCGCCGGTGATCAGAACCGACGTACGGCACGAGCGTTTGAGGCGGATTCTGTGTATTGCGGAGACGGAGGAAGAGGGCCCGGAGATTGTCCCGGCGTATAGCGTTGCAAAGCTCTTGCGGGCTGGTGAAGCGTGGACTGCGCAGAGTGTGCCGGGCGGGGCGTCGTGGGCCAAGAGGACCTTTGATGATTTTAACGATAGTGGATTTGAAGAAGGCGAACGGGACAGGAAGAGGCCGAGAGCGTCCTGGGAGGTAGATGAACAGGTAAATTCTGTTTTTCAATGAACCATACATGTACAATAATAACAAAATGCTTACTGTTTACATAGTGGCCTCCAGAGTCCGTGTTCAGTCCGCGTGCGTTCCCGCATCCATGGCCACTCGAGCCTTTCAAGGAGCACTCCAGGCAACCCGAATACGACCTCACAAGCTGGGTGCACGTGCCAACGCTGCAGCAGTATATACCGCAGCACCTGCTCCCTGCAAAGCTCATCGTGCATGACCCGTGGGAGGTGCTCTCTGGTATGCCCTGCACCACAGACGACCAGTTCACCGTGCCGTTCGTGCAGAAGGACGACATTGTGCGCGTGTTTAATCTCAGCCTCGACCGCCGCCCGCGGTACGACAGCGATCTGGACGAGGAGAAAGAGGAGTTGGACATGGAGGAGGCGCGCCGCGCCGAGTTCCTCGCGTGCCCGAGGTCGGGGATGCCGATGCCTGCGGGGATGTTCTATGAGCCTCGGCGGTTCGTAGAGGATGAGGGTGATGGGACTGGGCCTGCGAAGCCGCCGGTGTACGTTGTGTTCCCTACGCGGCCACAGAAAGTCGCCCCGAAGGATGCGCATTTGTATCTCGCGCCTTCGGAGAAGATGGGTTCGGGCCACCATTCGTATGTGTACCGCGCCGAGCTTGAGGTTCCGCGCTCGATGCTGGTTGAAGATGTGATTTGCGAGGATTGTGTGCGTGAAGACGTGAAACGCATTTTAGAAGAGGAGGATGGGAGAGATGGGGAGAAAAGAGACCCGAAGTGGGATGATCAGACTGCTGGTAGGTATGTATTGAAGGTGAAAGATGCGAAGCGGAGGGAGGTGATGTTTGGATCTGAGGATGCCATGTGTGAATGGGGTGATAGTCGTGATTTTCCTGTAACGGATGAACAAACCCGGGGCCCCGATGTTCACGTCGCATACGAAGGCCCGTATCGCGCTGTTCAGACGACGGTAGGATATCAGAATCTTGAGAGGGCGCCGTATTGCGAGCACCTGCGAACGCGGAGCGAGAGCATCCACCCATTGACAGCTAGAGTCAGTGTTGCCGCGAAATTGTCCAGCAACGACGACAGTGAAGATCATATGCCAACAGAGGCATTGAACTACCAAGAATTCCCAAAGCATTTTTTTGAGCATCGAACGGGGTACACTTGGCTTGGGCGGGATTACGCTGGGGATTTGTACGACAGCCCAGTGCCGTCAGGTGCAGTGGTACCGCAGTTTTATGGGTACTACCAAGCGGACTGGAGAGACGAGAACAACAAAAATTTGAAGGGTAAGAGGGAGCATCTGAGTTCTATTTTGTTGCTCGAAGACTGTGGCACGCCCATCAATCCAGACGAAATGACTGTGGATGACCGGTGAGCACTATTGAACCTGGCTTTTTAAAAAAAGCAACGCTGGAAGACTTTTGTTTGTTCTAGAAACGAGTGCGCCTCGCTATTTATTCGGATGCATGCAGTGGGATGGATCCACAACTCCATCTTCAAAAGAAATATTGTACGTCAGCCCGGCCCTTTGAGCGAGCATCCTGTGATCAGGAGAAGCCAGAGTGAGCGCCAGGGCCATGGCGCGCATGAACTGCGTTCGAGTTTCCGGCTCATTGATTTTGGAAGATCGTTTCCGAATGCGCGCAAACGCTCATTCTCTGACTACATGAGTGAGGAAAGAAAAATGACAAAATGGCTCTTTCAGGGACAGCTGCTCTAACATTGTCAATGGGAGTGCAAAACGCGAAGGAGAAGATTCAGATGCGAGGGCATGTGGCCATTGACTTGACGAGAGGTGATGCGCCGAAATTTGTGGGATTGCTAGACGTACCCATCCTCATCCTGAAAATGATTGTTTATGCTCATCGATTGGATTCATGTGATTTAATTGACTGTCTCTTCAGTGACTTGTACTGAACGAAGCATTTTGACTTCATGACCATGTTCCTGTCTTCTGTTGACAGAATTGCATGCCATGCATAACGAATGTGGCAATTGTGCATTCAAACTTAACTTCAGTTTTCGAGTTCTACTGCCTTCAAAGTGTTTATTAGTTGCTAATGGCTGATCGTTGCTGTGTTGGTGTCGAATCCCTGGTCCGAGGCCCGCCATCTCAATTATCCTCCCTTTGCACGCCCCGTGGTTCTTTTTTAATTCGAAGAATCAGTTACATCTCTACTATTTTCTTTGCTGTCACCTCAAAACCTTATATACCCCCAGTCCCTTTTTTTCGCATCTCAACTTTCCCCTCTTCTTACTGAGGTACAGTGGGTAGTATGCTGATCTTCACCGCTTGAAAACTTACCCTCCTCTCAGCACCATGGCGAGCACATCGACTGTTGTTCGCAAATACCATGCAAACTATCTAGCCTCAAATGAATACTTCGCTATCGCTCTGGACCACGTCCCGTTGCTCACAGACTCCGGCAATTATCTATGGTGGAAGCTCCACGTCTCATACGCTCTCAAGGCTGCCGGGTACTGGGGTCACGTTGACGGCTCCGACAGCTTGTTAGCCATATATCCAAAAATTTCCCAACCACCAGCACCAACGAACAACAGCAGTAAAGAAGAAATTGAAAGATACCGGGAGTGGCGGCGACACGATGATCGCTGCATCAGCCTTTTGATACGACGAATGACGCACAAGGTCTTCAGGAGCTTGTCGATTTATGGCTTCGAGTCAGATATCACGTCCCGCAGGATTTGGAAATCTATTATACAGAAATTCGAACGCGACATCAGCCGAATGCATTAGATAATTCTTTTCTTTTTTCATTTTCTGACAATTGCTCTTGCTTTCCTGTGTAGACTCGAGTCATTTAAAACCCGTACTTTGTCAAAAAGGCTTTGAAATCTTCCTTCGAATCGCCGCCATCCAGCCACACCTTTGCAAGTTTCGCCTTCATCGACTGTGCGTTTTTGCGCCAGACCTTGCCTTTCTCCCCTCTGCAGTCCTCAATAACTTGCCTGAATTCTGTCCCCACAGCTTCCCGCGAGCCTTTGGCTTGGCGCCCGTGTCTTTTCAATGGCTTCATACCTTTCTCCCCCGTCCTTACCTCTACTAATTCAATCCCGACGTTGAGATCTGCTTCGATATGGGCGGCGCCCATAGGTTGGTCTGCGTGAAAAGGCCACGCGATGCTGTCATTGCGTATTAGTATCAAGAGCCTGGGCATCGTAAGATGGGATCTCACATTGGCATTCCACTTCCCAAACTTTCCATGACACTGTTATGACCACAGTGTGATACAAACCATCCGGTGGCCTGGTTTTAAGAACTGATGTAAGTGTACTGGCAGCAGTAGAACAATTGAAATATTACCGGGTGGTTCAGGATGAATTGCTGAGGGGCCCATTTAGAAACCAAGCCAAATCCGGATGCTTCAGCTCTCTCAATTAAGTTATCTGACAGTTGGGCAAAAGGCGAGGCATAGCATAGGATCTAATAAATATGTTGGGTGTCAGAAAGGCTCGAGGGATACTAAAATTATTTATTATGCAACTCACGAAAGGGAACTTTTGTTCAATTAAGACCTCGATGACCTCTTCGATGTATTCTTGCACAACCGGCCAATAAAAAGTTCCAAACGAGATCTCATTTCGACGTCAACTTGTGAACTGATAACGTGTGTCGAAGTGGAAGCTCACCAGCATGACCGAGTTAGGCCCGTGTTCAGCTAGAGAATTTTCAAGGAAATTTCTCTCGATACCATACCCGGAAGGTAGGAGTGGTCCGATGATGTACACATCTTTGTTCCACTCCTCGAACCAAGACTTGAGCGCTTCCATTGATTCAGGCTCAAACGCATATGCAGAAGTCACAAACGCCGCGTCAGAATCCTTGATTCCTCTGCAAAAAGATAGTTTTCATCTAATTGATCTGCATAACTTGTAAAAAAAAAACCACTTACGCATAGGAAAGTCTCAGGAAGTCAGACAAGGTAACCTCGAATGGTAGCTATGAAAATACTATCATCAGCTATGACACTCTGGCGGGTATATGAATAGCTGTACCTTTTGTGGGAAGTATTCCCAATCGTACATATCTGTGAGTCCAGGCACTTTGACCACTTCGCCGCTCCCAGTATTCCATAGCTAAAAATAGCCGACTCATGAGCAGCTTGAGGCGCGCCTAAGCAAGATAGAAGAACATACGGAGTCTCCGATCTCCTTAGCGGAGACCCCACGACGGGCAGCCTCAGCATCAATTTTAGCGCCGAGGTCGCCTAACCCTCCCAGACGCTCCAAACCATTGTAACGGACAGAGCTAGAGACGTGACCTGTAATCCATCCGACAATGGGAATTGATTTTCCGGAAACGGCTCGCGTTATTTGGAACAGAGGTTGGGCAATAGTCTTGAACGATAATGTTAGTCTATGTATTGAGGTTATGGATGGTGAAGGGAATAAATGCGTACATCTAGAACGACGATGTTGATTGGCGGAGCAGCGTCGAATTCGGTGTTTGTCATTTTGCAGGTGATAGATTTGCCTTGCAACAAATCGGCATAAGCAGCAGGAAAGGCTTTTGCGTGCGATTCAAAGAGCTCCAGTGGGTTTTGAGAGTCGGATTGGATTAGAGATACAATTCTGAAGCGAAGATAACATTGAATTAGATCTGGTCCTCGAAATATGCTGGAAAATTCAAAACAGACCTGACGCGTCGAATAACGCTCTCGGGCTCCTTCCCCTTGAACTCCACTTCGACTTCATCCTTGGCTCTATTGATCAAGGTTGGCGTCAGTGCAAGAGTCACATATGCCTTGTCATCATCCTTGACAATGCGTGCTGCAAGATTGCAGAAGGATCTGACATGTCCTGGAGAATGTGATGTTAAAGATCGTAAACCACAGCTAATCAATGGACGTGTTACCCCAGGCTGGAAAAGAAGAGAATAGAAAATGAGGTGCTTTCTTAGTCGAGACGGACATGGTTAAAAATCTACAGATGATTGAAGGAAATCCGGCAATGAACAAACTATCTATTATATACCCCACACTTTATTTGTGATTTATGTTATGATATTCAAGTCTCTAGGCAGTGCTGTACGCGTTTCACACGTAAAAGAATTGAGGATAAAGTCGTGTGTTCCGAATTCCTGAAACAAAGACATTTTCATTAAAGTCGCGCCTTTTCTACATCAGGGTCAGAGCACGTTCCAACATGGGTTAATCAGCGCTCGGTGCTTCTGTCAAAACTCTGGCATAAAATCGCCGCGTTATCCAAACTGCATTACGAATATTTCCCTAACTATACGTGACAACTAACAACAAGCCCTTGAAGTCGACTCACAATTTCCTTGTTCATAAATCATGTACCGGCAAAAAATCTATGTTTACCGTCATATGTCATATTTTTAAGTATAGGCTACGAGGCTACTATGCGGTCGTAAAGAATACAGATAACACGCACACACGAGCCACCCAAAAAGCCTACTTAGACACTTCTGTTTCTTATAAATCCCCGGAATGTGTATATTATATCCCATGTAACAATTAAAGGGAATTTATATTTGTAGACGCGGAAATAATGGAATCACTGGAGATGCTAGCACTGGGCGAAGAAAACATCTTTGATCAAGAAATTAGGGTGCTGACCTACCCAAGAAGCACGATTTAGTCCAAGTAACTTTAAAAGCATGCTTGGCTGTTTCAAACAATATTTTCAGTGATGACTTTATGATTCTGAAGTCCATCACATATATGATTAAAGAGCCAACGAACCGCAGCAGACTTTCGGCTCCATTGTTCGAGACAAATGGATAGAGAAGGAATGGTAATCCCATTTAGTAGATTCGTCCTAATGGATTCCAGACCGGATTATTTGTAACGACGTTTCCTACGCCACCTTTAACTACCGAGTCAAGGTGAAGCTCAAGCTCTGGAGATATGGGCTGGTTTGTCAAGGACCACAAGGCAACAGCCACAGTGCTGCGAGAGTTGTCAGACGTTACACAGAAGATTTCGTACACTCCCCGTAAAAACCTACTTTTGTCCATGATAATTAAGAATTCCTTCGTGAACCGGAAATTTAGCTTGAGGACTAACAATCGCGGAATATTAGTATGTTTTATAGCAAAGTTGCTGTCCAAACTGACCCGAGGTTGCCTACTCGTTTGCCCATCATCCACCCATTTACAAACAAATACGCTCGATAGGCTTGACCCAAAGGTTCCGTGAACGTGAAGGATATCATTGCAT
Source organism: Psilocybe cubensis (assembly GCF_017499595.1). Lineage (NCBI taxonomy): Eukaryota > Fungi > Basidiomycota > Agaricomycetes > Agaricales > Agrocybaceae > Psilocybe > Psilocybe cubensis. The sequence continues at coordinate 1,812,495 of NC_063009.1, read as the reverse complement.
CCACACCTTGAATATTCAGATCGAAGGTTGTGACAAAGAATCCTACACCGGCCCCATCTGGAAGGCCTTGGGACAATGCCCGTGTTGCCCAGGTCGAAATCGGGAATGACGGCAGGTGCCAGCCGCTGCGTTCGCCAAACAATCCACCCTCGTTTAGAACGCCTTATGGTTTGGAAGTGAGATGTCATGGAATGAATGACAAATTAAGCGTTTAAGCACCTCGTGTCTTGTCAGGGAAGCTGGATGATACTGGTAATCAGCAATTCATGTCTGAGCGTGCATCACCCTCACGCACTTTTTGTAACCGCCAACCTTTCCTTGCACCTTCCAGACTTCGAACTGTCCTCCGTTATCCAGTTGGAAACCTCTTATACCTCGGGGGCTTTTGAGAACATCATTTGCTGTCCGCAATTTCAGTCGCAGACGGTTGAATAACAAACGACGGCTTACGATTGTATCCATTTTCATCCAATCCCATGTTATCCTGCAGATTTTGCGGACATGTTAAAGGTAAGGTATACATGGTGCACTTTGGGAAGCACCTGAATGACGGTTATAACATTATCCTTTCTTGGCAATAGTGCGCCGTCCGGAAATTCAAACGTCTGGTTGAATTCAGCCGCACTTGAACTGGTTTAGGTTTAATTTATGCTTATGGTCCGACGACTAAAGGAGGCACTCACACAGTGTAACTGTTCAAGAACACATCATTTAACCAGACACTCGCAGCGAAATCTGAAAGGGTAATCAGTTTCCTGAAAAATTGGAGTTGAGATATAGTGATGCGTACTTTGCCCCCCGTTGACTGTTAAATTCAGACTCTTTTCTTGTCCAGTTGCCTTGAAGTGCCCTCTCCATAGGACAACATTTTCACAGCTATCGGAGATATCATTACAGATTACTGAAGAGCACATAAAAGATCACTTACAATCCATAGTCGCAACCGTACAGTATCCGGCCGTCGTTGTAGTAAGGTGGATATGGAATATTTGTTGTCGTATGATTCGCAATAGTCCACGAATCGTCATCGAAATCCTTCTGAATCTCTGGTAAGCTATCTTGGAATTTCCATTCTGTCAATTGAGGTATCTTGATGTCCGACAGGGGTGTTCTGAGCTTCAACTGGCCACTGAGCCCGCCGGTCGATGCAACCGCAGAAGAAGGATCTAGCGCAACTCTAGCACCATTCCACGTTATTGTCTTGATTTTTCGAGGAGCGACCACACGGATTTGAACGGAAGTCTCAAGATCGCCGCTCAGAGCCAAAGTTGTGCCAGAGATGCTGGCGTCACGAACAAGGGAAGGACCTCCAACGAGCACAGATTCATTGGTTCCTATGCCCCAATAGGCTTTGAATGGATTGGCAGCATTCCCAGGGATCACCGGTGCCCAAAATGTTGCCGCCGTGTTGGAATCAGCAAACAGAATCAGTTGCGTATCCGAGTCCCAGACGGTAATGAGGTCAGTTATACCGGGGCCGAAAGTGATGACAGTGGTATCCCTAGGCACACCAGGCACCTTGGTGGATAGCTCTACGAAAGGAGACGCCTTCAGCTTGCTGGGGTTGCCAGTAAGAGCGAGCGCAATTTCATGTGTCTGGTTCGTATCACCATGAAGGAAGAGAATATCTCTGCCGTCAATTATCCCTGCAAAAAGTACTTGAGCAGTCGAGTATAAAGCCTTTGAAGCAGATCCGAATTTATAATCCGTATTTATAACTTTTGATTGACGTCCTCCAATCGTAATGTCAGGACTTTGGAGCGGGATTTGGAGGGCACCAGCCGATGTTGTGACATTTAATTTCAATGTAATGGTTTCGCTATAATTGAATATTGAGTTGGCTCATTTCCAAGACAAGAATCAAACAACGCACAGAGAAGACGAGTTGGCTTGACGGACAATGAAGTACCCTGATTGAGTATCTGGATTCCTCAGCTCTGTAACATACGCTGCAGGATTATTTGAAACAGATATGCCACTATTGGTATCTGCTATCCAATCTGTTTTGTAGAAATCTGGGGTGCTACGTAGGAAGAGACCCTGTCGTTTCATTTCATCAAATTTTGTCGTCAACTGCCTTGATTCAGTGATCTGCAATGCAAGAATAATTGTGAGCGTACAAGAAAGACATTGTAGAGTGCAAACGCACAGTTGCTCCATAATCGTAAGAGGTGTAAATGCCGGGATATGGAATAGCTCCCCAAGAAGTTCCTCTAAAAAGATAAGCAAATGACAAGAGAATGAAAGCCTTTTCATACCCATAAAACATATAAAAATTTATCATCTTGGCGTTACTTGCCCACAATGCCTGATTAAACACTGACAAGAAGTCAGGTCCTGTTAAGAGCCTGCAGCCATCGTAGCCTAAAATAAAACGCTACGTCGGACTTTGCATACGATTTTCAATAAGAGAAGTACCTGGAGATGTAAGACCCCATGAGTCACCCGCACCGCTTTGAAATTCTGTGTAGATCAACTTTTAACATTCATCAAAACCGACAAAAGAGAAAAAAAAACAAAAATACCAGGTATAAATTGCGGATTTGCAGGATTGACCTGCATATGGTACGAGTAATAGTTAGTCGGAGCCGGATTCCATGTTTGATGGGTACAATCGTATCGTTGAGGGTATTCATCAAAGCTTCATAGGATCATAATTAAATTAAACAACTGCAAAGTAGTAAACATGACCGGACACTCACCCGTAAAGGTCAACTGCACCCTAAAAGCAAAACAAAATTAACATTTACCTTCCAAGGCAGAGAAAAGCAAAAGGGGGGAGGGACATACAGTTCCATTTATAAAGCTAGATCCCATTCCGGGGTCATTGTAGGTGAGAGGGACGTCAATTGGCGAGTTATGATACACCTCTTCGAGTTCAGCAAAATACGCAGCATGGAATGCAGGAGCCTGCGAGAATTCGTTGTCTGTGCAACATACACATATCAAGTTGACGAAGATGGCTTTCAAAAAAAAAACAAAAAATCTCTTGTATAAACAATAACGTACCGACTTGGATCGCTGGTTAAAAATGAGTCACGAAGCTAATTATTCGATATTTCAACGTGAAAGCAGGCGGAAAAGCGTACCTATGACTGGTCCCCCGGACGAAATCTGGTTCGGCGCTGTGACTTTGATTATACCAGCGATGTAATCTTGCCACGCTGCACGGTAGTCTGTATCGTTCGAGCGGGGTTGACCAGCAATTTCCGTCGTGATCCAATGCGCAATGCCTCCCGCAGACGTCTCGGCATTGATATACTGCACACCGGATTAGAATCAGAATTGAGGTTTGAAGTACCGAAGAACAACATCAACAACTCGTGCTTCAATTTCGAAGCATGGTATTAACAACATAGTAAACGTACCGGTCCTGAAAAAAAACAAAAAAAAAAACCATTTCAGCCCACTTTCAACATGCTTCAACCCGGGGTCTTGTATAAATCCAGGATGGCTTACCCGGACGGAGGATGATCCAGAGCCCACTCGCTTTTGCAGCGTCGAACAGTGGTTGGAGGGCACGGTGTCCGCTGAAATCCACCACGCCTCGCGAGGGATTGATCTGCGCCATGTGCGTGTACACGCTTATAGCGTTGAACCCGGCGGCTTTGATCTTCTGCAGGATATCCGGCCAGAGGGATGGGACGGGGAGTATGGAAAGCCAGACTGATCTGCTCAATGTTTGGCTCATGCCGCGTGATGGCCGGTCCTGCTAACGTCTAGCTAAAACATGCTTGTGTTATCCGTAGACTCCTATTCTGAATGAAATATATTTTCCTACCTTGTTTCTCATCGTGATAGGGCGACAATTGAAAATCCCTACTCAGCGCCGTCTCTTCTATTCTTTTTGTATTAAAATCAATGCCGAACCAGCATAAACCACTTCGTAAGTCTTGTGTTTTGTACAATAGGTAATAGAAACTGAAGTCATCTATTGATCCACAAGCCCCTGAGGATGAAATCAAGGAATACGTACAGTTCTACAATGATCTAGGTCAGAACGATCGTGAGATTCAGGACAATATGAAAGACCATTACAATACAGAATTGTATGGCCTAAGGTGCGTTGTTATTACCTCTACGGACACGGGAATACGTATCAATTAATCTACTTCTAGTGTGTCGAGCATTAAAAGGCTTAGAAAAAAGTGGGATCTTCTCAGTACTCGACAACAAAAGCACACCTTGGAGTCAATTGCCCCTGCCATTCAGGAAATGCGAACTAGATTCCCTACTCGAGGTGTGGAAATGATTAGAAAGCAGCTACGGGTTGAGTTTAATATCAGAGTTCCTCGGTATGAATTGAATATTATCATTTTTGGAAGAACTTGCTCAAATATAGTCTACACCAGAAGTGTTGTTTATAATTATCTTCAAATGACTGAGCCCGATGCGCTAAAGGCTCGGAAGGCTCGTAGATTCAAACGCAGACGCTACCATGCTGCTGGTGTTAACGATACTTGGGCCCAAGACCAACACGACAAATGGGGTCCTCGGTTTGGACTATGGCTTCACCACAGTGCAGATCCATTCACTGGATTCCTGAATTGGTTAAAGGTATGGTGGACTAACAAGAATCCCCGTCTAATTGCTGGTTATTTTATTGATACGGCTCGCAAATATGGCGGTAGGTTTAATTTTACTCTTCTATTATTTTTACTGAATAAAGTTAACTTTAAACAGCTATTCCTCTTACGACGCAAAGTGACCCAGGATCAGAAAATTTTGGTGTAGCCAACGTTCAGACCTTGGCTCGACACCGGCTTGATCCTACTCTTGTTGGGACTCTGCAACATAGGTGGCTTTGGCATAAAGCCAACATCAAGCCTGAAATCAATTGGTCGGTATTTCGTCGTGACTTTGCTCCTGGTTATGAGGATTTGTTCCAACAAGGAGTTGTTTCTGGATGGTATGAAGTTACCAATGTTGTTGAAAAGTATGTTTGATCATAATTTTTTGTGATATCTGTTTTAATTATTGTTTACATAGCTTGGTTTTCCGCTGGATCGCAATTCCATGGCTGCAAAACGAGCTTGACAAGTGGGCAAATACCAAAAATCGAACGGCACCACGTTCAGACCGCAAGAAAATTCTCCCACTCGGTGCTCCTCTGTTAATTCGCACCAAGCCCGAAAAATTCAATGCTCTTGACTTTAAGGTATGTTTATTGTGTAGATACTATAGACCAGAAATTCAATTTACATTGAATAGATTCCTGTTACAGAAGACCTTCTTGATGACCTTGAAAACGAGTATGCACCCAAAGATCACCCAGTTTTTCAACTTACACCACCCACCTTTGACAAACGAGCCCGAAAGATTTATGAGGACATTGGGACTCCTGAGGTAACAATGGCCAGTTTTTGGGAAATTTATCGTACCATGCTCGAGCGCTTTCGTGGTGAGGTTGATGAAGAAATTGAAGTTGTTCTGACTGCGCGTGTTGCTGAAGAACAAGGTATTGATCAAGAGGAAATATCTTTACTTGATGGAATGAAAGACCTGCGACAAGGTGATAAAGTTGTTGGGTTGCAGGAACACTCAGACGATGGAAACTATGCTTCATTTACAGATACAGATGAAGAATAAATAACACAGTAAATCTATAAATTACTTAGTCTTAGTATCAACTACACAATGATCAGTTATTGGGCATAAAAAACAGTTAATTGTGCTAAAATACAATAGAAAGTAGATACTTCCTCGCCAATCAAGGGTTGGTGGACACGCAAATGCGAATGGAAATGCAAACACAGCTGTGCTGTCTTCTTCTTCCCCCTCAGCGGCGGCCAACCCAGCAGCCTTGCCCTGGTGATTGTCGATGGTGGCTAGAGCGGGGAAGGGCGGCAGCGGCAGCGGCGACACGACCCAGCTGCCTCGTGCTGGTGGTTGTCGATGGAGGCGGTGGAAGCGGAATGCTGGTCGTCGGGAATGGCGGGACACACCGGCGGCAGCGGCGGCTGTAGTCTCGGACACAGACCAGCTGCGCGAAGCAGCTGGTCGTTGATAGGAAAGGTGGGCCGCTGTTGAGTCGCTATGTCGATGCGCGTTGTTGGGAGAAGGCGGGACGAGTAGCAGCAGCAATGCCGCTCTCATCAACACGAGAGCGGCATTGCGCGCACGCCTCTTTGCGCTGCTCGGACAGGGTGAGACGTTGGGGTGGAGGGATGAGCAGCAGTCGCAAAGCTGCTTGTAGGTTCATGGATGGGCCACGGTGAGGCAGCGAGACAATCGGCAGCCTTACAGTTGCTGCTCGTCGTCTCGTAGATACGACCTGGGCGGTGGGGTGGGATGAATTGCAACGTCGGCGCTGCTTGTCGTAACATGGGTGGGACGGGAGGCGGCGAAACAAGCAGCAACGCCGAGGTTACTGCTCGTCGTCTTGTACGAGCAGAGACGAGCAGCATAAGCTGCTCGTCAAACAGAGGAGGGGGCGGCAGCGGCAAGAGACGAACAGACGGAGGAGGCGGCGGCGGCGGCGGCAGAAACGAGCAGCATAAGCTGCTCGTCAAACGGAGGAGGGCGGCGGCGGTGGCAGCAACGAGCAGCTTAAAATGGAGGAGGGCGGCGGCGGCGGCAGAAACGAGAAAACGAGCAGCTTAAGCTGCTCGTTGAACGGAGGAGGGCGGCGGCGGCGGCAGAAACGAAGACGAGCAGCATAAGCTGCTTGTCGAACGGAGGAGGGCGGCGGCGGCAGAAACGAGCAGCATAAGCTGCTCGTCGAACGGAGGAGGGCGGCGGCGGCAGAAACGAGCAGCATAAGCTGCTCGTCGAATGGAGGAGGGCGGCGGCGGTGGCAGAAACGAGCAGCGCTGCTCGTTGAACGGAGGAGGGCGGCGGCGGCGGCAGAAACGAAAACGAGCAGCTTAAGCTGCTCGTCGAACGGAGGAGGGCGGCGGCGGCAGAAACAAGCAGCATAAGCTGCTCGTCAAACGGAGGAGGGCGGCGGCAGCGCTCCTGCTCGTCGAACGAAGGAGGGCGGCGGCAGCAGAAACGAGCAGCTTAAGCTGCTCGTCGAACGGAGGAACGCGGCGGTGGCAGAGACATGCCCGCCGACGTCTTAATTGGTGCAAACTGTGAGGGAGGGGTGGGGGCAAGTAGGGCCCTATTCATAGAGATGTTGGAAGTGATGTTTGCCACTGAAAATGGCAGGTTACACACCTTATGGATCCCCCATTTCATGGGCCTCCCCTTTACCCCCTCCACCTTTCCCTTGTTGCTGGTTTGAACAGGCTGCTTGTTGTGGCATAGGCGGCAGTAAAGAACACCCTGTGGCACCACTGTGTTTGATTAACTGCTGCTCACACCATAACCCTGGCCCAGGGATGATCCTTGGTGTTATGAAGTGAGCAGCAGGCTTTCAAAAACACCGGTGAACCTCTTAGTGTTGCCAGAGAGAGCGTCAGTGGAGGGGAGGCGACAAAGCACAAGTTAAGACACGTCAGAATAATCAACCAAGAGCCTGTGACAAAATCGAGTCACGTCACATTTAGTTACAAAGTCGCGTCTTCGAGCAGGACGGTATCTAGCATTGGCTTGCCGTGCTGCTAGTTTTGTCTGATCACTCACTCTGTGTATCATTTTATTTACTAGGATCATTGTTTAGAATATTAGTTTGTCACACAATTCATTTATTATGGCACACAAGACTTCAGCAATTTAAGAGCATGTCTGAAGAAAGCTATTAATCCTCTGATAATTCCATATCTGCACTCCCGGAATCGCTTTTCTGATGACGAATTTGGCTGGGAAGTGAATCCGATTCCACTAGCGGTGGAATGTCGGCCAGATTGATACGAGGTCGGTCAATTTTAGGAAGTCCAAAAAATTGACAAAATTTGTTACAATCGTGCTCGAGAGCAAATGTTTCAAATTTTGTGTTTCCGTCACCAAATATAAGGCCTGGTATTGAGCTAAAACAATAAGGCTAATATCAGCTACCGCTATATGTAAATTAGTAACTGGTTACTGACGGATGGGTTATAATTTGAGGATCTGTTAGAAGGGTTCGTCCGCCTATAATAATCAGGAATTGCACTAATTAGAAAAGTAACAATTTAGTAAACAAGATATACGTGCCTTGAAAATCAGAAACAAAGGCAAGTCCCTTTGTCTCAATATATTGAATGTGTTGTGCAAACGAGAGGAATTGTGACCGTTCATTTTGTTCCGGATTCGCGAAATAAACGGGGCGTGCTGAGCTGTTATTGAGATATTTCACAAACCATGCATCACCAGTAGGAGATTTGCTTTCGATGTATTCTTCCAAAAGGTAGACATTGGCATTGTTGGTCTTGGAAATAGCAAGACCCGAGTTGACGTAGCGCATAACCGGAATAGTAAAAGGAGGCACTCCTCTGGTGCGCTTTTCCCTTTGAATAAACCTAATAAATTTACCATGCATTAGTGCAATTGGAACCTTTTTAGTATATTTGAGAATAAAAGCTTACTGATAGACGAGTTCCATAAGAGCAGATGCCCAACCAAGACAGTTCAATTCAATGCTGACCTTTTTTGCCTGAGTTTGACCCTCGTAAACAATAGGCTTGTCTGTTACTGGGTCAATACCACCAAATATTTGCTTGATACAAATACGAGTATTTGAAAGTTGACTGCCGAGAAAGGGCGTAGAAGTATATCCCACGCGAGCCAATTTAAAAGCTCCTTTAAACGGTATAGCTGAAGGATCATAGGAAATAGTTGCATTCATTGGTGCAAAGTGCTGGGGATTTTGAAGCTCATCTGGGTTTTTAACCAAGTCGCTGAATGAAACTGGAGGTGGTAGTTTGAAGAACGAAACATCTTCAATAACTGTCTGAACTATAAAAAAACATGAATTTAGTACATTTTCTAACTTTAAACATAGAAAAAGATTTAAAACTTACATAACGATTTCATATTTTTTTTGCGCGGTGGGACTTGAAGCTGAAGTGCATTTTTTAGCTCATCTGCTGTATGCTGAAGTGATGGACCCTCTACTGGATCAGCCTCAAAATTCTAAAATTGCAGTAAGTCTGTGGTTGTAAGTAGAACAAAAATGTTTACTAACATCTGATTCCCAATATTTGCGCTTTACAGCCTTAGATGCTATACTTCCATGAAGCGAAGCTGAAGGCTTTAAAATATATTAGTCATTCTCATTACAAAAGAAACCTAGTAAAACACTTACCTGCATTTCATCATTCCGCCGATGAGAAGTTTCCTTTGGCTCCGTAATATGGTCTATTATAGACTCATAAAGGCGGTGAGTAATACAAAGGTATAGTTCAATTCCTTGCTTCGGAGTAAAAATCTTTGAAAGCTTATTCCGACCTTTGAAACTGAAAAAGTGTTCTGATATAGCATCAACATCTGGCTGTTTTGGAATAAGTTCAACCCATAACTTATTCCTAACAACACAGTCATCGATACGCAAAGGAAACCCCTTTGACCATTCCAAAAATTGAGGAAGTAAAGCATAATACATTACCCGTTTAAGATTAGTTAGACCTATATGAACTGGAATATTTGAAACGGCCTCATGAAGACCCTAAAATATACCAATATTAAGCTGAATATATCATAGAAATAAGAACCAAATTACTTACAGCAATATGAACTGGGCTTTTTTTGGTCGGAACACGGACAGAAAGCCAAACTTTGACCACTACAAGCTCTGCATTGGCTGCGGAGCTATACGCCATAGCCGCAAAATGTTGGCGCATCTCGTTATAAAATCCATGTGCTTCTTGATAGCCCGGATTGAGTAAATCCTTTTGTGGAAAGGTAAGCGATTTGGCTTTGAGACCGACATTCACAACAGTCGATCCAGGACCAGACAGAGCTCCAAAAGAGCTAACGCCTTGTTGTCGAGCAGGCCTATTTGTGACTGGAGAACCATATGCAACACTTTGTGTAATATTTCTTCCCACAGCAACAACAGGTGCAAGGCGCTCTAATTATTGTTCAGATTTGGACATTACCGGATAGTTGGTTAACTTACCATCACGCTGCGCTGCAGCAATATGCTTCTGGACTATAGCTGCTTCGGAAGTTGCAGCATTATCTACTATTAATTTTCAATTTAAATGAGAAACCATTATTCCAAAGATTAAACATTACTCACCACGACCAACGTGAGCGGCAGCTGAAGCAACCGGCAAAGCTCTAACATTACGAGCTGCTATTTCGGACTCTAATAAAGATTATAAAGTCAATTAACAATAAATATTAAAGATAGACTAACTGTGACCCTGATTGTTATCACGACGTATCGTAGTTTTCTTCGATAAATAGTACTCGTAGCATGAGCCACAAAGGTAACGCCCTTCGCCTTGATGCTTATTATGCATCCATTGGAGCCGGGTACCCGGTGCAAATTGCTGTTTGCATCGATTACATTGAACTGGCATGTTCTGCTCCGATGTAAACTCGGCCTCATAATCTCCAGTTGGCTTGTTCATAATAGAAAATGGTGAATAAAGCAGGATAATCGTGGAAATGGTTAAGGAATAAAAGTGTCCAAGTCGTCCATCGGTTCAATGGACTCCTATTCACCTACTCCTGTCGTGACATTTCAAATTGATATCAATGTTCTAAAGTTCTATGGGTTTCCATAGGGCGGGAGGTTTGGTTCTTAATTATTAAAAGTAATTTATAGGAGCAAAAATATGAAGGTATGTGAACAATACTGAAAGTACTCTGCAGCGAGTTGTGCTCTACACGTTCAGTACCGAACAAATATTTAATCAGTCACGGTGACATCGTGATACACCTTGATTTATAAAGCAAAATGACTATTTATTTATTTATTGTTTAATTTACAAAGGCCATCACGCGGCATGAGCCAAACATTGAGCAGATCAGTCTGGCTTTCCATAGGGGAGACGGTACGTGTGGAATTCCCCTGAGCTAAGGCGAAGGCGATGTGAATGATGTGGTACTGAGTGTGATGGAAGGAGATGAAAGATGGTTGGTGTGGCTTACTATATGAACACTCTTTGGCCTTTTACGAAAAGACTGTATTGATCCCATTGAACATCTGGTGTCAGCTTCCTAGCTTGAATGCGCGCAGTAGCGTTCGCAGAATCTGAAATAGCGCGGTGGAGGTGACCAGCAGAGGATATCGCAAGGAATAAAGGAGCAGATACACGATTCCTTGCAGAGATCTGAGACGCGACGGATGTAAATATCAACGACGCTAATAACAACCGCCAACAACCCTCTAAGATTTTGATACCCATAATTTGTAGGTCAACGTCGTGAGGCGTCTTTTCTTCCGTGGACAAGGCAGGAACGCGAACCTGGGTATGGTGCAAAGTACACCACTTTATACCCCTCGAATAAGCATCACGTTCAGCAGCAAAAAAAGAAGAACCAAGAACGAAGAACGAAAAACGAAAAACGAAAACGAGCAAAACGCCCCTTCTTCGAATCTTTTACCTCGACACATGATAACACCCCATATGAAAGGAACCCTCGAAGTTGGAGACTCTCAATCTTTCATCAACGCTCAAAATGCCTACCATGGCGCATACATTCGCCTGAACAGCAGCTCAGCGATGCGCAGCGGCCCGTGGGCCGTGAAGCAGCGAAGGAGTGTTATTTGAGTGCACGTTGTGATTTCAGCGACGTGCCGGGGGCGGGAACAGCGAGCCGGGGAGAGCGAATCTATATTTTGGCACTGGTAAGTAACACTGAAATCTCGGAATGCATGGACAAGATTCAAGTGGTGTGTAGGTAAAACTTCGGAAAGACACTATTACCAGAGGCCGAGGAACAGAGAAAGCGGTGTATAAGTGGTAGGGCTGTGGACAGTTGTACTTGTATTTGCAAATAACCTGAGGAGCTTCAACATGAGATTTAAGTCGGATTGAGTCAAAACTGTTAAGGTAAACTCGCATGATATTGATAATAGCGAGGAGTGACTGTGGATTCTCCAATGTTCGGTATCTTCCTCTCCCACCGTTCACTGGCACTACATATCAGAGAGATGGGGGGAGTATCCCTATATCATAACCTTGCCGGGAGACTTGGGCCATGACCATGTTCGAACTTCGAAGTGGCCGCCGAAGTAGCTTTGAGCCGACTCTGGCGCCGTCATCCTCGTGCGTGGTATGCAGTGCAAATTGAGACCTAACGAGGCTGAATCGACAGTTGGATGATTCATGATAAGGTAGCAAAAGTTCACAAAGTTGATCGCAAAAAGAACAGGGGGTGGATGCTAGGCGTGACAACACGAAAAAGCATCAACAAATATGATGTCACACCCTTGATCATAAGACTTAAGTACATCACGCGGCCTACTTGCATTAAAACGCGTCGCGTCGCGGCGCGCTGCGGATGAAATTGAAAATAGGGGCTTTGACACCCAAGACAAGACATAGAGCTAGAGCTTAGAATCTCGAACTTTTCGACTCATCATGGCCAACTCGAGTCGGACTCTTCAAGCTCCGAGAAAGTATATGTATAAGTCATAACTCTTACAAAATGTTACCGTCATCTCATGCTCTCATGCACCTTGTGCCTTGTGCCTCGCCACCCTACCATCTATGCAATACATTCATGTGTGTATGTATATTTATATTTATATGCATGTATGCATATGCGCCAAAGGGGGAGAAGGGAAGAGGTGTGAGGGGTGAGGGGTGCTTCGCATGCGACTGGGAATGTAGATGTAGATGAGTGTGGCCTGTATGACACGATTTTCCGTTCAGAACACAGAACACAGAACATCGTAGAGCGTATATAGAATCAACCAAACGCTACACAACAAGCTGCAGCACAAATTACACACATAATCCCGGGCCTCAGTACCTCAGTCGTCATCAGCCAAGATCAAGTAGAAGTAGGCCCTCGTGAATCGCCAGCGGGACGACAACAAGGATCGTTTTCAAGGAGCGCACAGCGGACTTGGGAGCCGTCGCGCTGCCAATGCCAATGCAATGGTGGTTGATCTGCGGTCTGCGGTCTGGCACGACTCTAACCTAACCTATTATACCGAGCCTAACAGCCAAAGCCAGAACGACAGTTAAAGCGAGAGCACAAGGTAAGAATAAGACGCAGATAGTCCGAGTCCAAGTCCGAGTCCGAGTCCGAGTCGTAGGAGCGTCCGGCATGAGCAGTTGATGATATTGATGATAGTTATAATGAGGAGGATGAGAAGGATGATAACTATAACGATGATGAGGATGGGGAGCGGAGGGGTTCTACGGTATAGTAAGAGCACAAACACGAACACTGGCATCTTCGGAATAGGCCTTCCGTTTCAACGTTTCGACTTGGATGAATGGTTTACTGGCAGAGTGCCAACTTGAAGTGCTGAGTGCAAAATGCGCAGTGCCGCTGGGTGAGTGGTAGGTATACGTACACATCTCCTTCTTCTTCTTCTTCTTCTTTTGGTTGTTGGGGGATAAATGAATGCATGGATGGATGCAGGGGTGTGCTGTGAAAAGGATTTAGACGGAAAAAGAGAAGGAGAAGGAGACGCAGACGCAGACGACGCGAAAATCTCGAGTTTGTCAATGAGACGCGGGCGGGCGGGCGGGCGGTCGGTCAGTCGGGCGTGGTCCACTGGCAATGTCCATCCAAAAGACCGTGACTGGCAGTTACAGTTGGTCTCGCTGAAAAAACGAATGAAAAAACTGAATCAAAAGAAATAATAAATAATAAATAAAAGGTATGAGAGATGTGTGCCATGCGTGATTATGCGCATTGCGTATCACTGTGATAATATTAGAGCATGATATGCTCGCATATATTCGTAGATATTTGGGTATACGGACGCGCCGAGGTTGTTGCGGACGCCTCACTGCCACCTGCGCTATTTCGATCTCGAAAGTTCTGCAGCCGAAGCAGACACATTCTGCAACCTGAAAAAGACGTGAAAAAAAATGCGAGATGTGAAATGTGAGAGATGAGAAACGACTAAAGAGCTGATACATACAGTTGAAGGTTACCGGATCTGAAGACGAGAGAAATTGTTCCCTCGTACGGTCATTCAATTCATTGATAAATTTCACGTCGTTTGGATGTGTTGTTATCAATTGAAATGCCAGTGAAACTATGGAGTGGAGGGAAAGGTTAAGGGAATGGAGGGTGACGTGGAACGTTGCGAGGCGGTTGTAAGTATAGCCTGCGCGGGCGCATGCGCATACACGTCCGTGTCCGTGTCCGTGTCTTTTGTAGCCCGGGACGATCGCGCTCGTGCTGGTGCTTGTTATACATAGCACGTTGGTGTGCGTGCTAAGTATATATGTCTCTAGTCTTCTCTTTTGATTGTCGGTGATAGCTTCCATGACGGGTGGAATATAATAGTATAGATAGTATAGCCATGTGTCGATGCGTCGATACGTGATAGCGGGTGAGGTAGGTGACGGTCATCGTTCGTTCAAGCTCCCTTTCTGGGTTGAGAGCCTGAGCTTGTGATAAATGAATGAGAAGCAGATGAATGGACAGAAAAGAAGGAACGATGCGTCGAACTTGTTTGGACTCTAGTCTGACTCTAGAGCAACCAAGACATTCGATGCGCCAGAAGAGTCGGACCCTTGAGCGGAAAAAGGCGAATTGGAATCAATGACATATGCCCATGTCGGGTCGATTCGGATTGTGAATTGAGGTGGTGAGGAGGATATATGACATTGACTGACACTGTCAAGGGGTTCCGCCGCGGGAGAGGGATCGCGATCCATCCTTCCGTGAGTGGATGATAGATGAATTTGTGAAGGAGGCGCAAGGGATGGGATAAAGGATATATATGGGGCGAGTGTAGCAGGTGCCGGTGAGAAGGCAGATGACGCTGGGAGAAGAATTGGTAATTGGATCGAATTCAAGGTGCCTGTAGGCTGTACGTACCCCACAGAGAGCTAAGAGATATAATGCGGGGTAGAGGTGGGTTAATTATAGAATACTTGTTATCTACTAGTTGAGCGTTGAGGATAGAGCAGAGGGATTGAGTGAGGTGCAGGGATGGAGATCATGAGATCATCGAGGCAGGTGACTATTTACAGGAAAGGAAGGAAAGTGTTGTTGTCACTCATCCTTCCCACTGCGGTACGAAATGGACTCATCTCCCGAACGAGCCAGATCTGGATGGTCCAACGGAGTCAAGAGCCGAGCGCGCTATTCATAGCAGGCAGTCGTCCTTCAAGAAGAATGCTTCCCTCTATTCTCATCCATCCAACTTGAACCTACCGACGCTGCACCGAGCGAGCCTCGCCTAAACATAGGGCCAGCATTACTTCTCCTTTCTCGCTTGTCAAGACTCGAGTAGTACATAGTAAACTCTGTTTCAACCGCCCCTGCACACGACCCACAATTCCGAGTACACACTCGTGTCCGTCTCTTATTTAACTAGTCTCTCTGCCTTTACCTGATTCCTCTCCTCCCTTCTTTCCTTCTATCTCCTTTCCTTACCCCGCCTTCCTCCCTTCCTTCCCCTGGGTGCCCACCTTTCCGTCCATCTAGATCCACCCATACAACCGTAGAGCACTGGCAAGTCTTTCTCACCCACCCAGTTCCTTACCAAACCACATCTAACAAGCGCACCACAGCACAGCACAGTGACCAGCATCGCATAGATCAACACACACACACACCCAAAAATCCAATGGCATCCACCACAACACCCCCGATCGAAGCAGCCGCCCCCGCCGCGCTCGCACCCGCCAAACCCAAGAAACAGCCCTACCCATTCTGGCTCGGCGGTGTAGCAGCCACCATCGCCGCCTCCATCACCCAGTGCGTTCCAGTTCCAATCTTCGGTCCTGCGATCCACTCACACTCACCCTCGTGTTTGTTTTGTCGTATAGCCCCCTGGATCTGACCAAAGTCCGCCTACAGGCCTCGGGCGATAAGCGCATGATTCAGAGTATCAAGAAGACGTATTCGACAGCAGGTACGCTATTATCTCTATTACCCCACCCCCTCGTTGTCCAGTTGATCGCATCGCAACGGACGGACGGGGGTCACGTCATTGTATTGTTCATGAATTGAATTAACGACTCGATCGCTGATCAACCGTTTCCCACCGCATTTCCTCCATCGTCAAACCTTCAACCTTCAACTACACTACACCACATACACACCGCGTCCAAACCCAATACTTTACACGCACCCAACCCTCACCAACACCAACGCCAACCAATTAAACTTCATAACCTGGCGCTGACACCACACAGGCGTCCGCGGCCTCTTCGACGGCATATCCGGCACATGGCTCCGCCAAATGTCTTACTCGATGTGCCGCTTCTGGGCCTACGACGAGAGCAAGAAGATCCTCGGCGCTGGTCCGGACGCGCCGGCGTGGAAGTTGGCGGCGGCTGGGAGTATGGGTGGGTTGTGTTTTTTTGTGTTTTTTTGCCAGAGTTTGGTTTTTTTTTTTTTTTCAGTTTGCTTTCATTTTTTTTTCGTTTTGCTTTGACTTTGCTATTGGATTTTACCCTGTTCGTTTTCATTTCGTCTCCGTGTCCGTGTCTGTTGCCGGGTCCGAGTACAGTCCCACTCCCCTTCCCACACTCACATCCCGACTCCCAATTCCCAACTCCCGACTCTGGACTGGACTCGCAAGTGGGGCCTCTCCACCATCCCACCATCCCATGGAGGAATTTAAACTTCGCGCCAGGCCAGGCACCCTACCTTTACCTATGCCTTGACCTTTACCTCTATTTCTACCCGGATTCGTGGAAGTTGATTTGCCGCCGGTTGAGGGTTCGGTTATGGGTTTGGCGAGACGCGTACATGTACGCGTACGTGTACGGAGTAGGCGGGAAACGCGTTCGACCCGACCCGCGTTACTTTTGACTTTTGCCTTTGCCTTTTGACTTTTTTTTGAATTGAGTTGGATTGGGTGATGGAGATGGAGATGGAGATGGAGGGTTTACTCTGCCCTGCTCTGTTTTGTGTTTTTGATTGGTGTAGCGAGCGGGCCAGTGGGCGCTTAGCTTTCGATTGGGTTGGGTTTAGGTTGGGATACGCGTTTTTCTTGGACCCACTCTTTTTTTTGCTGGGTTCTACTACCACGCTGTTTCTTTCTTTAGTCCTGGTTCTGGTGCTGGTTCTGGTACTGGCTTTCGCTTTCCTCCCTATTTCCCTATTTCCCTTTTTTTCTTCTTCTTCTTCTTCTTCTTCTTCTTTTGCTGTCCTTTTTTAGCTTTGTGATTTGGATGCACGAGTACAATGCTAACACCGCCCATCTCATCTTACATCTTACAGCTGGTGGTATCGCAGGTCTCATCGGAAACCCCGGAGGTACGCATCCACATCCACATACCCATCCACATCCACATCTACATCTACGTGCATCCGCCGTACTGAACCTAATACCCTTTTTTGTTAACAGAGATCGTGATGGTGCGGCTCCAGGGAGACTTTGCGAAGCCACCTGAGAAGAGGTTCAATTATAAGCATTGTTTTGATGCGCTTTTTAGGGTGAGTTTTTGCAGGTTTTTCTTTGCAGGTTTTTTCTTTGCATGTTTTTTGGGATTTTGGGATTTTGGGTTCTTGGGTTTTGGTTCTTTGGCTCTTTGGATTTTTTTTTTGGTTGGTTGGCTTTTTGGTTGCTTGGTTCGTTTTTGGTTGCGTTGGTTGGTTGCGTTTCTGGGTTGGTGGCGTTGCGCAGGTTGGGTTCGTATATGCGCGATTTGGGTACTCTGGAAGCTTTCAGGGACGTTTGTGGTGGTTCGACTGTGGGCGAATTAGGGGTTAGGGGCTACCGGTTAGGGGGTAAGAGCATTGATGCTTTGATCGTCGGCGTTGGTGGGATGATATCATTGCTAAGTGATGACGTAGGTCCTGGGACGGTGATCCGGCATCATTGGGCTGGATCAGGGGTAAAAAGCCGTTATACATTATGGGTCTGCTATGATTTTCAGAGCCTCGTTGGGTTATCGTTGGGTTAATTTTTTTTTGGGGGGGAAGGGGTTGGAGATGGTTCTTTTCGAAGGGGTTTTTACTCGTCCTATTGCATGTTACTAATGCCTTGAATTTCTCATTTTCAGATGGTGAGAGAGGAAGGTGTATCGTCCCTTGGTCGTGGAGTTACACCTAACGTCTTCCGTGCTGTGTTGATGAACGCCAGTCAACTCGCTTCGTACGTTATTATTTTCCACGTTCGCTTTTACAACCGCGTATCTCTGTCTCTGACCGTGTATTGCGTTGATGTTTGCAGATACGATTTCTTCAAGGCGGAGTTGTTGAAGACTAAGTATTTTGATGATAACATTATGTGTCATTTTACTGCTAGTTTTGCTGCTGTTCGTCTTTTTTTTGGCTTTCTTTCTTTCTTGATGTTGGACTGATTGGCTTGGGTTTGTAGGGAACTGTGGCTACGACTGTGTGCTCGCCTGCTGATGTGCTAAAGGTGGGTTTTTTGATTTTGTGTTTCGCGTTGTAGTTGTACATGATGATTGATGTTGTGGTTTATGTTATGTAGAGCCGAATTATGAATGCATCCGGACCTGGCTCGAACGTACGTTCTCTATCCAATTTTACTCTCCACACATCGTACTAACGCTACCTTCACAAAAATCTTTAAAAAAACAATACTTGATTAATAACAATAACAGTCAACACTAGGCGTCATCCGCGCATCGATGAAAGCGGACGGACCGATGTTCATGTTCAAGGGATGGGTGCCTGCGTGGACGCGTCTTCAGCCAACGACGATTTTGATATTTTTGACGCTTGAGCAGTTGAAGAATGGAGTGGACTTTTCGAGGTCGAAGGGGTTCACGTTTTTGTAGAGGGTAGAGGCGTGATTGGTTAGCTGGTAGCTGGGTGTGTGGGATTTGTACCCCCTTGTGAGGGATGTGTGGAAGTGGAAGAAAGAAGGAAGTGAAAAGAAGAAAGAAGAAACGATGGTTGATGGTTGATGGTGTTACTCTTGGACTGATGCTCTGGAATCATCCCATTCACGAATTTTTTTTTTGCGTGTGTTATTAATGATGTTGTGTTTTATACTGTTGTTGTTTTTTTCCCTTTTTTTCTCACTCATTCAGTTTAGTATTTACTTACTCGGTGCAAGGATTGGATCATTTACCTCACCCAACCATCCCCACCCTCCCCGGTTTTACCGTTATTCCCTTGCGTTTTTGTACGTTTTATAGTTTATCCCTGTACAGGTTCATGTCCATGTCCATATCCATGCCATGTCCATGTTTATACCCTTCCTTGATCGCGCGCGACGTGGGATTTCCCCTTCCCCCTCCCCCCCGCCCTCTCTTCTTCTCTCCTCGACTCAATGCTCGTTATCACGCCGTCTGGCGGTAGTCAAACCAATCATTAACATCCCCGCGGTGATATTATAATTTTTAGCTTTCAAATTCCAATCCAATCCAATCCGATATCATCATCATGTTTTTTTTGTACAACTACATTGTACAAATCATTCAATGTACACATCGAACTGCGAACTGTGATCTTTTTTTTTCTCGTAATTTTCTCGGTGCTACCATCAACTTGAACGGTGTTTTGTATTAGTAATTTGCAAGTTTGCGCTGGGCCGGTGCCTGGTGGCGGCGCTGTAGAGTTTAAATTCGGAATGACCGTACATCGGCTTTTTTGCTTTTCATATATTTTTGAATGCTTATGCATCGTTTCATTGAGTGTGAGGGTGTTACAGGCTGTCAACAGGCTGTTTACGAGAGACTAGGGGAAGCAAGGACCGCGTTTCGTGTGTTCTGGGCCCAAGAGACTATTTTTGCGGATAAAAATAAATATGTTTTGACGTTAAATATGGCCGTGTGGCGAAATGGCATCGCGTCTGACTACGATCAGTACGTGCTCTTCTGGGTCCGTAGCCCGAATCAGGAGATTGTAGGTTCGACCCCTACCTCGGTCATCTTTTTTATTGCTCTATTTTACATAGTATGGATACAGACAGACATGGGGTATACGTAGGCTAATTTTTTCTCTTACAAAGGTAATATTATCGTGGTATATAGGGACTACTAGCTCCGGTTGGAACGTGAAAAGCGATAGGAAGGGTAGGAGGGTTAATAGTGGACACTCCACTTTCAGTAAAAATACCTAGTTTTGTCTTTCTGAAAACATGGCAAGCCATGATGTTCATGAGCATCATATTGGGAACCAGAAATGTTGTCTTCCATGTCACTTCGGCACTGGTTATGAAAAGCATCACAAACGCGAGAAGTCCGGTAGTAATGGTGGTTCTTGAGTGAAAATTCTCAGCATCAGCAAAAGCCCAAAAATTCGGCGATACCTTTTCTTTTTTCAATGTATTGAAAGAAGAGAAGGAAGACCGAGAGGTTCGGCAGTACTTTCTTTTCAATGTATTGAAAGAAGAAAATGAAGACTTACAGATAGTATATTTGTCCGTCCTGGAGTAGAGCTCTTGAGAAAGCGGGCATGTAATGGCCAAAGACCATGGCCCGAACGCCTTGTTTAATTATGCTATCGCGATTTGCGTTGTTGTAGAGTGTGTTGGTGGCGAGTCGCCAGGAGATAGCGAGGAAGACCAAGGTGTCGTGTACGAGCGGCATGACGAAGTCGAGTGCGATGTAGGGCGATATTCTGCCTGTTGCGCAGTAGACGAGGGTGCCGGAGGGGTTGGACTCGGGGTACGCTTCGAGGCCTTGGAGGGTGAAGATGAAGCAGCCGAGCACGGCGAGCCAGCTGAGCGCGAAGAAGGCGGTGACGCGCGGGCTTGCTTCGTAGATTGCGCGCACGCGGATGAGGAAGAGGAGGGAGGTCGTGCCGATGGAGCCGGCCATGAGGATGTGCACTGCGAGCACGTATTGGCTGCATGCTTGGATCGGCGCGGCTGATGGGGAACAAGCGCTCGGTGATGAGTAACTTAGTTATCGGAGGGTTGTAGGGGCAATGGAGATATGGTTTTTCTACTTACTCCCGTACATTGTGGCCATTACAACGAAGGCGATTGTTGATAATCTGGTTTGTAATACATTGTACGATTAGCTTTAGATGGGAGTTGGCAAGCGCCATAATTGAGATGTATAATGCAGACCTTGAAATTATATACACCCCCGTCGCCACCCTGAACCTATGCCGGACGAGAAGTATAAACTCGCTTCTCAAGTTGCTCAGGATGTCCCAGAGAATGACCTGCCCATGGAGTCGATTAAAATATATTGACAAACGATAATCAGTTTCTGAAGCTCACGGCACTACACCCAGCCAGAATATACCTCAAGAACAACGACTCGAAAGACAGGTCGGCGACCCGGGGAAGAGGAGCGTTTGACATCTCTGCAGTGAAGAAGAAATGCAGGGGCCTTCCTGAGGACTATGACGAGAGCAGGTGTCTTTATACTTCCCTTTCAACACTGTAAAAATACCAAGCCTTCTTGACCATAGGGCGTAGAACTAGGCCGTGTAGATCTCCAAATGATGGCTTCGGTGATGATCCGCACCAGCGGTGATATCTGCGTGCCAGCGGCATCCAACAGATGACTTGCCATATGCGGTTCATTTTTTGACATCTGCGACGAGTGCAAACTGGGTGTAGAAAATGCCGAATTGTATAACTGGAAGAGGTTTTCAGCGATAGTTTAAATATGAGTCAGGCAGGACGCAGGTGGCAGCGAATCTCTCATGAGACCCGGTTTCAACACAGATGGAGACCACGGAAAGTATGGGAAAAAAACGCAACAAGTTCTGCGAGATCTCGTATGAGTGGTTTTGCAAATGATGTACCTGGTAACGCCCGTGACACAGTAGGGCTCGTACACCAGTCGTTTCTGACTCAGCATATTTCGAGCTCCGCTCGGTTTCGTCAGAAACGGCTGGGCCAAACGGTTCGGTTTTGGCAGAGTCACGCTTTGTCACGTCGGACTTAGTGTTGCGACCACTACCCGTCCCCCTCCCCCTCGAATTCTGAATCCTCTGAATCTTCAATAACATCGTACTCCTCCTCTATTTCCTCAAGATCCATGTCAAGGTCAAACCCTGCACGCTAGACTCGCCCATACTGTCTGAAGCTGAAGCATGATTTGAATCTACAGAGGATGTAGAGACTGCATTTGGGACAATCTGGGTATCCAGAGGTTCACTTTTGATGGAGGTGGGATGTGCAGGTATGTCTCTTTCATTGTCTGTTTCATCTGCAGAGACTGGGTTCATTAACCGCCCGGACCTGCCATCTAATCTTAGAAGCAGTTCACCTGCGCCATGATATATGATTTTTCGGCTAAAATTACAAGTCATTTTTTTCTCAAAAAAATTTTTTTTCGTGACCTTGTAAAAATGAATTTTATTATAAAAGAAACCTATCTAAATGATTCTGAAGACAACTTTTTTTTAAGTTGTGGAAGGTTGTTGTTGAGGCAAATCGCGTTTTTTTCACTAAGTCCGAGTCACAAAACGAGGATTCCCTCAAATCCGCCTTCTGTGAATCTCTCTCTTTTCGCACTCCGATCAATGTTTGACGACATAAACAAAGACAACATTTGTACAAACATATCACTCGGTACCTGCCTTATCTAGAAAAGAGACGAGATTCACAGAAGGCCTGGCTCGCGAGGCTAGTGACACAGTATTGAGAGATGGAGTATGTGTGTCTTCATGGTAACTCACACAATGGCAAACTGGCAGCCGGCAACCGACCATGGTGAGTGTCGTTCAAGATTTCACTGAACCGTAGTCCTAAAAACAAAATCACCTAACGCCCTGATATCGCAGATTGACTTTGCATCAGTGGTGGGCGGTCAGCCCACAGTGGATGACGGTCATAAAAGTTACGGTTAGCATCAAAGTCAGAGACGGTTAGTGACTGTTCATAGCGGTCATGACGTTACCCATTCGGCTGTCAATGCTGACTGAGTGCCATCAGTGCTATTTTCCAAAATTGAACCACGGCATCACAGTTGATATTTTTTTTAGTTTGCTTGTATTATATAATCTATCTTGCTACTGAAGAGCCCAGTCCCATTCCCCCATCGGCAAAAGTGACCAAGTCCCCAAATGCCTTAGTAAGGCATTTGGGGACGCCCAAAGGCCCCAAGGCGCAAATGGCCTTTTATATCGACTAAGTAGAGACTCGCAATTTTGAAAGGCTACAAATCCTTCACTAGAATGAATGTTTTATCAAAATCTAAATTTAATGAAATCATTTCGGTAAAATTTGGGAGACCCAAAAACATTTGGACAACATTTGAGTTGCATTTGAGAGACCCAAAAAAGATTTGAGGTTCACACAATG
The DNA here is from genome assembly GCF_017499595.1 of Psilocybe cubensis. Lineage (NCBI taxonomy): Eukaryota > Fungi > Basidiomycota > Agaricomycetes > Agaricales > Agrocybaceae > Psilocybe > Psilocybe cubensis. Next base: position 1,789,340 of record NC_063009.1, on the reverse strand, counting down.
CTACAGCTTGTTTATTCTTATTTATAGCAGCCATTTCCCAATAATCACACACTTTGGAAATACTAACACAATAAAATTTGATTGACTACAATGGAGGGTACATAGAAACGAGTACAGATGACGATAATGGTCAACCAGACCCTGGGAGACTCCGTGTGACCAGGTCACAATAACTCGTGTGATTTGAGATCTGGATCTGGATGTGTCACAGTGAGTCATGGTAAGCAAAATGCAAAATGTATGCGCATTTGATGCGCATATACTCACAATTAATTCAACATGCATGTCCGTAAGACTGTAATCTATACTTGATGGAAAGATGTATCAAAGTCGAAGGAGGAGCAAAGACATAAAAGAAATTGTCAGTTGGGTTGCACTGGCAGTTGGGGATAATTGATTTACCTTGTGAGTTTAACTTTCAGGCCTATGTCATGTGCATGGGACACCAGAAGATTGTGTTGTCAGAACCAGGAGACATGAGAGTGAGGAAAGAAAGGAATTCGGGGCATGTCTTGAGTTATTATACACATAACATTGATTCAATCTCCGACTTAATTTGTAATCAGACCTGGGAGGCTCTTTGTCGATGGCTAGACAGAAACGGTGGACTTTGCCTTAAATTGACATTGTGCGATGATACTGTGAATAAATTTTTACATTGAAAAATCATTTTTTGCGCACTCTAAGGCCGGTAATCATTTGAGTGCATGTCAAGTTGAACTCAAGCTTTTCTTTTTCTTTTTATTTATGATCAATTATTCACTCTAAGTTCTATGGCAAACCAATAATTGAGAAATAAGTGTAAGTATGTGAAATATTTAGTAATAACTTTTGGGCTCTACAAATGTTTTTGGAGCCTCCAAATGCCTTCTAAATGTTTTGGGTGCCTCCAAATTTTACCCAAATGTTTTGTGTGACATAATTATGTCACATGAATCATTGGCCTTCCTTAAAAGGCAACAAAGGCATTTTGGGACTTGGTCACTTTTGCCGATGCCTGAGAAAATACCTTTTATGGTATAGTTGGTCAGGTCATGGTCATGGTCATGACGGTTACTGATGGGAACGTAACTGCTTCTGACTTTGCTGACAGTTATCTGACCATCACTGCTTTGCATGTTAATTGTGCCCGCTGATATAATACAAGACACCGCGGAACGGACCGCGTGAGTTGATCATGAGCATTGATAAAAGAACGATCAATCCGCTAATTCCAAACTGCGGCATTTATATCTGCATATAATGAGGAATAAAAGCTAGAATAGAATGTAGACATTGCCACGGCGGGCAAAAGTGCTGACTAGTCAGCCTGGGAGTTGGTCTGACCAATCACCTGACCAGGGTGCTGACCAGTCACCTGACTAGTCATGTAGCTGTCACACATATGTTGTCACGCTGCTAAGTTTCAGTAATTCCGCTCATTGATTGTAGAACAGAGGATCTCTTTTCTATGCCCCGGACTTACATTATTTGCTTCTTTCATGAATCTTGTTGAAGATATCTAGCATGCATTGACACAATTTTGGTACAACGTCTATCAATTGTCCATTTATTTGAATAATGACCAAATTTGAACCAAACATGAGAAATATCCAATTTATTCATTGCTTTTCCTCAGTGATAGTGCTTTGGAAGACAATGGTTTAACATTTAATTGCCATTTAATCTTATGTTACTGAACTCATTTACCAATACTAACCAGCGTGACAACATTTGTGTGACCTCTCCTGACTGGTCAGTTGATTCGTCACGGAACGCGTCGCGATGTGGTCACGTGACTGGTCAGACCAACTCCCAGGCTGACTAGTCAGCACTTTTGCCCGCCGTGTGCTGTATATACGGAACGCGGTCCCGTGCAAAACGCGATGGTCGTGTTACGGTGTTAATTACGAAGTCACGTTTGCTTCGATCTATCATGTCAATAGTACCATAACTCAGTCAAATCCTCGTGGCTTGACGACACTTTGCCTCAACTTAACCCGAAGAACTGACGCGTGATGCTTAAACCCATTGCGTAAACGTCAACAGTAAATTCTCCTGGAATACTTTCTCTGGGAAAACTCATTGACAATGTAATCATATGGTTCAAATTTAGATGTGTTTTACAATTCTCCTGAGGCCGACTCCGAACTCTCAGACCCGCTGTCCACTTTGACCCGGAAATTTCAACAACCAACGGAAAGCCAGCCATAATTCTACTGACGGCCCGGGCCCCGGGAAGTGATTTCTTTGGCTGTCAACCACCTATCAACGACAAACGGGACTGACATAGTTGACTTAGTCAAAAGATTGACGGTGTACTTGAGATTGTCGGTATTTATGCCAAGCTTATACCACTGGTCAAGACATCATAACAAAAGTGTCAATAAATAATGGCTGCTGGAATAGTGACTGCATGTTTGCGTACCGCTGTGGTCGAATATTGCGACGACGTGATTATTACTTGGCTATTTTTAACCAAAGCTGGATGTTGATCTGTATACTTTGACGATCTTAGCCAGCAAACAGTCCCACTCTGTTACAAAACAAACAATTAACCAGTGTATAATTGAAAAAAATCAAATGTTCACCGACACTATACTTCCTATCTCGTGTATCTTCCAGCGGTTTGACTTCCTCGAGGTCACTGTGGGCAACAATGTACTGAAGAACCGTAGATTCCTGGTGGACCATAAGACATTCTATAGGCAGAATGGTTTCTACGCGGTACTCCGCGTACCGATGGATCAATGTATCGACTGTTGGCTGAGTAAAAGAGCAAATCGCAATCAGGAAATCGTAATGAGATGGTGGTGCAAATCACTTGAGGACCCACCGATTCATGGAGTCTCGAACGACGGTCAACGACACGAACAGCTGTAGACTCTTGGACATATTTGATCTTGTTGATGTCGTCAAAAAGGTCCCAACGAATTTTCAAATCCTCGAGTCTTTCTTTTACCACTACGAGACGTTCTCGTTCGCGAAGATATGTTTGGTCGTTGATGTTGTATGAAGGCCTCATTGAGATATAATAAGGGTCACTGTCCGGGGGTGGGTTGGGGACGACGACAGCACTAGTGTTTAAAGCCATTAAGAGGTAGCAAAAAGCAAAAGAAATGTGAACTTCGACTGTGGAATAGGTACTATGGGGTACTGAAGACCATTACGATAGGTCGTACTTTTATATGAATTCCATGGTATCCGACGAGGACAAAATAAGGCGTAATCTAGATATAACTAAACGGTTGGCAAGTTAGTGCATTACAGTGTATTGTGGTTTTGACTCGGTCACGATTCTCCTGATGAAGTTATCGGTCTGATTATTTACGAGGGTTGTTCTTTATGGGTTGAGAGAATATAGATGATCAAAGCACGATAGCAGCACTACATACCTTTGCCTGTAATATCGGCTCTAATCTTGTCTAGTATAACCCTTTAGAGTAATCGCACCACCAATCACAAAGAGGTTGTATGATCGAAATTCAGAACCTCCGAGTCATATCCCTTCAACCCCGTTGTAAGTAGATCTACGACTGCGGATTATCTCGGAGATTGTTGATTCGGGCGCTGTCAGCGAAGACCGATTTAAAAGTGAATCTCTATACCTCTGAGATACGCCGGAATCTTTCTGTGGAGTTGGCGGCGGTGTAACTGTAACTTAAGTAGTACCTTCTACATGTTCCAAAAATGTAAATCTTGGCATTTTACAGCTATTTTCATATCGATAGGCCCAACGTAAAAATATATTCATACAGTCGGACTTGAATTTCTGCGTAGCCTTGTTACATAAGGAATGCTCCTATGTTGATTTTATTTTAATCTATGGTACGATCTTGCAGAAAAGCGCTGACATGCCTTTCAGTTTGAGAAGGGAGTGTCTCTAGGATGCTGCTGATGTGGTGGTATTGCTTTAGTTCTTGTAGCTCGACTTTTTTTGTAAATACTCATCGACGATTTTGCTAGTTCCCGTAATTTGCCGTCTTTAAATTTTATGCTCCGCTCAATAAAATTCTTTATCCGTGTACGTGTAAATTTAGCGGATAGGTCTATCGATATGAAAATAGCTATAATAAAAATATAGATAAGTAATGTTAATGACCTGCCACTCTGGGCATGTGCCGCAATTTGCCGTTACACACCTCTGTCGTATTTTATCCACAACACAAACTTGTAAAATGTGAAACAAGCGAATTTTAAACTTAACATTTCCGTCAAATTGCCAGGGATTGTGACAATTCGATGGGAATTGCGCCGGTCGCACATTCTACAATTTTGTGTTGTCATTTTTAGCTTAAAGGCCGGCGCTCGGAACGGAGTTCGAATTATTGTTGTCGTGCGTATTGCCAGAGCAGCGATTTTCTCTCTTAGGAGCTTGGAAGCACAGGTAAACCGGTCGACGAGCTTGCATAACACTCATAGCTCTTCTGCTTGTTCCCTTTCTTCTGGTTCGTAAGTTATGGGAAACTTGGCAAGTCAAAGCTCCTACAATGACTATCGGATTAGTATTAACTATTAAGGTAGATTTGGTTTGATCCTGGGGATAGGCACTCGGTCACCACCAACCAATTGCTGGTGTTTTGGGATTCCATGCGAGAGTGGTTCGCAGAAAGAGGATATCATCTTTACCGCCTGACCATCTTCGATGATCCCTGTATCGTTCCCTATGCCACGTCAACCATTCCATACAACCCACACCCAAGATTGAATGTACGAAAGAAAGAATTTGAAGCGGAGGACCCATTCCCGTATGCGTATATGGGAGGGGATTACCACAACAAACGTGACGACGATTTGTATGAACTGGGTCTATATACTGTCTCTGAATTTCCCCTCTTTATCTGACCCAACTATTGACAATTCCGATTTTTACCAATTAGGGACGCGTAATGTTTGCGCAGGATACAGAAGGGAGACATGTGGTGATCAAGCTTGTTAAAGGAGGTTCTGAGGAGGATAAAATCCTCCATTTGCTCGCAAGCCGGCCTGAGCTCAAGAAGAGGGAGACTTTTACTGCTATAATACCCATTCTTGATCTTCTACCTTGCGAGGGTCATTGGTTTGCAGTCATGCCAAGGTCAGCAATATCTACACCGAATTGATTAATATAGTCGGTTAAACCACACATCTGTCAAGGTGGGATATCACTTGGAACTCGGTACCGTTTCCAACACCGGAGGTCTGTGTACAACAGATTATATTTCTACTGAAGGTAATTGCCTTCTGCATTATCCCCATGAAATTCTAACCCAGCGGTTTATACAGGCCCTCACATTTCTTCATGAAAACAGGATCTTTCATCACGTATGTTTGCAATGTCCACCTTTCATACGTTTTGGCTCACTTTCTGCTTCCTAGGATTTATGCAGCAGGAACATGTTGATCAACCACTTTTCGAATGCAGGGCTGTTAGGCATGCCAATCAATCCATTCAGAAAGCACCTGCTGCAGCAAGGCGCTTTGGTATGCGTCTTATCGGATTTTGACTTCTCGATCCTGTTGGATGAGGAGAGATACGGTCCCAATCCTCGACTCGGTATACTTGGGGCGGATGTAATCGGAGATTTCCCTCCCTTCGAAACTCTTCACGGACACGTCGATTACGACCCATTCAAATATGATGTTGCTCTGCTTGGAATTTGGTTTAGCGACACGTTCCAGGTACTGTAATTATTTATAACAAACAAACTACTCCCTAACCTCATGTTCAGCACATAGTCAAGGATGTGCCACTTATTGCACCTCTCATTGATCGGATGGTGACTTCTCGGCTGGACAAAAGATTTACGGCCAAGGAGGCCCTTTCCTTTGCGGAAGGCATCCTTCCAACTGCGGCAGGTTTGCGAACCTTGTATACCGATCGCGCCCCACGCCCACCTGCATACTGCGAAACTGATTTGTGGAAAGACCTTCCTGATGATTTTGTGAATCAGTGGGCAGATTATCGGGATGATCGATCCTCGCTCTATTTGCGTTTTCTTTACTATCTGAACAGACATGTTCCATATGGCACGTATGGCGTTTACTTCTTCCGATTGACGGTGAGAGCGATTCTTTTTGTTCCTCGTTTATTTTTTCGACCCTTTGCCGCATTTTCGCGGTTACTTGTACGTCGAGTGACCTAGCAGTTGTAATTTCTAGCTAAATATGATGCATGGAGAAGAGCCGGAAAACCACATTAAATCTTTTGTCACAAAGTAACATAGTATCTGAATTTTTTACGGAATGTAGTCACCCCATTATCTTTCCACCCTTCCTGAGCCAAACGATGAGCTGCACATTGTATGGAATCACACTTCTATTTGCCGGATATCTTCGCCGAACCACGGTGTGCCTACGCTTTGCAGAAACATTGGATTGCTATTCTTAAGCAGAAAAGCAGTACAACATTGAACAAGGCAACTACTCAGATAGCTTTTATTGATTGCGACAGGGCCGTGCCGTGCGTCATATCGTTGCAGTGACAGTACAGAGATGTCTGGATTTAGGCAACCACAGTCCCATTTAGTGTGTTTTCTTTTCGACTGATTCTCCACTTCCATTTTGGAGGTTTCTCTCGGAGGTTTTAATTGAGATTGTGGAACATCTGTGAATGATTCAAAGATGTTCCGACAAAGATGCACCGACCGAGCTCTGACAGGAGAACGTAAGAGAAAGTTCATTTAGGTAGATGAAACGGTATGAGAACGACGTTCTGTCTCCTTGATAATTAGATCATTTGGACTTCGTAGCGAAATTCTCCCGTCTCGAACCTCGCAAGGCTACACCGGGACACCAAATTGTGAAGTATGATGGAGTGGTACTGTGGTAGTCATGTGTGAAGCAAAAGAAATAAAAAAAGTAATAACATATAAGGAATTACCTCAAAGGACAATAAATGAATTTTTTAAAAAAGCAAAAGGAATTCTATACATGGATCAATCCTGCATTTTCCGAAATTGAGGCCGGCTAACATCTGACTACGACATTCGAATAAGACAAAAGCTTTCATATCTTCTTGTAACACCGCATAAAAATTAGAATTCAATGTTCATTCTGCAATGCCTATTCAGCTCATATTCAATAGACTCCGTGGGCTGGAATCACAGAGGAGTAGTCATTTACACAGAACACAGTCGAGAAGATAACAGAACGAGAGGAACGCGGTCCCGTGCAAAACGCGATCGTGTTAATTGCCAAGTCACGTTCCCTATATCGAACGCAGTCGAACAATGAAAATTGGCCCCCTTCTGAATAACTAATTGCTCCTTCACGGTGATCCCTTTTACTCCCAAGAAAACGGGTGAAGAGGTTGAGTTGTTCAACAACTACTCGTCCATCCAGGCCATATTATTTTGATCCCTTCCTTGCACGACCCACCAATTCATAGAAGATCGAGTTGTGGCATTTTCACAGGCCAATCACCCATCCATACTACCTGTGGCCGAACAGATATACAACAATGATTACACCGGAAGGCCTGTGCTTCAATAACGTACCAATGGCGACTCCAATTACGCCGCCTTCTGCAGTATCCCGCACAGTACGACCGCTGCCTCGACGATTACGGAGCCCAGAAGATGCAACTGCACCAAGTCCGGCTCCAGTTCACGATGATTCAAGCGAGTCTATGGCGACTCCTGGATTAATCCATGCAACTCCCAGCACTCACAAAGAATCAATTCATACATCCTTCTCTGTTTGCTCAGGTATCTATCATGTCGAGACTCCTACTGCGCACTGTTCCCCACATGTGATACATAGGGGCAGTAGTGACACGGACAATGGAGAAGATGAGGACACGGAGACAAGCGAAGAAGAGGATGATGGTGATAGCGATGAGAGCACTGGGGAAGATGATGAAACTGAGGATGATTCGGACAGCAGCAATACAGACAGTCAACATGGAAGGAGCCAGTGGTATACTTACGACTGGGAATTGGACAAGCCGACAGACTGCGATAACACTGAAACTAGTCAATCAGCTCAGATGGACACAGCACAAGCAATGCTATCTCTTGATCCACTTTTCAAAGAACATGAAAAAATCCTTCCACCCCATGTTACTGGGAGAACACATTCTAAAGAATCCGACAGCCGCATCGACGCCAATCAAATAGGTGTTAAAGGGCAAGTCGTAATACCCATTCGAGTCCAAAATCTGTCGGGTGGTAATGGGGTCACCCAACTCGACATGGTGAGGATTATCATCGCTACACGCCACAAAGAGAGCAAGAAGCTAGAAATATCGCTGCCAGAGAAGAAAATCTGGGTTTTGAAGCATTATGATCCCCACCAGCAAGGGTCAGGAAGGGAATTTGCCCAAGCAAAATATCAAGGCATGGTTCAAATAAACACAGAGCGCAGAGCGTACGCGCGCATTGGGTCTTTGCCGCCAAGAGCAGAGGGAACAGAGTTCGTTATGTGGATGGGGGCTAGCCTTAGGCTAACCATTGACACCAACGAGGAGCGACTGGGTATCTTGATGGCAAGTATCTCTTTTTACATCCAGGTGATTGTGGACTAAATCCACACATTTGTGACAGCCCAGAATGACAAGTGACCTGGAAAGATGGCTAGGTGAGGTTCGTATTCCTCCCCGTGATGAAACGCGCCGTATCATGGCGCAATGTGTAAGTTTTTCGACCCTGTCTCCTGCGTGGCTCCATTCACTAATCATTCCCTCGACAACTTCGTACAGATCATAGGCCTTGCAACACTACACAGCCTTGGAATTATACATGCCGATATGAAGCCGGCAAACGTGTTCCTCGATGAGCGCTTGAACGTCAAGATTGGGGATTTTGGGCTTTCTCGATTTTCCGTCGAGCCAAGACCACTTAGGGCCAACGTCGGATACGGGATCGTGAGAGTTGGTACGGAGCTACCAGGTGGACTATTGGGCGTTGGGGGTCATTTTGATGGAGATGCTGGTCGGAGACGATGAGGTACGTGCTATCAATGTGGCGCTTTGTTTTGACACGTTGATCTCATTTCTCTTTTCGGATTTTTTATCCAGTTCTTGAAGACCCTGCGCCAGAGTCGTTTGCACAGGTGGGCTAGAAGTCACAAGACCGTCGAGCAGCGCAGAAGGTACTGCCTTGATACTTCGCCGACACTCGATGATATGGAGTTGGAAGTCCTATGTGGAGTAATTAACTTCTACTTTTCTTCAAATATCTCAGTGGCTAAACAACCTTCAATTACAACCCCTAGCTTCTCGATCCTTGCCCCCAAAGTCGATTTGGGGTTGAGCGACTATTGCTGAAAACTTTCTTTGTAAAGAGCAATGGTGACTCAGAATTTCATGGAATACACAAGCATGGTCTGTATTATCTGTTGCATTTCAATGGAAACGTTGAAGTTAATTATCTCAATAATTTATTAGCTCGAGAAAGGCCAATAATATTTAGCGACTCGCGGGAGCAAACTCTGAAAGGGATTGATATTCTCTTTTCAGATGAGTCTGCAGATGGCGACAATTGGGCATGGGTAAATCCCGCCATGTTTGAACAGTAAGATACCAGGGGATTTCGGCTTTTGGATTAATGTATCGCTTTAAGTATTGTAGTATAATTGTAGAAGATGTAGTATAATTTTGAATACAATTTGAATTAAAATTGATTAAAATGAATGACTGGGTTGGTTTAATCTTCAGCTTCTCGATTTTTTCCCAATGATTCAATCGGGTTCGATGGATTGCTCCTTCAGAAATACTTCGAAAAAGAATTTAAAGACCAGTGCTAAGAATTTCAAGAATGGGGAGATTTTTTTCGACAACATCCTTTTTGTAGTGTGCACTGTGGGTGATATATTCACCGAATTCATCCTACTAAGTATAACACTGGCAAGGCCAGAAATTGTCACGATCCAACAAATCAGGCACTCAATGGGTTCGACATGACCATTTCAGACAAGTCGTCAAACGGCGACGAGTGGGCATGGATCAACCCCAATCTTTTTGACTGATGGAAAGCGCTACTCATCTGATCATCTATTATTCGACAGACGCTATAAACCTTTCTTAAGATTTGCATGGCATATAAATTGTTGAAAGATGAAAATGCGATAGAATAAAAAATGGTGTATGATATGAAGACAAAGATGGAAATAGACGAAAGAAAATCGACAGCGCCATTAAATATACATCCAATGAAAAATAAATTAAAAAAGAAAGATCAATTTTGGTAGCCGTTTCGCTAACTGTCTGGTAGATTCCAGGCGTACGATTTGCCTGTTTCTTCTCCATGATACAAAGTTTCCCTGTAGGGAGAACAACAAAGTCAGATCCAAGAGATGATAGGAAGAGAGGAAGTTAGACTGACCCCAAGAACTTAATCGCCGTCACAGCTGGTGGCCGGTTATGGCCAACCATCCTCACTTTCATCGTGCGAATTGTCAAGAATTCCCATTGCGCCTTTTCACCGTCAGGTGTACCGTCGGCCGTCCATGTCCGCAGTGTTATAGATCCATCCGGACCGCCAGTTGCAAGCACACCGAGATGAGAATATTCGCGTTCATGGAATGCCATGGATGTGATTGTTGGTACTAATGGGGAGAAAGACGATGTTTTCGTCAAATCCAATGTTGTGATGTGGCGTCCATTGACTGTATGTAGGCATAGTTTGAGGCGCGAGCACGTTGCAATGTATCCCTACAATCAATGATGTTACCATTCCAATTCCAACCAAAAAAAGAAACCTTGTGTATACCGTGCTTTCGTTGATAGCAACAAGATTCACTGCATTTGTTTCTCCGGCTTCTCCATGCCATATGGACCGTACGTATACACCACGATTGAGGTCCCATAAAGCAGCGCTACCGTCTTTGGACCCGCTGACGATCAAGGACCACGCTCTTGAGGCAGCAACGCAGGTAACTTCGTCGGTATGCACGCGCATAATGTGAGACAGTGTGACTCGCATACCGCTCTGAGCGCCATTAGGATGTGGCCCACGGTTTACTTTCCACAGTCGCACAGTGTAATCGCTCGATCCGGTAACAAGACTTGTCGAGTCGGCAAACGCTGCACAATTGCAGAACGCGTCCTCTATCACTTGCACGAGTCTATGTTCGACCACGATGCGAAGCTCTGCCGACCTTGGACGCCACTCGACATGTTCCTGTGGAAATTGAGGAAGGCAGAGCACGCCCTCGGGACAGGGGTTCATTTTATCGCTGAGAATGTCTGGAACAAGTTCTCGGACCGGTGTCGTCGGTCCCAGGTCTATCGAGGAACGCTTATTAATTCTCTATTTGTTGTCTATAGCCATAAATTTTACCTTTGAAACATCGAACATTCTGGGTGAGCAAGTGTGGATCTTCTTCAATTCCGTGAAGTGTACCAATGGGTAGGCTATGTAATCCATGATGATATCGTTCAGGGTGAGGTGTTGTAAAGATTTTTCGGGGCGTTTGTCCAACTGAAAGCAAGTAAAACAAGGTCAGGTGCGAAACACCTAAACATAACAAAGCATGTGCCTACAATTATGAATGATACCAACAGTCGCCTCTCGCTCCAGGTCATCTTTGATAGCATCAAGGTCTGAACAGCAAATAAGCATATAACTAGAGGATCATCTACTCTGACGAACCTATAGAGCCTTCATACGACAACGGATGAAAAACGTTCAACGACTCAGGATTGCGCTGATTGCATCCCCAAATCAGGTCGATCCAAGCTGGCAGATGTTCACTAACAACAGGACTTTCAAGAGCCTATTAAACGCATAAAAATGGGTGTTGGGTATGGTAAGATAAATAAAAGAGTTATTACCCTTCTGTTGAGCGTAATGAATAACAATGGATCCTGATGTGCCCATGGAGGTAGCTTGACATCATGGATCCTTTCGCCAGTCTGCTGGAGGACCCCAAAGTCATGATTGGCAGAATTTTCCAGGAATCTAAGAAGTAAAATATCAATATAAATTGGAGACAGGACCAACAGCCATACGTACTCCGGACAAGTGAAGAATTCTGGAATAAGTTCTCTGACATCTCCTCGTACATCATGAGCAGCGGACTCATAAGCTCGGGGTAGATCACTACATAAGTAATCAGATGTTTTCTTATGAATATATGTGCCTCAAGGTAGACGTACCTGAACAATCGATCGGGTAAATCCCAATCACCACCTTGCAGTGTTTTGAACATGTTCGTAAAGGGTGCGAGACGTATCATGAAATGGCAAACAATCATGGAGGAGCTGAAGTGAGTTCCATAGTGGAACGGCTCCTCGCCAACACTCTCCAAATTACTGTATCGCGTTTCAGCCGCCTGCCTCCGGACTGAAGTCAATGCACCCATGGGCTTTGTTAGGCTAAATAAACACCATTAAATCAAATTCAAGATGCTCTGTGAGGTAGTTAAGTAGTCAACACTTACTCTCTATATGAATCTGGATTGTTCAGGTCCAAAATTTTAGAGGTGTAGTCGCTGAGGACCCAAGCTGAATGAAGGCTTGAGACGTGGAACCAAAAGTGGTGCAGATATATACTTACGGAAAACAGGGTATTGCGTAGCGTCACTGGGAGTTCGGCCTGAAATTTGATTCAGAATACTGAGATACGCAAACTAGAAAATTTGAGTTCAGCTTTGCATGAAAATAATTCAAACACGACAAACATTGCTAATTTCCCTGGCCTGCCACTTCCGCGTGGCGGTTGAAAGCTCATCCGTTCTAAAGCCAGATAGCACCCTTGATCCCATTTTGCCAAACATTGGCGTACGTTGTGTTTGAGGAGCTGGACCTGGCGTCATACCAATTTCAGAGTATGGCCGACCTACTATTGTGGAAAGCCGGTGTTCTAGATCTGATCTGCGCTTTTTGTCAAGGAAAACGATAAGAAGGGATCGGCTGTCTTTGAAGTATATTTCCAATCTAAAAATTACGGCTTTAGTTTGCTGACACGGGTAGAAAACGGATTCACTTACGCGACATCGCGGAATAAGAATTTCTTGTCGCTACAGGTTGCGATTTGCGTATGTGCCCTAGTCAAGGCTATCAGACGATCGAATGTCTATCGCCATCAATGGTACATACCATCGCTGCGCACGCTGGGGGCCATCCAGTTCAACAATGCTTCCAGGGATAAAGAGGAGGCGTTTAGGGGCATCGTGGGCATCGATGACTTCTCCATCTTCGTTTTCAACAACGCCATCGAGCATGTATATGTGAGTGCGTCCAAGGATAAGAAGGCCCGCTGTTAAATCAAATGAGAAACATTGCTAGCACAAAAACCGCATGTGAACTTACGCGAAGAATCTACTCCATCGATACGTGCCACCGTGGCAACAGCTTCGATCACATCTCCAGGCTCAAGCTCGTGACGAATTCTTCTCAGTTTATCGTCGACGATCTCTTCCGCTAAATCTTGTCGTTCTGTTCAAACAATTATTAGCTAGTACAGAAAAGTCATTACGTAATTTGCCAACCTTCAATTTCTGTGGCAGAAATTTCATAGGCTTCTGCCCATGGCGGTACTTCGACCTGCATGATAGACGAAGTGTCAGGCTCAGGCGGATTGACTCCTCGCGTAACTTCTTCTAGAGCATCTACTCGCGAACTGGGGCTGTTGTCGACCTGTGGCTCGAGTTTCTTCCTGATCCGGTGAGGTCCTTCAGTCTCGTCCAATCGCCACATGATTGGCTCGTGATGAGGCCAAAGGCCCCGTTCCGATGTGAGCAAGTATGTCCACTCGGTTAGCCTTGATACCTGACGCCTATGTTCTCGCCTGTGTGACATCATATTAGTTCAATAGGTTGGCACATAGATGCCAGGGATACCCACATATCCAAAACAGTCTTCCTGATCCTCTTTCTCTCTGAAGTTTGCACCGTCTTCCTCCATTCCGTCATGCGGTTGATCGTTCGGATAACGGATCTCTCCCCAACTTGGATGCTGAACCTTGCAGATGCGATTCGTTGTCGAACAGACCGATTATCCACAACAAGATCAGGATCAATCGCAGTCGTCACCGCATTGGGATTTGCAATAACTTCCGCAGATTGTATGTTGTCAAGAATCTGGAGTTTTCGTTTTCTCAGTGGTAAGACAACTAATTTAATTAGAAGATTAAAGATAAAATACCTCGCGCTTTTGTCCACCACCAACAGAGTTGTCAAGAGCAAGTGCTAACCCAAAATGAGTCAATTTCTCCAAAATCCGAAGGTTCCAGTTATTGATGTAAGTGGCTTTGGAAAGTTTCGAGACCATGGCCTTATATGCATCGATGAACAGTTGCGTGGTTTGCTGCGACTCGAAAATGTGTCGGAAAGTAGAACTGGATGCATGTAACGTGAGGAGCTCTTCGATGAGCATCTCCATTGTTGTTTCTGTAGACCAGGACAAGTTTCCTGCTGCTGCAAAGGTTGGTCAGAGACGACGGGAACAAAAGATAAAAAATCTCACCTTCGCCTTCATCAGATATGTGGCAGTTATTGGCCACAGCAATCAGGCCTGAACGCAACGCCGCAATGATGGTGGGTAGGATATATGTGCATGAGACAGTTGTGCTTTTCGTCCGTTCCTTCTCCTCTCTCCTCGTCGCCGAAGTAGGTGTCGGAGCCTGACTATTCTCCGCAGAACGCGTATCGATTCTCCCTAAGAGTAGGTCAAACGCCGCTTTATTGACAGTTGGATCCCATACATTTGGTAAAATTGTCTTCAACACGCTCCACCCAGATACCAACTCGAACTTCCTGCTGAATGAACTAGATACGCGAATGCTGATGGATATCATGTTGAGGATTTGCGCTGCGACCGAAGGCGAAGGGCGATCTCCTAAGAGAAGAAGAAGAATGCGGGTCATTGGCAGAACTGTGGTGAATTTGATGTAGTAAGAGTGTCCCCCAATTATTTGCACAAGGAGGGAAAGGACGAGTTCAGCCTTTTCGCGCGGTGGCAATTTGAATTCAAATCTTGAAATGACTGAATGAGGGGACCCTTCGCCATTGTTGTCTGACAGAAAGAAAGTTTGAGTACATATGGTGACGAGCATGCAATCACCTACTTTCATGAAGATTAGCAGCAAGGTAGGCAACGACTGCTTTAATGTCTTCTTTCACAAATCCACCAGGAGCCCTCAATATTACTCCTAACGTTTGAACAAGCTGTGCCTGCATGTTGTGTCCAACTTCATGTGTACTCGTCAGTCCGTTTGGCTCAGGCGGATTGCTATACCAATCTGCTTGAAGGGCGAACATAATTTTTCGAACAAGGTTCATCTTGCTTAACCTTTGCTTCCAGTTGAAGGCTTTGTACCTGCTTAGCTCAAGTAGGGTAGCAAATTGGTCTAGGTGAGCTCTTTGAATCTCAGGGCGAGTGCGCGACCAGAGAGAAAAGTCAAGGGCTAGTGCGCGATATGCCAGAGGGTTGACAACGGTAGATTGCTCGGGTGAGTTGAAATTGATACCGAGAAATTCGAATAGAGTTTCAAACGCAGTAAGGTTGATTAATTGCGCTTTAGTACGCAGAATATCGCCCAGAATCTCATAGCCGCCTAACCCAGGAACACATGTAAGATACACGAAAAAGAAAGCAAAAATACAAGCAGGACACTGACGCAATCTTTCCATATCTTCAGAGTTTTGCCAACTATTTTTGAGACCATCAGTCAAGATCGACAGAGTACGTGATAGTTCATGTGATGTCTGTTCGCCATTAGCACTAAACTATCAATAAAAGCAAAAAAAAAAAAAGGATCTCACAGATGCAAGTTGAACGAGCCGTAGTCCCACTGCAGCTCCCCCAATCTTCCACAACGCCACGTCCAAGCTTTCGGCCTTCACTACAAAGACATCCCCCACCAGCTTCGCATTTCTCATCCCAACATCAACGCCAATGGAATCCTTGATAGTAGAATCACCATCACCATCAACACCCCACTCAAAATCTTCCGATGCCACTATGAACACAACCGACTCGTCCTTGAGCCCCATGGATGACATTCCCTCTCGAAGCGCCTTGACTATCGGGCTTTGCGAGCCTTTGCCCTTGACTGTGACTCCTCCTGGAGGACTTCGAATAGACGATTGATTGGAACCAGTAGATGAGGCTGAGTTAAGGTACATGTTAAGGGAAGTTGAAGCTTCGTATGTGAGGAATTTAACAAGTTCGCGGTCCTGGAAAGAACCGGTGTATCGAGGACCGAGATGGTGGATCAGACGAGGTAGATCATCAGCTAACAACAGCATCAGTATGTATAAAAAAGCGGAAGAACATCAGATTCAGACCCAAAGGTAAGCCAAGAAGGTACGCCGAAGCAAGGCACCAGCTCATCGATGAACCATTTTGCTTCTGAGCAGTGAAGTCGCCGATTGTGTATCGTATTCCCGAATTGGAACCGTATCCGGAGAACAGCTCTGCTCGAGGGTACGTCAGATTCTGACCATCGACGTATGCGCCATCAATATACAATCCTAATATATAAATGCTTAGTATATGCATACGCAATACAGAGACTAGGGTTGAACCTACTCAAGTTTGGATTTCCGCCTTTCCGTTGGTACCATACGAAGGCAAGGTGGGTCCATCGCCCCTTCTTGAGTTTGGCCGCAGGAAAGATGACTTCGTCGTCAGGTGCTGCACTGCTCCAGACAGATAGTTTACCATCTAATCGGGCAGCAATTTTTAGGTGGGTACGAATCGGTGGAGGAGCATTCAAGCGGTGCAATGAAGTGGATGAAGGCGGCGGAGATGGAGATGAAGCAGAGAATAGCGTATAGGGAGCCGTTGGTAATGTGGATGGGAAGAACCATATCTATGTTTATGTCAAGCAGCTGCAATAGTTTGGGAAGTACACAAACTTACCAGGAAACTGAGGCCATCCTTTGGCAACGTCCTCCATTTGTTAGTGTCAGAGTCTCCTAGGACGACTGCCGCTGGACCTTCCATGGAGAAATGCTCGACCCAGCGACTCTTCATCCCAAATCGTGCGACGTCCAAAATCTCAGGATCGAGCTTGTCGTCCACAATGGCAGCCGCAAAGAGACCGCGAGCTTCAGCCGTTGTAGCACCCATTTCCAGCAGGCGCCGCAGAAGTTTCTGTAGAACATGCCTCTCCTTGTTTCTACCATCCTCGGCCTTCTTGGTTGTTCGAAATCTTCTGAAAACGTCTCCCACTATGCCTAGGCTTGATAGAACGCCTGCATTCCTATGATTGAGTCCAAATAGACCTTCAAATAATTTATACAATCCGTAGCGTCCGACATCATTCAATGTGCTGGGTACTGCAAGGTCCCACAAAATACGCAACGCCCCAGCGTGCCTGATGATTCCAACGACCTTTTTGACCTTCTCGTCGACGGTCTCGATGTCTTTATCATGTAAATCCGTAAAAAATCCGACCAAAAGAGGCGAAAAATCTGACAAGGAAAGTGCAAGAAACAGGGATAGAATGTGTAAATGTAGGTGGCCAGCATCATCCACCTTTGTCGGGACACTTTGGAGAGCCAGTTTCAGGGAGTCATAGCCAACCTTGGTCTATAGTTGACAGAATCCATCAGCCTTAGCACGCAGTTATCCCGAATCGTGTAACGTACCCGAAAATATATTTCGTTCTCTGGGGAATCTTTCATAGCTTCACTTAGCACCACAAAGACTCGCGTTATGCAGTCCTTTCTGATCTCGTCCAGGGGCTCAATAAGCTGCACAGGGCTCACCGGCACAAGATTGTGTTCATCCTCTGTGGAAACGCTCAACGAAGCGAGGACACTCATGAGTGCCAGGAAGCCGTCCATCTCTCGGAAAATATCCTTGGTGCATGCATCCTGCTCCATTATTCTAAGCATTTCGCTCAACGTCTGCATAAGTTGGATAAGTAAGACATTGACATTATTAGAGCGCAGACTCCACGCACCTCCATCCGCCCTCGCAACCCGTCCTCCGAAGCTTCTGCTCCGCGCACCTTCAACTCTTCCACTGAATTGCGCATGAGTTCAACCAACACATCTCTGGCGAATTCCTCTGGCGTGATATCCTGTTCTGGTGAGAGACTTGCCCCAAAGGTTCCAAATCCTCCAGAAGATGCAAACGATGCATTGCCTGGCGAGGTTAAGCTGTATGCCGTCCTGGGCGGCGACGTTGGGTTCTCTGTAGCATTTGCTGGGAATGTAGGCGAACGCGGGGACAGATCAAAGCGTGAACGTAGAGGTGAAAGCAATGTTTGGAACATAATAACTCTCCGACGTCGAATGGATGTGCCTCTGTAGTCGTATTTTCTGTGTCGTGGAAGAGGTCGATCCACTTATAACATGGTGAATCTTCAGCGCTCTCTTCCTTGGCTCTGTTCGCCACCTCAATATTGAGTACAAGTCAAATAGAGAGTTGGCCACAAAACTTGAGTGTAAGGCTGTCCGGAGTTTGACTGTTTGATATCAAGAGAGTGACAAGAGGGGTCGTGTCTCGGCTATCAACTTTGACGGCAACCACCACGATCTTCCGTTGACGAGCACAACCTGAACTTGCACAATTGTTCCTTATCATGGGCACATTCTACTCTGACACAGATGATGTCCAGGAAAGCCGCACGTGTACAAGCAATCATACAACTAATTTGTCGTACACCATTCCCAAGAAAAGGCGGTGCCCAACCTTAGTACTTCTGAACGTGTTGTTGACGGGTGCTGAGGATTTCATTTGCAATCTTTCTTGGAGGGTTTTCACCTGCCTAGACGAGGATGGCGGATGACACAGGAGCAAAAAAAAGAGGCACTATCAGCACCCGTGAGCTCCATCTAACTTTCTTACAATGCCAACGAGCAAGGACAATGTGAATGGTGAGATCAAGTAGTAATTAAACCTATTTGACACCAATATCACACTCTCTAATGCAGACTTAAAATTACACAATCAGGACCTAGAAGCAATTCACCAAAGCTAACGACGACTATGACTCAAGATGAACCTGAATTGGATGGATATTATTCATATCATAGCAGACCATCCTTTGTAAGTACATTTTTAAATATGGTGCTATGCAAATTATGCGGGACGCTCTATAAGCGATCGCGGCAAGAGTATCTTCCGTGAGCAAGTATAGCATTAGACAGGTAGTGTGAATATTTTGCACATTCGATGTCGCATAAATTTTCGATGACGATTGAATATTAACCATCGAACGCGTTCTGTTACCTTGTATCGACACCTCCTATTCGCTACCGAGCTCAGTGTGCCGAAGGTCATTTCTTCTAGACAGACTTCGATATCGAACAGATCCTGCGCAACGAGACCCCAAAACCCTGCTTTCTATTTTACTCGCCAAAGTAACCAAATCTATATAATCCAAGGCGCACTTTCATGCACCACTCCAGGTCTGTTACACTGTTGCACAATGTCTTCTTCCCATAAGAAAAACCCTCACTTTCTGTTTTCTTCCATTCCAGCGTGGGGTAATCTTGCTTTCTTCGGTCAACCAAAGATTGGATAGATAACGAGGTTTTTTTTTTGTTCTTACTTACTAGGTCATACCAGATCTTTCTGTAACCTAGCGGCCCGAATTGTCAAGGAGGACGAACATGCGCTTGTGACTTTGCTGCTCACCCCAAACTTGATCAAGAACGCTCAAGCTGAGGTTGAGGCGGAATTTCGCGGTGCGGTGCCCGACAGCGTTATTCGACGAGTTCGGTGAGATAAACAGAGCCAACTTAAACAAATGTTTATTAAATTCATTTCAGCATTCTTTCTTCCATCAAGCACCAGAAATTAAGACTTGTCGAGTTGTTCAGGGTACACGCCCAAGCATATGCATCAGAGTATTACCCTGCTCTTATCCAAGGCAAGGCGCTTACCTGTGCGGTGACGGGCACTATCTTTGATGGTGTTACACCCCCCAATGTTGTGGTTATTGACGTATGCAATGTTCTTTTTCGACTCCTACATGTATTTACTTTAATACCTGCATAGTACATGGCTTATCCGATACTCCAAGTAACACGGGCGATATCAGGAACGTCCGTACCAATTATTGCATGGATAACGGGTCATGTTTCGAACGTGATTCGTTCAATGGGCCCCGAGCATTTCGGTGGAATAGGTGATTTAGGTGCCAAAATGAAGACAGAAGCCGCGCGCTTGGGGGTTTCCCCTTTGGAACTTGGTGATTCTGTAAGGATGCTATTTTCACAATTTTTAAAGAATAGTGAAACCTCTAAACAAATTTTCAAGCTACTGGACACCTCGATTGGAACCATTGTTAAAGTACCGGGGCTGGTGGAGATGTACGATTGGGAGTTGTTTCCCCAGATTGTAAGTCGCAAAGTTACCTTCGTTCCTGTCAAAGACTCCCGAGTTGGCTCAGCTTGTAATTTATGTACTTTCTGGTTTAGCTCCCTCAACCTGTTGAAGTCCCTCTTTCTACCATCGTGAAATTTGGTCATCGGTGAGCTGTCACTGTTCTATTTTCCACAGTATTGTGTGATGGTATATGTAGAAGTATCAAAGAAGCTGACGATGTTTTGGTCACATCCACCCATTCCTTTGAAGAGGAGTCCATGGATGGACTAAAGGCTTGGTTGTCGGAATGGAATAAAGATGCGTACATCATTGGGCCCTTGCTACCTTCTGGGTATGGCATACTCGAGGAAAGCGACCGTGGATCCAAGGAAACTAGAGATTTCCTCGACAAAGTGCTAAAAGAACACGGCGAAAACTCAGTCATCTTCGTGAGTAATGTTTGGCATTGTGAGCGTAGACCGGAGTTCAAGGATCTTGATCCAGTTATCTTTTGGTACTGTGTTTTGGCCCACCTCGCAAGATTATATCGAAGAAGCAATCGAAGCTTTTATTGAAAAGAATATCCCATTTGTAAGGCATTTTGACATGACACAAGCAGCAGAATTGACCATGGTCGACTACAGCTTCTTTGCTATGCATCTCACATAGCTAACCTTTCGGAAGAAATCATCAACAAAGTCCAAGGGTCCGGCATAGGTCTTGTATCTAAGTGGCTCCCTCAACAGTTTATTCTGAACCACCCAGTAAGTAGTTACTACTGCAAGCTTTGCTTCATTCCACTTGAGATTTTTACTCAGGCTACCGGTTGGTTCATCTCGCATTGTGGACACAATAGCGTAATGGAGTCGCTAGCTAGTGGGATTCCTATGTAAGTACTTCAGAATTGATATGCATAATCGGCCTGTAAGGACTAACTTCAATAAATAGGCTGTGTTGGCCTTTCCACGCTGATCAACCTTATGGCGCCGCACATATTAGTGAAAACCTCAAAGTAGGCATAGAACTCATTGAAGTCAGAACAGGAGCATCGGGTTTAAAACCTCTACGACGCAATGGACGTCAGGCCAAGGGGTCTCGCGAGGCTTTCGGGATTGAAATACGGCGGGTCATTGATGACTTACGCGCAGAGAGAGGAACAGAGATACGCAAAAATGCTGCAAATATGAAGCCGAAGCTCGCGAATACTTGGGCGGCGGATGGTGGAATAGGAAGGAAAGAATTCGAACGTTTTTTGACGAAATATAATTTCTTGTAATCAGGGAATTATACATAGTGTAGAGGTCGATCAATCGGTTGTTTATAACAATTTATGTTATGATCAAGATCGACTAACAGTTGGGCGCTAATTCAACGCCGACGCGGCGAACGTGGAACATACTAAAAGGGAAATACCGCAGCTGTCGGGGGCTATTCTGGCCATCACGTGCAAGGAAATCCCGCTCTTGGTCCGTGCACATCCCGCTACTATATAACGGACGTGCGAACATTTTGAATCCTTACCACTCTGGCCTTTTGGCTTAGATCAAGTGTAGTATCTGTTCTTAATAGTTTAACCACTATTATGGAGCCACCGGCTCCATTCTTGGTTATCTTATTTTTGCCGCCCCAGCTCCTCGGGCTCTGCTTGCACCCCTTGGACGCGATGACCTTGCTGCTGCACTACCGGCTTGTGTCGTCGGGGGATCCTCTTCTTTTGAGGACTTTTATCTCTTTGCTGCTATACTTAATCTCACAATTATTTAATTGTAAGGTTGAATACAGCAAACAGAAACAAGTCTTTAATTCATGTCTTCTTTAGGCAACTTGGTATATTTTGTAGTTTGCTTTTTTTTGGTTGCAAGTATTGCAATCTTAGTGTGCTTTAACTGTGGTATTTTGACAAGGTCTTCAAGGATGTAGTTCGCCATCTGTTATCATACAGTGAAATTTCTATCAAGGTGCTTGATTGTCCTTTGTCAACGTGGATATATTGTACAAGATGCTATACAAGAAATGAAAGAGAGGTTGGTGTCCCACTACCCTCTGTTAAATGTGTGAATTTTGTCCTCCTAAAAACTCCACAAGCCATAATGTTTGTGAGAATGCAATTAGGAACAATCAGTATTGTTCTATATGTAACAGGAATAGTGCTGGCAGTGAGCAGAACTACTGCTACAAGGCCACAAGAAACAGTTGTCCTACGTTCACGACCGTAGGATGATAAATTGACCGTAAAAGCAAAATAAAAATAAAAATGCTTACAAGTAATACTTCTGTCCGTCCTGCAGCAACGACCTCGAGAATACTGGCATGTAGTCACCAAACACAATGGCCCGGAACCCGACTTGGAAATCCAGATGGTGCAGAGAGTTTTTTGTCAAGCGCCAAGATATTGCAAAGAATATAAGGGTGTCGTTCACGAGGGGAACCACCCCGGCAGCGACGACGTAAGGCGACATTTTGCTGATCATGCAGTAGCGGGTAGGGCCAATCGATATTCCAGTGACACCGAACGTTGTTGACAAACTCCCGGCGAAGACAGCTAGCCACATGATCGAAAAGAAGATGGAGATATACCTCTCGTTTTCATAGATGGCCCTCACACGGATGAAGAAAAGGATGGATGTGATAGGAATTGCGAGTGTGTTGAAGGCGTTCAACGCCATCTCAAACCGAGCGCAGTTTCCCACTGGCGCGGCTGAAAGAAATCCATTTAAGGACCGCGAAATTGGCGATTATAAAATGAGGGAGCATCATACTTTGGTATATTGTTGCTGCAAGGACATATCCAAACGTAGCCAATCTATTGTACGTCAAAATGGCTGACATCGTATAAAGTAGGAATCCTCGGACCTGGATAGCACGTATACAATCGTCGGAAACCTCACAGGATATTTTGACACCAGCGTGTAGTCGTTCCCCAAGTTAGTGATGACATCCCAGATGAAAACCTGCGAATATTGAAATTGCGTGAACATTGTAGTAGTACTGTAGGACTCACCCCACAGGAAGCAACTATGACATATGTTGTGATTACAACCTGGAATGCCTCGTCAGGACGAAGGTACGCCGTGGGCGTGGCGGGGTTGAGAATCTGCTGGCTATTAGATGTGATGTTTGATGCGTATATCATTCCCATGTAAGAGAAGGCGTCCTGGCCACACCCTCAATAGCTAAGGGCAATGAAGAAAGAGGGGAAACCGAAATGTTCGCTGGAAGCCAGGCCTATATTGAGTGTCGACAAATCATAAAATAGAAGCATCGATCCGATCACAAAGCACCTTGCAAATTCAGCTGTCAGGCATCCTTAAATACATGATTTTTAACGGTCGCAGTGACGAGCGAATGTATGAATAAGTAGAGCCGGTATTGAGGGAAACACGTTCGGACGCACTGGCACTTGTCATTCACTGGGTAAATTACTTTGAAACTATAGCATCGAGTTGTCCGACATCGAGGTGTATTCATTGTACGTACTATTATGAGGTTAAACGATAAATTATGCCGCTGTAGTGCTGCGACTGTTCTGCTAGAGGAGACCGTGTGCCGTGATATCCATCTCCAAAAAATCAAAAATAGGATCATACCCCTGCTTCCTGCTCCCTGAACCAACGCTGCTCGAGCCTCGATCTCCGTTTCCCCGATAATGACCAAGAAAAGCCGTCTATTTTTAGACGGACTCGACTTTGAAAGTGAGAAGGCAACCATGATCGTCAGGCATTCGCGGAGTGCACGGGATAGATGATAGGATTATGGGTTATGATGATGTAATTACATTTCTTTCGAAAGTGAGAGGGATAGACTGAGAATAGTTGACGGTAGAGATTCCGGTTTCGGGGAAAACTCCAAACTTGGTCTTTCTGAAGACGTAGCAGGCCATTATGTTCATAAGCATTATATTTGGCACGATGAACGTAGCCTTGAATGTATCCTGTGAGTGTGGTATAAGGAACATTACGAAGGCCAGGAGACCAGTGGTGACGGTAGTTCTGATTAAAAACGGTGAGTACTTTTTGTAAAACAATTTAACGAGCAATGCTCACAGGTAGTATATCTGACCATCCTGATACAACGCTCTTGAAAACTTCGGCATATAATTACCAAAAATCACAGCCCGAAACCCAGTATGGAGACTTGGTTTTTGCACAGAATTCTGCGCAAGCCTCCAAGATATCGCAAGGAAGACGAGGGTATCATGTAAGAGAGGGAGCACGTAGTCGAGGGCCACATGGCGCGACAATGCGGTAGTCATACAGAATTTTGAAGACACGCTATTGCCAACAGATGCCGACTGCGCTTCAACACCATGAAAGGTAACAAAAAAACCGACGAATACAAGAACCCAAAGGAGAGCAAAAAAAACTCTTATGTACTTGTTTCCTTGGTATATGGCTGTCAGACGGAAGTAGAAGAGAAGGGCTGTAGAAGAGATGGCTGCTGTCATCAATAAATGTGATGCCCTAACCCATTTGTTGCAATCTTCGAGTGGTGCCGCTAAAACAGAGGAAAAATGGTACTGTTAGCTGCCACATACTTATCGTTGAAACTTAAAGGAAGGAAGCTTACTATCAAAAATAGTGCCTATGAGTATATAACTCAAAGTTGATAACCTGGGAGGAAAACAGACATTGGGACACGATAAAACAATAGATGATTACTACGATGGACGATATTACTAACCTTGAAAGGACATATACGACCGTTGGATATTTAATTTTGTGCTTGAACAGCAATGTATGATCATTTTTCAGATTGGCAAGGATGTCCCAAATGATGACCTTTTCAGTCAATCGGTCAGTGCACTCCAAAGTGGGTGTTATCAAAGAGCAAAAATAGGCGCCCACCGAACTGCATCCAACGAGAACATACCTCGTGAGCAATGTCTGAGTGTCAAGATCTGCAAGGATAATGGGGTCTTGTGAAATGATAGTCATCATATAAACTTACATGGCAGATATACTAGCACGTCTTTATATCACAACGCCCTCTATCATTCTGCAAGACCCGGGAATTTCCGCAAGAGATTTATCCGTTTGGTGCGGATTTAAAGGTCGGGGTTTTTCGATTTCAATGTCCGTGTACTGATGGACTTTGGTACGTCGCAGGCAAATATTGACAGCCTTTGTTTGCCCGCAGGAGAAAAAAAATCACAGTTTGGAGGATACTAAAATAGTCACCTACTTCCACTCGTTTTGCAGATTGTATTTCCATATTTTTGTGGATTCGAGGGTTAAAGTTGAGGGGAAGAGTACTTGGCAGCTTCCTTGGTCTCCATTCTTCCAACTGCACTTAACCTAAGAAGGATAGCACTTATCTATTGAGGCTCAGTTGAGGTTGTTTCAGCCAAGTTTCAGCTATCTGGGACGTGCAAGATATTCCATTAGTGCCAATCTCAAGGTATTCGGCTCTACAATATTGTAGTCTCTATCATAATCTGATGGACATGCTTCGGTCTTGGTTTTGTGACACAAAGAATTGTGGTATATCCGATACTCCGTCATGATTATATTGCTACATTTCTCTGAAGCCCAGGTCGTTAGTAAACAAAAAGAGGATCCGTCACACAAACTTGAAGAACAATGTGGACCTCGAAAGGTTGCGGTGCCCGTGCCAAAGCATAGAACAGAGAGTATTTCATAGCGGCTCTCAGTTGGTAAAGTTATCCCCTTTCTAGTGGGGCAGTGGGCATAGCAGCGATTGCTGTAACTATTAAATTACTTTGTTAGATCATTTCCAATCCTTCAATCCAGCTCTCATAGGGCAAGACACAAAACGCGGTCCCGTGATCAAGGGCATCAGTGGCACGCGCTTAATTACAGAGGTTGCGTCGCGAGGTCAAATTCCAAATAAGTATGATAGGACGGTGGATGGGCCACTTCACAGCTTGAGTCAGACCAACCTCCCCTTCTTTCCTAAGCCATCGTCATTCCATCTCTTCCAGAGGCTCTGGCTATCGGTTTCGACCACTGTAGTCGCGCAGCAAATAGTCAACAAGTGAATCCTCTTGCATACATCTATAATAAAGCCACAAAGATAAACATTGCGCATCAAGATGAATCCCTTGCAAGATACCTATGTTGCATTACCCATAAGTGGCATCATCAACGTGCAGGATGAGGCTGTCGCTCATGGGATAAAGTACGATGGTTTTGATGTCGATGCATTTCTATCGTGTTGTAACCCGGGTTCCCCAACAATTCCGCCATGGCGCTTAATTTATGGGCATCCCAAACATGAAGGCGACGTACGACCAACAACAGTCAAACCAAACTCGTCACAGGCCCGGAAACGTGCAGATGACAATAGCGAAAGCCATGGTTTTGGAATTGCCTTCAAAAATGACACCGTTTCCAAATCAGAAAAAAATGCGGTAACAGGATTAAAGCATAGCGGATTGCCAACAAGGTTGGAGACTTCTCCAACGCGGTTGATAAGCTCAGGAGACAATGATTCCACTGAATTGATCAATCAAGAGGTTTCGGGAGCTGAAAAGCAGAGCGAGTCACTTCCTGCCAGAGCGATCACAAATAACATCTCAAAAGGTGACTCTGCAGTAATAGAGCATGGAGAAGAAGATCGGGAATCGGATCAAGGAGACCGAGAGATTGTATGGGTTGACAGAGAAAACGACGAGGAAGAAGAGGCACCCTTAGAACAAGATGCTGAGCGAATGGCCATTTTGCTGGATCGTTTAGACCCACGGCTAAGGGAATACAGTTCCATTTTGCCACATCACATTTTTCACGGAGCAAAGATTCGTAGGTCCACAGGAAATAGCGAGTCGGTATATGGGAAAGTTTTATCGTTCACTTTCTTGGCCAATATTGCGACCAAAAGATCGGGAGGCTGGCATTCAAGTTCAGCGGAGCTCGGCTCAACAACTTTGGAATTTGTGGAAGGGGAAGGAGGCAAAGTTCTTGTTCTCAAAAGGCATAACCCTGTAATAATGTCCAGAGATGGAGGTGTGCAAATGGAGACTGAGAGGGAAGTGTATGCCCGGATTGCAACAGTTTCGGAAGAGGAACCAGGCGCCCAGTTTCTTATGTGGCTCGAAGCTGCTGTGACATTCACGGACATGCTTGGTATCAGCGAACGGGCATTAGTTATGGTGCGTGTGTAATCTGATGAAGTACGCACTTAATATTTTGCTGAAGTTACTTGTTGATACAGCCAGCAATGCCGACAACGTTAGGAGATGTCCTGGACCGTAGATACAAGACATCCACTGAGATTTCGAAGGGCGATATACGTCGAATCATGGCTCAGTGTGTGAGTTCGGCCCTCCTTTTGTTTTCATCCGAGTATTAAGTGTAGCTCATGAACCTTGTTTTGTGATGTTCTCCACAGGCTATTGGTATTGCCACACTCCACAGTATCGGTGTAATTCACGCCGATATCAAGCCTGACAATATCTTCCTAGACGCTCGCCGGAACGTTAGAATCGGCGATTTTGGTCTTAGCTGTATCGCCAAAAAGGTTGGACCTCTCAAAGCCACCGTCGCCTATGGGCGCAAATATGGAGGTACAGAAGGGTATATGGCTCCAGAGAGTGTTGAAGATCCGCCAAGGTTCAGCTATCAAGTTGATTACTGGGCACTCGGTTTGATTTTTTGGGAGATGGTGGTTGGTAATTACGATGTATGTACTAGTCTGGCTGTTGTTTTGATGCGTTTGCTGATTTCTTGTATGGGTAGTTCCTGGAAGCTCTGTCGTCCGACAATGTAGAAGGGTGGGCGTACTTTCACAGGGAGCGCAAGAAAAGGTTTGCTTACTTCA
Organism: Psilocybe cubensis; assembly: GCF_017499595.1. Taxonomy (NCBI): domain Eukaryota; kingdom Fungi; phylum Basidiomycota; class Agaricomycetes; order Agaricales; family Agrocybaceae; genus Psilocybe; species Psilocybe cubensis. The sequence continues at coordinate 1,761,394 of NC_063009.1, read as the reverse complement.
AGAAATATTTTCCGGTGGAAGAATGTGATCTGGAGCTGGAATTACAGCTTGTCTGTGGGGTAAGTAGTCACTACTAGTAGTGCTCCTAAATGACCATGGGGACTCGTTCAAAACTTTTTTTACCAAGCTTGTGGATCCATGTCCCCAAACCCGAATGGGAATTGACCGGTTGCTCGTCCATAGATACTTCGAAGTTGATGGAGTATCAGAATTCAAAGATATGAGGGAGAAAGGTAAGCTCGTCATAAAACTTTGATTTCACGTTTGTAATGACCCATTTCTGTCCAACAACAGCGCTCAACAGGGATACAGACAATACGTGCCCATGTCCAAAGACTGGAGGGACTTCCCAGGGTGTCTATACGACGGAGAAGTCAGATAGTAAGGACCCTTGGCGGTGGATTCGACCATCAGTTAGGTTGCTGGAACCGACTTAGAAGTGGGCATGAATGTTTAGGTTCTTGGGCGATAACGGTTGTGGACAAGATATCAACCTAATAGATTGAATAATTAGCAATGTGTACCATGGTGGATATTGTCGTCGGCATAGAAGATAAAAAAGTTCCATCACACTTATTCAACCCTGTCACAACCATTCGTAATGTCGTTTCACTCTAGGATTATTAAAATATTGCATAGTGTCATAATAAAACATACTGAGAACAGCGCAGAATTAATAGCCCCATTTCCATTCCATTTAATAGTCTGAATCATAGTCTTTATCGGCATCAGCGAAGCCTTCGTCTTCGATGATAGGTTTGCGTTCGAGTTGATATTGGTATCCAACAAAGTTCATTACACTTCACCAATATCAGTCACAAGGGTTTCATCTAATAACTGGAATTAACTCACTAAATCGTACCATCGGCACAGCCCACCACGACCTCCTCGTGGCTGAGCTGCATCGACATTGGGTTCTTCTCTGGTGTCGCGAGGCCTCCAAACTTGGGTGGTAAAGAGCCGAGCAGTCCCTTCACCCCGACGGTTGATCCCAAAGTTACATCAGCAAGCGCGCCCCAGGCGCCTGATAGAGGCTGTATATGGGTATCAACGTCAACAGATGGGGACGGCGCGATTTGCGTGATGAAATTCAAATCGTCCTGATCGTCCTGCTCGTCTCCATTGTTATCGCCAGTGCCATTTTCTGTATGCTCGGATATGGATGTCTTCTCCTTATCCTGATGTGTCGACATAAAGATCTAGAAAATGAATTAACGATTAATTCAAAACGTTCATATCATATGAAATACTAGGGATGTTGCACTCACCCTCCTATCTGCCCCTGCTCTGGAACTAAAGCGGGTTGCAGTGACCACGCGTCGCTTCTTTGGGTCGACAGCTCCAACAGCAACATCCGGTGTTTCGACTATAGCAACCAACTTGGGAGGAGCCGTCAGAATTGCTGCTCGGCCAAATCTTACTGGGAAACCGCCAGGGCCAGGGGATGGACTGAGTGGTGTAGTGGGGGTACGCGATCCACTGACACTCAGGCGTGACTTGTTTGCAGCTGAAACGCTGCCTGAAGCAGAAGTGGCCAACGATATTCTACGTTGAGGGGTAGAGATGCTGTTCGATGTTGTGGATCGTCCGAGCACAGAACCCGTCCGGCTGCGTAATGGACCCTGGCTACTAGTCAAGGCCACCGGCGAGCTGGAGGTTAGAGATTGTGATAAAACTGGAGCTGCCTCCCCTTCGTTCCATTGCAAGTGTAAGATAACGGATTTCGTCGCGCACTGTTGCAGATTTATTTGTTAGGGCAAATTAAAAGCGCTTGCTAAACGATCAACCGTACCGTCATCTGAGTGCCTTTGGCAGCAAACCATCTGTTAACAATATCAGTAACTATATGACAATATAAAGGTCTAACATACTGAAGCATGTTATTTGGTGCAGAGCCGACGTTGAAGAGTTTCGAGTTCAGCACAGGATCGCCTCCTCCCAGTTCTGACAGCTTGAACTGTGAAATCATTTCACGGCGTTCTGGAAGTCTCTATCAAATTCTGTCCCTCCGACAAAATGCCACCACACTCACTGATAGAAAAGACCCGAACTATTCCATCAATGGTTACACTGACCACCCTCTCGCCCTCATCGTTTGCTCCATTTCCAGGGTCGCCAGCGATAAGCTGAACACCGATGTTGATCGTGGTCTGTTGCCCGAAACGAACAATTTTTGTGCCTGCTCGCCAGTCCCAGCAGACGAGAGCTTTGTCAGCCCCTGCAGAGACAAGGTTCTTTGATGATAACGCAACGGCGCGGATACCGTTGAGGTGACCTGCGAGTTGCTGCAAAGGGGTAAAGGTCACTGACGAGAAGAGATGAACTCGGCTGTTGAACAAAATCAGCATAATATCAGGGAATTCTGAAGAAGATAACATACCCCACGTCGTGGAAGCCGACCACGAAAACCTCTGCACATAACTAATCAGAGAAAGTTCCAAAGAAAACGAAATTACTTATGGCTTACCTTCCTCTGCCAAAAAGTCAACACAGCTGACAGGTTTCTTGACCTGCAAACATTTCTTCATCTCTCCAGTCTCAATATCCCAGAAGCGAATCGTTTCATCGTAACTCCCGCTGATGAGGCGTTTGCCACGTAACAACAGCGTCGTGCAAAAGTTTGTGTGTCCATTCAAGAACCTGATGGTCTGAGGAAGCGCATTGCGGAAATTGGACTCGCGATGATGTAAAGAGCGGTATAGAGGTTCCCTGTGAGTAACAGCAAGTCAAAAAGTTGTATCAAATATGTAAATAAATGCGCGGTTGAGGCATACGTACCAGCCTTCTGGTTTGGCTGGAGGCACAACAGGAGATGGGTCGTGTTCGGTGATCCTGAGGCAGTGGTATTTCCATAAGGCAGGGTGATGAACGGCTTCTTGCCATTTCTTGGACACCTATAGGCGGTCGGTCATAACAGTGAGCGATTTTTCTTATGGTCGAGATTTGCTTACAGGTTCAATGGCGAGTAGCTGTTTTACGGAAAGATTTTTGAGGACCTTGAAAGCCAGGTCTGGAGAAAGTGTCCCAAGAATATCGAATGTTGACTTGGCATATTTCTCTAAAAGCAGAATTTGGAGACGTATGTCGCCAGGAAGGCAAGCTATCAAAAAGAGAATCAGCAAAACGAATGCAAAGTTTCACATAAGAAATATGAATCGCACAATCTAGAATTATAGCGATCCTAAAAAATAACATAGGAGTTAAGATCACGAAGTCAGCGAGCAGGAAGTTCAACCTTACAGTCGCATTCTTTCCTCCCTTCCCAACCCTCGTAGGGCCTTTCTCACCTCAAGCTCGTTAAACTGGCCTTTACCATCACCCCTCAACGCCTTGGAAAGATCTCCTGCATCGTCATATTCTTCATCATCTCTATATCCACTCCAATATCCTTTGCGTTTCTTTCCACCGCAAACGCATAGTCCGACATCGTCCGCATCGGCAAGTAGCTGGTTGACATGAGTCACGCCAGCACCAGACGCCCCAGATTCACGGAGGACCCGTACTTGAGCTTGAAGAGCATGTAGTTGTGCGGCCGTGGAAGCTTGTGCACGTTCAAGCAGTCGTTTATAATGCAGTATTTTCCGAGTATGCATTTGCAGGATGTTCTGAAGAGCTGTATCCATCTGAGCAATCATTGCTATCAGCCTTTTGGATTTTGTACCAATTTAATAAAACGTACCTCTTCGTCGACATCGCCATCATTTACATCCGTGACCATCTCAAGAGACATATCGTCGCCATCCCAAAAGGCATTTCCAAGCCCATCGTCAGTCGCAACGGCCGTTCCAGTGCCGATGCTAGAGACCTTCCCGTTCCCAAACGTCAAAGTATCATCCAAAAGCGCTTGATGATGAGGAGAAGACCAGACGTCAGAATCTCTACTTTCAGTTTGTTGCACCTTCTTAGGGGTGGACTTAGGAGTGGCTTTTGGAGTGGCGGAGGACTGTTTAGATGGACTATTTCCGAGGGAGAATTTTGGAGGGGTGGCGCGGGGTGTGCCTGATACTTTGGCGGGTCTTTGTGGGCTTGGTGAGGTTAGGTTGATAGAGGGGGAAGCTGAGAGGAGAGAGCTTGAAGACGGGGACTTCGAAAGCGAGCTTGTAGACAAAGTAGGTACGTGATTGGCTGATGTACGACGAGGTGGCGTCATGGACGTAATTCGCGCTCTAGGCCGGCTGACGGAAAATGTGTCCTCTTGTTGGAGTTTGGTGGTTTTTGGAGATTGAATTGGCGAGGATGTCATGTACATCGATGTAGAACGAGCCATCCTCATCGAACCTGTCACAGATGACGGAGTCGATTGCTCGTTCATTCTGCGAGGTGTCGCTCCTCCACTTTGGGAGGTCGAATTTCCTGGATCCAGTCGAGGAAATGCGGGGACGGGTGCTGAGATACGCTTGCTGTTTCCGAGTGATGGTATAGAGCTGGCCATGCGCTTCGCGGTGACAGACGGTACAGGAACAGGTGTTGCATTGGGCGAGCGCGATGGTGTTCCTACTTTGCTGGGACGAATTGTGCTAGTACCGCTGGTCATTGATGCGTTAGAAACAGCTCTGGGTTTTGATAGGCTATTGGAGGACATTGACGAGCCCAATATCGACGATCGTCGCGTTGTCTGAGAGAAACGCGTCGAGGATTCCGATGGCGCCGTCGAGGGTTTTGAAGCCATGGCCGATGACTTTAGTCAAACTCTCAGGAAGACCTAGGCTTTCTACGCCCAATACATAAAAAGAAGAAATGGCGGTCCTTCGACGCGGTTGTTGCGCGGTTGACGACCAGCTGACGACACGCTAACTACTAGCACGAGCATTGACAAATACACAAAATTAGATTCAAGCTGATACAAGCAGATGAAAACGGGATACCTCGTATTCTCGCAGCCCAGATTTCGATTGGGTTTATTGAGAACAACGATGGGCGGGGGTCAACGTTTCAACGCTGGTATAGCGTTGCAGGCTTCAAAGTTCGGCTGATCAGATCGTGAACAGGCGTTGTTTGGCAAAGGTCGCGTCAACAAACAACGCCACGATGCGCATCTCTCTTAGGAGTTTTTTTTCGTCGAACCATCTCGTCCGTATACACTCGACACCTTTTTGGCTAGCCTTAGGGATCGACAGGTTATTTTTCACATCTTCAGGGAACCAGAATCGGGTAGCAGGCACCTATGTTCATTATGTAGCCACTCTTGAGTCTTGCGTCTTCCATCCTCGAGTCGCCTCTCTCGCAGTCTCTCCGAGCTCAGGCTTTAAACGGTCTCCAAGGATACACCTTTAGACATCTCCATATATCAACTGTGACACTGATCGCCATATAAAAGGAAAGCGTCCAAAAGATCTTTCGGCAACGAGCTGGTCTTGTTCCCCACTGAAGCGTCTTCTCTCGAATACTTTTGACTTCTTCGGTGGTTGATCCATTTGACTTAATTGTAGGCTGGCCCTCAACGAACTCATATATATATCCCACGATAGTGTCCCTGCTGAGTTTAAACGATGCCTTCCATGCACTGGACAGACGAACCTCTCTCTCCTGGAGCCAGCACTTTGGTACATTCAGAGCCAGAACACAGAGAGCACGTCTATATTCTTCGTATTATCCGTGCTAGGACTGCTGTATGGCTGTGCTCCTTCCTGATTCTCTTAATTTCGGCGTTCTTGGGCGTTGGTGGCAACTATTTGGTGAAGAAGCTTGGTCCGTAAACTATATTTATGTGCGCACTGCGCTTTCCTTTTGCTTGTTGACTGATATTGGGTCAGATCATGTAATAACGGATTATCAACGCCTGGTCATCTTCTTCCATATAATGAGCTTCACGTTTCTTGGGGTCTCAGGTATTGCTGGGTATGTCCTTTCCCACATTAGTCAGCTATTATCTTCCATATATGCTAAATAGAAATCAACTCATCAACTTGGCTCACTTCTCCAACAGAATCTGTGCTGCAATTACCAATACACATACCACCCGTCCGCAACTCTTTGCAGCCCTTCTTTGTGGTCATTTGATCTTCGGTGTAATCTCCGGCGCAATGTGCCTCCATATCATTTTCCAGAACACTACCTCCCTCGAGCGCGTGGCAAGTTGTTCTCGTTTAATCGCAACTGCGGCATGGAACAATTTGTGCCATAACGGAATGCTGGTCAAAGCGCTTTCATTGGGCACCTTTGAGTTTGCTTGGATGCTAGAAGTTTGTAAGTTGTCACTCATACGCCTCTGGTATCCTCTTGGATTCTCTGACAATGCCATGATAGTGTCAATATATGTGGCTATCAAGTATGCTTCCCAACTACGAGCCGAAAATAACCTCAAAACTGTCACATATCCGGTTTATTGAGGCAGGCGGCGGGGATTGGAAGAGAACAAACATCGTAATTCGTTGTGTAGATCAAAGGTGTGATGTGAGATCCTTAGCCTTTCTTTACATTCTTTCGGAAGGCCTGGACTGCATTCACCATGTTCAGTAACATATATTTAACGAAATTCAGGGCACTATCAATACAGGGACAAGGATATACATGTGACAATCAGACAGCATATTACCTAGGGAAGTCTCCTTCACGTATTCATAACCTTCTCCTCTCAGGGATTTTTTTGGGATTCAAGCCCCAGTCCAAGTGCGTCAAGGTCTAATGCCGTATTTGCAAACACATCGTTCTCATTCAAGTTAAATTCATTTTCGACTGGGCTGGAGGGTCGGGCAGGAGGTACCTGTACCTCTTCCTCTTCACATCCCGCGGTAAATATCGAGTTTGAAAAATCTCCCTGCCCTGCCAATGGACCAGTCGTTGGCTGCCCTATACTTTTTAGGAGATTCTCCATCCAATTCGGGTCATATCTTTTGTAGTAACTGTCTGGCCAGAGAGATATATCAGTGGGTAGTGTGTAGCCGTCTAGTGGCGCCGGTAGGAGACCGCTAACGTCCATAATGTAGAGGCGAAGTAGACCAGGTCGGTGGGCCATAGTAACTTCCGTCTTTTCTGGGCCGCAGGAAGGATTACGCCAATCCATAATTTCGTGAATTTCTGCCATTGTTTTACATTCCGCGGTTAATAATTTGAATGTTATGCAACCGCGAGTTCCTTTATGGTTCCGTTTGAAAATAGTCTCCTTCGCTCTGATTCTGATGAAAAATACATGAGTGTCTGCAGGTTTGCATTAATATACTTAGGTGGTGTATTTCGGGAGATAGAAAGCATTGACGCACTGACTCGTTCCTTTCCCCAGCGGAGATTGAGGGCGCTGATGGCAGGCAATTCTAGATGGGCTCCCAGAGTTTTACAAAATTTAGCGAATGCTTTGAAAGTTCTTTCAACCCGTGGTCCTAGGATATTCAAGGCAATCGCAATTCTTCTACTGGTTTCGCAATGTTCTTTATGTGAGCTCCAATGTGACCTCTGGCATTGTCTAGACTGAAACCAATACAGGCGTCACTACTTTCAGGAACAGTCGACTGGGAATTAATAATTACAACCTACGCAATATCGTACCTCCTTGCATCTCGCGCAAGTCAGTAGTAGGGGAATGTGTCGACGGCTGCAATTTTTTACCGATAGTGAACAATTATCGTTTTCGACGTGACTGAGACAGTTCTCGCACTGCTCGCAGCGCCGTCGTTGAGGTGTACCAAGGGTTACAGTTATGGGCATATCGTAGACGATTAGGATTATGGGGTGCTCGGGTGGTAAAAGAGGGAATTTAACAGCACTTAGATGCACTGAAGACTGTAATCGTTGCTTCTGGGATCTATCCACCATAGCAGCAGCAACAGCCTCCTTTTCTCTGCATGGTAATGCTAATGTGTGAAGATGCGATGACTCGTACTAGGATTTGACTAGGATGTCCGGAAATCACCCATCATCGCGATATAATTAGACCTTTAATCACTGCTTCACGTTCAGCCTTTGCATAGCAAAATGTTACACATGAGAGTTGATACACAGCAATGAATCGCATTACATAAAGCTTAGAGCTTAACTGCCTCTGTTTTTACCTAGAATCTAAGAAAGTATCGAACTTCATAATCACGGTAGTCCAGCTTTCCAAGCGAATCTTGTCTTCATGGGACCATCAATTACTTGAAGGATATTAGGAAAAGTACTATGAATTGATTGTAATGTTACAGTGCAACGAAAGAGGAAATGAAAGAATACTATGCTACATTGTATACTAACAAGGCGGATTCAATGCGCCAAACAGTCTGCCTATGATATGGTGATTTTTTTGGGCGCTAGGTCTGGTGTTGACTTGGGGAAGGTGATGGTGAGGATCCCATTGTTCATTGCAGCAGTAACCTGTTCATCCTGCAAAAATGTAAGCAACTGTCTCCAGATTAACAGAAGACACTGAAAAACGACATACCTTTACACCCTGGGGCAGTTGTAACGTCCTGGAGTATTTTCCAAATCGTCGCTCTCGGACAGCATAACCGTTCTCATCGTGCTCAGTGGACTGCTTCGTTTCAGCCGAGACCGTGAGCTTGCCGTTATGCATTTCGATTTGAATGTCATCCTTTGTTACTCCAGGAAATTCGAATGAAGCGGTGACGAGGTTCTTCTCGTTGTCCTCATGGAGGTCCATTCTAAAAAACGTATGTCAAAATCGGGTACTGAACACGTATAAAATCAAAGTAATACATACTTTGGCTTGAGCGACCTCACGGCGCCGTCAACGTTCTTCTGGCCACCATTGTTGGAGCTCTGTCTCTGCCGCAAAAAGGGCCCAGAGAATGCTTCCTCGAAAAAGCGGTCGATGTCGTAGTAAGGCTCATAGAAGAAAACGCTTGACATTTTGATGAGGGAAGGGGTAAAGTTGAAATTAGAAGATGTGATTGAGGTTTGAAGAGAGGATGGCAAGGGTTGTTATGACTTGGTGTTCTTTGGTGTGTTCTGAGGGATGCTCGGGCTGGATCCCCCTTTTATAATCGCAAGGTGCTTGCGTGCGTGGCCATGGTGAAGTCATCTTCTACAAAGTCGCTCGAGCATGCTAGAAATGCATCGGCAAATGCCAGCGCCTCCCAGAAATTTCGAGAAACGACGGGTTCACCGAGGCAATTTACGCAGTTCTACTTCTGAAAGTGAAAATGTCACTCATTATCGAAATCAATCAAATTTGGATCACCACTTACACTCAGAATCAGATATAAACACAATCTTAAGGGAAAAAGATGTTTCATAGACACTGATATGGATTTGGTATGGATTGGATGTCGGAAGTTGAACTTCTGCTGAAGTCTGACGTCAGCTCTTATCGGACTTTTAACGAGAGGTGGGAAGTGCGTTCAGGTTAATATCCATTATCCCACTTTCAGTAACTATTAGGTTCACAATCTGCTTAAAATATGTAACCGCACCCTGATTCTACCTCGAACAGTGAAAAAAATAAGTTCCATTCACAGTAGGACCACAATCGTACATGATGGATGCCGTTACCGGATCAACGGATGTCGAATACAGTATGACTAAGCAGTACTAAGTTATGTGCCCAAGTGACGCGCACGTCTTCAGCCGATATGTTTCCTTTATATACCCCACCCCCATTTTTCGCCTTCAAATTCCAGCTGGATACTTCTAGCAGGATTATAGAACTAAGTCATGCTCTCCTGTATACTCGGTAGACCCCGTAAACCAACTATGCGACACTGTCGAACATTTCTAACGAGAAGAACCGAAATTTCCAAACCACCGGAGTATTATGAAGGAAGGCTAGAAGGAACAGCTCCAGAGCATCAATGTTACATTTTTCTACACGCGTCGCAGTCTCCAGAACTATTTCCAAAGGTTCAGAAAACATCAGTATCCCTCGAGCTACAGGCGCGTGCAACGAGGTGGGGTGGTATCGTGAATTTCTCCTGGTTCAACGACGGATCAGCTCCACAGATGATCGAGAAAGGGCTACAACCAGCGACTGTATTTTCACGTCTAGGCGGAAAGCTTGAAATTCCCGATGTCTCGCTTGAGAACATTGACCAGGTCGAAGATACCATCAAGACACACCTCCAAGGGCCTTCACTGCTTACCGAGGGAGAGAAAGGGGGTTCAGATATACATATTTATGTATGTACTCATGGTGTCCGTGACTGTCGGTGTGGAGAGCGCGGAAAACAGGTGTATAATGCTTTGGTAAAAGCGGTGAACGATGCTCGGCAAAGGGAACCTATCGCTCGCAATATCAGGATTGGGGAAGTAGGCCATGTTGGTGGACACAAGTGAGCTTTGCAATTTTTCATTCACCTAACAAAAATAACGACTCCATATGCAGATATGCAGCGAACGTACTGATATACCCACAGGGTGAATGGTACGTCTTGCCTGTATATAACGTCAAATTGTCAAATTGAACGTGGTTCGAAGGCTTGGAATAGTCAAACCCGACGACGCTCCTTCACTCATTAATCAAGCACTCGAATCGCTTAGAAAGGGCGTTAAACCTTTGGATTCAACTGCTCCTCCAACATTTCTCTCTCATTGGCGGGGTAGAATGGGGCTTTCAAAAGAAGAGCAAAAAAATTTATGGGCCAAGCACGCAGGTATAGAAGATAATCATGTGGCCGAGAAAGAACTACGACCAATCCCCAGATCATAATTATTGAGCGTGCAATCGCATTCAACTCCCTCCTCCTTTATACTATGCGATATTTAGAGATTATGCCGGTTGCATTGGACGCTCCATGAATCTTCTTCCCGTAGAAGATACCAAACCACGCACTACAATTACTCAACCCATCACGGTCATGATCATAAAGTATGGGAGTGATCACCTAATACTCTCGTTGGCCAGTCGTTTTTCCAGTCTAGACGAACCTCATCCAAGGACGGCCAAGGGCAAACTATACCAATTCAGCATCTTTCAAAAGCCATCAAGTCTTTATAGCTTTCTAGCTTCAACAGTCTAACATCATGTATATCCACAGACGAAGAGCACGGACTGTTCAATTTATTTTTAGCGTCAGGGGCTAATACCAACGATTCGTCCGTGGTTCTTCAAAATCTGTAAACAATCGTGACAAGAAGGATTGAGTTAAATCAAGATTTAAAGTCACTCGAGAACCGAACTGTGAACGTTGAACTCTTTGCAACTTTTTCACTTGATTCCGTGGTAATAGCACGTCATCAAATTTCTGACTCGTTCCAGAAAAGGTCCGACGCTCGAATATATAAATCGACGTTCAACTGTGCTAACACTGCTGGCAGCTATCCGTATATGACGAAAATATACGAATTAGAAACATGTTTCGTGTTTAAAAATTGATATTTTGTTGCCAAATATGTTTTATATATTGCCTCAAAAAAAGTATCATATACAAAATGTATTTTCAACCTATAATTTTCGACTTTACTGGTGATATTTTGTACTAATATATGTAATAGTATATAAAAAGAATATTGATTCGTATTTTTTAGATAAATTCGTGACGCTTTTGTCACAACTTTTAAATTAGATATACGTTATGTTTCTGTCAAGTATTTTGGAGAATTTTCAATCATATATTCTGCCGATATTTTTTGTGCAAAAGAATATTTTCAAATTCATAAAATGTATTATATATAAGTCACTTAGTGAGTCACTCAACAGTAAGTGACTCACTGAGAAGTGACCGCTTATTAATCAATGCCAAGGTATAGTGAGTGGTGAGTCGCTTTTTCAGTGAGTTTCGTAGCGACATAACACAATCTGAGTGTATCCATTTCAACTCCTTATCATTGTCTTAAAGGTCTACGTGTATCTATTTTCCTTTTTCTTGAAGTCGAAGGTAACGTTTTCACTAAGTACATAGCATATAACTTGATTTTTTGACTTCCGGTAAACAGTGGAAGGAGATGGATTTATAACTTTTCTTGTACAGTGATATTTTGCTAACACTGGCACTCTCAGCTATACAATGTGGATTGATTTGAAGGGACACGTTTCTTCAGAATAGTGCGTGATACAATTTATTGTCATCCCGCAGGCCCCCGTATTTGTTATGAGTGAGTCTCTTTTTTGTTTGTGCTTCAAAATAAACGTCCAAAGCTACACCCTACAGACCCGCTCTATATTTTAGTGCATGAACTCATCACCACCCATACCGCACCCAAACGCCAATGCATTCTCGTGGTATGTCAATTGTATGCGCGCACCCAGGGAGGTCCAGCAACACGAGCTCAGCAAGCAAGCCGGAAAAGTATGGAAAAGCATGTCCGACGAGGAGAAAAAACCATTCTATCTTGTCTGCAACGGCTTGCAGTTTTGCTCATTCGTGAATTTTTTGTCTGTGCAATTCTGCAGCGACCGTCTGACACCGTCCCTTCTGTCGCACTTTGACTCACCTTTGTTCTTTGTCGCCATCTTTGGGATTGTCTTCTTGTGTGCCGCTACTGGCCTTTCGATTCCAGTTGACGACGATATCCAAAACGCTCTTCAGCCTCAATACAAATTGGGGTGGTAGACTGGGGAGCCTCATTTGCACTGGTACACATACATACATAACCGATCATAACTGTGGATATTTCACCGTCTACGTCCCCTTTCACACCCGGTACACCTACCCGCCAGGAGCGCCATATCATTCCAGTACTATTAACACATCGCGGGCGTCCACACAAAATTGTAGACGCTCACCGTTTCCGCATCGACGGCTACTTCAATCCTTTAACCTAACCCCACATAGTTGATACTCTAATGGCTCCTCGACTCCGGGTCCTTGCAGGTACATCTCCTTCCTCGATGGTTCCCATAACACACCTCGTCAACACTCCACATTCACACCCTATCCGCTCCGATTTGTTTGAAGGTGAATTGGTAGCGCAGATTCAGGGCATGACGGACGAACAGGGAAAAGTACACGAGTCTGAATATTTCAAGAGAGAAGATCGCGGCGGTGTTACATGGAGTATCGTTGTCCGAGGTGAGTTTGGTTTGCCTATTTTTGGTATTTCGAATTTGCACGATGTTCGAGTCGCGAGAAGGGGAAGGGTTATTCGTGTGATTCCGTGTGCTGACTTTCGGTGTTATTTTACGTTGGGTGGTGTGAAGGCCGGTTCCTCGTACTCTATTCAGCGGACGACATTTTATTCGGAAACACATTCGATAGGCCTCTCAAATTACCATGGGGAACAAGCGCGGTACTTAAATTCATGCAGTACGCTCATTTTATTTTTCTCTCCATCTCTCTCCATCTCTATATTTTTAACTTCAACTGATCTCCATTTCTATAGCTACATCGACCCAACTCTCAAACACGACCTCACATCTTCCACCAAGCCATGGGCACTTTCACCACTAATATCGACCATGCCTCATTTCATGCACACGAGGATTCCACCTTCTTCCTCCTCATGTATGCTACCCCCCTTCTCAGCAAACCAGTCCATCCAAGACAGGAACTCTGGGCTGTACCTTGCCCTCTCTGATGAGCTTGATGAGGGAGATTCTGCATCCAGCTCATCAGGAACATCATTCCGCTCTGCGTCCTCCTCCTCCGACAACGTTGCACCGGTAAGCCCGAGTCCCCTATCGACCGCCAGATCCAGCTCGAAGGGATCCTCAACCGGCGGCTTGAGCTTCTCTGTCAAATCCGCCATGCGCAAAGTCAAACCAAAGCGTGCGCGGAGTACGCTTAGCACCGGCTCTTCTTCGTCGTCCGAGCAAGGAGAACGCCATATGAAGCGTGAGCGGAAACTGCAGACGCTTTAGACAGCGTCGCAGCGGCGCAGCTACTTTGCGCAAAAAGCCCGCCGGCAGGTCTTCGGCCCGGAGGATGTGATCACGACCGATTTTTGTTATGGGTTTATCAGTTTTGCGCCGACGTTAGCTCCTGCAACTGCCCGGGGGATTGTCTTTTGACTTGATGAAGTATTGGGATGGACAGCCGGTTCGGTTTGTTTGTTGTGAGCGGGTGCGGAAGGAGGAAGGAGGAGAAGATAGGAACGGAAAGGAGCCATGGGGAAGGATGTTTTGGTGTGTAGCTATCGAGATTGTGGATGAGGATGAGGATGTTAATTGAGCTGGGTGGACTAGTCTTGGATTCAAACATCTTATAACATTTGTAAGGGACACTGTCGGACTTATTGGATAAAAAATCTATTAATATACCCCCAAACTTGCGGTCCCAGGTAACTTTTGAAAGTTTCAAACGGAATGTCGTAGAACTCGGAAAATGAAATTTGGATAAACTGTCATTTAATTGTTAATCTGGATTGGCAAATATCTCTACACAAACTACCCTGATGTTTGAAGCCCACATGACTCGGGCAAAGCTAAATGGTCGAAGTCGCCAATCATATACAGGTTTAGGGTTGTTGCCCGGTTTCACTGTGTTCGAGGTCACCATTTCAAAGTCAAGCGTAAGGAAATAGCTCAGATTTTCTTCTTCAATTGTGACTTATGTAGTAAACTTGGATTATTTGATTTTCAAATAGGATACCCGACGAAACCATGGGCCTGCAAAACGTCAAGCACAATAAATGTCCACCTGATAATGTGGTTCTTCAATTCAAAGCATTGCGTCAGGCGTCATAAATACAAATTCAAACGATAAACGCCCAAGTAAAGCGTCTTAAAGCTAAATTAGCCGAACTCGAGGGAATTCTGCACATTATTTTCGAGCAATGCTTGACCGCGACTTGTTTCTAATACATTGTTTCAATGAAATAGAGCGTTTTTTCTTTAATGTTGAATTCCATTTATCTGTAAAACCATATGCTATCTGATATGTAGTTTCTATTCTTTTCAGAATAAATGATGGCTATTAGTCCTTTAGTACAGGGGTGGACGCCATAACTTGGGACAGTCCTTCGGGTCCAGAGGATATGGTACAACTCTTGAAAACTATAAAATTGCGGTCAACGCTACTCTCTCCTTATTCCAGTATCCCAAGGTCTTCCAGCGCTCTTTCAATCATTACACTCCTTGACACCGTACTTGATCAGCAATATGTTTAAACATTCCTTTTTCACCTTGTCGCTCTATATTCTTCAAATACTGAGTGCTGGAGTCATCCAAGCACTCGGCGCTCCAAATATTCTTCGGGGTAGAACAGCCGAACGTGCAAAAGATATGATATGAACTGGGAAAAGCATAAACACCGTTGCTGACGGTAGATTCTATTTTCAAGTACCGGCCTCCAACAAAGTAGGAGGAGGAGGATATGACGACGAGTCTTCTGCCTCGCCTCCATGTCATAAATTCTCATGGCGTCCCATCGTCGAACAGAGAGATGACTCAAAAGGCAACGCTGCACTCAAAAGTACGCTCAACGATGTAGGAATTATGGATGGAATGTCTCTTATGCCGCGGATGACACGTCAGAAGAACATTGAGTCTAAGCGTAGAAAATATCGTCACCCCGGCAAGAAAGGCGACGGCTCGGAGCCTGACGACCAAAAACCGGACTTGAAACCTTGGAGGCATAAGGATAAGAAGTATGGAAACGAGAAGCCTGAGGAAAAGAATGCTGTTCTTTTTGACGTCCAAGTGACCAGAGAACAAGCACATTAAGACTCCCAGGAACCTGCTACCACAACAAAGCAGCCGGCTTCTGGAGGTTGTTTTATCCAGGATGTGGTAGAAGTAGAAACTGGAGCGGATGGAGGCGACGGTGGGACGTACATCAACATTAACTGTATTCATTCGCTAGGTATTTCTCGATCTAGTGTTTCATTCTTTCTACCCGTAGTCCTTTAGGCTTTGATCTGGTCATCTTTTGTTCGTATGTGGTAAATTACACGCTCGTTTTGTTTTGATATTCAATGGTTTCGTCGATTGTATGAATTTCATTAATTATATACTTGGTTTTCACCTTACGGTCTTGTCTTTTTTTGTGAACGAATTCGCCTATGTGCCACACAGCCGTTGAGCTGCGGAGGAGTGGGATTGAAGGGGGTAAATGGCCAATGGCATCAATAGCTAGATAACTGATCTGTGACGACGGCTTCTTACTTACCTTGGTCGGGTGGGTATTGAGGTCGTAAATGACAACAGGCTCAAGACGGCATGGAAGGATTGTTGAGCCGCATAGCCCTTCAACTCGTTTTGATGTTATGATATAATTTTACTGGGTTATAGGTGCAGAATGGAAGAGAAATAGGTGGGGCAGGCAAAGGGTTGATGCAGGTCCAAGGTATGTCCATTGAGCTATAATTCAATTTGTGCAATGGCGATTGGATGAACCAGAAGCCCTTTTACGCAGGAAACTTGTTCATTCACTGGTCATATCCCTGGAGATGCGGTATGTTGATTGTACTAGGCTTGGAAGTGTTCCGATGAATGCACGACTCTGCCCGTCATTATCTGGGTGATGTCACCAAAAGGCGGGGAGGATCCATGCGCGAGCACTGTGTTTTCTGGAGGAGAAAGACATAAAACATATGAAACGCAGTTGTTGTTAAAGTAGTGGTTGCGGGCGAAATGGCAGGAAAGGGAAGTCGGCGTTGACTGAGTTTCAAAATGGAAAATGCGCGTTGGGCACAAGTCCTCTCTGATCGGGGCCATCACCGGCTGTGTTTTGTATTTTGTATGTTAGAGAAAGGACGCCCGCTTCTCACCCTGGATCCGTGCCGATTCTGCAATAATTGCTCGGAATTGTACTTTTGTGCGTCCTTTTGCTTCAAGACCCTGCTTATATCTTGAAGCTGACCGACCACCACCGCAAAGACCGCGTAACGAGCGTTCGTTTTCTCCTTTTCTTTCATCTCAACCAGCGACCCACCTTTCGCCCACCGATTATCACACGTCTTTGTCATTCTGCGCGGTTGAGTCAGCGGAGGAGGCACAGTCGGCGTCCCCACACGGGCTACAAGGTGAGTTGAACCTTGGTTCACACATTGCGTTCTGCAAGTACTGTATTCAAGTGCTCCAGGTTTGGTTTCCAGTGCTAATTTTGCTTTAATCCAATCAGTTTATTTTCGACAGAGACAAAGTCCGCGCGGGTGCCCTATCTGCGCCAACCTCGAGGCGTGCTTGTTCTAAACCAATTCTGAACTGCCATATACATTCCTGATCCCCCATTCCCCCGATTCCCACATTACATCGTGAGCTCCCCGGCTTCGCTGCACCTGCATTCAGAAAGCAGTTGATTGTTTCATTTGCGTCATTCGGCTTGCTTTGGCCTTTTGACTGCTTTCGTCTTGAACGTCGAAACAAACAACAATCGCTCAAACGAGCCCACGACCCCCTTCAACATAACCTGTACATGGAGGTCTCAGCGATACAGCCTGTGGTGTCGCCTGTGCCTAGCGCTCATAACGGACGCTCTCAGAACAAGGTCAGTCACTTTTTCCCAACCGTTATTTGCACATGCACCGATCGTTGCGTTCAACTTTGTCTTTGTACTTACTCTTTATAACTGCTATGTTGCTTGTGTAGACCCGTGGCTGCAGCACACATACGAACAAGCTTTCCTTTTCCCAAACGATCTCGTCACTCAAGGGCATCATTCGGATACCGAACCGCAGGAAGCTTTCCACACCCCGCATTCACTTCCACTCTCAGTCGCAAGATGATGCGGACAGCACCAAGTCCACCTCCAACCCCCATTTCACCTCCAGACCGCGGCCCACGCACGGCCTCTCGCACTCGCTCGACACGCAGGCCCATCTGCACTCGCGCATGCGGAGCACGGGTACTGCTGCGTCCAACGGGAGTGGAAATATCGACGGCATTATCTCTGATACTGAAGACTACGATAAACAACAAAGGCGGAGGAGCAACATCAAGAATGACCCGTATGCGCAGTTCTCGCGCACGGCAGAGGGCCTGAACTATACTTACAAGCCATATATGTCCCAGCCAATGCTTGGCGCTGAGCTCTCCCGGGGCACTGGTGGGGATGAGTTGGTCACTGGTTATGATTCAGAGTCTGGCTCTGCTTCTGGGTCGGGATATGGAGGGGGTGGTCGTTCGCCTGTTGGGACAGGTGAGGGTGGAGGGAGGACTCCCTTAGAGTTTTACTAGCGCTGCCATCCCCATCGCCCTCTCCGACTCCAGTCTTATTGTCATCTCCTCCTGCTATACTCCCGGCGACGGAGGTAGCCTTTTCTTTGGGTGGAAAAGTGGAAGATACGTTAATCCAAGTGCAGCACGGCGATCAGGGAGATGAGGGGGAGAAGGAGGGGGATATTAATGATCTCTATGATGGCAAAGCTGGAGGTTCTCTTAACAACGCCGCACCTAGCGACACGAACACGGACACGAACACAAACACGAACATTGGTACTACTGCTAATACTGCACAATCTACAACTCTAGCTCAAATTTCATCGTCTACATTTACACCTACGTCAACTATTCAAACTAATTCACATGCCCGCTCCAACTCACCCTTGCCATTATTACCTCTACCTGATGGACCCTCTTCGTTGACATCTGCGTCTACATCCGGGGCAGCATTGCGCCCGCGTAGCAGCAACGGCAGCGGTAGAACACCTGCACCCAGACGTGCGTTACCGCCTCCGCCACCTGAATCACCAATATCTGCATCTTCTTCTGCGTCAGCCGCCCTCTTTGTTGCTCATTTTAACAGGAATTCCACAACGTTAAACAAAAGCCACCTTTCCATTCAATGCCCATCTCGATTACGTCCCCAGTCAGGCCGCCTACCTACAACACGCCCATGATCTCTTATTACTTCGTATATACCGATCCTTCCTTGCACTTCCGACGGATTGTTCAGCCAGAGTCCAGAAATCATGTAATTCGGCCTATCAGCTTTCTTCTCTAGGCAACATACAAAACTGGCCACCCAACACCGTCTTCTTCGACTTGCGATAATCCTTACCCCCGTGCCGACTATCTGGCACTAATGAAGCACACCATCTCAGAGCGAAAGCTTGAAGGAAAAAACTTGATGCAGCAGTATCGAGGTGCTTGTCGAGACAGCTATGAACTTTGTTGGGAAAGATGACGCACAGATCTCGAAGATCACTCCAGCCAATGTGCGTCAACATTCTTCATCTTCAATGGAAGCCAGCTGGATGCAAACATGATGGGTGTTATACAATACCAGTGTTAATTTGGGATGTCACTAGTACCCGACGTTGTGAGGAAATGCCTGAGTCCCAGAGAAATGCTCGACTCCACCTCATGGGCGGCATCTTGTGCGTGTTCCTCCTTTTATTACCCATCCACTGACAATGCCATAATAGTAAACCAGGAAAACCTGAAGAATGAGAGCAAATTGATTGTGCGTGAGATCATTGTCGAGCGCCCCCTTCGGTGAGTTTCCTTTTTTTCTCAACAAAAAACCCCTCCGACACAGCCAATGAATTTTTAGTGTATTTGTTCTCACTCCTCATTCCCGATATCCATCCAGTTGTGATTGTAATGATCTCGACATAATCCTCCACCTCTCCGTCTGCCATCCACACCATTAAACATTTCAATTACTCTTTCAACTTCCTCAGGCGTCGAGATGATTCCCCTCCGTTGGAACCAAACTTGTGAAACAATGGAGAAATTTGCCTGCGGGCATTACGCGTCGGGTGACAACAAAAAGAAGTACGCGCAAGTTGGGCGGATTCCAATGGCGACACATCGATGATTCGCTTGTGTTCAAGGGTGTGCTGTTCAACAAGGACATCCACCTGCATATGCAGCGTAAACTCAGCTTTCAAATCCCGCCATTGTACATTACCGACTGCTCAACGACCGCTATACGGCGCATGCACTCATTCCAATCTAGGGCAATGGCGGGATTAGTGCCAAGGCCAAGGCGGGACCCCCACGTGTGATTGTGGTGACGTGACTACCCGTTCCAACGCGTCAGCACCCTTGTCGCCACCTGTCTCTCACCCCTCATCGAGTGCTCTCTGTTGCCGCTTTTTCGACGCCATCCACCAGCCACATTCCTATCGCAAGGAGTGACAACTCGGAGGATAGATAGGCAAGCATTGGGAAAAGGTATCATATTGGGTTCTGGGTGCGTCACTACTCTTCTTTTTGAATGTCCCCACCCTTTCTCGCAATGGCAGCCTAGAAATACTCATGCCTGGGCATACACTGGGCTGCTCATGCTTCCCTTTTGACAATCACATTGCTCTTATTACTCTTCTGGGGTCACCTTTGTTCGCATTTACATTATCACTACAGGTATGAATACACATTGTCGACTGGGGGCGCCCAGATGCAAATTAGTCTAGTAAACTACTGGGTTCAATAGGTTGTAAATCATCAGTATCGAGATCACCCGATGTAGCCTTTTCGTTTCCCCAATTGACCCACGTTTCAACATCTTTCCAATTCTCTTTAAAACGGTCCCGCAAGCCTTATCTCAGTGCTGCTTGACGTTGGCAATAAGCACTCATTCCTTCCATAGTAACGGAATCGACGTGATCCAGTTTTTGTCCATGGCCTTTCCACCAGTCGGCCTGCCATTCCAGGAATGCCGGCGTATGTCTCATTTCTTCTTGAATCAGAGTAATCTCTTCACTCCAGCGCATTGCGCGTGCGCAATTTTTACACATTCGATACAAAGAGCTTGGAAAGGCAAATATCAGACCCGCCTGAATCACTAGAAAATTACACACCTTCATGGATGCGCTCACCTTTGTCCTCAATCGCGGAAACATTCTCAGCAAGCCGATTGGGTATCCACTTTTGTTCTGTGCTTTCGTGCTCGCAATTTTGAGATGCAAGTCCTTTCATCTTGGATTGTAATCTAGAATTATGTTGGAATCGTTCAATACCGGTACAATATAATCTATCTCTTTTTCCAACCAATACACACTTCAACGTTACAAACTTCTATAAGAGCCGCTGATGTTAATCTACATCATCGTAGTCAATCCCTTGTTTGTTTCAATAACCGTCGAAAATTCTCCAATAATTGCCGCCAACGTACGATACCTTGCTAGAACATCGATTGCCTCGGGGGTTTGGTGCGACAAGATGTCACATTGATCAACGTGCGTAGCATCGGAAATCTGGGCGATTAGCCTTGTAATAAAATCCTCGACTAATCGTTCTCTAGATTGTTGGGCTTCGGACTGGCGCAATTCGCAAGCAAGGGTGCCTGAAATACAGCCTTGGTTAGCCGGAGTCTGAGCAGTAACCTCACACTCACTGGCCAGAGCATTTTGTGCATAAGCAAGGTCTTCGTCGAGCTGCTCACGAGCTGCTCCCTCATATTCCAAGAGAATTTCCAGCTCATTTAGGGTTTTAGTCCGCTCTTCAAGGGTCCTCTGCGCTGCAATCGCCTCGTCGTGCATTATACAAAGCTTTGCCTCGGACCTTTGGTAATCAAGAAGAATAGACTGGACGTCTTTCCAATAGGTAGCCTTTGTCGCATCTAGCTCAGTCGACAATTTATGGATAATTGTTTGAAAGTATTGATTCTGGGAGTCTGATGCATCTTGCGCCTGTTGGAATTCGGAGAGCAGTGTTGCATAGTCTAGCATGGAAGAAGTGAGCATCATCTTTGTCTCGTTCAATTCCTTTCTCTCAATTTCACGGTAATGATTAATAGCATTAATATGCTTCTCGTAGTCGCGTCTTATGTCTTGAAGGCCAGCACACGGCCCATTATGCATGTCTCGACAACTGACATGTAGTTGGTTTAATTCATTAATCTGGGACTAAACACGTCAACAGTGAGAACACAGAGGAAGGCAGAGAATTTTCTTACCTCTGTCTCCGGGATTAGGTCCGCCTGCTTATGCGATACTGACTGTACACTATCGGGCACTTGGTGGTCAAGTAACATCCGACTGTCGTTCTGCAATCAAACAGCCGCCACAAATATAACGAGTCAGATATCAACACATATCTTGGGAATACACGGACCAGGGAAACTTATTTGTTTCTCAACAGATTGACCAACAAGATATGTGGCCGCAGACTGGGTCCGGTGCATCTGAGACGCGTCCCTGTCCTCCAATCTTTTATTGGGTCTGTAACTCTATAGTGGTTAAATCAGAAAGATATAATGGCGCAGACAAACAGCATTTACTCGCCTTTGCGCGCTTAGAACGACGTAACTGTATTTAACGCGTCAGAATTTAACGTATTTTAACACAAAACGGACTTAACGCGTGTCTGCGGTCCTAACAACTTTGGAGACTGTGAGGGGGAGAAATCTGCGCCGTAAGACGTCGAAAGAGGATTTCGATTGACGCTGTGTGACATATTGAGGCAGAAGGCAGATAACAGGAGTTTTCTATCACGCGAATAAAAATCGAGTATGGTTGGGTGAGGTTCGGTGAGGAGGCGCCTAGCTCGATTTTATATTTAGATGACGAATTTCCATAGATGGAAAAAGCGTCTGGTCAAAGCGATTCATAGTGATACCCCGTTGATTTGCGTGAATTGCGTATGCTCTGAATGGAAGGCATTGTATGCTCTTGAAAGGCTTCAAGTTAGAAGTCGCGTCACAGTGCCGAGTGGCAATTTCACAGGTACGTGGACGGTTTTGGAACAAGGTTGGTTGTTTGGTCAATTATTAAATCTTGTTTCTGCGGTCACTTACTTCGATAAAGTGAGTCGTTGTCAGCTTTAGTTGTGCCTCTTCCCCGAGCAGTCGATCGGCTTTTCCAGGTACATTTCAGAGTGTGATATAAACCTAACGATGCGCCCTAATTAACAAGATTTTCAACTGTTGTATTCGAGGGTACCTGGATCTAGATACGCCCCCATGGCACTTCATTTTCTTAATTGAACATCAGTGATTGTGACACACTTATAAGTCGCTTATTAGGAAACATCATTCTTGGCAGTAGAACGGCTGACTGACCATGAGCTAGACATATTTAGATATTCATTTTAATCCTGAGAAATGTCTGACTGACTTGAAATTTGAGTCTGAACATATTACATAGTTGCACAGTAAATAACAAGCAATATTTAAATATATACACACTTCCTTCTTCCTTCGACTTCCCTCCCTTGAAAGAATACATCAACAAAGTGAAAGCAGCGCGCCGGTGCCAACAATCTGTGGAGTCAGTTGGGGTTGTTTGGCGTCGCTAATTTACAACATTCCTCCACAACGTGCTTTGTTTGATGGTAGTTTATAGCTAGCCTCTATTCGCAAACGTTTTGCTGATTAACAAAATGATGCTAACCTAATCGCTTTGTTTGTGAGATTTTGATTGCAACATTTTATCCATATAGAGTTATATTAGAGAGTTCGGAGCCCAAGCCCGTGTACATACGTACAATCTAGCTACGTAACCTTGAAGGAAAAAATCGAGACGTCATTGATAACCATGGAATCATTGAATTTAGATAAGTAGAACTGTGAGGCCAGCAGCGAGGGTGGCGCTGATAATGGTGTTGGAGGTTGCACTGTGAAAAGTTGCTGCAGCAGAGCTGGATAAAATTGCGCTCGATATGGATGAAGAGGGTGTGCTTGTTGGGTTGGTCACTGACGAGGTAAGAGTAACGCCCTGCAAAGACAAGACGACAGTGTCTCAGTCAGCGCAAAAACCAAAAAATATTAAGAGTAACACGTACAACTTTGAGGCACAGACTGCGCGAGAACGCGAGCGCATCTTCAAGGCTCTGACCGGAACAGGCCTGGTAAATACACAGAGTCGTGTTGTTCACGAAAGTAGGGTCTGTACAAAGACAATGTGTATCGGTCATAGTTATACATTTTCCGACGTCGGCATTGGTCACGCAAGGAATGGAGCATGCTGGTGCATCAAAATTGAAGCATCCCATATGATATTTGTATGTGTTAGCAATGAACAAATAAGGTGAGGAGATAGGGACTCACGGGGATAGCCGTCCCTCTGCACGATGGAGTTTGCACCGACAGTTACATATACCAAGGCCAGAAATGTGGAGAGACGCATTTCAAAAACGTATGCGAGAAACGACCCGGAAAGTAGATGAAATTAGTAAAAAAACACAGAGGCGAACTCGAAGGCAACAGCATCTATCAGACAAAGTCGCGCGCTTTACTTATACCTACATCCTGCAAGCTCATGAATCGCAGATCTTTAGATATGTACAGGGCGGAATACAGATGCCATGATGTAGAAAACGCATATCAAGATTCACCGTACCTGCTGAGATGTGCATATGACACATCGTAAACTGTATGATGTTAGACCAAATCTCAGATCTCAGATGTACCTTTACGGTTTTGATGATTCGGTTCCAACTAAGCGCGCCAAATTTGGCATACCAGGCATACCGTATGTCTATTGACTGGTCAAGTGCTTATAATCCGAAATTTGACGTTCCTTGCAATTGTAGTGCTGCAGTTCAACAACATTTTTACTTCTTGAATTACTTCTTGAATAATGAAATCGTCGACAGGACGTTAGGCCAAGATGTACAGAAGCCATACCTACTACTTATATGTGGAAATAATGCTTTACATGGAGTCAAACGCCCATGTCTGAAGAAAAGGTCCCTCCCGAGATCCAAACTTGTATTATTGACGCCATCGCCGCTTATAGCGACCAGTTTGTCCTCAAGCCGGAATGCGCGGAAACGTTGCGCACATGCCTCAAAGTCTCGCCTAGCTTCAGGTGGAGCGCGAAGCAGCACCTTTTCAGAACTGTTCGCCTTTCGGGGGACAATGAAGAGATGTTTCTCTCAAGAATTAAACACCTTCGAAGTCTTATTGATCTCCCAGACGTGAAACTCGGCATACTCAGCCACATTCAAAGTTTCCAAATGTTTTCGCCAGCAACTTCATTCTATGGCATTCCAGCAACCACTCTATGTGAAGAAAGCATTCAAGGCATAGAATTTATTTTGGGTTCCCTCCGTCATTCAGAAGCTCGGGTGCATACCTTCGAGTTTCACGGTCTGGCATTCTCTTCTTTGCCCTCTCGTGTTCTGCAATCCTTGCTCCATACCATTCAATCTCCTACGTTGGTAGCGCTTCGGTTCTGCAACGTGCGAGATCTCCCCAGGGACATCTTAAAAAATACGTCGATATCAAATTTGATGGTTATTAACTGTGGTTTATCCAGATCTGCAAGCACTGTGGTTTCGAACATCAGTTTCTCACTTCCACGTCTCCAGATGATTGAAGCCTCCAGTATTCCGGTTGTTTGCAATCTCTATCCAGCATCTCAAGAAAGCATCAACGTTCAAGGACCTTGCCTCGAGATGATGTATCTACGGATTGATCAGACTTCTTGGACATTTCGGGATATTAACAAGGAATGCAACTCTTTGGTAAAACATTTCCCGTCGATAAAGAGTTTGTACATTGTATTTGATTCAAATGGTACGTTATTTTCGTATCCTGTCAAGCTCTTCGCGTTCATGATATCGGTTCTACAGATATTTTTCAACTTTTTTTGACACCAACACTGATATATTCGTCGAAGCTAAAAAAAATCAACCACTTAACTTTGCGCTACGGACCCACGGATGGTCGAAAGTCAATCGCGCCATTACCGATCAGGTTGTACCTGCGGCACGTGAACACGATTCTTCGAGCGTGGCCGGGAAACCTTCAACGTTTTACACTGATTTTGGACCATATATTCTTCTCCGCACAGGACGTCTCCGCTGGCCCGGTTGAGGCATGGTCAGTGCTGGACAACCTCTTGAACATGGATAGGTTTCCTCTTTTAGACGGCATAGACCTCTTGGCGCGGTATCCAGGCTCTGCGGAGTATCTCAGTGTTTACGACCAACAACTCGAGATAGAGACGGCGATAAAATTGGTACTTCCCTCTCTCGAAAATCGTGGAAAGCTTACAGTAACAGTTTCACCTCAAACTTAACTAGAATATACTATACACAAATACACATTATGCAGCGCAGACTTGTAGCAGTACAATCTAAACCTATGCCAAAGGAAATAAAACTTGATTAAATGACTCAGTCCTAGACCAACTACAAATCCCGGTACGAAAAGAAAATCAAGTTTGAGGACGTACGCACAACAACCCAACAAAATAGGTGTAGGCGCATGGTTTCCATATGGGCTGGAATGATATTACGGATTTCCTCCATCATCCTCCGATCCTCCTCGTCCTCCTAAGCGATCTGGGCCTCTTCCAGCGACTGCCCTCGGTTCGAGCTATGTCTCATGTACAACCTGCATGCGCAGAAACCTTGTCCAAGTAAATTACAAGCAGCGCATCCTGCACCTAAATTTCGGGACCCCTCGACCGCTAAGATCGGAGTGGAAATGAAAATCTGATCGTCGTCCGGGTTAGCAATGATATCCTCGTCTTCAACGAACAAAAAGAGACCGAAGCAATAGGAGCGGGGGTTTGATATCATTTACTAGAGCCGAGTCAGAGCCTATCACTTGTTGCTATCATTGAAACAGACCGAAACACCACGAAGAGCTGCCGGTGTAAAACTCGGACTCGTATTCGAGCTTGACGTCACGCCCATGAATTGACGGACCCAGCGCGCGTATTCTCTTTGTCCTTCTCATTCTCTACTGACTGTATGGTAAAGGTGCCCAAGCACACGAAGAATGATAGGCGCACGTGTCATTTTCGCTGACGTACTGTGTGCGTTTGATGCTATTGTTAGTACTAACGTTGCGGGAGGGCGTCGGGTGAGGGAGAGGAGGTGCGTTCAAGATATCAGCGCTGGATCGACGACGACGCGGGGAAGATATAAAGACGTGCAGAGCTGGAATTCTTGGTGGAAAAAGCCTGTTTATGAGTTGAGCTGGGAGGCACGCAATGGTCTACGTCCCCGCGTGTTGGAGCTGTCGTCGGTGTGCGTGGAGTCACAAAGGGTGTGGATATAAGTGTATGCATGGGCATAGGTAAATAGGCGGCAATAGAAGGACCAGCGTTATGTGGCAGCCTCTGAGTACGAAATCGTGATTGCGCAGACCTCCATAACGACAACAGCTCGCCACAACCCACCCAGGCATCCAACCACCTTCTCAAACCCTGTCGGATGTACTCGTGAGTTTTACTGACCGTAGATCCGTCCCATGTCGTGTCCATACCATCATAAAAATAATCTGAAGGAGGGCGAGCGTGTATGCGCACGACGGTAGGACGATCGAGCCCAACGTATGTGACAATACCGACGCACCTTGATAACACACATCCCATATGCACATGTCCCTTATCACCATGATCTCGTCTCCGGTCTCCAGTTTACCTTGCTAAAAATTACAGTTGGAGTATGAGAAAAACAAGTACCCATTCGCTTTGTGTGCAGGTGTGGGTATGCAATGCGTTAGGAGGATGGGATATGAGTGTGGGAAGTGGCTGTGTTGCCAAACATCCTATGGGGTGAGACCCAAAGACATTAGTACTGGTTGTTGAGGATGCTTAAGAAATACGACATAGTTTAGTATCCAGAATATGTCAAGCTGTGTTAGATATGTCTACACTAGGTCCTTCCCCTCTTTTGAGACGTCTCCACACAGATCAGTAATGGTGACATTAGTGTGACCATCAGCGTTTGCCGCCCCGGCAACACAGCCACTCCCTTGACCTCAAGGGAGGTTCTCGGTAAGCTCCGGTGGATGCCCCCTGGGTGAGACTTGTACATTGCGCAATCATGCGCAATACTTGCCGTCGTTTCCCACGCATTTGTTGCGCGGCTCGCCATTCGCCTCAAAGAATCAATAGTATGATCTGAGTGGTAGTAAACAAGTGAGTCGTCAATACGGCAATGAATGCCATGTACAGAAATTCTACAAGGATATCTTCCAGAAACTCGGACAAAAGACAGAATTATGTGCAGTAGAGTGAAATAGCATGAATGACACGAAGGAAGTACACCTTTGAAGATGGCTTTTAAAGAGCTCGCTCAATAAATATTATGGCTCGCTGGAGATATGCTAAGCTCTCTGAGTCGAATTGTGAGCCTCGCAACAAATGCGCGGTAAACAAATGCAAATTACTCAAAAATATTGCGCCAGCATGATTGCGCGGCTCGCTCATAAATGTACAAATCTCACGCCATAAACATCCACCGTGACAGCGAGACGATCGCCACTCTCAGAACAAAGGAAGGAGGCTTGTCGCTTCAACTAGTACGTAGCTGTGGCAGTTTTAACAAACATTGAATTTGGCTAACTTGCACGATTAATTAGGCACATTTACCCCTATTCAGGTGACTATCATGGCCCATATCCATGTGCGGCACCATAGGGCTGCAGCGCGTAGGGGGTATAACATCATGAAATTGCTCTTTAAAAAATGGTGTATACAACTTCTCAAACCACGAGGTGTTGCACACCAATAACTACATATACAGTATAACATATGACAAGAAAGGCCCACTGAACCTGGGAAAGAGAGAGAATACACATCTCACTTTAACTCATCTCCTTTGACCGAGATGCTGGATGGTTTAGTTATTGACTTTAACCCGGCGCACGGCAACTGTCGGAAGAAGATTAGACAAAGATATAAATGTCAGGAAAGTTTAAAAGTTTTTCACCTTAATCGTCAATCTGTGTTGGGCCAGTTCATCGTTTCTCTCCTGCTGCGCCTTTGAGAGGGTCTCACGGCGGTTGTACAGAGTCGTGTCAGACAATCGTACGCTCGCAGTTTGTACACCACTCATATCGGCCTGAGAATTATGATATGAGTCCATTGATATGAATAAAAAATGGTGGTATACTCGTACTAGGTTCCCTGCGCCGTCCACGTTTCGTGTCCTCAAGGTAGAAATCAATGAACCTAAGAAGTCAATGATTAAACCCTTTCCTCTCATATGCGTGCAAAGTTCTTGAAGATGGAAAATGAGATTGCGAAGTGTGAGGAACACCGTATGATAGCCATTTTGCGAGTGCACGGCCGCCCCTTGCGGTGGTTCTGTTCCTTGAGCCTTGACCTCGAAGTGATGCTCTTCTGCTTTACCAAAATTCCCATGATCAAGCTGGGTACTGAGTTCCTCGATCACGGCTCCGACCGTCGCCGCCGTCGCACGTTCTTCTAAGAACCGTTGTGTTTCTTGAGCAAGGATATCTTAAAGCACGACAAGTTAAGGTTGCGTCACCGTGACAAACATTTAGCTTACCTTCCATGCATCTTCGCATTGTGTCGATATTCTTGTCCGTCTGCTCTCTAGAGACAGTCTCGGACT
The DNA here is from genome assembly GCF_017499595.1 of Psilocybe cubensis. Classification (NCBI taxonomy): domain Eukaryota; kingdom Fungi; phylum Basidiomycota; class Agaricomycetes; order Agaricales; family Agrocybaceae; genus Psilocybe; species Psilocybe cubensis. The sequence goes on along the minus strand of NC_063009.1, from coordinate 1,732,440 downwards.
TTAAGCGCATGTCAAGTCCATGTTGGATCTTAGCTTGCTCCGCGATGAACCTCCTTGCCTCTTCAACCTCAACTGCCAAGCTATGAATCTTCGCTTCGGACCTCCAGTGTTCCGCAAATGCATGCTCCACCCCTGCCGATAAGCTTCTTTAATTGTAGTCAGCTCAACCTTTGCTTGTTCGAGTAGGGCCTCGGTCTGTTGGCGCTCTAGGATTGATGCTTGCGTTACCTCGTGGTATTTGGTGACCATCTTGTCATAATCAAGCATAGAAGAAGCAAGCATCATCCTCACATCCTCCAACTCTCCTCTTGTTTGGTGGAGGTCAAGGCTGACAGCGTGAAGACGGTTTTCATACGCGTATCTCAACGCATACATCTCCGCAGAATCTCCGACTTGCGCGGCACTGATTACAGTGTCTCCCGGAACGGCGGTATGTCCAGCTACACGATGCTGCTGCTGAATATTCTGTGCAGAGCAGGGAACTGGGGCCCTTTCGCTTTCCTGATTCTAATTTAATATATTGTTTTGTAGTTCATGTTTTCAAGTAAGCTTACCTTATCAATGATTGGGCTGAGAGCTGATTCCTGATGCCAGCGATCAACCTATCAATGTCACCACGGAGACTGGATAAGATACTAACCTGTCCCTCGAGCTTTTGAGACGCAGATCGAATGATCCTGACCGTCGATTTACTTTCGGGTGTCTGGTATCGAAATTGTATCAGGAAAGTGTTAAGAACGTCTAGTATATGATACTGACATCATGATGTGTCATCAGCGCAAGAATCCCATCCTGTGATTAAATATCAACGTCCAATGCTTCTGGAAAAGAAATAATTCGCTTACTCTTACGGCCACGTCGTCAGATGGGCGTATCTATGTCGCAAGAAGACAAGGTAAGTTTTAAAACGTTTTGAGTGGATGCGTAGAGCGCACATTAGATGTTATTTCAAGCGTCGGAGTTGAAGGAGGCGTGTAGATTGGACTCCGAGTCTCATCCACCATGCGCAGGGTGGACGTAAAATACGTGTCAGTGTTTGGTGTAGACATTAGGATGATTCAAAGGTGTTAGCAAAGAGAAGTAGATGAAGGAATAGGATTGAATACAATGAAACGCGATACAGGACACTCTCGAGGCGCTCGACTATATAGAAAAGATGTAATCTGCGACAAATGGAGATATTCAGCGTTTATAATTGCGTATAGGTGCGCCTCTAGGTCCAAAATGTGACCGGATACGGGTGCGCTATTATGGAACAAAGGAAATGCTTAGCAGGTCCCTGTGTACCTCCAGGATTGGACGATTAAGGTACAATGTGATGCCATCAAAGCCACATGTGTGTGATCGCCACAATGCGTACACCATGTTCAAATGCAGTAAAAGATATGTGTTGTCGAGTATTACAGATAAGTAGAGATCCGTTGTCCAAAGATCATGAATAGAGGTACCATCTGAGAGTCTCAGGTTTGCAATCAGTGGCACCCGCAAGTTTTTCTGTTTCGGATCCCGATGAGGGGACCACACACTTTACTATCTGAATCTGGAACGAACGTACCTTACTGACTCGCCAACGCTTTATCAAACATAGGAACAATAGGTATATGAGTGAAATCGACTGCCAAGTGCTCAGTTCATAGCAGTTTTGGGTGAACCGCAAACAACTATGTACACTCTGGGAATGATATTTGTCGAGGCTGTGTGTTAATTACGCCCACACGAAGAGATCAGGTTTGTTTCATCGTCAATGACTCTACAGTATTTCAGGGAAAGTAACTTACTTAACTTCCGCCACTGTAATAGCCTGCACCGCTGCCACTGCATAAAATCAGTGCCCCTGGGATTTTACTCTTCTTATCCGCAGTCCTATGATCCGCTTTAGACCATGCTATCTATGATTTGGAGTGAGGAGATGATTTTACTTTCCATATTTCACAGTGGAACAGTGGATTTTTCAATGTTCAGTATTGCGGCGTGGGTGTTCGAGTAGTGCTGCGGTTACTTGTGTGTCCCATGACTGTGATGCGCCTTGTAGTTGATGGTCTCGCATTTCCCGTCTGGTTGGATATTTCTTCATTCGTTTGTTACCGTATATCTGGTAAAGTAGCTACATTGTGTGTCTATACCCACCCAATTCTTCAAACTAACAAGCCCTCAATCTCACATCTCATCGCCATCAGTGTCCCTAATTGTCAACGCCGCGGTTGCGCACCCTCCCTTTGCTCCGAATCAATTCACAGGTTGCTGCTGAAGTATCCCAATCAGAATTGTGAAGAGTTTAACATGCTGACGCTAACCGATTGTTAGGAACATTAAAATTCAGTATTCCTCATACTGAGCGAAGTGAATGATTGTTATATGTAGGATAGTAGGTCTGTGGTATCTGGCGATGTGAAAATAAATATATCCCAATGGATGTACGATAGTTCGGCGTAGATCTGGCTGAAAATTGAAAGAGTTCGGAGATCGATGGGTGGAGGCTATGCAAAGCAAATCAATTTCATACTGAACACGGAGGGTTAATATTTAAAAGAGTGGGATACATTGCTCCACTGTAAACCCCAATTGGTCCAGTTTACTACTCTGCAATGTCGGAAACGGTATGCAACCTCCCTATCCATACTATGATTAGAACGGTGAGCATACGCACGGTGTCAATTAGTTATAGTGTGTAATTCATGACTTAGAAACTTGATGCGAGATTGAGAGAACTCCAACACATACGAGAAATTTACAAAGAAGAACTGCAATCAAAACTCTTGGCTTTCGAAAAGGTTAATTTATGTGACCTTCATCGTCTTACCCATGGTTTCATGTCCCATTTAACAGATAGAAAAGGAGTTGGTCGATTGCAAGAACGTAGGAGCCACCTGTACAAAGGCCTATCCCTTTTCTGATAGCTCTAGCTAGAATGTCACAAGCATCGAACATGTCATCAGAGTTACCGAAGCTTTCGGTATTGAAGTCGGAAATGTGCGTTTGAAGTTTCTTGTTGCGTCGAGCATAAAGATTTTGCTAATGTTAGTGATTTTCAGGGTGACGTGTCCTTCAACAGCGGTTACGCGGAACAGTACGCAGACCAATTCGACGCGGTTTGTGCTTTTACAGAGAGGAAATGATTAACTACTGACATCCGTAATGGAAGTTAAAAGCTTTGATCATTCGTCACGCACGATGTTCACTATGTTCATCGATCATCAAACATTTGTCACTGTCAGTAAATTTTCTCTATTCGACTTTACGGCTGAATCACTAACTGCCAATTAGTTCATTCGAATGCGGACATGGGTGCTGCAATAGATGCATATCTCAATATGAAAGGAAATGGAGAGGATTCAGACGAATATATCTCTGTCCAAATTGTGGTAGAAGAGGGAAAATAGGAATGGCTAACACGGTATTGCGTGAGCTCATGGAATTTATCAACACCACAGACGGACAGACTATGGGATAGTATCGTTGCCAATTCATGTACGAGAATAAAACATAATTACTTAATGCCCATACCTTGGCCCATACCCTTAGCATTCCAACGTGGAATTCAACGTTCATGCGTCATATCGAGTCCCGACATATACTAAGCGTGGATTTTGAAGCTTGAAGAGTGGTGTTACAAGTAACACGCCACCCAATCCTCAATTGTGTATTTTTCAATTCAGAGTTTGGGTACCAATAGGAAAGATGTACAGGTAAGGTCAAAGAACGGTTTGTTATCCCATTTTACATTTAAATTACCCTTGAAAATCAGAGCCTTGCTGAGGCTTAGGAGGGATACTAATAGTTGTACATAATTCTTGTAAAATAATCTGACCATTTGTGCGCAGTGGTCGAAGGTTGGTCGAGTTAGTCGAAAGGGGAGGTCTCTGTTTGGTCCAGAGGGTCATTGGCAAAAAACGTACCTTTCGCGATGTCGAAGGAATAATTAGGCTTTGTTTGGGAAAAAGCTTTGCATCAAACAATGTACCTTCACTCCTTGCCCCATCGCAGACACCGTTCTACTGATCCACAGACGTTGACAACGGGCAACGCGACGCGACGGGAGAGTCGCAGACACGTACAATAGTGAGTGCTTATCTGTGGGATGTACGCCGAATGCTGGCACCTCTCCGAACAACCCCCAGACGTGTGTGCACCACGAATGCGACTGCGAATGAGGAAGACAACGGCGGTGACAAGGTAAACTGAACTGACTTGACATGTCTTTCAGTGCTGACGGTGGGTGCACAGCTCTAACGACAAGCTGACGCGCTGGGTGATGCACATCGGACGGTGAGTGCTGTGTACGGTGTCCACGACTCACCTCGGTAGACTCCACATTCCACTCTGACACTATTCCGGCGCCATAGACAGCGATGAGAGGGAGACGACGGCAGAAAGGGTTAGTTGAACCATTGCGACGTGTCGTTCAATACTGACGTCCCATTGCACAGCGACCATGGCAAGCTAACCCACTGCCTAGTGAAGACACGAGGGTGAGTACTATGCACAGTGAACACCACTCACCTTGACAGTCTGCCTGACGCGCTCATCACCACCACCACCATTTCTTCGCGTCGTGCACGACTCCCGCCCCCAAACCTGACCCTCTCCCGCAGAGACCGACTGGACACGCGATCCAAGTTGAACGAGCGCGTGATGGGCAGCCAGGGAGGTGCGCTGTGTAGGTGGTTTTGCCATGTGCCTCTCGCAATCCCGTGGACCTCTTCGTCGTTCTACGCGTTGGTTTTTCGTGTTTCGCCGATGTACACAAGTGTGAGAGGACGCGGGCGGCTTTCCGTGGCTTTTGAAAAGGAAATTGAGATTTGATTTGAGCATACATTACTCATGTATTTTATATTTACTCACTTGGGGACACAATTTTGGAATTGAACTCAACAGGTCAAGCTACACCTCTTCTGACACCAATCTTCTCCGCGCTCTGCAGAATCTAGGGTGTCACCCCCACTGACGCACCGGGGACGATACCTCCCTCTTCAGTAATGGCGGTCGCTTCGACGATGGCCCAGTCCAGAGGCTTGGATGGGTCCCCGTGATTGCGGCGGAGGGAGTAGTAGCCGTATGTGAGATCTTGTGGAAACACTATTGGTTCATTGGGAATGGAAGTGAGTGGGGTGTCGGAGAAAGGAGGTACAAAGAAAAGACGCACTGAACAAGTGTTTATCTGCAAACACAATCCTTCCTGCATTGATTCCCTTTGCTATGTCTTTTCCGACCTGATGGGGGTACCGCCGCGCGATCCTAAACGTGTAGTCGTGAAGTAAATGTGAGATGAAGCGTACATATCGAATCTCGCCCATCTGTCCTCCACTTAGGGCCAACACTGGATCCTACGAAAAGGTTGAACTTTTTCTTGGTGGCAGGATCGTCTTGTAGGTTGTTCGCTTCTATATGGTTTGCGATTGGCCTGGAAAATGACACGATTTCACTTGAATTGTCTCAGGTAGTGATGATGGAAACACGTACAGTTGGAACGGTCTTGGGGTATCCAACATTTGTGAAGCCAGACCATCCAATCTGTTCGCAGAATAACATTTGTCTGAGATGTAAGACAGGGCATCAGAGAGTAGCTGTACAAACATAATCATCGTTCTACGAAAACATCGTCAGAACATGAGATGACAGACATTCAAGTAACACGCAACATACATTGAAAAGAGGGGCCAACTCTTCTGCGGTCATCAGCCTCTTCAGCAAGGCAGGTCTTCGGACACGCTTGCGCAGAGCAGCAGACGCCCCTGTGCTTCAATGCAAGTCAGTAGAGATTCCCCACTACACTTACCCCGGGATGCAGATGTTTGAATCTAAGTACATGCTAGATGGAGACAAGGAGGCGAGCTACTCCCCAATATATCGACTCGATTTTGACGTGCTGGGATACATATTCTCGATGAACACAGACACGCTAGGTGAAGGGAAACAGAACTCAACGTTCCTCACTCTAAACATTCTACGCTCATGCTCACAAGTATGTCGTCAATGGAGACAACTAGCTTGCGGATCCTCGACATTGTGGGGACGAGTCATCCAGGTAGACTTGTTGACGCAGAGGGAGGCTTATTGGAGGGATTGTGTGATGCGCAGAACGGGAGATGCACCATTATGCATATCGGGCACAAGGTGGATTTACAACGAGTTGGTATCATGCGATTACTACTGGTGCCGGAAACATAGCTCATATAGTCGGGTTTGAGTCGCTGATGCGCATAGCTGGGCGAAGTTGGCGCGCCACGTGTCGTTGGTCCACGTAAGTAGTTGTTTGCATCGTCACCGTGTAATAGTCTTATCGCGAGGCTAACCGTGCAAGTTCAAGGTAAATATAAATATAGTGAAATGGAAAGGTGCTTGGATGAGACCATACCGTCTCCTAGGGTCTTTTATTTTTAGCGCACCACGTCTTTGCATAATGTTCACGTTACACATCCGTGTCTCCAGACTGCACCAAACTTGAAGGTTTTTTTATTCAGGTCCATAATGAAATCTTACTTCACAACAAATCTTGGTATGATTCTACTTTGACAACTTGTAATCTGTCTTGCTAACCGTACAGCACAACATATAGAAGGAGTGGGGATATAACGATAGAGATACAGGACAAGGTCAATTCCAAAACGCCCTCACGATTTCCACATTCAGTAATCTTTTCCCCACTAGGCGGCCTTGCACAAGTGCTCGTTCGTGTTACTCTTTTTGATTTGATCGTGAATTCTCTGGGCCGGTATGCGACTCGCTGAAATCTGACAAGTAAACTCTGTGCTTGCTTCCAGGTCGGGGCAGCGTTACATTCCTTGGGGCCTTGGATTATTCTGGTCAAGAGCATGTTCTGGGGCATGCATCGAATATGGAATGGGAGATTCCGCCAAACAGGTCCCATAATTCCATTTAATGTCTTCATCTTCTGTCCATTGCCAAGGTTATCCTGAATGTCATACACCGCATACGGAATGATTGGCAGTAGGACACGCCTGTTTTGTATGATTTTTGGCTGTACAAGTATTTCGCCACAACGATTGCTGTATCGTTTTGAGTTGCATCTCTCTCTATAAACTGGCAGAGAGGTTTTTCCGCTTGGCTTATATGTAGCATGACATTTTGGACAGACTGCGTATATTGTGGCTTCACTGTCAAGTCGAAACATCAATGTTTGGGTTCTCACATCACGGGGAAAAAGTGAGAGTAAATTGATGAAATATGGTGTCAGTCGACCATTCCCAAACGCTTTTTCGGCGGTTCCCTGTACAATGAACGCGCACATTTCGAAAAGCCAGAAGCATCCACGTCGTGGTAAGCCAAGTATTACATTACACACGACCACCATCAACGATGCGAGCTGTATGATAGGTGACGTCCCTACAAATATAGGTTCAAAATGCCGGTCTTAAAGGGCGGAACTGTAAGACTCTGCTCTACATGAATGTAGAAGGGAGACTTACCAGTATTATAGTCTGACTTTCCCTGGCGTAAACGTTCGTATTCCTGACGTTCAACCGAGGCCGCAATCCACGACCTTTCAATATCGTTCGTAAGTGACACGAGTTCATCGATGTCTGTGTGCAGTGCCTCTCGCATGGCTATAATGGATGGCTCTTTACGGAGAGCGCTGGTTTGTGCCGTATGGAGCACTCGGGATGGTTGCTCTACAGACTTCCGAATTTCCGAACACTGGTGAAGGGAATGCTCAATCTCATGAGCCGGTGGATAATTAATGGGAGCTTTGCCGATGCTTGTGATATCTTTGAGTAGGGCCTGGACATCTCTGCGCGCTAGGCTGATATTATCTATCAGACGTTTTTTATGGTCGGCTCTGTATTTGGCTTCTCGGGTAAAGGATGAAAAGAAAGCAATGGGGTCACTCGGGGATATGTTGTCTAATTCCAGAGCTATTCGGTCTTCTTGTCTCTCTATAGCTTCTCTTTGAAGCTTCAGATAGTTCAGGCCTTGCTGGTATTTCTCCTCCCTTGCCTGATGGTCCTTGTAAACACGGCATGACAGCGTGACCCCATTCGGATCGTTTCCACAACCCCGAAACGTGCAGTGACACACATATACTGGGGGCATATGGCGAATCAGATAAAAAAGACGAGTTTTCTGCCGTTGAAAGTCCACGCGGTTTGAGGTCTTTTGTGTCGCCGGAGAAAATGGTAGGCCTTAAAACCTTTGAACACTCTCAGTTTTGCTTGTATTTTACCACAATCAGGCAGCCTAAAAGGAAATCGAAACCATGGATACTACTACAAAGCTCAACACTGTCACTTTTGCTTGTATCTCACAACAATCTGGCAGCCTAAAAGGAAATCGAAACACAATGAATGTGATACTTACAGTCAAAAGATATTTATGGATGACACAATGACTGAAGTCGTAAAAGGAAATTTATAATTGAGCCGGTTGATCGGTTGCGGGTAACCCGAACACGACACTATGCAGTGATTTTGAGAATAGAGAATACAGTGTGAACAAAGTCAGAAAATATTGCAGTTCTGTGAGTGCGAGGGTCGGATCGTCACTAAAAGTGACGAAGTCGGAAGATACGTGAGCAGCAGAACAAGCATTTCAAACTCCGACACCGCCCACTGCATCAATTGGTACCAACGCGCCCCTTCAACCAGATCCGGGGTTAAGTCTATTCCTCGAATCTCGAACGCTGGTTGGCATTCGGTTCATGGCGGTCAATGTTATAAGTAGCTCTGCGGAGGGCTCATGCCATCGCTTTCCCTTTTTCTTTCGACTTGTTTCTGTTTCGCTTTTAAGTCTCGACTCCCACCGCACTACGATCGTCAGTTGTAACCCCGTACTCCACCCAACAAGTCCGGGTTCGACCTAACTGCCAGAACTCTCACATATTTTTTCAATCTACGATGTGCGTAACACCACGTCTGCGCAATGTGCAGCTCCCCCCAACCTCGACGTCACATAAAGACTTGCATTGAAGCACAGGGGTGTATGAAGGCAATGCAGACCAAAGGTGAAGACCAAAGGTGAGGCATGTTCGCTTGTACACGTTGATCGAGAATTGTAGCCCTATGGTACCCAATCACAGTACATCGGCCATGAGCTTAGACATGAACCACCTCGGAAGCGTCGATAACTGGCCCTTAACAGCCCCTGTCCCTGAAGGTCGGCAATGCTACGCCGATTGCTATTTTTTTTTCGGAAAAAAAAAATTCCCAGCACGAGACTTATATGATATATACACGACTACACGACTGACAATGGACGCGCGTCACCCCTGCATACTGGCGGTAGGAGTTAAGGTAAAACCATGAATAATTAAACTGACGTCCACACATAAGATAACGGAACGCAAAACCATCAATTTTGAGGGACCAGTCTCTGAATCCCGCAAGCCGTATAATAAAATAATACACCGAGCTATCATACAACTATGATATGTAGGAGAAATCATGACATCATGTCGTCTGTTATAATAATCCAATATATAGCATGGGTGGAATAATGTAAGTGCAGAGAGGAAACAGGGTCATGATAACTCACAGCACCCTCCCCAAGTCTCCCGCTTCCAACCTGTTGCCCTTGTTTCCGTGTCCATCAGCTTCCGACATTCCGATACCTCCCGGAGGGCCTTCCTTGGTCAGACCAACTCCGCCCTGCAGACCCCTGCTGGGGTCCATGTCCACGGTAATCTCACGTCCCCCAGGACCGGGTTTCACAGCAGCCCCAGTCGCGAACCCGAACCCACTTTCAGGAGGCAGTGTATAGCTATCGCTGGGTGGCGGTGGAACGCGACTCGAAGCCCGTCTGTAACCCTGAGTGCCTTGGAGATCAAGTTAGGCATGTTCATCATCGTTTGAGGAGCTTGGAGACCTCCCGCACCCGCGTCGCCTCCGAATCCTGCTCCAACACCGGGGGCAGCCGTATACCCAGGGACCGCCTGTCCATTGACGCCATTTGGCTGTCCGGCGTGCTCGATTTGCTTCTCTTCAATGGCACCACTCGCGAGCGGCTTGCGTGCCTGGGCCGCCTTTGTTTGTTCGACAAGGTCGTAGCGTGATGAGTAACCAGCAGGAGCCCAGGAGCTGGATGTCCAAGGCTTGAAATGTGGCTCATTGTACATCTTTTTTCTCAGAAATTTTGACTCCGATTTCATTCTCCGCTGACCGCTCCCGAAGATCTGGAGCCGAGATTAGAAAATCAGGTCACCTCAGAAGGTCTGGCTTGCGAGACTACCATTGCCAATTGATGCAGTGGACGGTGTCGGAGTTTGAAATGCTGCACTCCGTGCCACTCCGGTGAGGCAGACCGTAGCACTCAGCTGCAGCATCTCCGGTGATGCAGACCGGCGGCACTCCAGTGGTGCAAACCTGTCACCTATGTCACTTTCAATTCAAACTCAGCAAGACACACAGTCGGATTCGCAACAGCGACAACACACAGGTGCAAAAGCAACACGGACATCCAAGGCAGATGCGCGACCGCGACTTCGATTCGATGATTGTCAACGAGCCTCCGCACCAGCAGCAGCAATGCTGTCCTGTCGCGTACACTGTTCCATCAAGAACGTTTGAACACAAGCCACGGACCAATGGATGACACGAAGGACAAAGACTCAACCTCCCAACTTTCACACCACCAACCCACCCAAAGCTCATACACACATCTCTACACATCAACCCTAACGTATTCGGCGCCCCAAACCCCCCAAAAAAGCAGGAAACAATGTAAATGGCATACAAACATCCTCCACGTACGTATCCTCTTCGAAATGCTTCACTACAAATTTCATTTCCGTCTGTCTTCTGGACATTGGGCGGGGCCGAGAAACTTTGGGCTAGTGCCAAGGAAGTATGGAAACGAGAGAAAGCTGTTGGAATGAGCGACATTGCGGTATTGAGGCGGAGGCGAGGAACCGGAGGTTATGGAATCGTCAACTCAAAAACGTCTGGGGGTCGCTTGACCGATGTTGTGGCATCTATAAGGGTTAGGTATTAGTGTATAGAGTACGATATAACAGTTACTTGGGTGTACGATGCTTGTATTTTACAGAAATATTATTAGATGTATTGAGCCTCAACATTTACAAAGCTAATCCATAGCCACTACAAGCTAATAAACTCCTTTAAAACCTTTTATTTCAGGGCTGTTGAACGCGTCTGCAATGCATCTGGCCTAAGGCTCCTGCCCTGCACGACCATCACGTCAGTAGTGCAGATGCTCTCACGGTTGCATATGCATGGATCCACGCTGAATTCTCTTGCATGCGGATCTTCTTCCCATATCTTCCATTCTCGTAAACCTCTCCAACACCCTTTTCCGTGGGGTAAATCTGCATTCTCATTCCGTTCCAAATTCATACATCCCGCCAATGTACCAAGAGAATGCGCGTGCAGCAACCTTCGTATTTTATGAGCCAGATTCAGGATCATCTCCGGTGTGCATGGGTTTCTACATCGGGGAGGACATTGGTGGCGTGGATGGCATATAGCTTTGGTGGCGTTGGGTGTAGTTTGGAGAACGAGTTGTGGATTCATGGCCGACACCAAGTTTTCACGCTGTAATCGTGCAAACGTCGAAATATACAGATGTCAGAGATAAATCCGAAAACATATTACACACAGGACTCAGGATTGTGTAATGCATCATGCTCGTGAGTGTAATAGAAATTCATGAAATTTGGAAGTCGATAATACTATATTAATTATAGGAAGTGGATTCTTGATCCTCCACACCCTAAAGGAGTTAATCTTCATCTTCCTCTCCGATAAATGGGCGAGGGCTAGTGGGTCTCAGCACTCTAAATTCTGTTGCTGAGAGCTCGTCCAAGAAATCAGAGTCGTAATAATTGATGGGCTTTCCAACAGGTTCCGGTGCTGCACTGATTGGTCCATAGCTATCATGATAACGGCGAGGTCTTTGTTGTGCCCCTGGCAAGCTATTGCCATTGATATTTGTTGTTCTACGGCAATCATTTGCCATCTTTATAACGCGTCGTAACTTTTTGTTTCGCCACAATTTTCGTCTTACAAGGTAGCCTTGTCCTCTGGGGACGCTGGTATCCGTCTCGTCAGAGCTGTAGCCATACTCTCCGAGGCATTCGATGGTTTCAAGTACTGGTGCGTATGCTGGATCTATTTCGGCACGTGCTTTTACATCGGCTACACGGCGGTTGTAACCCTACATTGTGTAAGTTTGCTTCGAAAAGAGGTTCATAACAAGGATTGATTTACATTATATCGCCAAGTATTTTGACGGACGGCTTTATTTTTTCTTGCTGTGCATTCTTGACGCTGTGCTTCGGATTCCCCTGCTTTCGACAATGCTAGAGAGAGATGGGCTTTCAAAGAACCAATTCGTTGAATAAAGTGAGTCGAAACTTCCTCCCTGTGATCTTCAAACTCAGGATTTTCAGCGACAAATTTTTCAGTGAAGTCTTCAGCCAACAGTGCATTGTAAGAGCATTTCGGCTTTTTCCAATATGGTCTAAGGAAGTCGATGGAAATATCCTCAAAATCCATTGTGCCTTCTTCAAAAGCTTCGTATTCTTCCTCGGTAATAAAGTGGCCATTTTCATAGGCAGTTGTGATGCTGGAATCCTGCTTAATTTCCAAAAGTTTATTCATGTAGCAACGGACTTCTCTCTGTATAACGTTTAGTTTGATGCTCAAAAAAAATTTTGGAATTAGCACACCGTTAAATCATTTCGATGGACTGTCCGCGGACGGGGGGTTGGAGACTCGGCTCTAAAGGGACTATTACGAGGTCTTGTTGACTTTGATCTCGTGTCTCCACGAATTTGGATTACAAGTTCAGAAAGCATGGCTTTGATGTCGGAATTTGTAGTTATGGCGTCCTCTTGCAAAAACGGGGACGCTAGAGATTGACTCGTGTCCCTAACCATATGAGAGTCTGACCTTAATGATGTATGCGAGTTTGAAAAAGAGTGTCCTGCGCCTTACTAAACCGGCGCTTTGCGATGATGATAAGGACGTGGGTGGCTGAAAGCCTGGGCTAGCCTATGAAAAATATCTCTGAGACTCTCTGAGAAGACAAAAGACGAGACGCAAAGCATACAAGCATATGGTCTAGGACAGGTGTCCTTTCTCGTTCTTTACCCTTTCCCTTGTCAACACGATTGGGGTGACCGTGTTCAGATGTAATAGTGGTATTATTCTCTACTTCATAGATATCCTCGCTCTTTTGAGCATTTGTAAGTCTTTCCACTTCGCGATTGAGTGTCTAATTAAAAGATGATCAGAATGCGACACACTAGCATTGCCGGGAAATAACGAACCACTACCATTGATTCTTCTTCTGCGATATCCTTGGCTTGCTGTTCAACTATCTTGGAAAGCTGCTCACATTGACTACGAAATTGTTCCAGTTCATTTTGCACAGTATTTTGTGCAGTTACCAACTCCTCCTAAAATATTTTATTATCCATGAATACAGCAATTCATCATCATCATTGCAACATACCATCTTCCTTGCTTGATTATCCAGTTCCGTCTCCAAGCCGAGCTTGGATTGTTCTAATGAGATGACTAATTCACTTTTCTCCTGCAAGAGGATGTTGACATCCGCAAGCTGGTTTTTCATAGCTCTTTCTTCTTCCCGAAGGCAATCCACCTCGATTTGATGCTCTCGTGACTGGGCGTTGAGTTTTGAAGAGTGATCAGTGAGGAGTTTAAGGCGCTCTTGTTCATTAGATCTTTTAGTGGCTCGAAGTTCTTCCTCTAGTCTTCGTTTGTCGGACTGCTCGTTACGACCCGATTGTCTTAGTTGGGCTTGCAGGTCACGAATAACTTCATCAAGTTGCGAGATCTCCAAGCGATGGGCCTCTGCGCGCTCCCTCTGATCTGCTAGTTTACCATTGTAATTCTTCTGGATGTCATCCATTTGTTGTAGGATACGCTCGCATTCACCCTCAAGAAGTCGCCGGCTTTCAAGGGAAGCGTCCAGCTCATGTTTCTGTTGACTAATGGCTAGCTTTGCTTCCCGAAGTTCGACTTCCTTGGATGCAAGAGCATCTTGGGACTGTTTTGCCATAGCCGCCGCTTTCTCGACTTCGGCCTTACATTTCTCGGCTACTTCTCTCCTATGGCGGTCTTCCAATGTAGCTTCATATATCTGAGCAGTTTCTTCAACAAGCAAGCAGCTATCCGCGAGTTCTTCGTCTGCGCGCTTGATAATTTCGGCTATCTGCTCCTCATTTCTGGCAGAAATAGTGTTGCAGTGATTCTTTTCCTCAATCAAGAGGGTCCGGTAGTATTCAGCCAACTGGTTGGCAGAATATAGAGCATTCATCTTTTCCATGTCGGACTTTTCGAAGTCTGCCTGCAATTTTATCAAGCGTTCCTCAGAATCAATAAGCCCACCCTTTGCCTCAGTGAGTTCATTTGCCATGTTCCGTAGTTCAATCTGAGTTTGATGCAATTTCTTCTCCATTTCTTGTGTCGCAATGTTCGCATCCTGTAGTTGTTTCTCAAATAGCTGGTATTGCGCCTTTTCAGAATCAAGTGCTTCCTGTGGCTTCTCTAACTCGGTATGTTCCGTTGTAGAACCATGGACTCGAAGCATTTCCACAAAGGTTTCTTGTATAGAATCTCGTTCCTGCTGGAGACTGACGTTTCCATTCATTTCATTGGCCTATTTCGTTGGATTAGTTCAATATATTGATGGCTATTGCTCTCAGAGGCTTACAAGATCCTCTGAACGTAAAGTACTTGTATTGGTTTTCTGGGTGTCCTGGGTATCCTGTTGACATAGGTGATTAGCAATTTGATACTTCTAATGAGATATAACATACCTGTTCATGGCTCTCATACAACCTGATGATAGAATATGCATTCTCAAGCTCTTTTGCCAGACTGTGATTTATATTACGTGCCTGAAGTTACTATTCAATCACTGCATATTTCCTGAATTATACCATTCAACTCACGGTATCTTGGATATCATCAAATGACGTTGGCGCAATAATTCTAACTTTATTCCTATCGTCATATTCCTATGGGAAACAAACTGAGCGTTGTCCTTATTAGAAGAGCCATGCACCACTGACTAAACATTCCGCTCCTCTGGAATCCTTAATGCGATATTTTAAGGTCAGAAATGTTTGAGTTGTGGAGGAGCCTATGAAACTAAACCTACCCGACCTTGCATATCATTTGTGTTTTTAGTATCATCACGCGACCTTTTAAATGAAGGCGGCCCTTCAAGTGAAATCTAAGTGCGTGGAAGTACCAATGAATATGATCTATGCAAGTTACTCAAAAATAACAGGGCATACATACCCCGATATCAATGTTGGTGTTAACATCAGCCGGTTTATGGGAATCCTGAGCTGACTCCGTATTCCAATTGATCTTTTCCTTGGGTATATGTTGATACACCGCACAATCAAAGGATTTTTTACTTACCATCAAGTCAGAGTCTTCCTGCCGTTTACGCTTGGATCCCGCACGCTATTTGATAGAATTCATTGAAGAAAGTCAAAACCCAGTTACTTCGTAACTCACCTGTAAGTTCGTGGCACGATATTCTGAGTCAGCGTGTTCTTGGCCCTTCTCTCGGGAGTTCTTGATGAAAATGTTATCATTTTTGTACCACTGCCATGGAGAATTAACATCACATACCGAAATTATTCCTAGAGTAGTTTCGATCGGCTCGCCCTCTCCATCAGATCCAAAGTTGAAACTACCAGGCTGTCGCACGATGCATTGTGAGACGTGTGAATGCTCCGTTTATGAGGCTAAACTCACGATCATGCGTGCTGCGGTAACAACATCTGATTCTTGGTATCCACCCTATGTTGTATAAGCATGTCTCTCAGCGTATACTTAGCTGATATAACACATACGAGAGCCTTTTCACATATCTCCCTCAGGCAGTCTTGATCTGTCTCCGTGTTTTCGGAGTCTAGGCTTCCTGCTGCAGAAACCTAAATTGTTCCGGAGCCGCAGTGTGAAAATTTCTGGCAGCTCATACTTATAGGATATAGCGTACTGTATTCCGAAGGCTTCCAATTATCAACGGACGCCCAGAGGTCCCACTATCTATCGGCTCTTCGGGTCGCTCCACCCCCGTGTCGCCCAATATTCGGAGCTTTGAACGAGAGCGCTGATAAACATTAGTCGATTAAGCAGTATTGGCTGTAAAATTCTCAACTTACAGTTAAGGGGGAAGATCGTCTTGTCCGTGAGCCTCGACGTGTCTTGGGTTCCGCCTGGTTCCACAACTTTTAAACCGTTTAATATTTCTTAGAGTATTGATATTATCTTACAAGGATGTTTGCCTCCAGGTGGGGTATTTCCTCAGGGCTATGATTGTCAGAACCAACGGCATCAGATGCCCCAATGTCAGTTCCGGAATCCGAAGGCGCTGAAGATAGGCTTAAAAAAAGTCCTCTGAGCATTTAGAACGCTACGTTTGTTGAAGGTACTTGGTTGGGTGTAATTGGGGAGGAGGCTTTAAACTCGCAAAACCTTTATACAAGATTCGTAAGCTTGATTTGCACGTTGTACAACCAAATGCCATTTTAATCCTACACTCCGAAAGTAGGTGTCCGAATTGGGTGATGAGTTTATGGGAGAGAACAACGTCGCAGCTATGATGAGTCGTAACTATGACGAGTTCCTGGTTATTTGCTGGTTTTGGACTAATTTAGATTGTGTACGTGACCCAATGATTCCAACTGCAGTTGCGCATTTGCAAGAGGTAGTAACCGGGTGGAATGAACATAGGATATACCTTCCGCACCTGGACCATTATGGTTAGCGGTATACTATAAGGGCACTGCGCAGCAATTCGTGCGTTGGAACTAAGTATGGAGATAATCGACACTCGCATCGGGACCTTTATGCATGTCCCAAACCACAAGTCTAATTTTGGCACTCTGCTTATTCTACACCCCAGTCGAGAAGTGGATCACCTAGCAAATTAAATTTGTGAATTTCTTTAAATAGAACTGATAGTTTCTGGGTACTCTCATGACTCGTTTGTATCGTCTCTCTATTCACTTCAAAATGACGTCCTCTCTGGCTCTCCCTCCTTCCAGAGCATGCACTGAAAGTGAATTATTGCGTGCTCATCTAGCAGATATGATGCACATATACCAAGCCGCAGAAAAGGTTTGGATATTTAAGGGTAGTTTTGAGGCTGGTGATTGATCAAGCCTTGTAGGATAACAGAGAACTTCTTGCCATACTTGGTCAGCTTCAACAAGAAGCACAAGCTACAAGAAAAGCGCTTTCACAAGCCGAAAGTGTCATCGAGTTTCAGAATAAAGTATGTATATTTGATGAAAATTTGACAAAGAAAGAGTTAATAAAGGATGTTGTGATCATGCTGGACTTACTATAGACCAAATTTGCGCTTACAACGCAGATTAGGGTATATAAACTCAGAAACAGGCTCCTTTCCGATGCATACCGCAAAGTCACACATAAAGAAAACCACAAGAGGAACTAGAAGATTATGCCGCGGTAGTGTCGTATTTGTGTACATGGTCGCTGGTTGAATGATATCTATTGAGACTTCGCAAACATCCTGACATACAAGCATCTTTGCTATTTCGACACCTTTTGTTCACAGTTTAGTTTGAGACTTACGCGCGCGATAACAACGAGTTGAATTAACGTGCCCGTTGTTTGGCCGGCTGCTACGACACCGCGCGTATACGATGATCATTGATCATTCTGATCACCGATCAAAGCTATTCTCTAACGCACAGAACGCAGGGCTGATTAAAAACGAGAGAGAATGAGGCGTGTGACCTCCAGCAGGGATGTGTCGTTCCTCCCGTCACCTTGACAATCACCTTGACAAGTAACCGCTCTCTGTGGCTCTCCGGACGTCCATATGTTGCGTCGTGTTGCGTCGGATAAAGGTCACATAGACCACGCCTCTGCCAGACATCAAGGGCATACTGCGTCGTGTCGCACGTCATCCGTTCAGATCGTCATTAAACGGAAAATCTTCGCCATTGATGCATCCAATCATTCATCTACACAGTCCCATTCAACAAATTTATTCGCCATCGGTGCATCTAAACATCTCCACGGACCCTGATTTCCTATGGTTATCGATCCAAGTAGATCCATGTTCCAATAAACAAATTTGACATCCCCTCAGAGAACAAGCCACTCAAAATCCGGCTATGGTTTTATGGTTTTTTACCTATAAAGCTGAGGTGTTGAACAAACGCCAATTCTTCTCGACGCCCAGTTTGTACCATTTTAGAAACCTCCGGAAGATTTCCATGAATCACAATCACAATCAAAGCCATATTCAAGTCAGTTCTATGAAGATAATCATTATACTCACCTTTACTGATCAATCACCAGAGAATACCGCAGGAAATACAGGCTTCCATGACGCTTATTGAACATGTTTGTCGAAATAATTACTTTTTTTTCTTTTCACGCAAGCGGACAGCACATAGGAAATCAGCCAGTTGAAATTAACCTACAATAAGGATTTACAAAACGTTGAACATTCCCGACTCCATGTGATTCAGGCAAGAATATATATATCCTATATCTAAGGCCTATACTTACGGATCCTCACGGGAAACCTTGACCTTTGTTGTATAGAGAGTTGAGGCCATATCTAATGTTCAAGCCGTACGTTTTTCTTTCAATGTTCAACATGGAATGTGATTTTAAGATGCTGAGCCATGGAACAGGGCTTACGAGACCTCGGCGAGTCAATAAAATTACTCGAAACCACTTTTAGTGAACAGACACTGACGCAGGTATATGTCGCATCATGTCTATGTGCAACCATATCAATAATTATATTACTATTTGAAACAGGCTACCATTGGTGATCGACCACCGTCTCCAGGTATCAACAAAGAGACTCTGATTCAAGTATGGAGAAGCTATGCTATTATACTGTGTCCAAATTTTGATTCTTGCTAGCTGAGAGATTATGTTCGTTCACATAGTCAATGCCAACTATGCCAGAGGCTCATCAACAATCCCATCCTGTATGCTACCTTCTCTTGATCTTTAATCCATCCTCATTTCTATTCCTCAATTAATATACAGTCTGGCGCGCTGCGGGCATCAATTTTGCCATGATTGTATCATGGCATTTAAAAAACAATTTAGGCCATATTCCAGGTTACACGTCTGCCCCAGGTGTGGACGCGAAGGCAGCCATTCTAATAAAACAAACTCAATCAGTGCATTAGTGGAGGTCGTGATTTCCCTCAATAACTTAGTGGATTAAAGTTGTATCCTTAAATATAACTTTGAGTACCATATAATTAGACTTCGGTGATTGTCTATTTTTGAGATTTGCGTCGCTACTCAGATCTGGAAATTTGTCTTGGAGTAAGGACCATTCGAATTTAAAGGAGTTAGATAATGTGTTATGTTTGCTATCCTACAATGCCGTGTGGAACGACGCCGTCAGAGCCGCATACCCTGCCCCTTCCCACCCTCTGTTGTGGAGTTCGGTTCGCCGGCATGCCTTAGCCAGAGTTTGATTGCCGCTCCTTAAGGCCTTAACGGCCTTAACCCCCAACCACAACTACCATGCTGCAGATTAATTAAGTGGTATTTGGACGTCCGGCGAATGTGGTAGTAAGTGGTGGGTGACAGGTTTGTTGATTTTCTGGCACTCAGTATCTGACTTTATGTTGCAGTTTATATCTCTTATCTACCGAGTTCTGGCGAACCAGATATGCTGAGGGATCCAAATCCACATCTACGTGTCTTCGCAGATCTAGTCTCAATATTTTCTAAGACAACACCCACCAGTGCCCCCCGCTGTTTGATGTTGCAGTGCACCACACCTCCCCCTCGCTATTGCATCGTCGGCTTTCATGGCCAAACTCGAGGCGCTGCTGCTGGCGTGCTAGGGCACCAGCGGTCCAGATTGCGGGTTACAAGTACCCTCGACATCACAGAACTCCCATATCCAGGCTCAACTACAACAACCCCAATGATTGCCACCGACTTACTGCGCTTCATGGGCTGGGAGGTTATCATACAATGCCGTGCAAGCGAGGTGGGCAGTAGTCTGACGGACGAGGTCACAGGCAAGGATAAATATAGTGTGCACATCGTATTGCCGGTGTTGGTCGAGCGTGGGGTCGTATTGGGTAAGATACGGCAATATGTCTTTGCCTCTTTTTTTCACTAATGTTGACAATCTCTTTACAATTGTTCAACTTTCAACACAAATGCCCAGCACACTACTTGGCTGACCACTTTACAAGAGGGCGTGACCTTGCTTAGGGGGCAATGGCGTCCATCTGAGTACGAGGCCGCAATACATTTCCAGTGGTAATGGGGATGAGGCTCGGACTCCCACAGCAGTTCGATTTCAACATGAATCAAGTGACGATGATGGAGAAGAAGAATTGCTGATAGGCACCGGAGCGTGCTTGAAACACGCCCAGGTCAACCTCGACAATACGCACAAAAAGGTGTCCAGTCTATGACATCGAGTCCAGAGGAGACGATGTACTGCCTGCGTCATCGGATGCAGTGGGTTCTATACCGGAAACTGCAGACAACTTTGGTATCGAATGGGCAGGTAGTGTTGACCCTCCACTCATTCTAGGATGTTTGTTTTTCAGTGCCACTTCTGATATACCATCTCGCTTCAGAATGATACCAAAGATGGCAGTGTCCTTAGTTCATTTGGCCTCCAACTACTAGTAAGCCCTGACTCCGTTCAAGATTGCAACATAAACATTTACTATCTTCCGGTTACACTAGTTCCTCCTTGATGAAATTTTCAAAATCGCACCCTCTGGGATCATGGGTATTCACGGTACCATCAAAATCAACATCATACGTTTTCGCTCGTATCTTATCTGCCACTTGTTTACTCTGAGTCTGTCATCGGGATCCTTGTTGGCACAGTGTTTATCAGCACCAACCATCCCAAAATTAACGCAATGCAAAGCAAAGTGAAATGATCATGATCATTTTCACAATAAACAACGCCCATAGCTATTAGCTGTCGATCTTCCCTCGAACACGCCACCATCGGCATCACTATTACCTTGACCGTTCTTTCATTCGCAACACTGCCAATAATAACTCCGCTCCAACGTGACTCGAGCGAAGGTTTTTCTTTTTTTTTTCAACATCTTGTCCGACGATGAATTGCGACAAGGTGCACTGACCTCCACCACTACCTTTTCCACCTCCATGCCCACATTATCTTATCCCTCCCAGCTCAATTTGATACAACACTCTGCCTTCCTTGCCCCTCTACGAGTACCTCCGCCGCCGATTCAACTGGGAACAAAGGAAAGTCATCACAGAGCCACATACCGGAACATTAGGTCTGCCACATCCACAACACGCCAAACACGCCAACGCCGTCTGCTCAGTGCTTCGGTGTTGACTTCACCCTACTTCACCTCCACTACCTCCGACAACACAAGACACAGCGATAGAAGCAGTACCGACGGACAATGATGAGAAATGGCGCAATGCAATTACCGCGCTGTACTTTGAAGGGAAGAAGTGAGAGCAACTTGCACTCCGCATACGATGTCAACCGGTAAATTTACCTAGACGACGCAAAGACAAGGATATCTTCCCACTATTCTACCCCCGCACATGCCCACATTCTCCCTCCGTCCAGGCTCCACTCGTGAGTTTGAATTCTATGGATTTTCCCAACTTCCTAATTGTTGTGTTTACCTCATCTAAGCCACCAATCTCCCTCCCTCCTTTCCAGTTCCTTTTACACGAATGTGTTTATTTGCATCAAATCCACTGAGCTCCTAGTTGTCCAGCCCATGTGCTTCCTGAACGACCGCTTCTTACCTCTGCGTACCAAGAACATACACCCCAACGGTATTTCTTCCTCTGTCGCCACCACAACACCTCCAACGATCCGGTACACAAGTAGAAACCGACAACGGAAGGGGAATGAAAGACGGTGTGACGAGGTTTCTGCGTATTTGCTGCAAGGGAAGAGGGAGTTGGATAACACCGTACACAACCGCATTCGACATCGTGAGTGTAAGGTAAGGGAGATGGAGGAGTTCAGCACAGACGTGGTGAAGATGGCGCATTTACGCTCCCCACCCCTGTCCCGTCTTTCAAAGTTCATTGGCCCCTTTTCAAATAACCATTGTGTGTCCAACGTCCTGTATCCCTGCCCCCTTTCTATGCTTTTAATACACTCTACCACCACCGCTCGTCGTCTATACCGTTCCCGCAAGTGACACACCCTCACAAATGTCGCAATTTGCCTGCTTCATCCGGTAAGTTGGGACAACAGCTTATCACGCCTCTTTGAAAGGCACCTGCCGATTCTTCACATGTACCCGTAAAAGTGTCAGTGAGTGTCCGCTTTCCCTCCCCACCTCTTCTCAAGGCGGCTGGTTAAGCAGGTTGTTGAAGGTAGAGTGCATGACACGCTTTAACAAGTTCGGATCTGATATGTTTTTCATCCTATGTGTTACATGCATGTATGGTTCAATGGATTTCTTCAACGGTGCCTCCATCCATCAACACCTATCAGGCCCTTATTAATATTTTCCAACATCGCACACGGAAAACGATAACAACTCTGGAAACTGCGCTCTCTTGTGTCAATTGTGCGGTTCGGCCGCACCCGGTTTATTCCCCTTTTTTGTTTCTACACCCGTTTTGCGATTGTGCTGTTCAAGAAGCAGTATACGGACTCGCTGACATCCTCCCTGCAGCACAGAAACGTGAACCGATGGTCTGACGAGCATCAGTTCGTTCCTCTATGGTCGAGCAGCTTTAAAATCACTTTCATACCCAGTCCATGCATGCTACCGAACCTTTCTGCACCACCGCAACCTCGCCTTGACATCAACATCAACACATCACGTGGAATTACTCTCCGCATCCACAGTCAATCCTGCACCTCCTCCTCGCACTCGCATTGAAGACCCAAACTTCTCCATGTTTGTCGTATCTTGATGCGTGGGTGGTTCTATTCTTTCGATGGGTTCTATGGGGGACTCGAGTGGTTAGCGTTCCAAGAAGGGCGAGGCAGTGCGCGAGGACTGTGATGTACTTGTTATACATCGCTTCTACCAGCTATCTGCCGTTGTTGTCTCACGTATCAGTTCTCCGATCGATTGAAGGTCGCTCCGACTGACGTCCCTCAACCTGGAGTAAACTGCTAGTCATAAGCTTTTTGATCTCTTAATTAGGTGTATATTTTTGTGGTGTGAATAGAGCAATGGATTAGACAACAAGAAAAGGTACAAAATGGCATCAGATTATATGACATGGACCCGGGAAAGTGAAACCACTACAATAACTTCAGAACCTGCCCAATTAAACTGGCATTTTGAATAATGTGTTTCCACCTGAGATATTGGTATAGCTTCAATATCTTCCATCAAGTCCAGCCCCCATATTTTTGCTCGCAAGTAAGAATATTTTGTATAAGGATCTACTTCAACGGGTGCCTTTTTGTGCCGTTGGACTAAAAGCCATGTTTTACCGATAGTGGTGTTTTCAAACTCGAGAATTTGGATAATCGAGTAAGGGATGTCGGAGCCCCTCCTGAGTACACAGCTATTTCCCATGTGTACTGTGTTTGTACAATATGAAATTCCGTCAATGACCCTTCGATTCTTAACGTACGCTGATGTTGGAACACGCTTATAGGGGTCTTCAAGGTTTGCCTGTATGGCCGATATTTGTTGAGGAGAAAGGCTCGTCTTGCGGTGAGATGTTTGCTCGACAAATGTCATATCTTCGTCATCGGTGTCCATATCCTCTGCAAGCATGTTCTTGTTCTGAGGCTTGATCAGTGTGTTAAACATCCTGACACAATCTCGAATGGCCTGGGGGCAAATATTTTTGACAAACAATGATTTGAAATTTGAGGACAGATGCCAAGTCTTCGAAATGGTCTGTTCAAATTGCCCTAAAATTAAATTGACTTTAGTCTCTAATGCCAGCACTTTAATTTTATCTATACTGTTACCTTTCTTGTAGTTGGTGTTTATGCCTTGTAGAGTTCCAATCATTCGTTCGAAAGGAAATGTCCACCATCCATGTACGGGTCCATACAAACCAAGAAACTCTCCTATATGCATAGCCATATGATGGTTGGGATGACATTTGTATCTTGGAAAGAGCCGCTGGAGCTCTTTCCGATATTGTATCATGTAATTATTATACTCGTCAGCTTGACCTTTGAGAGAAATAGTTCGAGACGTCACTATACAGATTGCCGAGCAAAGTAACATGGTAAGATGAAGGAGGTCCTTCCGCGCTTGGGTTTGTTCTTCTTTCCCCCATAAACGCAAGAGAGAAATAGGCAAAAAAAGGGTGCCAATGCTTCGCCATTGGTCAGATTTGAGCTTTGGGCCGATCGAAGTAATGGTTGGCGGAACCGATGTTGCCCAAGATGGTTTGACAACTGTTTCGATATCCAACCATATGGCTTCAATTTCGTCCTGAGTGAAAATTACCCCAGGAACCAGTTGATTATTCGTATCAGGAGCAGAGTTTTCTACCTGCTGTAACCTCTGACAATTTTACTATATCAATACCAGTTTCAAATTATGACATTGCGAATATTTACCCATGTGAGGAGCATATGTGCCAGTTTTTTCTTTGTAAAGCAACGCTTTCCGGATAGATCTGATGTATCCTTCCCATCAGGCATCACTGACCGAGGAATGCAGCCCAATCCTCTACCGATGAATACTAGTGCTGATGAATGAACAGTGATCCAGCGGCTGACAGCTGCGTCACACAATATTACATCATCTTTACTGAACCCCAGTGGGGCTTTGAGATATGCGAGTAACCTCCGAACTGATGCCCGTTCTTTTGTGTGATCTGGCAGCGGGTTGTCTGGATCAAAGGTGAGGTTAACGGAGATAACCTCTTCCGGATTCCACAGTTCTGGCCTCCTTCTATCCTTTGTGCCTTTTGGTATATATCCAAGAATATTTTGGAAGTGCTCCTTCAGTAATCCTAGAAACAGGTTGTGCATAGGGTCGATAACAAGATGTTTTGTTGGGTCAAAATACGGAAGCCTCCAGAGCTCAGAGTAGCGTATTCCTGATCTGTCAAGCAAACTCTGTGCATGCTTCAAGGTCGGGGCAGCGAGAAATTGAGCAGCGCGATTGTGACATTCAGAGCGTGTTCTCCTCCTCCACGTCGACACTTCAAAATTATTGAAGGTATGTTCTGTTTTGGTACACCAACAGACAGAACAGAAGTATTCGTGAGTGCAGGCCGCAAATCCGCCTATTTTTCTGGCAGCAGGTAGGTCACAGATGATGGCAATCAATGCGCATACTATAATACGCCCAATATCATATTTTGCGGTACGCGTTAGTTTTATGCCTCTCCATAGCAGCAGAAAGACGTCAACAATTGGCTGAATGTATGGATTAATGGCGTCAAGTCGAGGTTCCTTGGGTCCTGGAATTATTCCGGCCAAGAACATGTTCTCGGGCTTATATCGAAGATGGATTGGAAGATTCAGGCAGACGAGTGCAATAATTCCAATAGATATCTTCTTTCCATTGGCAAGGTTGCGAAGCGGATTGAAAAAGTCAAAGCCCATTGAGAAAAGGTACCTCCCAGTTGATTCATCTCCGGTTAGACTGAAATGTGTCTTGTTATCAGGACCTTTGAATTCACGAATAGCAGTTCCTTGAAAAATGTCTTCAATGATTCCGTCGGATGGTACATTTGTCCGTTCCCATGCATCGTCCATCATTTGCTCATATCCAGTTCGAGATACGAGGTTCGCCATCCAATCCTGAAAGTCATAAACCACATACGGAATGATTGGCAGTAGCACACGCCTGTTTTGTATGATTTTTGGCTGTACAATTATTTCACCACAACGATTGCTGTATCGCTCCGAGTTGCATCTCTCTCTATAAACTGGCAGAGAGGTTTTTCCGCTTGGCTTATATGTAGCATGACATTTTGGACAGACTGCGTATATTGTGGCTTCACTGTCAAGTCGAAACATCAATGTTTGGGTTCTCACATCACGGGGAAAAAGTGAGAGTAAATTGATGAAATATGGTGTCAGTCGACCATTCCCAAACGCTTTTTCGGCGGTTCCCTGTACAATGAACGCGCACATTTCGAAAAGCCAGAAGCATCCACGTCGTGGTAAGCCAAGTATTACATTACACACGACCACCATCAACGATGCGAGCTGTATGATAGGTGACGTCCCTACAAATATAGGTTCAAAATGCCGGTCTTAAAGGGCGGAACTGTAAGACTCTGCTCTACATGAATGTAGAAGGGAGACTTACCAGTATTATAGTCTGACTTTCCCTGGCGTAAACGTTCGTATTCCTGACGTTCAACCGAGGCCGCAATCCACGACCTTTCAATATCGTTCGTAAGTGACACGAGTTCATCGATGTCTGTGTGCAGTGCCTCTCGCATGGCTATAATGGATGGCTCTTTACGGAGAGCGCTGGTTTGTGCCGTATGGAGCACTCGGGATGGTTGCTCTACAGACTTCCGAATTTCCGAACACTGGTGAAGGGAATGCTCAATCTCATGAGCCGGTGGATAATTAATGGGAGCTTTGCCGATGCTTGTGATATCTTTGAGTAGGGCCTGGACATCTCTGCGCGCTAGGCTGATATTATCTATCAGACGTTTTTTATGGTCGGCTCTGTATTTGGCTTCTTGGGTAAAGGATGAAAAGAAAGCAATGGGGTCACTCGGGGATATGTTGTCTAATTCCAGAGCTATTCGGTCTTCTTGTCTCTCTATAGCTTCTCTTTGAAGCTTCAGATAGTTCAGGCCTTGCTGGTATTTCTCCTCCCTTGCCTGATGGTCCTTGTAAACACGGCATGACAGCGTGACCCCATTCGGATCATTTCCACAACCCCGAAACGTGCAGTGACACACATATACTGGGGGCATATGGCGAATCAGATAAAAAAGACGAGTTTTCTGCCGTTGAAAGTCCACGCGGTTTGAGGTCTTTTGTGTCGCCGGAGAAAATGGTAGGCCTTAAAACCTTTGAACACTCTCAGTTTTGCTTGTATTTCACCACAATCAGGCAGCCTAAAAGGAAATCGAAACCATGGATACTACTACAAAGCTCAACACTGTCACTTTTGCTTGTATCTCACAACAATCTGGCAGCCTAAAAGGAAATCGAAACACAATGAATGTGATACTTACAGTCAAAAGATATTTATGGATGACACAATGACTGAAGTCGTAAAAGGAAATTTATAATTGAGCCGGTTGATCGGTTGCGGGTAACCCGAACACGACACTATGCAGTGATTTTGAGAATAGAGAATACAGTGTGAACAAAGTCAGAAAATATTGCAGTTCTGTGAGTGCGAGGGTCGGATCGTCACTAAAAGTGACGAAGTCGGAAGATACGTGAGCAGCAGAACAAGCATTTCAAACTCCGACACCGCCCACTGCATCAATTGGTACCAACGCGCCCCTTCAACCAGATCCGGGGTTAAGTCTATTCCTCGAATCTCGAACGCTGGTTGGCATTCGGTTCATGGCGGTCAATGTTATAAGTAGCTCTGCGGAGGGCTCATGCCATCGCTTTCCCTTTTTCTTTCGACTTGTTTCTGTTTCGCTTTTAAGTCTCGACTCCCACCGCACTACGATCGTCAGTTGTAACCCCGTACTCCACCCAACAAGTCCGGGTTCGACCTAACTGCCAGAACTCTCACATATTTTTTCAATCTACGATGTGCGTAACACCACGTCTGCGCAATGTGCAGCTCCCCCCAACCTCGACGTCACATAAAGACTTGCATTGAAGCACAGGGGTGTATGAAGGCAATGCAGACCAAAGGTGAAGACCAAAGGTGAGGCATGTTCGCTTGTACACGTTGATCGAGAATTGTAGCCCTATGGTACCCAATCACAGTACATCGGCCATGAGCTTAGACATGAACCACCTCGGAAGCGTCGATAACTGGCCCTTAACAGCCCCTGTCCCTGAAGGTCGGCAATGCTACGCCGATTGCTATTTTTTTTTCGGAAAAAAAAAATTCCCAGCACGAGACTTATATGATATATACACGACTACACGACTGACAATGGACGCGCGTCACCCCTGCATACTGGCGGTAGGAGTTAAGGTAAAACCATGAATAATTAAACTGACGTCCACACATAAGATAACGGAACGCAAAACCATCAATTTTGAGGGACCAGTCTCTGAATCCCGCAAGCCGTATAATAAAATAATACACCGAGCTATCATACAACTATGATATGTAGGAGAAATCATGACATCATGTCGTCTGTTATAATAATCCAATATATAGCATGGGTGGAATAATGTAAGTGCAGAGAGGAAACAGGGTCATGATAACTCACAGCACCCTCCCCAAGTCTCCCGCTTCCAACCTGTTGCCCTTGTTTCCGTGTCCATCAGCTTCCGACATTCCGATACCTCCCGGAGGGCCTTCCTTGGTCAGACCAACTCCGCCCTGCAGACCCCTGCTGGGGTCCATGTCCACGGTAATCTCACGTCCCCCAGGACCGGGTTTCACAGCAGCCCCAGTCGCGAACCCGAACCCACTTTCAGGAGGCAGTGTATAGCTATCGCTGGGTGGCGGTGGAACGCGACTCGAAGCCCGTCTGTAACCCTGAGTGCCTTGGAGATCAAGTTAGGCATGTTCATCATCGTTTGAGGAGCTTGGAGACCTCCCGCACCCGCGTCGCCTCCGAATCCTGCTCCAACACCGGGGGCAGCCGTATACCCAGGGACCGCCTGTCCATTGACGCCATTTGGCTGTCCGGCGTGCTCGATTTGCTTCTCTTCAATGGCACCACTCGCGAGCGGCTTGCGTGCCTGGGCCGCCTTTGTTTGTTCGACAAGGTCGTAGCGTGATGAGTAACCAGCAGGAGCCCAGGAGCTGGATGTCCAAGGCTTGAAATGTGGCTCATTGTACATCTAAGAATGTGTGGTCAGCCGCAGTCGGGTCAATGGGATATTAGATTTGAATTCGATTCGAAAAACAACACGTACGTTATCGACACTCTCTAGCGAAAGGTCCGAACTCTCGTACAAGAAGAAAAACACAATCACAGCTCCAGTGAGGTTACATGCTGGACAAAGAGAATTCAGTTATATCGCGGAACGATTTCTATACAACGTGAATGGGTATCTTACCCGCAAAGACGAACCCATATCTAAAATTAATTGCGGAGGTAATGAAAGGCGTGAAAAACGCAATCAAAAAATTCCACAACCAGTTGCTCGCAGTCGACAGCGCAAAGAAAAAGTTCAACCTTTTCGTAGGATCCAGTGTTGGCCCTAAGTGGAGGACAGATGGGCGAGACTCGATATGTACGCTTCATCTCACATTTACTTCACGACTACACGTTTAGGATCGCGTGGCGGTACCCCCATCAGGTCGGAAAAGACATAGCAAAGGGAATCAATGCAGGAAGGATTGTGTTTGCAGATAAACACTTGTTCAGTGCGTCTTTTCTTTGTACCTCCTTTCTCCGACACCCCACTCACTTCCATTCCCAATGAACCAATAGTGTTTCCACAAGATCTCACATACGGCTACTACTCCCTCCGCCGCAATCACGGGGACCCATCCAAGCCTCTGGACTGGGCCATCGTCGAAGCGACCGCCATTACTGAAGAGGGAGGTATCGTCCCCGGTGCGTCAGTGGGGGTGACACCCTAGATTCTGCAGAGCGCGGAGAAGATTGGTGTCAGAAGAGGTGTAGCTTGACCTGTCGAGTTCAATTCCAAAATTGTGTCCCCAAGTGAGTAAATATAAAATACATGAGTAATGTATGCTCAAATTCCATAGCTTCTGTCCCCCGTAGCACACAGAATTTTTTTTTTACTCAGTCTCGGTTCTCAGTCTCGGTTTTACTAGAATTATTTCCTTTAAATAAGCTAAGCGTATTCGGTGTGTTAGTCCAACCTACTTCTATCTACTTCTTTTGAGTTTGATGTTAGATCACCCTCACGAATCCCACTTTGAGCACTCTTTCTCCTTCTGGGAGGCTTTCCACCAGTGCTCATTCTTGCTACTCGTTTTGTTTTGAGTCTGACTTCCCTGGGCCGGTACGAAACTCGTTCAATTGCACCGTACGATGGTAGAAAATTTTTCTCCATTGGCAAAGTCCCCCGCTGGAGGACTTTTACGTTTTTCGCCCAGATCTCAAAGGTCTGTAAATGATATTCATGAGATATGAATGCGTACCACATATGTAGTTGCTTACATACCCGACATGATCTAGGTGTCCCAGTGTCCGATATAATCACCGAGTCTGTGACAGTTGGATATACATCAGCTAAAACCATGGTGTGTGGGCGAAGTTCACTCTGCAACAGCCAAGGGGGCACCATGTGACCGTAGCTGTCATATATGTTGGGTTGAAGGAGGACATCCTTTCTGTAATTGAAGACAGGATGCGATGCATGATCCATGATACTGGGGTGGTAAGTAGCCCCGGGTACAACTGATGCATATTAGATATAGTAATATGTAACCATATTATACAAGAAACAGACATACCTTGGCTTATGTCTCGCCACGTAACAATTCCGTCATCTCTTTCCCTTGGCTAATCGATGAAATGCGTCAGCTTAAGGCTATAAATGAGAGAGAAAATGTACCCTAATTTTGGGGAACTTGATATCAATGACTGTTTGTGTGCTGTGAGGCTTTAACAATGGAAATTGAAAGTAGGATCCCTATAGACGATTTAGGAAATCTAGACCACAATAACTTTCGTCACAGTATCCTTACGTTATCCGTTTTAGGCCTATACCTGGCATTCATTGTAGATTGGTACAAGCAAAGTTTATTAATCTGAGCGTCCCATATGTCATCGTAAAATGGGTCCTTCTCTAGCGGTCTCATTAACGTCAATACACCGTCAATGGGAGTACCGTCACACAGAGGAGCATTCTGGGATCCAACATCAATCAAATTTCATATAATGGGGTCTATGAAATTGTACTTACCGCGATATCAGCATCCCCAATATCATGTAATGCGGTACCCATGGAGGCAGGTGCAACAATACCAACAATGAGAAAGGATTTCAACACAGGACTGAGAGGTGGATTCAGAGTGAGCGCGGGGTTTACTTGGTAGAGGAACCGGTGGCCCTGGCGTTCAATTGCATCGGCAAGAACCTGGAACGGTGCATTTTTCATTTTGGGATTGTTCTTGAAAGGCTGAGAGTTTATGGGATGTTGGTATAAACTTTTTCATTTGACTTTTAAAGGAAGGGCCGTTATCTTTCCGACTACAGTATGCTCAAATGGTCCAATGATCTGGACGTTAACATGCAGGCCAATTCGCTATGGTTCCACCCCTGACGGGGTTGGACCTAGAGTTATTGTGCTCAATTTGGCATAAAGCATCAGGTATTAACGCATCAGGTACGTCACATTAAGCACGTCACAGTCAAGTTGCAACCAAGGGGGTACGGAGGTAGGTTGGGCAAATTGCCCTCAAAAAAAAAAAACCAACGTCGTGTCCGATTTTTGAAGATCGGTACCCCCTTGGTTGCAACTTTGAATCACTTTTACAGGTTGACATTCGGTGGCTATGAACATATACTACCTACGCGTCAATTGCCTTTGTTGTCATACTATGTCATCTCCACGAACTATGACATCGTGCTCGCTACCCTAAGCCAACGCTTTGTCGGCTTTATCACGTTCAGACTTGAGCGCAACTTTAACTGCACTATAAAGGGGCCAGTTATTCTCATAGTTTTGGAGGAGTTCACTCCACCTTTGGTCTCTAAGGACCTGTCACAAACCATTCCATTGAGAGTAGAATAAAGTGATAAATCTCAATAGACAAACCTCGGCACAAATCTTTTCTACATTTTTCTTCTGACTGCTGTAAGGGAGCTTTACACTAAGCGTGTCCTTGACTAAAATTTTCACACGTTCCTGTTGATGTTTGGTATCAGCCATCATTAAGTATATAATGTAACTGGTCGGATGACCATATTTGTCTAACCCTGAATGCTGTTATATCACTTTCAAGCCACCCATGAGACAATAGGGTTTCTTTAAAGGGGTACCCGTTTGCACGACGACTTGGCTTGCCAGGTGGCTTGGGAATTTTTCAAACGTCGCTGGATGGTGTACCATTATTCTGGGATCTCTGACCCACCCATTCGCGAATCCTCAATCCCTGTGGTTGATCAACAACGGATATGGCGGGAGAAGGAACTCTTGGTTCCTGAGTGGGGCGTTGTTGAAGCTCCTGAGTGGGGCGTTGTTGAAGCTGCTCACTTGGCCCAACAGGATTAACCACGGGTTCTTCCTGCTGGACCTGAACTTCCAAAGCTCCCGACTCTTCCGGAGTTTCTGGGTCTGAAAATCAACTTTGTCAAGACAAGGCAGAAGCATCACGGATAGTAGAACATACGTATACTTTCTTTGTCTGTAAGTAAAGAGGATGAGCTGGACTCTGAAGAGTCATCAGCATGGTTACCACTATTAGCACTATTTGATTCAAGGTGGCTGGCGTGATCGAAATTAATCCTCATAAGAATCACAGGAAGCTTGGGAGGTGGAGAAACCTCGAACTCGAAGCGCGCCATGATAACAGGGAGAAGAGGCTGGACATAAAAACGAGGGCTCATTTTGATAACTCAAGTTGGTACGCATGTTGCTCAATCCTGTAATATTTATATATTCCCAATTCCGAAAAGAACTAGAAAAATGCTGGCAACATTTAGAAGGATTGAAATTCCAGTGTCAATGGTTGTTAAGTCGCATATCATCAACGCCGGAAGTAGCTGAAAAGGCTCAAAAAATCAAGCCACTTAATTAGAACTCAATCTCGGGTAGTACTTACGTCTTCCCTCAGCAACCAACCAACCTTCCTTTTTCTGCCGCTGACGACTTTGTTGAACAACACACTCTACCTGGGCGCCAAGAAATTTCTATTTATGGCGGACAATGGATATATGGTCCATTTGAGAAAGAGGTTTATAAACCCTTTTTATCAGTCTTCGAGGGTACCTTGTCCCTGGTATTCCAACTGAGAGTATATATTACTGGACCATAAATCGTATTCAATATCGAACACAAAGCATCATGCACAAATCGAATGTAAGAGCTATTGCTAATTTGTTGTCATTTAAACTGTCAACCACCAACTTACTTATGATGAGTCTCTCAGATAACAAACTTCGAGTTTTCTCTCAAAGGGAAATTGGACATAAACAGCTCATTGGCAATTAACTCGTTAATATTCAGCAAAGGGGGGAAATATTTGTTATCTGGAGGTACGCCTTCAAGTCTTGGATGTCACGGTCAATTAGCATTTATACATAAGAACAGGCGACGATAGAAAGGTCCGAGTGTGGAGCACGACAACGTTGCTATGTCTTCAGACTATTGAGAATGATAGTTGGGGACAGGTCACAACGTTGTCCTTGCTATACCCCGACACCTCTGTTGAATGTACATCAGGTACAGCATTACTTTGCGTTGGTTCTGCTCGAGGGAATCTCTCTTTTGTTCCGTGGAATACTGGTAATCGTTACGTACGTTGCAGTGATCTTACACATCACATAATCACTGAACTATATTTCTCCAAAGCCATTGAATGTCTCTGAAATGACCACATCAACCGTCTTTCAATACAACGATCCTGTGGAATTTCATGCTTACGACCCAATCCACTCCCGAATTGCAGTTGCGAGTCAATCTGGTGACTTGAGGGTGTATACCGTCGATAAATGTATATATATTCGTTCCACGCGCTCTCTCCTCGCTGATAGGCCACTGTAGCACTAGTGCGCTGTCTCTGGATGGCTGATTATCGACGTAGTGCTCCAGGAGGACTATCTTTCTGGGGATCCGAAAACCAATTCCTTCTTACGTTTGCACTTCACACATCGGAAGTGTACGTCTGTTTTAATGTTCAAATATTCAATATTGACCCAGTTTTTATATTCAGTGTCTGTTGGGATGTATCCAGCGGCAACGTCGTTTGGAGAAGAAGTTTGACAGGCGCAATGTAAGCTATGTATTTTATGATAGCGTGATTGAATTATTGATGCGTCTATAGCGGAAGTGCCTCTGTATCCGACGACAGGTCACTTTTACTTGCCTACAATCTTTCGGACGGAACATCCGAACTCTATCGACTGGCACCCACGGTGCTCATAAAGACTCTACCCATTATCTCATCGCGAACTTTCATCAAGCAGTGTCGATTCATGGACAACAATAAATACGCCGTGTGCGGCAGTGATACAAACAGAATGTATGTGGTCGAAATATCAACAAATGACGTAGTAGCGTCGCTGGGTACTGGAGAAATAGGTATGCCAACGCGATCACAGCTCATTACTTTACTTACTTTCCTATGACCACACAAAATCTTAGAGAGCGAAATGACACAGACAGTTGCTGTGGCACAATCCATTGGTAGCTCCTCTTTCCTGATTTCTGGCACATCCGGAGGGAAAATTTACCTTTGGGAGAGAATAACTGCTTCGCTGAAGGATCACAGGACCCTTGAAGTATCATCAGAAAGAGCCATAGAATACGTACCTCCAACAAGGGTGGAGGTTGGTGCCGTTGTTTTGTTGGTCTTTCTTCTAGCTGTTCCTTCTTGGAAGCCAATCATATACGACGTAAGTATCTTTTATTGAGCCTTCTTGGAAGCCAATCATATACGACGTAAGTATCTTTTATTGAGCGTTGCACCGACTAATCAATTGATATAGTGCATTTCTTTGCTACGGGAGCAAGCTGGCTGGAATGTTTTGCCGACATTAAGGGAACTGATGTGATAGAGTGATATTGGGACAAAGATTGAACCTAGAGTAGAAAATCCATTTTTGCATAATTCGTTAACTCTGAACGAATAATAGTTTATCAGGTGTGAAGCGCCGGTAAAATGAATTGCAGAAGCGCTGGTCACAACTGAATCGTAGGTCATTTCATCGGGTAAAAAAGCTCGGACCAAAGGACATATCAGCCTGGTATTCTGGGGCTCAAAGAGACAAACCTGTCAGTTTAATCACCTGAATACAGACTTGGGCGTCGTGTGCCTTCAAACTTAGCTATGCGAATACATTCTCTTGTGTAGAAAGGAAGCTTCGCCGCGATTACCGTGATATGTACTACATCGGGCACTGAACCGATTACCTGAAAGCTGTATGCTCCGTCACTTTGTTGTAGTTATCAAGTGCAAACATGATTACACACTGTTCTCCTCTAAAACTAAAAATCGTTGTAATGAATCTAGAGGTACTCTAATGGTGCGCGAAGCTCTACTCACATACTAAGATTATGGGAGAAATGGCGCTGACGTCATCGAGTTTTGAGCGGAGATTAAACGTCTTCGGCTGCACAACAAACACAATGGTGTTGGCTTTGGGCGGCGCGAGAGTTAAAGGCCTCATGCATCATGCATCATGGTGCGTCGAATCGGCATATGCGCGACACCGCAATCATTTCACTCTAATTAGCAATCGATCCCATCCTCAAGCATGCACGAGGCTCAAATGCATTCATTGACCTGAACATACTCACCCTATTCCACCTAGTGCCGGGTCAACGACGGCGACGCTGTCTGCAAGCCAACGGTGAGTGCAAGCAGTGACCCCTATCCACCATTGTGGCGCTGTGTGGTGTTGTTTGGTGCTGCCAGGTAAGTGCGCGTTCCTCACCTTTCTTTGCTGCAGAGCACGACGACGAGCAGAGGAGGGAGGGGGGAGAACGAAGGGAAGGGTTTGGAAACTATCAAGGTGAGTGTTGGTGTCTTTTGAAGAGACGGTGATAACTGACGCACCCCTGAACATCACACCAGGTCGACGTCGCCTGACGCGCTCATTACCACCACCACCATTTCTTCGCGTCGTGCACGACTCCCGCCCCCAAACTTGACTCTCTCCCGCAGAGACCAACTGGACACGCGATCCAAGTTGAACGAGCGCGTGATGGGCAGCCAGGGAGGTGCGCTGTGTAGGTGGTTTTGCCGTGTGCCTCTCGCAATCCCGTGGACCTCTTCGTCGTTCTACGCGTCGGTTTTTCGTGTTTCGCCGATGTACACAAGTGTGAGAGGACGCGGGCGGCTTTCCGTGGCTTTTGAAAAGGAAATTGAGATTTGGATACACCGATTTGATCATAAAAGAAGCTTGATCATGAATTGATGTGTGATATATTGAGACCGCAGTCAGGAAATTGGACCAAAATGATTGACCTCTGGAGAATTTTGGCCTGTATTATCGGGATGATTGCATTGCAACAACACGGTCTGGGTTAATAGGGATAGAAGTATTCCCAATGCGATCTTGCGTGTGCTTGATCAACTGTAAACGCCTATTCAGTAAACTTCATAAACTGATGGGACACACATAAGGCTGTCTGTGAGGCGGCAAAAAGCTCTGGTTAATATCATGCAGACCTCGAGGTTAGGAATGCGAGTGTTGACTCTGACACTGTCGTCCCCATCATGGTGGTGGGTGCGGATGCTCAGCAAGGGTGTTGGGGTGATAGGAATGACGCTGGGCATAGAAAGAGGGGAGGGATGGATTAGCACACACCTTATTACCATATATTCATAAATCCGCCCTATTACATCCATCCTGACCCTATCTAGCCTCTACTCCACTACACCTCTGTCATCGTGCACCTTTACTCGACTTGGTAATCGGATTGTAATTTCATCCATATGATACTTCCCGCACCTCGTACCCCTGTATACTTTAAGTCCTAATCGTGATTTATTTGAGCGAGTGTGATCCCTTCAGCCCTTCAGTTGAGCACGTCTTCATCTCGTGTGAGAAAAGATGGCCTTGGGTTGAATTCGTTCAAGGGTCACAGATATCCAAATTTCCGGACAATAAGTTCATGGAGGCAAAATAGATACAGCCGGTAGAACACAGAATCAAATTTTACTACCCAGCCAGTTTCGCCGTAGCGAGAACGCCGATCGAAATAAAAAGTACAGAAAATAAAACATACCTTCAAGACTTCAATATTCCCTCTGCAAATCAACTTTACAGCAACCTCTTTTCCCCACTGGCTGTGCAACCCGGGTTTAACCATTCCGAGCCCAAACTTGGGGATGGTTCGTCTCGGATGGGCGGCGCTGTACGCTACCGCCGCCGGGTGCGCGTACACGTCGGGGTATTGAGGATTTTGGGTGAGCGCAGCGCTCGGCTAGCCGTCAGCGTGAGAATCGGCGTTGTTGCTGTGATGGGGCACCGGGAGCAACGACGTGTGCCCCTGGTTCGAATATAGCTGGTGATGGTGGTGATGGCTGTTGTGGTGGGCCGTTGGCGACACGACGGTGTGCGAGGCGCGTTGCCTGCAAGATGCAGATGATGGTGGTGCTGGGCTCGCCATCGAGATCGCTGTTGCTTCCTGTGACTGGACGTGTGTCCTGGTTCAAGTTGTTGGTGTTCGTAGTGGATGTGCTGCTGATGATGATATTGAACTCTTCTACAGAATGGCAGTCAAGATGGACGGTGTAGGGATAGAGGCGATGGGATTCTGATAATAGTGGTTAATGTTGAGTAGTTCTTGGGTCGCAGCTCGTCATCACCCAACTAGAGATCTGCTCTTCCACGTTCCCAGGTTCACGGCTCTTAGGACAGTAGAGAAGAAGGAAAAGAGAAAAAAGACGGATGTGAAGGTGTAGAAAAAGAGAAAATACAGACGTCTGTTTTGTGATCGTTGATGGTGGTTGGTAGTCAATGTGTACTCCGTGGCCATACTCTAGCCCCTGGAAACCGTGGGAATTTCAATTCATGACAAAAAACTTTGCTTCCGCTGTTTTCGACTCCGTCCTCCCTCCTGAGTACTGGAGTCCTTAACCCTTCTTCCACAGTTCGACTTCAAATTCGTGAGCTTCATACTATTGGTCAACAAGATCTGTGTCAGGGCAACACTATAATCAGTGTGACAAGGCCACCAACAAAGATTAAGCAAGAGAGAGAGAGAAAGAGCAGAGGGAGAGTAAAAGAGCAAAGAGAGAATAAGAGAGTGAGAGAGATTCAATGGTTCTAAGAGATCACACCAATGATAGTGGATATCCTAAGAGATTGAAGCTGAAGCTACAGCTACCTACAAGTCCAGTATTTATACTCTACAGCTATTCTAGAATATTCCCTACATTACATCATAAAGGAAGGTTAAAGAATAAAAGTGACATCATATAGAAAAAGGATGAGTAAGACTAGGAATCATATAGAATTTACTAGAAAGAAGTGGAGCAAGAAGGCTGTGATGAAAGAAATAAACTATCTAATCAGATAATTGATAAGATAATGAAAGAATAAGATAATTCTGTGAAGATAAAGAGGGGAAACTGGAGAAACCCTGACATCACCCCCTCTCTAAGGCACATTTTCCACAATGTGCACATGGATGGGTTAGTTTAGAGGGTTTAAGAAGAGGAGGAGGTTCAGTAAAGTTAATAATAGGAGTGAAAGAAAGTCTATCAAAGGTCACAGCAGAAATCCTTCTAGGTGCTGAAGGATGTTTGGCATGGAAGTCCTTGATAGCCTTAGAAGCATTTTTCAAATGCTCTGCAGGCTCCCAAGTGCATTCCTCATTAGGATAGTTCTTCCACTTAACCAAATATTGAAGTTTGTTTCTAAAAAGTCTGCTGTCCTTGATAAATTCAACTTCCCACTCAGGATTTTCTCCTTGAATGACAGGTGGTGGTCTAGAAGGAGGCTTTCTTCCTACAATATCTGGGTGATAAGGTAGAAGTTTAACCACATTGAACACTGGATGGATTTTCATGGTAGATGGCAGCTTAAGCTCATAGGCATTAGGGCTAATAACTTTGGTAATTTTGTAAGGCCCATATCTTTTATCATCCAATTTCTTGGAGGGCCTATCAGTTTTGAGGTCCTTGCCATCTAACCATACCAAATCCCCAACTTTGTACTGAGTTGGAGTACCTCTGTGTCTATTATAGAATTTAGCCATATCATCAGCAGCTTTTCTAAGTGCAGACTCTGCTTCTTTCCTGGCTTCTTCCATATTTTTCACAAAGGTATCCACAGTGTCCATTTTACTATTTCTAAGGGGTTCAGTGCCCATTCTGGGATGTCTGCCATTATTGAGCATGAATGGTGTCTGCCTGGTTGAAGCCTGAACTCTATTGTTATAAGAGAATTCAGCTAGAGCTAACCATTCAACCCAATCATCTTGTCTATGGTTTATAAAGAGTCTAAGATACTGCTCAATTTCTTGGTTAACTCTTTCAGTCTGACCATCAGTTTGGGGATGGTAGGCTGTAGATGAGGCTGTCTGGATACCAAGTATTGAGTTGAGTTCTTTCATAAACCTTGAGACAAACTGTGGACCTCTATCACACAGAATTTTAATGGGTAAGCCATGGTGTTTCCAGACATAATCTCTGTATAGTCTGGCTGTCCCTTCAGAAGTGACTTCATCTGTAGTAGGGATAATGTGGATCATTTTACTAAGTCTATCCACAACCACCATAATGGCATTATACCCTTGACATTCTGGTAACCCCATAATAAAGTCCACAGAGATGCATTGCCAGACATCAGAGGGAATCTCAGTAGGAATTAAAAGGCCAAGAGGTTTGGCTGGAAAGGTTTTGGTTCTGTTGCATCTATCACAACCTCTGGTATAGGCTGCAATAAAATGTGACATTCCTGGCCACCAATAATTCCTAGAGACTAGCTCAATTGTCTTCCATTTCCCTGGATGTCCAGCAATGAAGGCATCATGGTGCAGTTCCACAATCTTTCTTCTAAGATCTTTGTCCTTGGGAACATACACCTTCCCCCTGTAGAGAATAAGGCCTTGTTCTTCTGACCACTCCTGTCCTTCAATCTTCTTGGTAGAAGATTTCTTGAGCTCCTGAACTGCCTTGACCACCTTTTCATCCATCTCCTTAGCTTCTCTAATCTTCTTAAGAAGATCATTTTCTGCACCAGTAATGGTAGCATGACCCTGCTTGAGAGCCTGGATTTTAAAGTAGGAAGGTTTGAGGAGAACTACATTTTGGTTATCATTCTCTCCCTTTTTATGATCTGGTCTCCTAGACAAAGCATCTGGCTTAAGAGATCTTTTACCAGGCCTATGATGAAGAGTAAAATCAAATCTGGACAGGAAGAGTGACCATCTGGCTTGCCTTCTGCTGAGCTTTTGGGCAACCATAAAGTACTCTAAGTTTTTGTGGTCTGTCCAAATCTCAAAGGAATGTTGGGTTCCTTCAAGATAATGTCTCCATTCATCTAGTGCTCTGATAATAGCCAGCATCTCTTTGTCATGGATCTCATAATTCCTTTCTACTTCAGATAGACTCTTAGACATAAAGGCTACAGGATGCCATTTCCCATCTGATCCTTCCTGAGATAAAACAGCCCCAGTAGCATAATCTGAACTGTCTGCTTCAACTTTATATGGCTTGTTATCATCAGGGAAAATCAAGACAGGTGAAGAAGTGACTTTCTTCTTTAACTGGTCAAAGGCTTCCTGCTGTCTAAGACTCCATCTCCAGACTGTTCCTTTCTTTGTCAATTCATGAAGGGGCTTAGCAATGTCTGCAAAATCCTCTATGAACCTTCTATAAAAATTAACAAATCCCAAGAATGATTGGACATCCTTGACATTTTCAGGTTCAGGCCATTTAGAAACTCCCTCTACCTTGACAGGATCCATCTCAATCCTGCCTTGTGAAATGATTAGTCCAAGATATTCAATCTTTTCCTTTTCAAATTCACATTTCTCTGCTTTAAGGTAGAGTTTGTTCTGTTCTAAGATTTGCAGAACTTGCTTGACTACCTCTCTATGATGATCAAGAGTCTCAGTGAAAATTAAAATGTCATCCATGTAGACAATGACAACATTTCCATCAATGAGCTCAATAAAGATATCATTCATCATAGTTTGGAAGGTAGCAGGACTATTGGTTAAACCAAAGAACATGACCAATGGTTCAAACAGCCCTCTATTGGTTCTAAAGGCTGCTTTCCATTCATCTCCCTTTTTGATTCTGACATTATTAAATCCCCACCTAACATCAAGTTTGGTGAAGTATTTGGCTTTGCTGAGTTTGGTGATGATGTCAGAAATCAATGGAAGGGGGTAGGAGTTCTTGATGGTCATTTCATTCAGTTTCCTATAGTCCTGGACAAGCCTAAGAGATCCATCCTTCTTCTTGACAAAGAATACAGGGGAGGCCATAGGTGACTTGGAGGGTCTAATCCTGCCAGACTTCAGATTTTCCTCTAAAAAGGCATCAAGTTCCTTTTGTTCATTGGGAGAAAGAGGATAAATCTTGGATCTGTAAGGTTCAGAACCAGGTTTCAGCTCAATAGCATGATCCCAAGGCTTTCTGTCTGGTAGCCTATCAAAAGATTCCTTTGAAAAAACACCTTTAAACTGATGATAGTGTTTAGGAACAGTTTCTTCAAAGGTTTTCTTAGGGGAATCAGCTTGCTGATGAGACTCTTCTGCTAATCTTTGAGACATAGTAGAAGTAGCATTAATAGACTGCTTCTGAGGATGAAGGTATGAGATAAAAATTCTATCCTCAGGCTCAATCTCAGAATCAGAAGAATCTTCAATAGAATCATCTTCTTCTTCATCAAATTGAGGGAGTTTCCTCCTTTTGACTGCAGCTATTTTCTGCCTCTTTCTTCTGGCTCTTTTGGCTTCCATTTGGCAGTCAGAGGGACATCTAATAAACTGGACATCCCCTGTCTTCCAATCAACATCTGGATTATGGTGCCAAAGCCAAGTATGTCCAATGATAGCAGATTTGTCTCCCAAGTCACAAACAGCAAAGGTGGCCCTTTCTGTATGGTTTTTGTGTACCATAATTAAGTCTACTTCCTCATGGATAGAGCCACTCTTGTTGAGAGTACCATCAACATTATAGACTGGAATGGCTCTAGGAAGTTTCCTTGTGTTGAGATTATGATACTTCACAAAACCAGAATGCAGAAAGAGGCCAGTAGCTCCAGAATCAAGCAAAGCATCAACAGATAACCTTTTCTCTGTGTCCATTGTCTTTAAGATGACAGACAAATGGGTAGAGGTTTTAGGATTATGGTTGAGGATGTAGATCTTTTCAGGGAAGGTAGAAAGAGAGGAAGAAGAAGACATGATTTCTGCACCAGAATCTGAAGACTGAGGATCAAGTCTGTCAATTTCATTTTCTAGTACATTAAATCTATTCCATTGGGACATGTCTTTCACCAATGGTGCTTCTAAAAATTTTTCTTTTCCTCATCTTTCTGCTCCTTGCCTTCCAAGATTAATTTCCCAAAGTAGTCAGCCAGTTCTTCATGGGTCATAGCATTGATGTTAACTGATGACCTGCAGTTTACAGCCTTATGACCAGGCTTTCTGCACTTGAAGCAAACAATTGGCCTAACTGACTTCCATCCAGAGTCAACCTCCATGGGAACTACATCTGGTTGCTTTGCCTGAGCACCAAAGGTCCTAGAGCTGCTATTGGAAAAGACTGGAGGATTTGGAGTAGGCTTAGGAACAGCCTTGGGAGTTGGGGCTTTAAGGAAGGGAGAAGAAGAGGAGGAGGAAAGAGACTTGGTAAAGGCCTCACTCTGTCTCCACTGCCTATCTAGCCTGGTACTCCATTTAATCCATCCATCCAAGGTTTTGGGCATGTCAGGAACATAGTAGACTGCATTCCTGAGATTTTCATTAAGCCCAGCCTTGAATTGGTCTACCAAAGCAGCATCATTATACCCAGTATCTGAGATCAGAGCCCTGAAGCTAGCAACATACTCATCAGCAGTCTGTCTGCCTTGCTTGAGCATGTGCATTTTATGCTTAGCTGTGTTGGAGGGGTCTGGATCTGCAAACACTTCCCTAAATTCATAAACAAAGTCAGCCCAAAGACCTTCTTGGGACTGAGCATTGTCTATTACTTTAGTCTTCTCATATGCCCACTTCCCAGCAGTACCTCCTTTCATATGAGATAGAGCACAAATAACTTTCTGAAAGTCATCTGTAATCCCTTTCCCATAGAAATATAATTTAAGCTGACTGAGGAAGTTTTCTGCCTTCTCCATAGAACCATCAAATGGATCTGGAGGTGAGACTTTAATGGCAGAGTGTGAACAGGAAGGGGCAACATGAGGGGTAGGGAAAGAGTGAATATCTAGAGCAGCAGGTGGTGGTGGTGGTGGTGGTGATGGTGACTGACTGACTGGTTGCTGAGGGTGTGGTGGAGTGGATA
Organism: Psilocybe cubensis; assembly: GCF_017499595.1. Lineage (NCBI taxonomy): Eukaryota > Fungi > Basidiomycota > Agaricomycetes > Agaricales > Agrocybaceae > Psilocybe > Psilocybe cubensis. Next base: position 1,689,311 of record NC_063009.1, on the reverse strand, counting down.
ATGACTGCTGCTGCTGTCTAAGAAAATTCAACTCTTGGGTAAGGAGCTGGACCTGATGCATGAGCTCTTCCACAGAAGGAGTGGTGGGAGGCAATTGGGAGGGGTCCATGTCCATGGGTAGGAGTAGGTAGGCTCTCTGATGTGTGTGTGGGAGAAGCTATCTACTGAAAGTGCCCTTGAAACTATACTAAGTATTCTAAAAAAATATCTATCTACTGGATACCCAGTTGTCACACCACTCAGGGCTCTAAACCTAGGATCACAGGGTTACTGGATATTTCCTAGACCACCAAAAACAGAACACTAGTAGGACTGTGTCTGCCCCAACAGTTGGTATCCCTATCTACTAAGTTCACACACAGCACACAACAGAGAGTAGGAAAGATGATGAGCCAAAGGTCTTGAGGAAAGGTCTTGAGGAGGATGTTGAAGATTGGTGGAGATGTAGAGATTGGTAAGAAGATTGGTGAAGAGGTTGATGAAGAGGTTGGTGGGTTGGAAGTGGAGGAAGAAGGTTGAGGTAATGGTGTTGAAGAGGTTGAAGAGGTGAAGAGTTTGGTGTTGAAAGAGAGATGGTGGAGTTGTCTTGAGAGAGCTTCAATCTTCTGTCAGGGCAACACTATAATCAGTGTGACAAGGCCACCAACAAAGATTAAGCAAGAGAGAGAGAGAAAGAGCAGAGGGAGAGTAAAAGAGCAAAGAGAGAATAAGAGAGTGAGAGAGATTCAATGGTTCTAAGAGATCACACCAATGATAGTGGATATCCTAAGAGATTGAAGCTGAAGCTACAGCTACCTACAAGTCCAGTATTTATACTCTACAGCTATTCTAGAATATTCCCTACATTACATCATAAAGGAAGGTTAAAGAATAAAAGTGACATCATATAGAAAAAGGATGAGTAAGACTAGGAATCATATAGAATTTACTAGAAAGAAGTGGAGCAAGAAGGCTGTGATGAAAGAAATAAACTATCTAATCAGATAATTGATAAGATAATGAAAGAATAAGATAATTCTGTGAAGATAAAGAGGGGAAACTGGAGAAACCCTGACAATCTGTCCAAATAACTGCTATTCAGAATATTGTGTTTGAGAACATCTCTCTGATATTTGAGACCATTTTCTTCTCCGACACTGTGTCTGGCAGATATCCAGTCTCTACTCCCGAATCCCGAGAATCAATATTTTACCCCAGTCTCTAGCCCTGTTCTCTGTACACCACTTTTTCGAATACATGCAGGCAATCGCAGCCTCGAGGTTTCGTGTAGGCCACAACTGAATAACCTACACGCAGTGATCTCCGTATCAATGTGCATCAATCATGTCTGACGAACATTAGACACGACAGATATGTTATGTTCAGGTTTCTTCCTCCCTGCTGCTACACCACTATCAACCGAGTAAAGTATCCTTTCCCGTCGCGCTCACAGTCGCCGATCACAACTTTTTGACCTACGAACCACCAGCAACGGATCATCTCTTCATAACAAAAATATCCCATAGCATTCTAATTCATGTGCAAGTACACTGCTGCTGAGACCAAGGCTAAGCAGGTTCTCTCCATTTAAATGCATACATAAAAACTCATAATTACTAGTAAAGATCCCACCGTGCATCAGGCGTTCCTAGTAGTAATTTTGCTCACAGCTCGTCATCCGGGTCGTTCCTAAAGGAGGAAGCCGATGACAAGAATCGCCAAATTAAATTGTGGGCGCTGTCAGACAACTCCAATTGCGAGTTGCAAGGGTCAACTCAAACTTACTCCGGCGCCTTGACACGAGAGGAAGAGAGGGAAGAGAGGGAATAAACAAACCAAAGTAAGTGCCCTTATAAACAGGAGGTCTGATAAGAGTCCGCGTGGTGTTTACCGTCCCAATATGACCACAGCAATGCACAAACAAACATCTGATATTTATGGGACCTAACAGGCTTCCCAGTTACATCATCATCTAAAAACATAAGTTGCCTCTGGAAGGATAATCATTGAAAGTCGGCATTGGTGAGTATTGGCGCCCACTTGAGTATCTTAGCGGGTGAGCTATTTACTACGGTCTTTTACAGCGCATTCAATAAAGTCGTATATGTAGGTGATGGAGATTAAACATCTCAGCTGTTCAACGAGATTAATGTCGGGTATATCTCGACAATGACGAGCCTCATTTATTTCGGTCAAAATTGTTGGGTGGAGGAAGTCGGTCTCACATTCTGGCAGTGTGAAATCTAGCTGAGTGTTACGCAGAAACTTGTAAGGATAGTACAGTGAATATATGTTGTCTTGGAAGGTAGAGTTACTATATAATTGTAGTAAGTATGAGGTCGGGATACTAATACCACAGGAAATTAATATTATGTACGTACTGCAAAGAAGCTGCTTCCATAACGGCTATCCAGTCCATGGCGGAAAATTCGTCTTCCGTGTAAGATTTTCCCATGTAAGGTTCGTCAATGTAAGGCTCGCCCACGCAAGGTTTATTGGTGTAAGGCTCGCACACGCAAGGCTCATTGATGATGTGTGACTCGTCTACGCAAGTCTCATCCAGGTAAACCTCGCCCATACAAGGTCCGTCGATGTAAACCTTGCTCATACAAGGCTCATCAGTATAAGGCTCTTCTGTGAAAGTATTGTCCATGTAAAGCTTGCCCATGTCACAAAGCTCGTCCATGAAAGTGTCGTCTATGGATAGGTCGTCCATAAAAGTATTGTGCATGTAAAGGTCGTTCATGAAAGTATCGTGCATGTAAAGGTCGTTCATGAAAGTGTCGTCCATATATATATTCCCTATACAAGGCTTGTCCATGCGAGGCTCGTCCAAGTCAGGTTCGTCACTGTCGAAGTCGACAATCGTCTCTCCTGGCTTCAAGCTTGGCAATAATGCTACTCGAACATTACGGGGTATAGGCTGAAACTTATAGTTCGGATATTTAATTGAATGACTGATCTTCTCCTGGTCTGCCATACGAAACCACGGTTCCCTTTCATCTGCAGACATTTGTTTCCACACCTTCCCGCATATGCGTGATAAATTACGATAGTCTTTCTCTACTGACTTCGGGATCATCTTCTGTCGAATACACTCGGATCGAAATAAGATGAATGCGTTTTGTGGGCGCGGAATGTGATTTGCAGGCTTTTTTCGACGGGGTGGTTTGGTTTGGCTCTCTCCTTTGTTATTGCTCTGGGTTGCATCCTTCCACTCAATAACAACCAGGGATGACTTGCGTTTGTTATACTCCATGGCGCTCTATAGTAACGGTGTTCTAATTGTCGGGTTTGACATTAAATTTAGAGGTTGACTGTGACTGGGTAGTTAATTTACCTCTTTCCCGGTGGTTTCCTGAATCTATGGCAGAATGATGTCCTGGTGTCTTTAAATATCTGTCAGATCAACAAGTCTTGGTTTGAGCTACAGTGGGTTCCCCCTTGTATGCGTGGGATAGATCCACGCAGCTTGATTTATAGAGATCTGGTGTCCTGATATGGTTTTCACCTTTGTTGAAAATACCACAATGACATATCTAAATGACTCAATATTCTACGATTTTCATTATACTAGCATCTCAACATTAGAGATTCATCGATCTGCAAGGGTGAACAAAGGTACCATTTTAACATCACGTCAGAGGTTACGACCTGAATCGTACAGCGTGTTTGAACCCTGCTTGATCCGTTTGAACTAGAGGAAGACTTACTAATCGGTGCATTATATTTTCGCTACGTCTATACGTAGATGTGACTGACGAAGAGTTCTTCCATAAGTATCAGCTTTACTAATTGGTATGTAATAATAAATGGATGTAGACTACAAAAATATTGAGTTCTAGTCTTAAGTTTAATTGGCGACCGACGGGACGCAAATTATATTGAACTAAGACAATGTCCAGAACCCTTTAGCTTCAATGTCAACGATTAAGCAGACTCATATTCATCGTCGTTTGAATCGTCTGATCCTGCAAGACTCTGGTCGTCTTCGATCCCGCCATAATCATGACTCGGATTATCCACTTCATCTAAACTGTCCGTGCCTCCTGTCTGAAGTACTCTATCATGTTCCTCCCCATTGTCTTGGTTCTCTAAAGGTGCCGGTGATGGTTCATTCCTGGGAAGAACCAACCAGAATACTTGGCGAACGAATCGAGTGGGTCCGTCCAGTATGGGCCCGCGCTCACGACAAATACCACATTTGTGGTCACTTTCCCAGATGTAGTCATTTAATTCTTTGACCTTTCCGAGACACGCCGCGCAAAATATATGCCCGCATGAGAGTCTATTAAGATAATTCAACTACCAGGATTTTTTTGTTTGGTACGGGCTTACATTGCAGGGTGCACCATATAAGACCAGCATATGGAGCAAATCGCCATCTCTGTTAAGCAATTGTGTAGATCATCGTACCGATGATTTACATCCGCAATGCTACACTGAAGTTCTTCGATGGTTTTACCAGCCACAATATTGGTCTTTTGTTAGAAGAGTGTGAATTTTAAGCTCTGGAATCAACTTGGGAACTCACAGCTTTCAATGTTTCTTGCACTTGCTCTAATTTCTCTAGTTCAAGGATTCTATTATTAAGCTCTGTATTCCGCTGGTTGATCGAAAATGAAGCAAGTTATTGGGCTTTCCAGAGCACACATTGATTTTACTACGTCGAGCTTACCTGGCACATAAGCTCCTGTTCCAGATTAGCATGGTCCAGCCTTCTCTGGAGCTCCCGGTTCTGTTTAGCTAGTTCTTTGGTTTCCTTTTGATGTCAGTAAGTCATGTGTGAGCCTCAGTCCGTGGGACAAAAAAGATACTTACCTCCCTAAGCTTCTGATTCCCGATTTGAGTCCCAGAATGATTAGACTTTACAGTTGTCACTTCAACCATTGTTTGGCTGGCATGATGGCTTGTCTGTGCAGTCTTGTCAATTTTATTAGTTTTTAATGGTATGATTCATGACAGCTGAGACTACCCTTACTTTGTATTCAGCGTAATTTGAGTTCCTTTGTCGTGCTTTGTACTGCTCATAATGACGCTTTCGTTCAAGATATAGAGCAGACATGTGGGATGGGGCAGAGGAATGATTTATGGTGTTGAACTTTAGCTGCGTAAACAGTATAAAAAGGCCCAAGGGTACGTACTTTTGAGGTAATCACTATCCATAATCGATCGTCGTGATGTACTAAGTGTGCAACCATGAGAACGTTTATTGTGCAACCATGAGAACGTTAACTATCGTACATTTCTGAAGCTATATTCGACTAATTTGACTGTACTCGTTTTTGCGCTGGATACGATTGCTTTGATGCCACAATGGTGACCTTGTTCCCAACTATATATGGAAACTGGAGTCTTTTTGGTAACCTTGAATTAGAAACTTTGAATTCTAAACGTTTTCCGATTGACTTGCGTTGCAATTGCCATATTGGTACTTCCTTGTTCTTTGTATCAACCCAACAAGTTTATTCGCTCTCTTAAGCGACTCTGGCAATTGCTATAATAAAGAAACTTATGCAACTTCCATCCCTCAGTATCTCCCATCATTTCATTGCTTTCAAGTCATATATCACAGAAAATTCAGCAAGAGCGCATACACAATGCTGACTGACAGGAATGTAAGCTCATCATCAGGTTCCATCTTCTTTTAGAGCGTCATGCTGAAGCCACCACCACCTTCAAGTATGCAAGCAACATCCCGACTTCCGGGGTTGTTAAACCCATTATATTATCTCCAAGCAACTCCCCACAAGATGAAGACATCAACTCTAGTGACCAGAAACAATATATTGATAGGAATTTAACTATGGTCCGCAATACATACCGCTGCATAGTAGCTCAATGAGCTAATTATTCCCGAGTAACAGGTGGGGCCAATGATACTATTTCGTGGCAGGAGTGGCATTAGGAATGAAAATGTTCAACAAAATGAAAACAATTCGCATCATACCAGGCACATCGAATACTTTCTTGAAAGAACGGAGGCGTTCAAGCTGGAACAACGCTTGCAATCCATAATTATTGAACTTTTCCAGGCCAGGAATGACATTGACGATTCCAGGAGAAAAATTGTATTCTTGATTATGGGGTGCGAGAAGATCATTTCTGACATTTCAAACATTCGTCGTATGAGCAAAAGGTTTCGAAGCGCCCTTCGCTCCATCAAAGATCATCAGAACGAGCAACAACTTGCCATAAATTCACATTCTCAACGAAATTGTGAAGAGGCATCATATTTACGGCAGAATCAACACTCCATAATGGACGAGCTCGAGAAACTTCGCACCGATATGAAAATCTATCAGGTCAGTGTGTTGTTATGAATTTCCTACCGGTAACATGCTAATTACACTTATAGGCCTTTCAAACTGAATCCAACCGTTGACGCGCTGCTGATATAGCAAAATTAAACCGATACTTTGATACCCTTTCAAAGGTGGCATCAAAGACTGAGCAAAGGCTTGCCTCTTTCATTCCCTTTGTCATTACTACGTTCACCTTGCTTTATATCTTGATATTTTCGACATCTTAAGGTTGCTAACAGTGACTCCGCCGGTATATGTACAGTACTTACATAGTAGTAGTGATCTTGAAAATTATTATCTTATATGTCACTTACGCTATTGTGTATCGCTCAATTATCAAGTGACTCTTCTCCGATATATGACAGAATTGAGTTGGAAGTACTGCGCACGAGGGTACCCAGAATGAACCGCCTTCGCCAAGTATACCCTAGTTTCTCCCTCTTTACTACATTTGCTATATGCTTTACCGACACACCTTGGAAGTGGATTCCCCGCCCGGCTCAGTCACTGCAAGGGATACACTGGACTATTCCCAAATCCCGCTGACACGGTGAGTCCTAAAAAGGATGCCTGCCGTCCCCCGGCCGCCTCCAAGGCCCTGAAACTTGGAGACTCCGGGGGGACTCACCGCTCCCTCACAGATACGAATAATCGACCCACGTGTCCGCTGAGCGAAGATCTCCCTGGTCCGGGTAACTTAGAGCCCGATGTTTTACAGGTTTTAAGTAGCTGTAACTCGTCCCTGTGCCTTGTGTATAACATGTCCTCCGTGTCTGTTAGGCTGTCTAATTCATGATCTTCCAATTGGGCGACTGACGGTGCTCGCTGGATAGGCTGAAGGCAACGGCTACCGTCCTCTTCCCACCTCTGTAACAATCAAAAACACACCTCAGACATACCCAACAGACAGCCTTTCCCCCTCGCCTTGCTACCCCTACCTACTAGACGATGAGCAGCAACGCCTCCCCTCTAGTCAACAACAACAAACAACTCAAAACGCTGCTAAATTCTCAATGCTCAACATCACAGGAATCCCGCTTCAATTGAATAGGCAACCTTAGTTGATAGCTCTCCTCCAGTACTCTACTCGCGTCTGAATTTTGTGAGCCCGATGGTCGAGTGCTTGCTGGCCACCACTTGCATCATAGAGTCCTCAGCGTGCGGGTCCTATCAAGTCTTCAATATCTAATCAAATGCCTTCAACATAAGATGGATATGAATTTTCTTATTATTTATGGCTAACTCGGATTCTGATTCATGGCACACTGAGATTGAACTTGTAATATAATTATAGCACCATTGTTCGTCTTCCTGCTTGAAGGTCTACTCTTCCTCGCCTTCAATTTTTGTTTCATTGTAACATGTCCTCGACCTCGATGCTTTTCTCATTGTATATACATCTATTACATATATGACACTGACTGGTCGGTCATCCAGCTTTTATGTCCTGTACACACATGCTTGTATCTGCGTTTTTTGATTGTGGATTCACATTCCCGGTGTGAATGATTCAGTCTGAATTGACAACTTTACAGGCCGCAGATAATGTGCACCTGGAAATCCACATGAAGGCATCAGCAAAGCACGCAACACGTAACACACACACACACACATTCTCTTACTTTTACAAGTCACCCCTCATCTGCCCGTGTCTCTCGCTGCCTGCCAACTTGTCATTTGGACAGTTTACTATTCCAATGAATCGAGAAACAGGGCGTCGGCTGAGCACCGAGCTCTAACAGCCGCCTTGCAAGGTGCAAGGTGCGTCCAGTAATAGCATGCCACCCCTCCGTTCCACGAGTTCGGTTCCACAAGCATCGTGTACTGGATTCATATCCAGACCGTGGAGCGCTAGAAGCATCAGTGACTCACGACTCTCGGTGGGTTACACCCCCAAATCTGGGCAGAGGCATGGCATACGATCACTCAGGAGTCAGGCTCGATGAGATATAATTATGGACCACGACGGGAGAGAAAGGGAAAGAGAAAGAGAAAGAGGATACACAATTCAGTATTTGTCGCATCACATACCATCGTGATCCCATCCCATCGTCGTCAAATCACAAACTTTCCACAAACACCAGACACCAGACTCTAAACACCATCCCATCACCAGACACCAGTTCCGCCACCAGACTTTAAAGCCAAGGCACAAGACACGCGGCACAAGACACAAGACGCAGACGACAGATGTTCGCCACCACAGGTCTATTCGCATCCTATCTCCAATGCAGACCCGCTTGCACCTCACCTCCCTCGTGTGCGTTCGGTGCCACCGTCTACCGTCCGCTGTCCGCTGTCTCTGACAACTTTGGGTGCAGGTACAGGTACAGGTGGAGCAGTAAGTAGCATCTGCCCGAGCTGTGGCGCGGATCTGCCAATTGGACGTAGATACAGAGGAAGACTAAGGGAGTGGGAGAGGTTAAGAGACGCGCGTGTGTGTGTGTGCGTGCGTGTGCATGTGGAGGCGCGTGGTGGGTGTGTTCGCGACTGGGTAGGCGCGCCTGCGTCTGTCCGTCACGCTGGTGGGTAGGATGAGTGGGGGTACTGAGTATAGGAGCAGTTAAGTCATTCTGTCGAGAATTCGACTCCATTTGTACATTTGTCGGTTGTGGATGGGAAAGCCAAAAATAAATAGAAAAACAAGTTTTCGGATAGTTGGGTTGATCCCAATTCCAATCCCGATTTCGAACCGTATGCCTGTGATTATTCCCATGCCTATGCCAGTGACTATGCCTATGCCTATGCCCATGTCTTGCGATGGCGGCGGCGGCGGCGGGCCGTGGAGTATCCCAAGCCACCATCCAAATAGCTATGGCTATAACTATATTTAATCCAATCAAGCGCCGAGGCCTGAGGCGTCGACCGTTGTGCGCTGTGGGTATCCCAGTCTGACAGTCTAGGAAGGAAATCATACATAGCAATATGTCACAGACGAGTTTCCACGATCCGTGTGGAGGCGCTTGTCTGCTTCCCACTTGGGAGGGATTCGGATATGAATTAAATGCGGAAGCGTTCAAGGTGTGATGTGCGCGTGCGTGTGAGGGTTATATAAACGTTATATGACAGTGTATTCCCAACTTGATTCTGATTTTGACTTTGACGCAGCTCCAGAGCAGACAGATCGGACAGACAGACAGGCAGCCACAGAGACGGATATGGATGTCAATGGGTGGATCGTGCACGCAGACGCAGACGCTGAATATGAAGTTGAAAATGAAAATGACAACGACGGGTGCCACAAAGTTCTGTATATTCCGCGGTCCTGCTCTGCAGATATTTTCGGTGGCTTCAGAATTAGGCCTTAGAATGCACTTGTTCTAAGAGTAATAGCTTTCCAATGAATTGGTGATGAAATCGTTATACGACTTTAGCTGAAATGTACGCTTAGTTGCTTTGCGCGCCCGAGATGACCGAGATGCCTGTATGAGTGTCTTCGTCCATCACTTTTCAAAGATTTAAACTTCAAAATTCAGACTTGATTCAGAGTTCAGAGTTCAGGGTGACGCACCGTCTTGAGTTGGCTGAGAATTCTGAAGAGAATCTGCGCTATGCCATGACATGACAGGTGCAAGGTCAAGGTCTGGTCATTTGACCATTTGCGATTCCGAGTCAGAATCAAGAGAGGGTGCGGGGAATGAGAGGGGTGCCCGTGGGAGGAACGCGTGATAGATTAGAGCAATCAGTGTAGCTTATAGATGGAGGGTGTCATCTAGGTGTAGGTGTCGTTGTCAGCGTCAGTGTCTCCTGAGTCCTGAAAGAAATCGAAGTGGAAGTTGCACTCGCAACTCACAATGGGATTCGGGAGGTGGATTACCGCAAACGCGCTGGTCAACAGGGACAAACTCAATGCAAGGTAGGTAGGTAGACGGATTATTGGTCCCAATATAGGAATGCCCGTCGGTCCATCGGCCGCCCCCGAGACCTGCTCAACTCGGGTGCTCCGATGGGACTTTCGACTCCCTCGCAGCTGTGACGTGGTGACCGTTGCCGGTCATTGATCTCACTGGTCCGGGTGGTCTCAAGCCAGTTGTTGTTTATCCAGGTTTTTACGGTAAGAAAGCTGTTTGTCTGTACATATAGATTATTACACGCGATTGGCAAGTCTTTCCACCTCTACACGTAGCTGTTGAAATGTCTGTGCTTCGCGTACAATGACGTTGGAGCGAGCAGGCGAAGGCCTGGACAGCGTATTAACTCGGGCTACTAGAGTGTTGATTCCGGTGTAGGCGCGGAAGAGGCGACCGTTGATTTCCCTCAGTCTAACCTCCACCTCTGATTCCTGCCTCCGTGCCTCCGCTATCAAGCGTCTCACGAGCATCCTGAACGCGTGGCCTAGTACAATCCGACCCCCATCGCTGTCTTCGGTGTCCTCGTCTTCGGACGTGTCTGTAGTTGCGTCAGACGCCTCCCATGGTGGGGAGACCAGTATTGCGCGCCCGCGGTTGCTATTCATAGGGAATGAGGAGATGACCGCACGAGCAGGCATTGTTGTCGTATAGTGTAGCCTTGTCCCTTGGGTATGCCTCTTCAACCCTTATAGCTCGCAGGCGGCAGGTCCTACTACCGCGATCTCTGCTCTGCAGGCACAGGCAGTTAGCCTGCGCTTGCTCATTTAAGGGTTCCTAATAAGGGCGCTTCCGCCAGGATGTTAGTGTTTCAGAGACAACAGCGCCGAGCTGAGACTTTCGAGCTCGTCGTCTCCAACGTCTGGCAGGGGGTACTAGCGCAGCCCTGTGATGGATAATGCGACGTGCAGAGTACTGAGGGGTACAGGTCGATGTTTGTCCCGCGGGCGAGCACCACATTGAATCGGGATACATTGTCTCCCCGGTGGCACGCTGTACTGCGTTGCTAAGCGAGCTTGGCGCTGCGCTAACTGGACGCTGTAGCCGAAAATCAGACTTTACAGATGTAGACGTAAGCTGGAGCTACAGACGCTGTCGACTGTACCTGATGCCAGGGTCGATGCACCTGCCAGAGGGCAGCTCGAGTGCAATCTTGTTCTTCGATTCGCCGACCCGAAGGCAGCTAAAAGTGGTCGATTCGTCGGATGATAGCAGAAACAGTAGCCTGGCGTGAACAGGCTGGTCGCGGGAAAGCGATATATGGTGTCGGAGCAACATGGGCATAAACTCCCCTTCTATTCTCAATACCATCCCTAGCTGTCGACGTGTAGCCAACTGTCAGTCACCAACCCTCTTCCCAGCATCGTTCTCCGGACGTTCAAATCTTAAACTGAAGCCTGAACACATCGTGAGCATCGTGAAAACTGTGTTGTATGGTGCCGAGACCATTAGAAGTACCGACACCGCCTCCAGGCTCCTTCTCTGGGCAGTCATCATCGCCAGTGCCCCAAAGGCAGTGATTTACACTGTTAAATCCCCTCTGTCGATCAGATCCTAAGAATATCAGAAGAACGGAGCTTTCGTAGTATTTGTGGGGAGATGTCATCTTGTCGGAAGTCGTTCAGCATTGTTTTGCATGTGGTGAGTTGCCTAGCGATCACTCGGCATACCTGCCGGACGATGTTTGGTTTTTGTCTGGGCACGCTCTTCCGGCTTTCAATAGGTTCGGCCGCTGAGCCATCGCTGCAGGGGAGACGCTTTCGGGGGGGGAGGGGGAATGAGGATGTTACTGATGTTACTGACTCCTGCCGGGGTACGGTTCAAAAAGATGCGCAGATGCGTTGATATGCCCAGAGAGCGTCCATTGCGACCTGATATTCTAAAGCTACCGTTTCATTGCGTTTGTAGAGCTCTTCATGCCCACCTCCAACCCAAGATTGTTTCCAATTATGCGCCTACGTTGATGCGCAATGCAAAGGGGCACATCATGAACATCATAGACGAGCCTCACCGGCACCAAGATCATGCTTAACGGTACGTACATTGTATATTAACTCATTTTCGACATGTCTCACACTTTGAATCATCATTCATCCAACAATGCTATATCTTATATCGTTCTTACTGATATCACATCCTCCTCCACCACCTATTGCACAATTGTGATGGAAACAACACATTCACTTTCCGATGCAAATATACCACATATGCCGCTGCTGTAGTTTTGGCACTTGCGTATGCAAAACAGGCCAAAACTTACGAAGATCCCAATATTCAAGCTGTCAACCGCTGCCTGACGCGTCGATGATCAGCGTCACGGTATTGGCAGCCGCATGCCATCCCGAAGCGCACAAACGTATCCAAGAAGAGCTAGACGCCGTTTGTGGGAGGTCATGGCGTAAGTCTTTTTAATGATTAAGGTGCCTGTTCGAATCTTCAGCTGTGTATTGTTTTACGAAGCATTGTTATATTTTATAAAATGGGAATAAAAAATAGAATGGACTCGTATCTGCCATACGTAGCAGTGGCTTTCACTGGACAAGTTGTTTCCCAACCTTTCACATCTCGGTTATATTGGTTCCATGGAGATTTTAATCACAGATTCAACCTTTTGAACAAATTGCGTAGGTCCTTCCAATATATGTGTCCGCGAACGACAGATATTGCATTTATGATCATCCGTTCTGCTGGCTGCATTGTCATAGTGACTCTTCAAAAAGTCAATGCAAACTTCGCAGAAAACGTGGCCACAACTAAGCCTGCTTGATGAATACATTCATGAGGAAAATCCAATCATCTATATATGTACGGTTGCTATTAACACTCACATGGTAGGCTGTTTGACAGAGTCGTGGCAAATGGTGCACGTCAAAAGATATTTAAGAGCATTGAGGCATCGTTCCTTCTGCTCGAGCTGTTCACGAAGAACAGCAGCAGTGTAGGCTTCCTGTAGATTTTTTAGTAGGTGAACAAATTAATACGCTGTTGCGTTAGATAAACCTGTATTAGCAGCCTGTGAATTTCCCTATTCCGAGCTTCTACCTATACAAGAGCTTAGATGTGATCACAACTCTAACCAAAAAATGACTACTAACTTCATGGACATTTCGACGAGCTTTGTCCACAGAACGCTTAAGATAATGTAATGTAACATGTAGATCGTGAATTTCCTAGGCCGGACAATGAAAATGTGTTAGTGCTTTATTGGCTTTACTAAGGGAGCAGAACCAACCTCAGCATGATTATCAACAATTGTAAAAAGATTATCGAGTCTGAGCTGTAGAGCGGAACAAAGGGAATCAGATTTTCATTTTGTAACAAAACACTTATGATCAGGTACTGACTTCAGCAGCACTTTCCACTACCATATCAGTCATCTGACGTTATGAATAAGTTATATATTGTACAATGAGACGGTTTATCATGACAATGGCTTACGTTGTTTCCTGGTAGAGAGTTCATTGAGTCGAAGCTCATGCTAGGAGTTCCTGAGATGAGTGAATAATAATGTTGTCCGATCTGAAGAAGGCATTGTTTGATGGTGTGATACAGAATTTTCAAGCACGTCACTATTGCCATGGTAAAGATGTAGAAAATGCGTGTACCATTGTCGCTTATATATGTACAAAAGGAACCTAGAACTATCACAAAGAGGGTACTTCCTGTACAGTGTGCTATTGGTCGGGTTTGAACGATGTGCCTGATGCAGCTTGGCAAAGTAAAGTGCGCTGCAATATTGGATCATGTTGTCAAGTTGTCAAGTACACTATGTACAAGGAGGAATTATTATAGCTACATTCGTTGTCCTGTCGAAATACTGAAGAGCAATTAATTTTCTTAGCGGGAATTTCAAGAAGTACAGATAAAGATCGGATAGGGGCTAATAGGGGCACCCTTTCCTCCCTGTCTGTGGCCTCTGATGGTGCCTGCGCCTCGATGGTAAGTCGTTTTGGTTGTGCCTGTTGCCGATTAGACTCGAACCCAGTCTCTATAGGTGATAGCTAGCTTACACATGTGGCCTCCGAGTATTAGTCAGTTTAAATTATGTGATGAAATTTATCTGGATATACTAGGAGGGACGAGCGCCAGCTATTTCACCTATATAGACTGGTACGGTTTAGCCGTGAGCGAGTATATGAGAATGATTCTTGGCACTTTTTCGATAAAAATGGTAATAAAAGTCTCACGTGAGATTTACCATGTGATACCAAGCCTGCGCGTATCGCCCGTCGCGTCCGTGTTGAATGACGCACGACTGATTGAAAGACTCTCTTCAACTATGTCATACACAACTTGCACACCTCGCAAATGTACAAACGACGAAAACAAAACACCGTTACCGCGCCCTGCTTCCACGATTATCTTTTGCCAGCCAAAACTGACACCCAGTCAAACCACGCCGTCAAGAGAGCAAAGGTCTTTTGCAAAGTATTTTCCATGAGAGATCACTAAGAATGTTCAAAAGAGCTTTGTCTGCTTTGTACTGTTGAACCTCTGAAGAAATAGGCATTTTGAAGATGGAGTAAGAAAAATTGAGATTTGAAACATAGCTACACTAATGTTTTTATACATGTATTGGCTGACCAGTCTCGATTCAAATCATCTGGCCTGGTAAAAATACTGCATAGATTACTTTTCCAAAGTCATTCTGCTCTTTACAACTCAATACTATTAAATAGAGTAGGGGTGTTAATTAACGACGCGTCGACGCCAAGGTAGTATAAATGATGGTGTTTGGCCAAGGCCTTGCACGTGCACCTTTTATTCCCTATTTCAGCCAAAATGTGCCAAGGCTCGCTCTCATGTACTGCCTTACGGTTAAACCCCACCAGACTATCTACGGAGTATACCGTGTGAAACCTGGTATATCCGGATTGTCTGGAGTCGAGACTAGTTGCCGATATTGATGGTGCTAATGAATAATGTGATCTAGAGTCTTGACGCGGCAAAGCGGACTACGACAGTGAAACGCACTGGTACTGACCCCACTGGCTCAGCATAGTCGAGCATTGAAGCCACACAACACCCTTTGACGGTAAGCCGCGCAGTTGTGTATTCTGTCGGCAATAGGGCTGAACCTGTGCTTAACAGTCTTGACGCTAGAGGATAGGTTACAACGGTGTGTTGTACCCTCTCGACGACGTGTTGGTGCTGACCTGTACTCTGTGCTTGACAGTTTTGACGGTGCAGAGTAGGTTACGGTGGTGAGCTGTACTCTTTTGACGACGCGCTGGTACTGACCCCGTTCTTGCCACTGCGCAGGTCAAGGACCTCGCTAAACATTCAACGATGTGCTGGTGCTGACCCCGTTCTCTTTATACACAGGTATTGTCAGCAAGCCGCAGGCACATAACATGCAGAACAATGACAAGGTATCTTGACATACCTGCCCACGACCCTCCCCCCCTCTATTGTCACTTTGCAGCTTGGTATTATCAGCCAATCCAGCACGATGCATGCCGCCCTCACAACCCAATCCCGCTGACCAGTTAGAATCGCCCCTTGGAACCGGAGAATACTGTAGACATTATTGGACTAGGTCGGTGAGCTAACCCATCAACAATGAACTGGTGCTGACCCCGCTCTTATTGCTACGTACTTGATGGATATTATCAGCAAGCAGAACAATGACAACGTACCTTGCCATACTCGCTCATGACCTTTACCCTGACATGCTCAAGTCGCACCTGTCCAGGCCTCCCTCGGTGAGTTGTAAACCCTCGACGGCGGGCGGGTGCTGACCCTCCTGTTCACTATGCACTCTCTCCCCAAAAGAAGCACGGGCGCCACACGACACAGAAAATGCTAGCGACGCACCTAGACCGACGGCTCTAACACCCAGGCATGCTGGAGTCATGACTGCTCTCGTCGCAGTGTCTGCCGAGTGCAACAGCACAGTGAGTACTGAGTGTGATCCATGATGGTCATGAAGGTGGAGATCATAGAACAAAGGCCGACAATATGAAGACGAGTGAAAGGATTGTGGTAAGCAGGGGAATGAATGATTATAGTGGATTGTACAGACGCACCTTGAAGCACATCCAACATGTATATTGTATAAGACGGCGCGGTTCATGAAGTTGACGTTGACGGGCAGGGGATGTTGGAATACGCGCTTTCCGTTCATCATCTCCACATTCTTTCTTTCCTTTTTTATATTCACACCTTCCTTTTCTGTCTTCGGACCACTCGATCCAATAGCTCCTATTCATGCACACTCTTTAGCAGGTCACTTTCCTTCAACATACAACACATCACCTTCTCAATTTTCCTGATTACTTCTGTAACTAGGTGTTCCTCACATATAGTCATTTGTCTCATTTCTGATACCTCAGCCTTTGTTTCCTTCCGGCTGAGATACATTCAGTTTTGTGTTGCTTGTAGAACAATGACTGACTTAGTTTACAGACTTACGTTGTATTCAGGTTCACAATATAGCCTTTGTTTCCTTCCGGCTGAGACTTACGTTGTATTCAGTTTCTTTCAGGGGAATGGACGGTTGTTCTTCCGGGTGGATTCATTTGGCTGGATGACGCACTGTGGTTTTGATCGGTTAATATCATAACAAGGGCACGACGGAATAACAGCAGCAGTCGCGCTTTCTTGGGCATAAACACTGCACGTGTTGTGACAAGTGGTTCGTAATTATCGCACCTGGGGCCGAAGTGGTAAAATTAAGTAGTATATTCCACGATGAGTGCTGCGCACTCATCTACGGATAAGAGATTAGCGAGAATTTGATTTTTCTAGTTGAGCGCTTCATCAATCTTCTATCAGCTTATGATTTACAATGTCTACTTAAGTGCCTGACTTTGTCAGGTTTCACCTTGCATCACCTTCTTTTATTTTCTAGTACTCCTCTGTGTATCTGTACATACATCCTATTTAAACTATGAGCCTCGTTTTACATCCCTCACCGTCTTCGTCTCTCTCCCCTTACTTGTCAAGGGTGCTTGTTAAACTCGTTCGAATTTCTCCTTGCTTTTAATTTCTTTTCTGCCCAAGGGGTACGCGCCGGCAAATGCCGGCACACAGGGTGGGGGGGGAGGGGGGGGGCCAGACCAGGCTTATCCGAATTAAAAGTCGCTTTAATTTCATAATTGTTTTTATCCAATTTTGAAGCATGGTACATGTAATAAAACCACTCTACAGTCATTTTATTGCTATTCCAGCTTTCTAAAGGTTGTCGTCAGTTGTCGTTACAGGTTGCATTGCAGATTTGTTGCATTTTGCAGCAATGATCAGGGGTATCACATGCATATTTTGTCACAGTCACGGATTGTCATCGCACTCGATTTTGCCACGATCAACAAACAACTTCCTGCCGCTTTCCAATTACACCTACCCTCGTGAACCGTTGCCGTTCTGCTACTCAAATCTTGGACATTGTAGTGGGCATTGGAAATATCAATAGTTGGCAGAGGTAAGTCATTGCATCCTTACCCTAGTAACTCTAGCTGAAAGTGCACCACCAGACATTTCATACATTTATCCCCTTCCCCCATTTTTCTATTGTCCACATCACACATTGGGGGCATAATGGACGCATGTGTATTGATGATGAATGCAGAAGAAATGGAGGAGGTAGAGTCAATGGTATTAAAAAGCGCAGGCGTTGCATCCAGTCCCTAGTAATGTCCGGCACTCTTACTTATTTAGTAGATTATCACTCTTACTTATTTAGGAGATTATTTGTGAACGCGTGCACCTACACGTGACTACTTATTGCCAATTTAGGAAGGGGGGGGAGGGGTCTCGGAGTCCTTATCCAAATTAAACAACCCCGTGTGCCGAATTTTTTTTTTTCAAGCACCCCTTGTTTCTGCCCACCCTCCTCTCCCTCTTTATATTTTTCCAATGTTTGGTACAGCCACCGTTGGATCCCTTTTGGTTTCCACCTGGTTTGACCCAAACATTCAGGCCTTTGGCGGCCCACATCTCTCCTCTACATCCTCTCGCATCGCGTTGTGTCGCGTCTGTCATCTCGAAGGCAGCCTCTCACGTGATGTCTCAACCTTGGTCTTTTCAGACCTCCCGCCAAAGCTTACGCACCCACGGAATATCCAAAACAACGGATTTCTGACATCCTTCCTTGTCGAAACTTCCATCCCGATCTTTAACACCCTTACTCTCAACATATCTTATATAGAGGTTTAGGGGCATTTTGTGGCCCTAAAGCTAACGCGGGCATTACAAATCGTGGGCGGGCGCAAAATACAGATACAGATGGTGATCGTGTGAATAAATTACGTGGTGCAACACACGAAATTTAGGATGGACGCAGAAAACCTGCAGAAAACCCACTACTATTCAGTCGTGGGAACCTCTTTGTTTTGTTTCAATGAACTTCATTGGATTGGATGCGTCCTTCCATCATGATCCTGTCGCAGAAACAGAAAGACCCTCTCAGAATATGGAAGCACAAGTGCGCTCACAACGGACGCCAATATCTGTTTATTCGGGGGCGGTATCACTGGCGTTAGTGCCGCCTGGCATTTGTCCAAGTTACTCCATGGCATTTGTCCAAGTTACTCCAGGACAACTCTCTCAAAGAGTACGAACGCCAGAGGAGTGTGGTTATTCTTGAAGCGCGTCAATTTTGTGAGCTTTTTCTTATATCTGTCATGTCGAATTTTTGAATTGAACGTTCAAAGGCTCGGGTGCTACAAGCAAGATTCTTAAGATTCAATAATGGATGGGTTCGAATGACAAAGTTTAGGAAGAAACGGTGGACACCTGACTCCCATTACCTTCCACGGTTTCTCGGCTCTGCAAGCCCGCTACAATACAACAGAAGCGTTGAAATCCTTCGCGTGAGAAGCTCATACATCCAACGGGATGGTCAAGTCCATCAAGCAGAATGGACTGGAACATG
Organism: Psilocybe cubensis; assembly: GCF_017499595.1. NCBI lineage: Eukaryota > Fungi > Basidiomycota > Agaricomycetes > Agaricales > Agrocybaceae > Psilocybe > Psilocybe cubensis. The sequence continues at coordinate 1,670,304 of NC_063009.1, read as the reverse complement.
AAGTCGATTTGGTCGAGGCTGGTCATTTGACGTTATTCAGAAACAAAATAGAAGAGTAGGCCTTTCGGGATGACTGGGAGAAGGTCAAAAGCGCAGGGATTGTTGGCCGGACGCGAAAGTTGAGTGGATAGACAATGAGAAGCTGAGCAAGGTCAGCCTACTTTTCCTTGTTACGTTTCGACCTGATTCGACCTGCGCGCAGAAGTAACATGTGGACCCTAAACTTGGGTACTCTGCTGTTCATCTACGGGGTCACAATCTCTGGCCATGCAAACTCGTTACCCATCTCTTCAAAGATGCCCAAACTCCCCTACCCAAGGTGACGGTTGAGCTGCACATCAAGACCCCTGTTACATCCATCACGAATATCGAGCAGGAATTATCAAAATAGCCGTGCCGTCGTTGGAACTTGTACATGCCCGAGGAAATACTGACTTGCGAGTATGTCATACACGCCACTAACGGCTACGCTGTACATCTCTTGCCCTTCCTCGCCGGACTCGAAGAAGAAGACGCGGCAAATATTGTTGATTACGTATTGAATGAGAGCCTGGATCTGTCGCCGGTGGTCAGGACGTAGGTTTGTTCTCGACGGAGTCCCAACTTCCGCGCGGGGCGTACGCGATCAAGCCTACAAGAGGACAAGTCAGCGCTGTGCGTTCATCTGTCAACGCGTTTTCTTTGGGATGGCTGACATTGTGGGACGGTGGTGACGGTGGTGATGAGTATTGGTTCCCGAGATACCAGGACACTGAACACAAGAACTCACTCATCATCCTGGGAGGCGGCAGGTACGCGTCGGAGGGACGTACGAAAGAGGGGTGTGTGGGACGACTCTGTGCTCAACCTGCACGTCTCGAACGCGATCCGGACGTACCTCCCTGTCCTGTTGAACACCCGGAGCAATTTGCGAAAGATGGAGAGTGGGAGATGTAATAGGTGCGATTTTATTCTTCTTTTTTCGGTTGCTGATTTACCGTCTTGTTCAGAGTAGTATCATGGCATTTACTAAGAGCGGCGATCCGTTTGTAAGTAACAAATTCGCTGATATCTGTTTTCAATTTAACGTGTTTCCAGGTTGGACCTGTGCTATGGCTGTCCGTTTGCACATTTAATACCAATCTATAAACTTTTTTTCCCATACATAGAAGTCGCAATTATGCACAATTCCATATACATAATCTGGTTTCCAGTATAGAGAAAGGTGGTTTCCGAACATATAAATCCAGTATCCATACATTCATAGGTTGCACCCTCGGATACAATTTTCAGTACCATACATATAGTTTTGGTGCCCACATATACAAATCACAATCCCTTACATAGAGCAAACACTCCCTCTTATACATAATTTGTTCCCTCACTTATATCTGAAGGTTCCTTGTATGATTATTCTTACCTTTCTTCATCCCAAAGATATACAGTCATTTTTCGGCATTCTGTCTATGCCGTGCATGCCTGGACATCGGTGTTTATATACACTGTACAGCGCACTTTCTACACGGGAAAACTTGTAGATGGGCCACCACTTCGTATGGCATGTACGAGTCTTCAAAACCCCATTGCCTATATGTCTGTTTGTGATTATTCTCCCTTGACATATAATGAGAAATTCTTCCTTCTCAGAGTCTCTACACTCAATAAAACTTATGGTCACATCTTTATATATTACGGTGGATGCAGGCATATGCAGGCAGAGCCGATGAAGTGCCAGAAATTATTTTGATTTGTGGTAGTAACTCTTCATCTTTGTTTGAGTTTGATTTCAGACCCGACATGCACCTCGATAACAACTCCGATCTCTTCATCAGTCGAGGTTAAACAGCCCCAGCTGGGGATGGAATTTGGCACACCATTGGGTAAAGGAGATTCATATGGATTGAACTTGTCCATGTTTACCCGTGTTTCACTTTCAAGAGAGGCATGAGTATGGTTTGAGTTGAGTTCTTCCTGGGTATCATTATTTTACCAGAGCATATATACTGAATCACATTTTAGATATTGCATACTTCGAAGTTACCTACTGGTATTAGAGCTAAAGATAATCTACATCATTTTTTTATTGATCGCTTGCTTCAATGACCGTAGAAAAACTTCCAACAATTTCCACCAAATTACGATGCCTCTCTATAAGATCGATGACCTCCGGGATTTGGTGGAAGGTATTCTCATATTTATCAATAAGTGTAGCATCGGCGACCTGGGCCCTCATCCTTGTAATAAAAGCCTCCATTAATCGCTCTCTAGAGCGTTGGGCCTCGAACTGGCGAGATTCCCCAGCAAGGGCATCTAAAATACGACCTGGGTTAGCCGGAGTTTGATCTGTGACATTACACTCACCGGCCAGAGCATTCTTCGCAATAGCAAGGTCATCATCGAGCCTTTCACGAGCTGCCCTCTCATATCCCAAGCGAGCTTCAAGTTCGGTTATAGTTTTTGACCGCTCTTCAAGGGTCCTCTGCGCTGCAATTGTCTCAACATGCATCATACGAAGGTTTGCCTCAGACCTTTGGTAATCAAGAAGGACAGACTGGACGTCTTTCCAATATGTAGCCTTTGCTGCGTCCAGTTCATTCGATAAAGTATGGATGATTGTTTCGAAGTATTCACGCTGGGAGTCTGATGCATCTTTTGCTTGTTGGAATTCGGAGAGCAGTGTTGCACAGTCTAGCATAGAAGAAGTGAGCATCATCTTTGTCTCGCTCAATTCCTTTCTCTCAAGTTCACGGTCATGATTAACAGCATTAATATGCTTCTCATAGTCGCGTTTTATGTCTTGAAGGCCAGCACATGGCCCATTATGCATGTCTCGACAATTGACTTGTGGTTGGTTTAATTCACTAATCTGAACTAGACACGTCAACGGTGAGAACACAGAGAAAGGCAGAAAATTTTCTTACCTCTGTCTCCGGGATTAGGTCCGCCTGCTTATGCGATATTGACTGTACACTATCGGGCACTTGGTGGTCAAGTAACATCCGACTGTCGTTCTGCAATCAAACAGCCGCCACAAATATAACGAGTCAGATATCAACACATATCTTGGGAATACACGGACCAGGGAAACTTACTTGTTTCTCAACAGATTGACCAACAAGGTATGTGGCCGCAGGCTGGGTCCGGTGCATCTGAGACGCGTCCCTGTCCTCCAATCTTTTATTGGGTCTGTAACTCTATAGTGGTTAAATCAGAAAGATATAATGGCGCAGACAAACAGCATTTACTCGCCTTTGCGCGCTTAGAACGACGTAACTGTATTTAACGCGTCAGAATTTAACGTATTTTAACACAAAACGGACTTAACGCGTGTCTGCGGTCCTAACAACTTTGAAGACTGTGAGGGGGAACAATCTGTGCCGGCAGACATTGAAAGAGGCTCTCGATTGACACTGTGTAACATATTGAAGCAGAAGGTAGATAACAGGAATTCTTTATCACGTGAATAAAGATCGAGTATGGTTGGGTGAGGTTCGGTGAGGAGGCGCCTAGCTCGATTTTATATTTAGATGACGAATTTCCATAGATGGAAAGAGAGTCAGGTCAAAGTTCAATTTAGAAGTCGCGTCACAGTGCCGAGTGTCAATTTCACAGGTGCGTGGACGATTTTGGAACAAGGTTGATTGTTTGGTCAATTACCAAATTTCATTTGTACGCTCTTGACTTCGAAGTCACAGTGTGTCAATTTCACAGGTACGTGGACGATTTTGGAACAAGGTTGATTGTTTGGTCAATTACCAAAATGAAACCTTTATTCAGTCGCATTTGTACATCTTTCACGAGTCGCCAATGAGGCAAGGTACATTTTGAACCTGATCAATACCTGAAGGTATGCGACTCGCTTATTTTTTTGTTTCTAGGATGAGCAAACCAAAAGAAGCAATATACGCGTGGGAAACTGTAATGACTCCACTCTCGCCGTGGCTCATTATGCACGATAAAACGATAAATGCGACCAATGTAGTATTTCCAGGTACGTGATGCGTATTTCCCTAAGGTCGGTTGTATCGGGAATGGTTGGTTATCAACATTTGCATAACCTAAGTTTTCGAAGTTGGCAATCGGCGCTAATTTAGCGACTTGTCGCAATGTATACAAACTACTGATCTACAATTGTTGGCGAAGATGTATATAGAAGGCCAAGACTTCGAGAAACCATAGTTACATTGGATGTTCAAGCTCCTGGCATCCCGTGAACCTACTATGGTTTTGTTTAAATTTGAGAAATCGTACTCGAAATGATGTGAACCCCCATGTCTCAAGAAAGAGTCCCCCCAGAGATCCAGACTCAAATTATTGATTCAATTGTCTCTGACCATAGCGGTTATATAATTCTCCAGCCGGATTGTGCACAGACATTACGCACATGTCTCCGTGTCTCGCCTACCTTCCGCTGGAGTGCAAAACGATACCTCTTCAAGTTTATCAGCCTCTTTGAGGATGATGAGGATGCGTTCCGTGTAAAATTAAAGCACCTTCGCAGCCTCGTTGATCTCCCAGACATGGAAATTAGCATACTCCGCCATATTCGAATTTTTCAAATGTCTGCCCCCATTACTTCCATTCTCGGCAATCCGGAGCCTAGTCGTTGCAAGCAAATAATCGAAGACCTTGATTTCATTCTGAATGCATTTCGTCACTCAGAAGCTCGGTTACACACCTTTGAATTCCATGGCCCACTTTTCTCTTCCCTACCATCCAAGGTTGTGCGATCCCTTCAAAACCTGATCCGCTCCCCAACATTGCTATCTCTTAGGCTTTGCGAAGTGCAAGACCTTCCCAAGGACGTCTTACAAGGGACATCAATAATTCATTTGACTGTTCTTGATTGCAACATATCCGACACCATGGGCGCTATGGATGTCCATCTTCCTCTCTCTCAGATCGCAACCATTGAAACTACCGATCTTCCTATGGTTCATGCTTTATATCCAGAGACCCAGCGTTCAATGATCAGCAATGGAGAAGCTTGCCTCAAATCTGTATGCCTGCGTATCGATATGAGAACTTGTTTTTTTGGGGGTCTCAACAAGGAATGCGACACAGTGGCGGAGCTCTTTCCATCCGTTAAGAGTTTGTATATTGTGTTTGATTCAAATGGTATTATCTGCTACCTCCATTTTAACCCTCTTGTGCTCATAACCCATGACTCAACAGACCTTGTTCAACTTTTTCTAACTCCACCAATGAGTTATTCTACAAAACTCAATAATTTCAACTATTTGACCCTGCGTTACGGACCCACAGACCTGTCAAGGACGTCATTGCCAACTAAAGCATACGTCAGCCATGCGATCACAGTTCTCGCAGCGTGGCCACCCTCTCTTCAACGACTAACACTCATTTTTGACAATCTATTTTACTGTGCAGAGGACATATCGCTGGGTATGCCAATCGAGGCATGGACAAAACTTGATGATATTCTACTAAACGTGGACATTTTTCCACATCTCGGTGGTGTCGACATCAAGGCGTTCTGTCTATTTCCTAACAATATTATGACTAACCACAGTCGCAAAGTGGAACAGCTTCGGATGGAGCAGGAAATCAAACTGGCTCTTCCCACTCTGCACAAGCAGGGCAAGATGACAGTAGCAGTTTCATGCCGTTAGCTGGCTACCAAGGTGGTCATGATCACTTAGTTATCCACGCGCTGTGTCGATGGCATATCATCACGTAATAATTTATATGTATCCATTGTCGAAATGTCGAAAAGGTTATTTGATGACCGACCGCAAAGATAGCAAAGGACACCAATGTACATCGCCAATAGAGCATGTTCCCGATACATCTTTTATATGAGAATGAGAGGGGAACAAAAATGGATTCAATGTCTCGATTATCGCTCACCTACAATGATCCCAGGAGCCTCTGACAAGCCACGCGGACATCATGGTTCGTAGCGCAGTCTTTATATGGTCAGGAGTATAGCTAGAGTCCATTAGCATGAGTTCACATAATGTGACTTGCATGTGCTTGGTACGTACACTTGAGTTGCAATAAGGGAGGGTTTATATACAGCTGTGTGTTTGGCACTGGACGAAATGTTTAACTCTACTTTCATTTATGCCGTAGCTCTCCCGAATACCTGGCATACAGGAACAATATCTCAATCGAGCCGAAGCCTACTAGCTATTCCGGCCAATGACTTGTGGCTTGATTAATTCCAGGATTTTTTTATACTAGATTTCCCTTAAGTTGTCCAAGTCCAATAGGGCACGGAGCTTGCGATCACGATCAGGTCATTGGAGCCCTTGTATGTTCTCATTACTCCCCAAATCGCACACTTCACATCTACATGTCAGCAAGTTGACACCAAGAATTGTTCATGTCAGGGCGTTAATTATATGATCAGCCATGGCATCAATATATCAATCAGGGCGTTAATATTTTGCTCTACCCATCTGATGGACACATAGAATATATTCCGACAAATTCTTTCTCATTTCCTTCATCTCAACACCCCCATGTCACTAACCTTCGTTGCGCAACCCGAAAATGAGGTCTCCTCGCCTTCATTTCCTTGGCCCGAACACCGCCATCTTTTTGAAACTATATGTGTGGCGGGGAATAATGCACTTGAAATCCATTTGAGACTATTCCTCCTTCGCAGTTTGCTGGAATTTTGTGATACTGGTATTCTTCCAGGAGTTCGTATCCTCTATGTGCAAGCTCAGGTCGGCACCGTGTATACTCCGACTCTCGCTATGAAGATCCAAATTCTCCAAAACCTCAATATTGTTCTTGATATGCTTTGTCACCCCAGTTTGCAGGTGGAAACGCTCTATTTATCTGGTCCCCTGTTCTATTCTGACTGGTTTATGCACCAACAAATCACAAGATCCTTCGGAAATCTTCTTAAATCCAACCAATTGGTATCGCTCAAGCTCAACAACGTAGAAAACCTCCCAAGGAACATCCTCGACGGGACATCAATTGTAGATTTGACTCTCATTGCCTGTGAGGTATCAAATACGATGACATATTCGAATACCAATGCCCTTCGACTCCCAAGCCTTGAAACCATTGAGACCGACAAGTTATCGGTTGTTCGGACAATATATCCGGTCGGCCTCCATTCAACGGATGGTGAAGAACCTTCTCTGAAGATCTTATGCCTACGTATCGACCAGACAGATACTGCTGGGCCTCAGGTCCTCAAAGAAGAATTTGATATTTTAGAAGAACACTTCTCATCAAGCATTGAGCGCCTATGTGTCATGTTTGATCCATGTGGTGCGTTCCATATCATTACCTCGACTGTTTCATTTTTTACTTAATGTTTGACCTGATAGATCTTAATCGACATTTTCCCGCGCGCCTAGCATTTAACTTTCCAAATCATGTTTATCTCACTGATTTGACTTTACACTACGGACATCGAGACCATATGCATCCAACCACGAGAGCCGTACCAATAGGGCGCTACATTGCACACATAACCTCGATTTTGGAAGCGTGGCCAGACAATCTACGGCATCTGACTATTGAGTTGGACCAAGTTAATCTTTCCAGGGCACACATACAGTCCGACCTGGGACCGTGGACAGTTTTGGACAGTTTTCTAAATTTAGACATGTTTCCAGACCTAGAGGGAGTGGTTATCCATGCACATTGTTGGAGTTCGAGAATCCTCGGTGACCAGGAGCGAGAAGATGCGAGGCATCAAATCGAGAGAGAGATTGAACTCGCACTTCCATCTGCGACTACAGATTGGGACATTATGACAATCATAGTTTCATTTCCTTAGCTAGATTTTGGTTTAATAGCATACTAGTTTCAACAAAATGTTAGAGAGTTCTTCGAAAGAACTTAATCTTTTCTTTTCTTCATCAATATACCGCAAATATACCGCGCGTTTTTCGTCGTTTGAGGACCGGCATCCAGGCCGGTTTCCGCTGCCCGAGTGAGCTCGTGACCTTTAATGGAGGTAGCACCGTCTCATCATCTAAGCCGCTGGTCTCGTACTTGCCACCACCCACCCTGTTTGTCTTCACGTCGCCTCCGACCCTCTCTGACAATAGAGACAACAAGCAGCCAGTTTGGCTCTACCCGTTGTCGCCCGTCCCTTCCCGCCGCTCCCTCAACGACGTCAAGCAGTCAATGCTTGTCACGCCCATCTCCCACCACCACTCCTTCAATTTGACAACGAGTAGCAGTATTCCTGTTCGTTGTGGCCTTTTGCCCCCCGCCGCATTCTCAGCTTTCCAAATAACAGTCGAAAGGTGAGGGTGAGCAATGAAGTACCACTGGCCGCTGGCGGAAGTCAGATCAGGTACTCTTCCCCTTTTGAAACTGTCCCTTTGTTAGTATTTCCCAGGCAAACGGTGGGAGGAAGCCAACAACACCATCAACGGTCTATCGTATCACGGTTACGGAAGTGGCGAAGACAACAGTTCGTTTCCATTTGATTGTCTCTTATGACCTATAATTTTGACTCGTGGCTCGAGAACTATCTTAGTGCTGGGCAGCTTCATGATGAGACCGTTTTAACCGTTATCATGGTCAATAGTACATCGATGATTGTTATTAATGATGCATATAGCACCCATATCATCGCTGATTTATGCTGGCCACTCAATGTTGTCATTCACATGGAACCAAATTTGCCAGTGGTAAGTATTCCACGTTCCTTCTTCATTTCTGCAGACAGGCGCCGATTGATACAGGTATGGAATTGTGGCATGGTATTTTTCAATCTAGTATCGGTCTTGTCTTTGAAATCCTCGTCGTCGACATCGACCTTGCCACCGCTGTAATTTACCGACCACAGCATCACTCTCGTCTCCCAATTCCCCTCCTTAAACGATAACTGCTAACTCCGCCGCTCTTTCCATCCACCACGACATGCATGACACTCACTTCGGGGCGCATTGTGTTCCCTATCCTTCTGTGCTGCTTATGCCCTCTCCGCCCACCGCGATAGGCACGGCGGTATGTATTCTGTTCTGTACCCCGTCTCCTCAACTCCTTGCCCATAACGACACAGAGCGCCTGCACATGTCTCCACTCTCTGCTACAGCAACATGCTGCGTCTTACTGCATGCCCCCCAACCCCGCCACACTCTCCGCTTCACACAACACGCATGGCACTGCGTCACGGTTTTGTGCTCTATACACCGCCGCCTCCCGCATATCGCTCCCAGGCAACTCACCTCGTCCCTGCCGCTCCCCCAATGTGACACGCAGCGCTTCCACGCCACCTCCGCTTTCACATTACACATGTTGCTTGCTCCTCTCGCTACAACACGACACAACGTATCCACACACACCCGCCACCACAATACGCATTCCGCGACTCCACTTCCATCTTCTCTGCCCACGATGACATGCACATTGCGGTCCACCCCTTCGCGACCGCGTGTCGTTTCCTCCACTCTCAGTCCACCCTCTGCTCCCCCCGCTGCTTCTTCCGTCGCCCATAACAATACACAAAGCACTTCGTATTGTGCCATCCGCCGCCACTGTTCATCACGACACGCACTCAGCTGCATGTCGTGCTCTCTTCCCTGCCATCCCAGCTTTCCATATCCACGAACGCCACAGGGCACCCCCAAGCCCAATCCACCTGAACACGCAGTGCCCCGCGTGCAATCCTGTCATGCTGTGCGTACCCACCACAACACACACTCTGCCGCGTGGCTGGCGTCAGGCAAACAGCGGGGTGACCTTCTTAGCACAATGTTTCTTGAAGATTCCGCAATCCAGATATATGGTTATTCTGGATGTTTTAGTGTGCGTCATGGGTAAAACAGGTTGTCTTTTGGACAATGCTGTGGAAGGCTGCAGTTGTGGTTCCTACTACACAGGTAATTTACTTCTGAGTTCTGTATCGACGTAGATAACAAGGTAAATTACACGTCACTTCCTGGACGGTGTGTATGAAGTTAAGAAGCCGTAGGCCTCTGTTCTACAAAGCAAGTAATGTATAATATATATCTCATATTCTCATGATCTAGCGGTTTGCAAAGTAATTCACAATAATCCGAGGCGAGAAATCATCATGATACTTATGAATTTTGATGTGTAATACATATCGTAATGAAAATCCGTCAACAGTATCATGATACCGATATATATTTCTCACTAGTGGCCGTCTCCGTTGGCAAGCGCCTTGCTGTCCTACTACACTGTCGATTGTCAATGAGGGCACGATATCGAATTGCAGTACCCAATAATGGATGGAATGGGCACGTATATTTCTCAATTTGTAGTAGATATACTACTAGTAGATGTAATATGGAGATAAAACAGACCATTTTGAGAAAACCAGTAGAAGGTTTTCTAGAGGATAAATCAGTACAGTGCAAGTTTAACTATCTTTATTTGACATTGGGTTAGATTGAGCCCAAACTTCATCCCGTTGAGGCTGGGGCTGGCACTAATTCCTCGTTATACGGTACTTAATATTGCTATTACACATGAGATATTAGTAATAATGCCCTTGCAAAAATACAGTCAAACTTTGGTTCAACATTCTTACATAATTATGGGCTGGGAGAGCCTTACTTACAGCAAGGCGATATCATGTTGTACGGCTATGGTAACTCATACAGACTCATTCCGATGCCTCTTTGCCGGCCTCCCCGAGCCGGGAGACATCAGCCAGTGATTCGAGATTTTTGGTAAAATATTTTGCTCAGATTTGCTTTGGCCCCTTCTGAGTACCTGCACGCGTCTACCCCAAGCTTCGAAGCTCTAAACGGATCAGTATTGATACCTTCTTAAACGATGTTAGGTTTAAAGATGACAAACGCACCCGTGATGCATCCGTGGGTGAACTAAAGTCGTCTCTGGGAATCAAAACGGCTTCAACCATAACAATTGATCCTGGTCGCAACTCGTTTTGAAGAAGCCACGGCGGGACGAGATGACCCAAATCGTCATATACCTCAGGTTGAACAAGAACATCGTGTTCCAAGTCAAAAAAAGGCGATAGCTCGTGGTCCATAACTCTGTGAGAATACACGACCCCGCTACGAACTAAATATCCAAATAGTCAGTGTGGGTAACCTAGTTGTTCGTTATAGGCACTCAAATGCGCACCCTGTCCGACATCACGCCAATAAACGACTTCATCGTCGTCTCTCCTTTCCTTACGAAGGGAATGGCTCACTTGTGAACAGTACATTGTTTGGAGAGATGAAAAAATACCATACTCTAAACTTTTCGAATTTGATATTCACGATATCCTCTTCATCCACCTTGCTCACAAAGGAAACAATTCTTGAGGCACCGAATCTCTAGTTCAAGTTAGCTCTGTGCCGCGCAACCAGGTCCAGAGAGAGTGCTTCATTTACCGTAAACGGTATGTATATCCGGTTGATCAGATTCTCCAAATTCTGAAAGCGCGTAAGTTGCGCGTCCCATATAAAATTTGTTTCTGCAATGTTATTGGACGGCCTGCGAAGGGAGATAATAATCTGAACAGATGTTCCATCTTGCACGGTACGGAGTTGGGTCCCGTTCTATAAATAATCACTACGTCAATTTAGCAATTTGCAAGTTAATAATATGACTTGCAGCAAGGTGGATTACATTCCCTATGTCTCCGAGTGCTGTTCCCGATCTAGCGGGTGCGACTTCTCCAACCAAGATAACCTGCTTAAGCCATGCTGAATCTGAAAATCGTGTCTGGACTACCAACGGTGCATTGGCGACATCTTCCAAATTCAAGTACGCAAGGAATTGATGTCTGAAGTGCAGAAAGTAGTGGTAAAGTGTATTCAAGTAGGAAAAGTGAGACATGGGGAACCTGATTGTAACTCGTCGATCTCGGGGTTGTTGAACTAATATTTATGCTTTATGCTTTCCCGCTCAAATTTAGGGAAAGTATAGTTCCTATGGTCACCGACACACAGTACCAGTACTCCGTCTGTAATAATCGAGTCGCAAATGATCGCTTACTTTACATAAACGAGATCTCACACTGTCGTTGTGACCATTTGTGCAGTATACGCGAAAGTTGTTTCCATATTAATTGCATTGACTTTATTTCAAGGAAATAATAGTCTACCAAGACTGTCCGATGCAAGTGATCGGCCTGACGGAATCTTCAATCTGTTGCGAAGTGACCACTATATCAGCAACCCTGGCATCCCTGTATGTTGTATTGACCTTTATAGAACAAGGGTTGTTGTTGTTGCATTGGATATATGGCATGTTCGCAACCATGTTCAGTTCCTGGCGAGTCGCATTGCGCTTGTTCAACAACATTCGAGGATATCTACACACGGTCACAATACAGAGTGCGAACATGATCTGGAAATGTCACTTTCTGGTGGACACTGGAGACAAAACTATATAAAGAAACTTTATACCATTGATTATAGCTCATTATATACACCACTGCTCCTTCAGTTATGTCTCTGGCAAAGTTCAAATCCGGTTCAAGGGCACGAGGGATACTCTCTATGCTTCTACCTAACACCAATAAGCCAAATGTCTCTTGAATCTGCCATCAATTAATGACACACTAACCTTTATGCAGAATGTACCAGAAACTCAGCAGGATTTTGAAATGGAGATGAACGAATTGGAGGTTGCGTTGGGTGCATCGGAATCCTTTCAAAGATATAAGGCAGCGCACCAGATGTCTAAGATACAGGGCTCAGAAATTGTGAGTTTCCATCATTTCGCCGGTCAATCGACCTTACCTTGCCGTTGTAGTGTCTTGTTGAGCTGGAGGAAGAGAGAGAAGAAGCTACACGGCTATTACACGAGTTTCAGGCAGACGCTCAACAGGTATCTATTATAACATCTCTGCTATTTAGAACATGTCCTAAGCTATGACGTGTGGGATAGAAGTACCAGCAGTTCACCGAAAGCCAGCAGGTACGCAATGGTTATTAAATGGTCACGCAGTTTTCACACTTACAGTTGCATAGGAAATTGATAAGCTTGAGGTGCTTGTAAAGACATTAGATATCCTTATTTCCGAGACAAAACCAGTGAGAGCTATATAGCGAAAGTTTGGACATATTTATAAATTCAGGTCAAGATTCAACTGGTCGGAACACAGCAGAAGAGAGACTGCAGGATGTATGTACCATCTTCGCAATATCAACCCCCTGATTGTTCTGACGCCGGAAGCAGTTAGAAACACTCATTATTCAGAAATCATCGTGCCCAAAGTGCTATCAATTGATGGGAAAGGATTCGGTGATACTGTGCGTCTCGAAGTTTTAATTGCTTAACAATTTGATACTAATATAACCTAAGATTTCCTGGATGCGGCCATCTATGCTGCAAATCCTGCGTGTTTAATCTCAGAAAAAAATCCAGGCTTGGAGTTTTTCATATAATATACTCATGTGCGACGTGCGGGAAAAAAGGGTTACCTAGAGAGACGGAAATACCAGCGTTGAAGGAAATCTTCAGTTTCGTTGGTTTGGAATATTAAAGCAGGTTACACACAACTACTACAGAAACATTATCTACGTTTTACATGTGTACAGCGAAATACTTGTGGAATTCTGAGCATAAATGAATTTAAAGAATTTTTAGCCTGCCACTGATCGGCTTTGTAATTGGACCATAACCGACGAACTCCTGATCGCCTTTCTCAATCAGCTATCAAGTACCCCACAGCCACACACCATATTCCTGGAAATTGCATTCTCGCTGATGCCGCCGACATCAATCGTGCTAAGCAGATTGAGCTCGAATACATGTGCGTCGATGACTTGAAGAAGTGAGTACTGAAAATTATCGCAGGGCGAATTAGCCATATTGACAGATTGCGTTTTTTGAAAGTGAACAAGAACCAGAAGCTCGCCAAGAAGGACGATGCTTTCCTTGCTTCCGAAGCCCTCATCAACCAGATCCCCCGTCTGGTCTCTCCAAGGGTCAGTCTCGCTCCAATCTGTTCATACGTCCACAGTTGCTGACATATCCATTAAAGCTGGAAAGTTCCCCACCTGTCTCCCACGCTGAGGATCTCACCAACAAGCCCACTGAGGTTCGCTCCACCATCAAGTTCCAGCTCAAGAAGGTTCTTTGCTTGGGTGTTGCTGTTGGCCACGTCCAGGTGAACGACGACGAGGTCCTCGGAAACGTCATGCTGAGTGAGTCGCCCTGAACTTTTTCAATTGAAACTCCTTTAATCGTCATTCTTTCTGCCTCAGGCATCAACTTCCTCGTTTCGCTGCTCAAGAAGAACTGGCAGAACGTCAAGTCCCTTCACATCAAGACCATCATGGGCAAGCCCGTCCGCCTCTACTAAGCATATCGCCTCGTCATCATTTCTCCGGCACCATGCGTCGGTTGAGGAGGGATGAATATGACGGATCTTGGATGACGATGATAGCACCACGTTAAATGGGGGACAAGAAGCGATCAAGGAGGAGGAGCAGGAGAGAGGGGGGCAGCAATGCACAACACGAAGCCCTGCACGCTTGTACCAACGGTTTCATGAGAAGGGAGCCGATTGGGAGCTGATGTAGCTCTTATCCATTTCCTCTCTTTATTTCCTGTTTGCTTGTATCGTCTTTTCTGTCTTCCATGTGGTTGTTTGATTTGCTTGTAGTTTCTGAGTATTTCATTTTTTTTATTTGTTATCCTTGTGTATCTTTCGGTATTGGATTGAATTAGGACCCACATTACCATACAGCCTCAAAGAAATCAAAAGGGAAGCATGAACAGCCCAGTGTATGCCCAGGCATGAGTATTTCTAGGCTGCCATTGCAAGAAAGGGTGGGGACATTCAAAAAGAAGAGTAGTGACGCACCCAGAACCCAATATGATACCTTTTCCCAATACTTGCATATCTATCCTCCGAGTTGTCACTCCTTGCGATGGGAATGTGGCTGGTGGATGGCGTCGAAAAAGCGGCAACAGAGAGCACTCGATGAGGGGTGAGAGACAGGTGGCGACAAGGGTGCTGACGCGTTGGAACGGGTAGTCACGTCACCACAATCACACGTGGGGGTCCCGCCTTGGCCTTGGCACTAATCCCGCCATTGCCCTAGATTGGAATGAGTGCATGCGCCGTATAGCGGTCGTTGAGCAGTCGGTAATGTACAATGGCGGGATATGAAAGCTGAGTTTACGCTGCATATGCAGGTGGATGTCCTTGTTGAACAGCACACCCTTGAACACAAGCGAATCATCGATGTGTCGCCATTGGAATCCGCCCAACTCGCGCGTACTTCTTTTTGTTGTGTCACCCGACGCGTAATGCCCGCAGGCAAATTTCTCCATTGTTTCACAAGTTTGGTTCCAACGGAGGGGAATCATCTCGACGCCTGAGGAAGTTGAAAGAGTAATTGAAATGTTTAATGGTGTGGATGGCAGACGGAGAGGTGGAGGATTATGTCGAGATCATTACAATCACAACTGGATGGATATCGGGAATGAGGAGTGAGAACAAATACACTAAAAATTCATTGGCTGTGTCGGAGGGGTTTTTTGTTGAGAAAAAAAGGAAACTCACCGAAGGGGGCGCTCGACAATGATCTCACGCACAATCAATTTGCTCTCATTCTTCAGGTTTTCCTGGTTTACTATTATGGCATTGTCAGTGGATGGGTAATAAAAGGAGGAACACGCACAAGATGCCGCCCATGAGGTGGAGTCGAGCATTTCTCTGGGACTCAGGCATTTCCTCACAACGTCGGGTACTAGTGACATCCCAAATTAACACTGGTATTGTATAACACCCATCATGTTTGCATCCAGCTGGCTTCCATTGAAGATGAAGAATGTTGACGCACATTGGCTGGAGTGATCTTCGAGATCTGTGCGTCATCTTTCCCAACAAAGTTCATAGCTGTCTCGACAAGCACCTCGATACTGCTGCATCAAGTTTTTTCCTTCAAGCTTTCGCTCTGAGATGGTGTGCTTCATTAGTGCCAGATAGTCGGCACGGGGGTAAGGATTATCGCAAGTCGAAGAAGACGGTGTTGGGTGGCCAGTTTTGTATGTTGCCTAGAGAAGAAAGCTGATAGGCCGAATTACATGATTTCTGGACTCTGGCTGAACAATCCGTCGGAAGTGCAAGGAAGGATCGGTATATACGAAGTAATAAGAGATCATGGGCGTGTTGTAGGTAGGCGGCCTGACTGGGGACGTAATCGAGATGGGCATTGAATGGAAAGGTGGCTTTTGTTTAACGTTGTGGAATTCCTGTTAAAATGATCAACAAAGAGGGCGGCTGACGCAGAAGAAGATGCAGATATTGGTGATTCAGGTGGCGGAGGCGGTAACGCACGTCTGGGTGCAGGTGTTCTACCGCTGCCGTTGCTGCTACGCGGGCGCAATGCTGCCCCGGATGTAGACGCAGATGTCAACGAAGAGGGTCCATCAGGTAGAGGTAATAATGGCAAGGGTGAGTTGGAGCGGGCATGTGAATTAGTTTGAATAGTTGACGTAGGTGTAAATGTAGACGATGAAATTTGAGCTAGAGTCGTAGATTGTGCAGTATTAGCAGTAGTACCAATGTTCGTGTTTGTGTTCGTGTCCGTGTTCGTGTCGCTAGGTGCGGCGTTGTTAAGAGAACCTCCAGCTTTGCCATCATAGAGATCATTAATATCCCCCTCCTTCTCCCCCTCATCTCCCTGATCGCCGTGCTGCACTTGGATTAACGTATCTTCCACTTTTCCACCCAAAGAAAAGGCTACCTCCGTCGCCGGGAGTATAGCAGGAGGAGATGACAATAAGACTGGAGTCGGAGAGGGCGATGGGGATGGCAGCGCTAGTGGTGATGTTGCCGAAAACCCTAAGGGAGTCCTCCCTCCACCCTCACCTGTCCCAACAGGCGAACAACCACCCCCTCCATATCCCGACCCAGAAGCAGAGCCAGACTCTGAATCATAACCAGTGACCAACTCATCCCCACCAGTGCCCCGGGAGAGCTCAGCGCCAAGCATCGGCTGGGACATATATGGCTTGTAAGTATAGTTCAGGCCCTCTGCCGTGCGCGAGAACTGCGCATACGGGTCATTCTTGATGTTGCTCCTCCGCCTTTGTTGTTTATCGTAGTCTTCAGTATCAGAGATAATGCCGTCGATATTTCCACTCCCGTTGGACGCAGCAGTACCCGTGCTCCGCATGCGCGAGTGCAGATGGGCCTGCGTGTCGAGCGAGTGCGAGAGGCCGTGCGTGGGCCGCGGTCTGGAGGTGAAATGGGGGTTGGAGGTGGACTTGGTGCTGTCCGCATCATCTTGCGACTGAGAGTGGAAGTGAATGCGGGGTGTGGAAAGCTTCCTGCGGTTCGGTATCCGAATGATGCCCTTGAGTGACGAGATCGTTTGGGAAAAGGAAAGCTTGTTCGTATGTGTGCTGCAGCCACGGGTCTACACAAGCAACATAGCAGTTATAAAGAGTAAGTACAAAGACAAAGTTGAACGCAACGATCGGTGCATGTGCAAATAACGGTTGGGAAAAAGTGACTGACCTTGTTCTGAGAGCGTCCGTTATGAGCGCTAGGCACAGGCGACACCACAGGCTGTATCGCTGAGACCTCCATGTACAGGTTATGTTGAAGGGGGTCGTGGGCTCGTTTGAGCGATTGTTGTTTGTTTCGACGTTCAAGACGAAAGCAGTCAAAAGGCCAAAGCAAGCCGAATGACGCAAATGAAACAATCAACTGCTTTCTGAATGCAGGTGCAGCGAAGCCGGGGAGCTCACGATGTAATGTGGGAATCGGGGGAATGGGGGATCAGGAATGTATATGGCAGTTCAGAATTGGTTTAGAACAAGCACGCCTCGAGGTTGGCGCAGATAGGGCACCCGCGCGGACTTTGTCTCTGTCGAAAATAAACTGATTGGATTAAAGCAAAATTAGCACTGGAAACCAAACCTGGAGCACTTGAATACAGTACTTGCAGAACGCAATGTGTGAACCAAGGTTCAACTCACCTTGTAGCCCGTGTGGGGACGCCGACTGTGCCTCCTCCGCTGACTCAACCGCGCAGAATGACAAAGACGTGTGATAATCGGTGGGCGAAAGGTGGGTCGCTGGTTGAGATGAAAGAAAAGGAGAAAACGAACGCTCGTTACGCGGTCTTTGCGGTGGTGGTCGGTCAGCTTCAAGACATAAGCAGGGTCTTGAAGCAAAAGGACGCACAAAAGTACAATTCCGAGCAATTATTGCAGAATCGGCACGGATCCAGGGTGAGAAGCGGGCGTCCTTTCTCTAACATACAAAATACAAAACACAGCCGGTGATGGCCCCGATCAGAGAGGACTTGTGCCCAACGCGCATTTTCCATTTTGAAACTCAGTCAACGCCGACTTCCCTTTCCTGCCATTTTGCCCGCAACCACTACTTTAACAACAACTGCGTTTCATATGTTTTATGTCTTTCTCCTCCAGAAAACACAGTGCTCGCGCATGGATCCTCCCCGCCTTTTGGTGACATCACCCAGATAATGACGGGCAGAGTCGTGCATTCATCGGAACACTTCCAAGCCTAGTACAATCAACATACCGCATCTCCAGGGATATGACCAGTGAATGAACAAGTTTCCTGCGTAAAAGGGCTTCTGGTTCATCCAATCGCCATTGCACAAATTGAATTATAGCTCAATGGACATACCTTGGACCTGCATCAACCCTTTGCCTGCCCCACCTATTTCTCTTCCATTCTGCACCTATAACCCAGTAAAATTATATCATAACATCAAAACGAGTTGAAGGGCTATGCGGCTCAACAATCCTTCCATGCCGTCTTGAGCCTGTTGTCATTTACGACCTCAATACCCACCCGACCAAGGTAAGTAAGAAGCCGTCGTCACAGATCAGTTATCTAGCTATTGATGCCATTGGCCATTTACCCCCTTCAATCCCACTCCTCCGCAGCTCAACGGCTGTGTGGCACATAGGCGAATTCGTTCACAAAAAAAGACAAGACCGTAAGGTGAAAACCAAGTATATAATTAATGAAATTCATACAATCGACGAAACCATTGAATATCAAAACAAAACGAGCGTGTAATTTACCACATACGAACAAAAGATGACCAGATCAAAGCCTAAAGGACTACGGGTAGAAAGAATGAAACACTAGATCGAGAAATACCTAGCGAATGAATACAGTTAATGTTGATGTACGTCCCACCGTCGCCCTCCATCCGCTCCAGTTTCTACTTCTACCACATCCTGGATAAAACAACCTCCAGAAGCCGGCTGCTTTGTTGTGGTAGCAGGTTCCTGGGAGTCTTAATGTGCTTGTTCTCTGGTCACTTGGACGTCAAAAAGAACAGCATTCTTTTCCTCAGGCTTCTCGTTTCCATACTTCTTATCCTTATGCCTCCAAGGTTTCAAGTCCGGTTTTTGGTCGTCAGGCTCCGAGCCGTCGCCTTTCTTGCCGGGGTGACGATATTTTCTACGCTTAGACTCAATGTTCTTCTGACGTGTCATCCGCGGCATAAGAGACATTCCATCCATAATTCCTACATCGTTGAGCGTACTTTCGAGTGCAGCGTTGCCTTTTGAGTCATCTCTCTGTTCGACGATGGGACGCCATGAGAATTTATGACATGGAGGCGAGGCAGAAGACTCGTCGTCATATCCTCCTCCTCCTACTTTGTTGGAGGCCGGTACTTGAAAATAGAATCTACCGTCAGCAACGGTGTTTATGCTTTTCCCAGTTCATATCATATCTTTTGCACGTTCGGCTGTTCTACCCCGAAGAATATTTGGAGCGCCGAGTGCTTGGATGACTCCAGCACTCAGTATTTGAAGAATATAGAGCGACAAGGTGAAAAAGGAATGTTTAAACATATTGCTGATCAAGTACGGTGTCAAGGAGTGTAATGATTGAAAGAGCGCTGGAAGACCTTGGGATACTGGAATAAGGAGAGAGTAGCGTTGACCGCAATTTTATAGTTTTCAAGAGTTGTACCATATCCTCTGGACCCGAAGGACTGTCCCAAGTTATGGCGTCCACCCCTGTACTAAAGGACTAATAGCCATCATTTATTCTGAAAAGAATAGAAACTACATATCAGATAGCATATGGTTTTACAGATAAATGGAATTCAACATTAAAGAAAAAACGCTCTATTTCATTGAAACGATGTATTAGAAACAAGTCGCGGTCAAGCATTGCTCAAAAATAATGTGCAGAATTCCCTCGAGTTCGGCTAATTTAGCTTTAAGACGCTTTACTTGGGCGTTTATCGTTTGAATTTGTATTTATGACGCCTGACGCAATGCTTTGAATTGAAGAACCACATTATCAGGTGGACATTTATTGTGCTCGACGTTTTGCAGGCCCATGGTTTCGTCGGGTATCCTATTTGAAAATCAAATAATCCAAGTTTACTACATAAGTCACAATTGAAGAAGAAAATCTGAGCTATTTCCTTACGCTTGACTTTGAAATGGTGACCTCGAACACAGTGAAACCGGGCAACAACCCTAAACCTGTATATGATTGGCGACTTCGACCATTTAGCTTTGCCCGAGTCATGTGGGCTTCAAACATCAGGGTAGTTTGTGTAGAGATATTTGCCAATCCAGATTAACAATTAAATGACAGTTTATCCAAATTTCATTTTCCGAGTTCTACGACATTCCGTTTGAAACTTTCAAAAGTTACCTGGGACCGCAAGTTTGGGGGTATATTAATAGATTTTTTATCCAATAAGTCCGACAGTGTCCCTTACAAATGTTATAAGATGTTTGAATCCAAGACTAGTCCACCCAGCTCAATTAACATCCTCATCCTCATCCACAATCTCGATAGCTACACACCAAAACATCCTTCCCCATGGCTCCTTTCCGTTCCTATCTTCTCCTCCTTCCTCCTTCCGCACCCGCTCACAACAAACAAACCGAACCGGCTGTCCATCCCAATACTTCATCAAGTCAAAAGACAATCCCCCGGGCAGTTGCAGGAGCTAACGTCGGCGCAAAACTGATAAACCCATAACAAAAATCGGTCGTGATCACATCCTCCGGGCCGAAGACCTGCCGGCGGGCTTTTTGCGCAAAGTAGCTGCGCCGCTGCGACGCTGTCTAAAGCGTCTGCAGTTTCCGCTCACGCTTCATACGGCGTTCTCCTTGCTCGGACGACGAAGAAGAGCCCGTGCTAAGCGTACTCCGCGCATGCTTCGGTTTGACTTTGCGCATGGCGGATTTGACAGAGAAGCTCGAGCCGCCGGTTGAGGATCCCTTCGAGCTGGATCTGGCGGTCGATAGGGGACTCGGGCTTACCGGTGCAACGTTGTCGGAGGAGGAGGACGCAGAGCGGAATGATGTTCCTGATGAGCTGGATGCAGAATCTCCCTCATCGAGCTCATCAGAGAGGGCAAGGTACAGCCCAGAGTTCCTGTCTTGGATGGACTGGTTTGCTGAGAAGGGGGGTAGCATACATGAGGAGGAAGAAGGTGGAATCCTCGTGTGCATGAAATGAGGCATGGTCGATATTAGTGGTGAAAGTGCCCATGGCTTGGTGGAAGATGTGAGGTCGTGTTTGAGAGTTGGGTCGATGTAGCTATAGAAATGGAGATCAGTTGAAGTTAAAAATATAGAGATGGAGAGAGATGGAGAGAAAAATAAAATGAGCGTACTGCATGAATTTAAGTACCGCGCTTGTTCCCCATGGTAATTTGAGAGGCCTATCGAATGTGTTTCCGAATAAAATGTCGTCCGCTGAATAGAGTACGAGGAACCGGCCTTCACACCACCCAACGTAAAATAACACCGAAAGTCAGCACACGGAATCACACGAATAACCCTTCCCCTTCTCGCGACTCGAACATCGTGCAAATTCGAAATACCAAAAATAGGCAAACCAAACTCACCTCGGACAACGATACTCCATGTAACACCGCCGCGATCTTCTCTCTTGAAATATTCAGACTCGTGTACTTTTCCCTGTTCGTCCGTCATGCCCTGAATCTGCGCTACCAATTCACCTTCAAACAAATCGGAGCGGATAGGGTGTGAATGTGGAGTGTTGACGAGGTGTGTTATGGGAACCATCGAGGAAGGAGATGTACCTGCAAGGACCCGGAGTCGAGGAGCCATTAGAGTATCAACTATGTGGGGTTAGGTTAAAGGATTGAAGTAGCCGTCGATGCGGAAACGGTGAGCGTGTACAATTTTGTGTGGACGCCCGCGATGTGTTAATAGTACTGGAATGATATGGCGCTCCTGGCGGGTAGGTGTACCGGGTGTGAAAGGGGACGTAGACGGTGAAATATCCACAGTTATGATCGGTTATGTATGTATGTGTACCAGTGCAAATGAGGCTCCCCAGTCTACCACCCCAATTTGTATTGAGGCTGAAGAGCGTTTTGGATATCGTCGTCAACTGGAATCGAAAGGCCAGTAGCGGCACACAAGAAGACAATCCCAAAGATGGCGACAAAGAACAAAGGTGAGTCAAAGTGCGACAGAAGGGACGGTGTCAGACGGTCGCTGCAGAATTGCACAGACAAAAAATTCACGAATGAGCAAAACTGCAAGCCGTTGCAGACAAGATAGAATGGTTTCTTCTCCTCGTCGGACATGCTTTTCCATACTTTTCCGGCTTGCTTGCTGAGCTCGTGTTGCTGGACCTCCCTGGGTGCGCGCATACAATTGACATACCACGAGAATGCATTGGCGTTTGGGTGCGGTATGGGTGGTGATGAGTTCATGCACTAAAATATAGAGCGGGTCTGTAGGGTGTAGCTTTGGACGTTTATTTTGAAGCACAAACAAAAAAGAGACTCACTCATAACAAATACGGGGGCCTGCGGGATGACAATAAATTGTATCACGCACTATTCTGAAGAAACGTGTCCCTTCAAATCAATCCACATTGTATAGCTGAGAGTGCCAGTATTAGCAAAATATCACTGTACAAGAAAAGTTATAAATCCATCTCCTTCCACTGTTTACCGGAAGTCAAAAAATCAAGTTATATGCTATGTACTTAGTGAAAACGTTACCTTCGACTTCAAGAAAAAGGAAAATAGATACACGTAGACCTTTAAGACAATGATAAGGAGTTGAAATGGATACACTCAGGTTGTGTTATGTCGCTACGAAACTCACTGAAAAAGCGACTCACCACTCACTATACCTTGGCATTGATTAATAAGCGGTCACTTCTCAGTGAGTCACTTACTGTTGAGTGACTCACTAAGTGACTTATATATAATACATTTTATGAATTTGAAAATATTCTTTTGCACAAAAAATATCGGCAGAATATATGATTGAAAATTCTCCAAAATACTTGACAGAAACATAACGTATATCTAATTTAAAAGTTGTGACAAAAGCGTCACGAATTTATCTAAAAAATACGAATCAATATTCTTTTTATATACTATTACATATATTAGTACAAAATATCACCAGTAAAGTCGAAAATTATAGGTTGAAAATACATTTTGTATATGATACTTTTTTTGAGGCAATATATAAAACATATTTGGCAACAAAATATCAATTTTTAAACACGAAACATGTTTCTAATTCGTATATTTTCGTCATATACGGATAGCTGCCAGCAGTGTAAGCGATACGTTCTACACCCTAACAAAATATCTGGAATCGACTGATATGGCAACAAAACTTGCATTCACAAATCTCGACGTCTTCACTTCGACGCGCTTTCTCGGCAATCCACTGGCGATCGTCCGGATTCCCAGCGATCTCGAAGGTGGTCTAACGCAGAGCCAGAAACAGATCATCGCACGAGAGTTCAACTTCTCAGAAACCGTCTTTCTTCACGAAACCTCCGATGCGGATTCCCCTGTGACAATAGATATCTTCACCCCCACCAGAGAGCTACCCTTTGCTGGACACCCTACTGTGGGAAGCGGGTGGTACTTGCTGTCCCGGAATCCCACTAGGGAGAGCGTCACTCTCCGAACCAAAGCGGGGAACATACCCGTTGTGAAAGCAGATGGAGGCAAAGTGAGAATAGAGGTTCCGACCGACTTCAAAGTTCACGCATCGCACCCTCTTCCAGAGTTCAAGGCGCAACAAACACGTCTGTCCGGATCGGACTACATCTTTGGCGCCGATGGAGCGGAGCCTGTAGTGTCCATAGTCAAAGGAATGACTTTCTACCTGGTCGAAGTTGCCTCTGAAGATGCACTTTCCCGCCTTCAGCTAACTTCCCAGCAGTTCGAGTTGTCGGATTCGCATCTTGGGGAATGGCAAGGGTTTGTTGGGCTCTATGCGTTTTACCAGACCAAGGATGGTGTAGTACGAACTAGGTTGTTCTCTGACGGCATAGAAGATCCTGCAACTGGCTCTGCAGCATCCACACTTGGCGGATGGCTCGCTCAAAAACGTGGAGAGGGCAGCCATCAAATCAGTATTGTACAAGGCGTCGAGATGGGCAGGAGAAGTGAGATAGAAGTTTCGGTTGACATCGGGTCTGACAAGAAAATTCAAAAAATACAGCTGGCGGGAGGAGCTGTAGAAGTGATGGAGGGGACGGTCTTTAGCCAGTGAACATGAATAAGTTGTATTTAATTTAGCGTAACCACTTTGTTAGGTCTTCGAAAGTTCCGAATGAAGCATGAACTCCTTGTGTAGTCTCGACGCACGCCTTGCAACCGCCTTTAAAGAAACGAAAAGTCATGATCTTACAGGGTTCTGCGTAAAATCTAGACTACGGGCACTTTGGCCCAAAAAAATTGTTGGCCTGCCCTCAGACATCTTTCCCAGCTTCGTCGATGGAAGCAATATCGTCAGGCGTTAACACTAACAGACGATGTCAGAGCAATGTTCGCATTTGGTTTCAACTTCGATAGGACAACGTGTGAATACACTCACTAAGGTCACCAGCTTTGACAAACCCCTCCAGTCTCTGCTTCTTTTTGCTATTAGTAACAGGAACTGTACCCTTGGCCTTTGCCCATGCGAGAAGAACTTGATCATTAGTTGCGCTGAGACGCCTAGCAATAGAGCTGGAAATCTTGTCAACCGATTTCCCTGGATACTTTGTAACGGGACTAATGGATAGAGTTGAATGAGATATCACATTTTTCAAATGAAATAAAGCATGGACAGGAATTTACATTAATGGGCTATAAGCCTCAACAATTATCCCCTCTTGTTTGCAAATGTCGAGTATGGGCAACGATTCCTCATAAACGTAGGGATGGAATAGAATCTAGAGATACACAGGTACTTCAGTCATCTTGAGTAATGGAGAGATACTGGCGTACTAATATACCTGATTTACGGTAGGAGTATACTTCGAAACAGTGAAGAGCTGTTCCAGGTCAGCCACCTCGAAATTGCTGACGCCTATACTCCTGATATATATATGTCATGAGTTGAGAAAGCAAAAGATAAAGACTTCGAGTCATACTTCGCTAATCCCGAATCTTTTATTTTCTCCATTTCTTTCCAGCAGGATGGAATATCATCGCACAACTCCGCACCATGAATCAAGTAGAGGTCGATGTAAGAGATATTAAGCTTTGATACCCGATATATCATTGCACGTTATCAGAATCTTTCTAAAAAACTTACCTCTTTTAAACTGTTTTGAAACGATGTCGCGATATCCAAGCCGTTCAATCTAGACCATTTAGTTGTCACGAAGATCTTTTCCCGTGGCAAGCCACTTTCACGTATGGCAATCCCCGCTTCTGCTTCGTTTCTATAGTTCTGAGCAGTGTCTAGTCAATGCAAATAGGAGAGCAATGCACAATTAATACATCAACATGGAATTAGTGCCAATGAATACCAACCTATATGGTATATACCAGCAGAAATGGCTTGCTGGGCAAAATCAATAGCCTCTTGATCCTTTCCTGTACGCCAGGTTCCATAGCTAATGGATGAAGACAAGTTTCCCTCTGCGAGTTTTTATAGCAGTCGTACCACGTACGCAATGCCGGGCATAACATTTCCTGGATTACAAGGACGGCCAAAGATACACTGAGTTTTGGAGTCAGGACAATTGCGAGAATAAGAAACTGACCATCGTTGAGCGTGAAAGGCTTCCAGGGCATTGTTTGATATGCAAAAGAAAAGAAGACCAGCTAAGCAGCATCATATGCCAGTGCTATGCGCTTCTGTTATATAGCATTCAAAGATAATGGAGCATTGACATAGGACCATCAACCTATTCTCATTCCTGTGAGAGCCTTCAAACGTGAGAGCGCATTAGGCCAAACTGTGAAACAGATGATAAGATGTGCGATTTTAAAACATTGCATGAGAGCAGAGCATGAGGGGACACCCGACAGCCCGGAAAGGCACAATGCCTTTCTGTCGGAGCTTTAAAAGCTGAAAATTAGAATGGTGACGTCTACGGCTCGCGTCTTGTACATACCGATAGATACGCCGCGTTGTCGGAATCTTAAAGCCTCTGAACAATTCATTTAATGCAACTTCATCTTTCATGAATCTTTTTTGACGTCGCTGACTTGCAAGCCGCATTCCAAGGTTCTTTTCCATCTGAACTGTCTCATGCATATTGTCTGGTTTTAACATCAATGTGCAACAGTCGAGAATCTCCGCAACAAGGACGAATAAGACGCGTTTCAAAGCAATCTCAAGATCACCAATTCTAAATGACGCTACCATTGTACTCGGCCCTGGTCATTCCAACTGTCACGTCGTACCCATCCTTGAAGTGTGTACAGTGGTCCCCAGATGGTCAATTATGCTTCATTACGAAGAATTCCGGTATAATTTTCGTGAGGCTTTTTTTCGCCTTGTGCCACTTTCTTATCTGAATGTTCCATAGACTCCCGACCATGGCATAAACTTTGACAACACTTCTGTCATCAAGGCGACGCCGGGGAAGGATGTACCAGTCCTTGGTTGGTTCAAGACCATGATCCAGCATGACAAAATTACACCTACAAGATGGCCCGAGTATTCGCAAGGTATACGCGCAGTTGGTGCATGAAAAACGGAAAGAAATTGATACCATGCTTGAGACCTTTAGCCTGGGGTGCTGTATCGTTAGGTTCAATTGACATGTCCGTCATATCAATGGCAATTTCGCCCGTTGGTGTTGCGTCAAATGGTGGGTGAGTATGCCGTTTCGTCGAAAACTGTGTACAAAGCCTTACGTTGGCCATCAAGATGCATTTTCGTGTCTCTTAGCTCCAACATGGACATCAATTTTTGGATAGCTGGAAAGAATTACCTCAAGGGAGAATGGTTTAATGTACGTTTATCATGAATTTTTTGAATTCATGTAATCATCGCAGAACAGATTTTCGACCTGACTTCCTTCCTTGTGGATCACTTTGCAACCAAAGAAAAAGAGGACCTTGCGTCGATCTTGCAAGCTCAGGCCGCCTGTAAGCTAATCCCTTTCCCTTTCCATTTGATCAAGCTGACTCGAGCCATCCAGGTATCGAGTGGTCGCCTCGACCTAACTTTGGTTTGGTCCCTGAGCCATCGATAGATGCATCCTTATTAATACTTGGGACTCGAGCTGGCTGTTTAAATTTTTTAAGGTCACTTTATTGTAATCTGATTTATTTCCTTCTTGACGCCTACGTAGGTATCGGAAGGCTGACAATCCTGAAATTGTGGCCACACTTGCAGTCGCTGACAAATGGATCACTCATACCGCGTTCCAAGGTTGGAACACTGTTGTGCATGGTCATTGTACGTATGGATTTCTTTATCATTAAATAGATTTTTACTCATGTACAAGATAAGGCGAAGGATATTTGGCATACGGTATATCCGACGGCTCGGTTGGATTAGTCAAGATCAGTCAAATATTACAGGAAAACACGACCACCTTCTCTTTCTCGAAGAGCTATGACATTCAAGTCAAGTTAGAACATGAATCAAGTTTGATATATGGGCCCGAATCACGGACTGGAATTACTGCGTTGCATTGGATCCATGTCCCCGGCAGAAGTGTTAGTAGCTATAATCCCAATCTATAACTATCCTCACCTTCAGTCCTTCAGCCGATTCTCGTGTCCTCCCACCCAGGTCTTGTTAATCTTTGGTCCGCCACTTCAGATAATGTCCCCACAACCACAGCATACTGGACCGGCTTCCGCTCGCTTCGCCTACAGACTCAAAAAATTTCTTCCGACGCGTCTGCTTTGCACCCTGTCACAGGACTCACGTACCTGCGCAAACAAGACAGGCTGGTGGTGACACTGTTCGACGGATCGTTCCACGTTCTACGCTCATTCTCGACGGACCCGGTCTGGGCGACGCGCACTGTAGTCGATACGGGCGGAGAGCAGTTGACGTCGGATGGACTGTCGAGCGTGTCGCGCGGGATATTTGTCAGGATGGAAAAAGGTGCAGTGGATAGAAGGGATATGGTCCAGGTTAACGGCGCGGTGTCATATGATGACAATGCCTGCTTTCTGTGGGTGTATGAGTGCGTGCTTTTAATGTTTCGCTTTTTGAATTTGGTTGGTTCATACATTGTTACTTTACTTTTTGTTCAGGTCGGCTTGTCCCTCTGACTTCAGCTATAAGCACGATGCAAAGCATAGAACCACGCTGATTGTCACACCGATGTGGGAGGATGAAAATGATGAGCTTCTGCTGCAAGATCTCGCCACTCTTCTTAATACAGTAAAAGCATGTATGCCTTAACTCATATTCACGATGTAATTCCTTCTCTGAAATTTTATCACAGCATCAGGTTATTCCCCTCTTTACCTGCTTCGACCGTACATGCTGCACCTCCGTGACCCAGCGAAATTGCATAACCTACACTCAAAACTCTTGGAGATTTTAGCAACGCGACCGTTGGTGGAAGATTTGTCCAAGACAATCACGGTGCCTCCTCTGCAGGAAGTCCTCAATGATGATGTCAGATGCCAATTTCGGTACTCGGTGTCTACTTCATTATTTGGATGGGACGATTTACTCTCTTTGAGGATGAGACTCTCGCTTGCCGACTTTGCATGGGTACGCGTCACTTTCTTCGACAAAAAATCTCTGAATCAGGTATCTGATGTGCCATTCCTTTGAAATTTAAAAGAAATTGGCTAGCAACGAAGAGCGTCGCACGGAATGCGGAGTCGTTGCTCAAGATCTTCTCAACGCCATCTCTTATCGCATCCTGCGCACTATTATACGCCATCTCATTGCTGCTATCAAATCACTTACACGTAAATATTCTGCCCCTCGGTTTGTTATTTCACATACAGCTAACGTTCATCGCCCAGCCAATGATATTCCATTCGTGTCCCGAATGATTGTGCAATCGTTGCTCCATGGATGTCCTCCCGAGCTAACTGAAGAAGGAAATCAACTATCTGTACTCATCCAGCCTCTCCTCAACGCACCATCTTCGTCGGAATCGGGAACTCCAGAGGGGTTGTCGTCGAAACTGAATGAATTGTGTCCTGCTTGTGGTATGGACGTACCGTTGGAAGATATCACGACAGCTGTATGTGGCAATGGGCACAGATGGGGTATGGCTTTGTTAATTGCTTTATTCACCATTTTTGCTTATTTATTTTTGCATAGCTCGTTGCTCAGTAACGACCTTTATCTTGTCTACGCCATGGGTACGGACCTGCGTAGGATGCAGTCGAAAGGCTTTACTTCCGCCCTCGGCGCAGAAGGATCTACCAAAAATTGCACAAGGGTGGGTTGTGGAAGACCTCCTAGAAGCAGTTCAAAGGTGCTTGTTCTGTAATAATGGGTTTATTAGTATATTGTAATTTTTAAAATATTTTCCTTTCTTCTCTTTTCTCGATTTACTGCCTGATTTTCTGTGATCGGATTCAACAATGACTCACAAAACCGTATGATGACCGCTGAGCGGGCATCGTCGTGAGTCGCGTTTGGAGAGGGAGAGCACAAATCACAAGCGAGCAGGCGAAGATAGAATTGAACAACGGCGCGCGATAAAGATACATAGTAAGGGTAATTGCAGTTTGATAACATCATTCGACTTTCTCCGTTCCAGTGGGTGTGGTTGGATGGGGTAATGTCTAATATCCAACAGAGATCAGATAATCGGCGAGCCCTTCGACGATGGGTGTGACCTCGGGCGCTTGCACGGGACCGACATATTCAGCGACCAGCACGGCTTGCTTAGTCTTGACAATGACAACGCCATCGGCCTGTATCGTATGCTCGCGATCACAAACACGATTTTATTCATAAAGTTATGGAAACTTACCGCCTTCTTCGCCTGGATAGTGCGATCAATTACAAAAAGTGTGTAAAACTTTTGGCCTGCGAGACGGACACCGCTGGCTTGAATGGTGTCGGGCGCTGAGAATCCAGCGATGATGGCTTTCTGCTCCTCAGGGGTGATCTAGAAAGAGAAACACGTTCGCGACAGATCTTAAGATGCTGCTACATTTAAACATACGTCAAAACCAGGCGACTTAGCCCACACGCCTCCAGCCAAACCAAGGATTGCAGCTTTGGCAACCTTGCCGGTTCCGAGGAGGTTGTTGTCGACGTAAGCTATAGAGAACATATAAGTTATTGAAATCCTGACATGATTTTCTGCGCATACCTTGCCACGACATGGTATACGCGAATAAAAGCTGTGATGAGCGGATTCAAGTGTAGAGTGGTGGTAGTCAGTCGGAAAGGAGACTGTGCCAATTACGGGATATGGGTGCAGTCCGGAGATGTCCAGATAAGATTACAGTAATGAATTATTTGAATACATTTTAGACTCTAGAGTGTGCCAAATTATTTTAGGACTTGTCTTACTTATTCATTTTTGTAATGGTAATGACTTGTACATTTTCTTTGCTCAAATATTAGGACATACGTTGCCACTGGTCGAGAGGATCCTTTCTCCTCCAAGTTGTATTACTTCTCAAGATCGTTAGTAGAGACTAATAATGCTTTAGTCCCACACCATTTCAAACTCAGACGGCATAAATAAGGGCTTCACTGTTTCAAAATTCAACACATTGTCTGTGATTTTCACGCGATTCTCTCAAAGTACCAATCCTACTTTCTCATCGACTGTGCCAAGGTACCCGCATTTAAGCTCCCGTTCAGTACCCGTGCGTCATCACCTCACAAGTTCCTTAAAGCTTCTGTACTTAGAGTTTTTAGGCGATGTGACTGATGGGTCCGGGGTGTTCATACCCAATCACGGCAAAGTTGTCACAAAGACGCGCTGCGGCGCTACTAATCTGGCACCTCGACCTGACCTTTGATTTGACTTTTTGACTCAACTCAAGCACATGGACCCTGTCGCATTTCTGGCACAGCCTTTTCCATTAACAATGGCAATAATCTGATTTCCAAGTCCAGAACGAGAACTCCAGCACACACAAATCTCAGCGGACTTCAGAACGCTACGACTACGATGTCAGCATTGGGCAACCAATAAACACGTTCCTCATTTTTCGATCAGTTGGGCTATCATTTCAATCTGCCGCAAGGTTTGCAATGCATCGCGTTGGTGCAGACTAAAGCTTTGTGCCATATCAGAATGAATGCGACAAATGAGACGGTTGACGAGCGAGCTACTGCCGAAGTGTCTCGGGCTATCGAGTTCTAATATTGGCGTTTTCCATTATCGCACCAATGGCCGAATCCCCTGTCCAGTGTTCTTTATTTTCTATGAAGTTGTCAGCGCTCCAAAATGTTATCACCCTTCGCCGAGCATAGGGATGCTGTTTCTCGACCTTGCTTGACAAAGGGAACAAACAGAATCAGATGAATCAGACCTTTCCGTTGAGATATTTGAAGACTCGGGACTGCAGATGCACTCTTCAGCCTCTGCTTCTTCTATGTAAAGTTCTCGACGGTCGACCCCTGCTGGAATACGCCCAGTTTCATCACCCTTTCAAACTTTCATTGGCGAACTTTCGTTTCTCCACACAGGACAAAATGACTACTAGATCTATTGTGGTCGATGACACCGATCCTAGGGTACAATATAGTCTAGGCTGGTTTCAAGACCATGGGAGTCAGGACACCTTTGGAACTTTTGGACCACCCTACCTCAGCACTTTACACGGCACCACGAACGGAAGTTTATCTTTTGCCTTCAATGGTAAGCAGTGCGTTAGCCAGAATCGAGGTCTTGAACAAGACTAATGTCTATGTCTGCGGGCTAGGGATAAAAGTGTCCGTCATCGGTACCATCGACTTGGGAACCCCATACCCCATTTTCGATTGCTTTCTTGATAACAATAACATTGGCAAGGCAATTGGGGCGCTATCGCGAGAAAATAACTTGATAATTTGCGAAAAGGATAGACTTGTAGACGGACCTCACACACTTACTGTTAACGCAACGGCCTCTAATGGACAGACATTTTGGTTTGATAGCATCCGGTATGTCCCTTCGGCATCGGTACCCCTCATCAATGAGGTTATATATGTGAATCCTCTGGACCCAGCGCTGCAGTACAGCAATGGTTGGGCGCAGTACTTTTATGGTACTGCGAACTTGGTCAATATGACAAGAACGTTCAATTCGAGTGTCAAATTTCCTTTCATTGGTCAGTTTTTTCAATTCATATTGAATCAATACTAATCAAAGCCTGAGATTAGGCAGTTCTCTCAGTTGGTATTCCTTATTCCCGTCCGGGTTTCCTCATTCCCCCACGCTTGGCACATATTCGGTCGATGATCAAAATCCAGTTGTCTTTTCATTGAACAGCCTTGCTGCGAACTCGAACACCACTTTATATAACCAGGAATTTTTTCAAACGGCTCGATACGCGTTAGGTCCTCATGAAATTACCGTCACCTTTCTGGGAAATGAGTCGACGGCACCTCTCTCTCTCAACTATCTTATCATTCAGAATGGGACTTCTGCATTGGATAATCCATCAACAGTTCTGACTATACCCGGTCCTACCCTCTTGCCGTCATCTGCTAAAGGCAAGGGTGATAGCACGACGGATAAAAGCCACACTCAAGGTGTGATTGGTGGGGTGGTTGGGGCAGCAACCGTCGTCATCATACTCTCCATAGCGTTCTATTTTATTTTTAACAGGCGCCGGCGCCATAAACGACATGAACAACCCAATGAAGGCAACTCCACCGCTATGATCCAACCATTCTGCCAATTTCCTGGTCGTCGGTATGTTCCCGTAAATCATTTCCATAATACCTCTGTCACGGCTTCCACACGAATCGCGGCCGTGCTTCATAGTGTACCAACGCCAGTTGAGGCCGCAATGAAGGCATCAATCACTTCTGCTCCACCTCCAAGATCATTAAGTACCGAGCTTCAATCAATAGGAATGTACACCGCCGATGGACCAGGGCAAACGTCTCCAATTAATTCCTTGCCCACCAGTATTGTCCACCCGCCGTTAATGCAACGGCCACTGTCAGCTTTACCTCGAATCCCTTCTGAAAACCGTCCGTTCCCCGTACCCAGACCTACCCAGACGGTGATACACGAAGATAGCGGTCTTCGGATCCCAAATTTTATGGCCGAAGACTCTTCTTCGAATACTATTGTGGAAATGCCTCCGCTATATACAGCAAATTAAGGATCAGCAGCAGATAAAGGTTAATGCAATATAATTTTTAGGCAATGAATATGGTAGATATACGACGCAACAGACCAAAGGATGCTGTGAACCAACCAGAACCAACTATGAAGAACGTTTACTTAAACAGTTTGAAATGCTGTAGATGTTATTCTTCCCTACTTGTTCAACAAGAAACAGTTCTGTTATATTTTACAAAGATAACATAATAGATTAAATCGTGAGAAGTGAAACATTTATCTTATCCTGCCTAAAAATAGTTACAATAGCAACCATAAAAAAAACACCGACTTGACCCTCGACTGCGTACCGAACTCCTACTTCTTAGTGGCAAAAATCGTCTCCTATTTTAGAGAGTCATAGATGACCCTAAATGGCTCTTTCAGCAGGAGGCGACTTTGAAATAAAGCTGCAGATTCGATACTTCGGTCTAAAGGCTACGCAGTATTTCTCCAAATTCACACCGGAATCAGACGCCACATTTCGAGGAGACTTGACATCGCTCAAGCTACCCCATCCAAAGAGAGAGAATACGACGTTTGTGTCGCACGGGTGTGTTCAGTGCGTATGGCCCGCCGTTCAAAAAGATGGGGTGCGTGCCTAGTACTCTGTCGCGTTTTGACGAGATGAACTCATAGGGGCATCATAGACTCTTCATAAGCACATCGCGCTGAAGAGCAAACCCTCGGAAGAACTTCTACAGTCACTATCGATGTATTTCTCTTTACCCAGTGTCACTAGTCCACGGCGTCTAATACATACATCAATGCAGTTCGAATCTTAATGTCAAATACATGTGCGCTTCCCGGTTTACCCGAATGCAATTGACAACTTATACATTTGAGCAGATATCCACAGAAAAGAAAACTACCAGAAGAGTACACTCAATCCTACCCCTCAAAGTCAACTTCTTCGCAACCTGTAAATCACTCTTCAAATGGCTTGCCATTCCCCTTCAAGAAACACAACACGACATGGGAAAGACCTCACAAATTGTTCAAAATCGATCCCGCTGATGTGAGACCAGGTTGCAAACATTCCAAAGCATCTTTTCATATTACAATATTGTAGGATCCTTCGAGGTCTCCTGAACCCGAGCAACCTTTCCCGACCTTCAAGAACTTGCCACCCTTGCCACCCCGAAAGGCTCCTGAAAAAATCCATGTACCTATACCATCCAATTCCAAGGGGCCTCGCACATCTGACACGTCCCATACAACAACCCAAAATGCAGAGAACAAGAAAGGGGAGGAAGACATTAATGTACGCTCACAGTCAAGTTCTCAAAGCCTCAGGCCCACCACCAATGGAAACAAACCGACAACTTCAAGTTCAATTAATAGCAAGAAGAAACCTTCGACTATCGGGAAACACATTACTTCATCCTTCCGCAATAGTTTTGGATTGCAAAACACGCCGAACATCAACCAAAGCCAAATAAGTTCGTCTTTTTCGATTCCTAGTATCATAGTTGGATCTCAGGGTATTCATTAGAGCTTTCCTTAGGTACCGCGAAACCCACCCTACCCATATCTAAACCATTTGATTTCAATTTCAAGCCTTCTACTCAGGTTGGACAAGTCTCTTCTATATTCCCTGGCACCGAAACAGGTTTGTGCTTTCCACTCCTAGTATAGAACGAGACTGGCCACCTTTGCCGTTTTCCAGAATGTTCATTCAAATTTCTTCTTTAGATACAACGAAGGTCACCCCCAAAGTACCTAGCGCATCAACTGGTCAAACTGTTCAAACTGGTACATCGTTCCGTACCAACATGTCGGGGGGCCATCCAACCTCTTTTAGTGAAAAGAACAACGGCAGACGTAATGAAGGAACTTCTTCCGGCGCTTTTGGCGGGAAGAACGCATCTATAAGCCAAAATCAAGCTTCCCCATCCTTCGCCGATATTTTTGGATCACAAAAACCTCCTGATGGGACTCAAAAAGGTTCGTGGGCTATTTCCATCGTTTAGCACTCCCAGACACCCTCTGGTCTTGAGAATGCTTCTTGGCCAGCTGTCACCATGTTCACCTATACCTACTCTTCAGACTCCTCACAAACTACCTCTTATGATCCTGGAACTTCCAACTTCAAGGCACCGCGAAACGTTGCTACGTCTTCAC
Organism: Psilocybe cubensis; assembly: GCF_017499595.1. Lineage (NCBI taxonomy): Eukaryota > Fungi > Basidiomycota > Agaricomycetes > Agaricales > Agrocybaceae > Psilocybe > Psilocybe cubensis. The sequence continues at coordinate 1,634,831 of NC_063009.1, read as the reverse complement.
AATCGCAAACCGGTATTGCAGACTTGAATCCATCTTCGTCAGGCATTGCAGCTGTCCAAACCGTTTTTACCAATCCATTCGATACCACACGATCTCCTGTAACCACTTACGATGTCAAAATGGATGTGGATAGTGTTCATAATGCGAGTAAAGCTCCTCCAGTAGCTCCTGTCAGTTATCTTTCTCATCTACGTACACGTGGCATTGATAATCTGGCACATGCAGAAAGCGTATTACAGTCAGATTAATACAGAGGCATCATCATCGTGGTACAAACCACAGTCTAGGAGTCGTCTACCCACAGAACCCGTAAGTACTTTGCGATCATTTTATCATTATAAGTACTGGACTAAACATTTTTTCTAATAAGAAGATATTACAAGGCCGTTACACCAAACCTGACAAAACTCCGGAAAGTCCTCCAGTGGTTCGTTTTTTCTATGTCTCTTCTCCGAGTATAACATTTATTCCTTCTCCTTGCGTGCAGAAACAAGAATGCACTGAGGATACCACTGTTCTTCACACTTTCCATGCTCCCAATTTGTCAGTCACATCTACAGATGGCAATACACAGACCAGGATTCGTCCCTCGCGCTTTCAACCAGCTGAAAGCTCCACCAATGAGAAAGATGCGCAACAGGATAAGAACAAGGGCTCCAATCTTGTTAAAGAATTCCTCAGCTCTCTTGTTTGTACATGTCGCGCATCCCTCCATTCCCCCAACTCATGACTTTGATATAGAAATCGAAGGAAAGCGAGCGAGCGCGCGCGCAGCAAGCGTCTGATAATTCATCGACAGAGCAAACGCTTCTTAAAGTTGAGGTTTGCACATGGCAACTCACAAAATTAGTCTATAAAATAATTTGATATCCAGGCGCCAGAGCCACAAATCCCTTCGTCGTCGTCATCCCAACTCGTGCACCAAACTCAACCCCCTTCACCGGTAGCTCTGGACCAATATGTACGACCCGCCACTTCTCATTTGACTCTCCACTCATTTTTAACTGACATACCAATTATGGCAGGAGAGAGGGTCCATGCAACAGCAACAGCAACAATGGGGTTGGTACGACAGCTCCGAAGTGCCACCCTTCCGTGGGCCGGCGCCGCAAGTTGACACAACGACGGTAAGGTCCTCTCCTAGCTAAACTATATGCCACTCAGTTGATGCAACTATTTAATATGGTTGAATAAAAATTAGGGTTTTGTACTTCCTACTCCGCCTCCCTCTGCCATTGATCCTGTATCTACTGCTCTTGCAGCGTTCAATACTTTGAAGTGGGCCTCTTGGTATCATAACCCCGAACAGCAGCAGCAGCACCAACAGCCACCAGTAGAACCATTTATTACCTCTGATTTCCCAATTCCCTCGGAATCCACTGGGCCTCTCGCGCCTTCCTTGTCTTCCTCGTCCTCCCTATTTCAATCCGCCTCCTCATTGTCATCGTCATCAACAACCTCACCCAAGACGCACAAGAGAAAGAGGCCTTCAACGCACACCAAAGATGAGCTACTGGCTATTCAGACCCTCTTAAGAGAGTCATCCGACATCAAACGTGAGATTGCCGCGAAGATGGCGCGCGAAGCGGTGGTCATCGCTGAACTCAAGTCACTCAACTCAAGTGTTGTACCTCGGCCTATCATGCTCGGCCATCAGACAGAAGAAGGTACGTCGCCTCTGTAGTGGTATATAATGGATACACTGGCTGATACTTTTTTTCATTCCTTCCGTCAACTTTATGGCTGCTTTTTTTTCCACAAGCAGAAATGGAGGCAGAAATTTTTAGACTTCGCAATGAACTCAAGCGGGAGAAACGACTACGGGAAGAAGCAGAGAACGCCATAAAGGACATTCGTCGAGAATGCAAGGAACCATTTGTCGTCCCTAGCTTGCTAGATGCGTTTGTACAGGTGTCCAAGTTGACTACTCGCGGCCTTCGGCCGCCAGACGCACCCCAAATCGACGCTAAGGCCAAATAGATGAGCATGAGCATGCTTGCGTACCAATTTTAAGTCTCGTTCGACATCGCTACACATTTTTCTCTTTTGTACTAACTATTCATATCCATCACACATGTATTTATACATATCACATTATTAGCAATTATTTTCATGTCTAGATGAAGCATACAATGTCGGTTCAGTTTCACTGAAAGGTTTCTGTGTCTTGTTGTTTAGATTCACTGAAGATAAGAGATTGAGCAAAATAGAGGATATGTAAAGGAAAGGTACATTAAAGTCGACTACCAGAATTACTTTCCCCCTTTCTTTCCTCCTGCCTTACGTTCCTTGCGTTTTCTACCGATTATAGAACCCAATGGGTTGCTGGGTATTGACTTGGTTTCCTTTTCTGGCTCAGGTTTGGTCTTTTCATTTCCAGTGCGACGCTTTTTAGGAGATCGCTCATCAGATTTTTGGGTATGCCTTTCCTCTGGCTCTGATTTACGTTTTTTGTCCGTCGATGGACCTTTAATCGCAGCCTGATATGGAGTCATTAATCCCAAAGATATTGAGGTTTGTTGATAGTACTTACATCTGGATTTTTCTGAGTGCTCTGCATTGCCGCCCTGCGCTGCAATACTTGAATGTTCTCAATTGAGAATTCCACAATAAGTGTTCCTTTGCCTTTCTTGCCCCCAGGATGCTGCTCCGCCCTATCAATTTCTTCTTTCAACCTCTTGATCCGAGCATCATCCCTCGCGTCTGCATCCTTTGCCCTCTCCGCTTTGAGCATGTTCTCTAACTCGTCCTTCCACCACGCATCGAATAGATCGTTGACGTTCGTGTTATTGTTTGCCCATCGAAGGAAACGTAGGGCGTCGGAGTGCCGATGCATCTCAACGAAACCGTACCCTTTGCTCCGGCCCTTGCCGGTGATTGGGTCTATGCGTTCGGCCTGACGTACAATCTTAATCTGTTTTACGCCCGTATCGCGGCCAGTGAATTTGCCTTTCTTCTTTTTCTTTTTCTTGTCCTGGTTCTCATCCTCCGACTCAGATTCGTCATTGAGTTTGATGGGCAATTTTGGTTCTGCGGGTTTTTCAGTTAGCGGGTCGGCGAGCTCGTCGGCGCTGAGAGGTGCGCGTGTCCCCTGTTTGACTTCGGCGTTGAATGCCTTGATTGAGTGTGTTACGAGGCGCTTGACCATACGCTCGGTAACAAATATGGGAATTTGGCGGACACTGAGACGGGTCTTGGAAATGAACAAGGAGGGGTTGCTCTTGAGAAGGGCACGACGAGCGTTAAAAGAACTTGTGCGTCGCTCAATCTCGGCCGGAGTCAGGTTCTCAGACGCAGGTGTGTTGGGCATAATAACTAGTAAAGCAAGTAAGGGGTCAGCAATCAGAAAGCAATAGAAATCGATGTCGCTGTACCTCCTTCGCGAATGAGGTACATGTTTCTTTTATCTGCTTTTTCGCGGGCTCTTTCATTGGTCTCCTTCAATTTACCAGCGACGTCTCTTGTAACTGCTCTGACAACATCAAGAGTTCGTCCATGAAGCACCAAACTCTGGGCTAAGCTGGATGAAGGATCGGGGGTGAGAATTGAAGGTAAGGAGAATGGATTTTTCTTCGGCTGGAAAAAGGAAAGTGCAAATAAGAGAAAATTCGAAAAACGGATGAAAACCATTATACTTGCCGCAACAGCTTGACCGGTCGTTTCTGAACGCAACAGTTCACTTTGTTGTACTGCTCTGTCTGCATCTTCGATGTTCCAGAAGCAGGCGAATCCAGTACCTCTTGAACGACCCGTTTCGTGATCCATGGTGATACGTGCATAACGAAGAGGGCCAAATGAACGGAATCTATTAAAAAAATGTTAGTTGTTGGACGCGAGATAATGACACGGAGGTCGTACAGTGTTCTCAGTTCATCTTCTGTAGCGTTGAAAGGAATATTGCGGATGAAAAGTGTCGTTCCAGCTTCTGGAGCCGGTAGCTGAGGTTTGACGGGTTCCTCCTCATCACTCTCGTCGCGGGATACGTCCGACTCGCTATCATCACTATCACTTTCGCTTCCATCGTGCACTCCTAGACCACCATCGCTCTCCTCGTCGCTCTCGGCGCTACTACCGCTGTCACTTGAACCCGAACCTGATGCACTTCTCATTTCAATATCCTCATCCATCTTAGCTTTCTCTTCCTTCCACTTTTCTTTACTCAATGCCCAATCCACCGCAATAACACGTTCCGTAGCACGTTTGTCATCCGCCTTAGGTTTGTCCATGTCTTCATCTTCGTTCTCGCCCTCATTCTCAGCTTTCACTTCCTTGCCGGCCGCCCTCGCTGCTGCCTTCTTTTCTAGCCGCAGAAGCTTTTTCTTTTTCTGTTTCTCCGATACAAGAGCCTCCGCGGTCCCTGCACGCATAACCATACCGTTACAACCCTCCATCGCCCTCTCCGCATCTTTTTTACTCAACATCCACACAAATGCGAATCCTTTCGTCCTGGGCTTCTTAGCAGCCGCATACGCCGCAGCCGTGCTACTTTCTGGCACGTCCGGTTCGCGATCCTTGTCTTTCTTGTTACCCTTATCATCCAGAGGTATATGTATTGAATAAATGGGTCCGTATGGTAGAAAAATGGCTCGCAGATCCTGCTCGGTAGCGTTGAAAGGAATATTGCGCACGATAAGACGACTCGCATGGCTCGGCGCTGCTACAGCTTTGCCTTTTCCAGAGGTTGGCAGAGACTCGCTGCCTTTGGCAACCGTGGTAGTAGGTTTGGAAAGGGTGTCGAGCCGTTTTTTAAGGGTTACGGAAAGAAGGCAGCCTTTGTAGACATGTGCGTGTAATTTGTTGACGGCTTCGTAGGCCTGGCTAGAAGATGTGTATAGGACATGGGCTAAGTCATGTTAGTTAGTTGATGGTTTTTGAAAAGGTGGGACGAACCTGTTGTAGGATCTTCGTTTCCCTCTTCATCTTTTATTGGCCAATCGACCTTTTCTGCTCCTTCGTATTTCCTGATTTTTTTCCATAGCACCTTGGAATCCAGACCAGGAGGTAGTCCAGATATTACGATAGTACGTGTTGCAAAGGGGTCATGGGGAAGCCTAGGTTGTTGGTGTGCAGGTCGGGGCTTGGGTTCCTTCTTGACGACTTCTTTTCTTTCCCCCTTCTCTCCCTTTTCTTTAGGCTACGGAGAAATGAACATGACATTTGAACATGATTTGCACAATGCACGCACCTTTGAGTCTGCCCACTGTACACGCAACTTTCTTCCTACAAGACTGATGCCCTCCTTGGTTATGTTTTCAAAAGCAGCCTGCGCATCTTCCTTCAGTGCGAATGAAACGTATCCGACACCCTTCGACACTCCAGTTCCGTGCTCTGTGACAACAAATGCGGATCTGACAGGTGCGATGTCAGAGAACAAGGTCTGCAAATCGACTGATGTCGCATTATATGGCAAATTCGAGACAAATAGGGTCGAGCTAATTTTTGAATCGATTTATTAACGCAGGTATGGCAGAAATTTTGACTGAAAGTTCTCACCCATGAGGTACGGTATTCGTTGACCCCTCCTCGACCTCCTTTTTGTCGACGGTGTCGGCGGACATTGTTTGGGGATGGCTCACCCTGGATAACCGTTGTGCTTGACTTTTTTCGACCCTTCCGAATTTGGGCACTTAACAAACAACTGTAAACTCAAGGCCATTGACGCGAATTGCGCGCCGGGCCGCCGGCGTGATCACTCCCTCTGACTCCGAGGAACGGGTCAGGGTTGTCATTTAGCGCGTCCATGGCTGTCGCTGGCTGTCGACCCGAAACCCCGGAGTGCACCAGAGTGCACCCATAACCGCACCAGTCACAAGTTTTCAGATCCAGGATGACAAAAATCACTGGAAATCGAACAAATCCCCAGAGGAACAGATCGGGCATCGAACCTGTCTGTTGAACCTCGAGTACTAGGAACGGGTGTGTATGTTCGTCGTATTGTGCACAAGTAAGTATCTAATAGCTTGCATGGATAATAATCCCTTTAGACTGCACACTTCTCTGCAAATTCAGCAATGTGATGTTTTTGAAAGGGCCGGATATAATAGTAATAATCAAAGGCTAGGCGCCATCCTCCAGGGCAACCACATTTCATTCCCGCCTTAAGACGGTCGAGGCTCGCTATGACCGCATCTTTAATATTGGAAAAGCGCACCAACTGTGTGTCGCTCCTCGCAGGAAAATTTTTCCGCCACCCATCAAATTACTCCATCTGCGAAGTTCTTGTCCGACGACCGCGACTGGGGCCTGCGATGTAGAAAAGAACCTGAGATCCCTCTCGAAATTCTTCCTTTCTTCTTCGTCCCTTCGTTGTTTCTGTATAATCCTTGTACTTGGTCGCATGCCCTGCGGGTTGCTAGAGGTTTTGAAAAAATGTTTTGGCCTACAACGACCCCCGTATTTTCCGAAGCAGTCAAGGTTCCAAACTGATGATGATCAGATCGATGATGTCCCGACCTTCAAGTGCTACACAGCCAATACGGTACGCTACCATATTTTCTTCCATCCGTGGCATTGGGGCTTACTCATATTGTACTAGCACAAGATGATGATGCAAGAGATTTGCAGGGATTGCCCGGCGATTGGCTTGAACACAATACATGAGCGGACCTCAGTCCCTGTAGTCTCAATTGCTCAACTGAACCTCAGTCAGAAGGAGTCATTCTCTGTAAGAATTTCATTTGTGGTAATCACTTAATCTTTTTGCTTTAACTATCTACTTCAACAGGACTCACACTCGCAAAACGACTACGCATCCAGACCTCTTTCCATCGACGTCCATCTCAAAGCCGAATATGAATTTCTCAGCGCAATATACAAAGCCCAGATGTATAAAAACGCGTGCATTGGCGCCGAAGCAACCGCACGACAGCATTTTGAACAACACCAGGAGTTGCAGTATCTGAATCAAATGCTACACTCTAGATCCAACGCGGCGAAGAAGAACCTTCTTCGACTGCAGCTGCGAGCACAGGAGGCGGGGTTTACTCAACTTGCGTGTTCGTGTGTTGGCAACCCAAGGCAGACATGTGGGGAAGAGGGGTGCTCTGTGGATATCGGCGATCAGTTAAAGTCAGAACGTCTAGATGTTACTCCCGCTACGCACAATGGTCGTGGGATTCATTCTCGGAGTCGTTCAATTTGAAGGGGTGCAACTTGAATAGCCCCGCCCTCCCGCCTTTGGTTTGCTTCCATCGGCATGCTTCTGTATTTATATCTTCTATGTATCGAAAGATTATTAGTGTAGCATGTTCTTCAATGATGTGTATTCTAAACGATATTAACTTGAACTTGCACTTGTGCCTTGTTATACAAAATCTTCATTTTTATCGCTATGACAGTTTAGTCAGAGGCTTAAGAAATTTAGTGATTTAGCTTCAACCGTCAAGATAATAAGCACAATTTTGGGATTTGCCGAAGCATTTGAAGTCAACAAATAACATGAAAAGACCAAAAGACCAAAAGAAAAAGAAAAAAAACGGGATAAAAACACAATGTTAGATTCCAAAAGGGGCTATATCCTGAATCAATCGAACCATGGGCGCCTGTAGATGCTCGACTGCATATATTAATGAATTGTGCGGCCATTCGATATTCCACTTCCCAATAATCTTAACTATTATCTTTGTTAAGCAAAGAAAGATGTAGCAAAGCGACAACCGTATATTTCTAAATTTATTTTTGGTTACAGTGCAATGTAGTGAATATTTTCCGAAGTTCAGCACGTCCCGAGGCCGATGCATTCGCTTTAAGCACCCTTAGCCATACAAATACCCTGAATTAGAGGCAGTGCCAGTTGGTGTGAACACCGCAAGCATCCGCCTCAGAGAGCGACCCGCAGTTCGCCCAGAAAGTGTTGGAAGGACCCTGGGTGACCCAGAGAGGACCTCCGCAACCATTGACTGTGAAGGTCCTTCCGTTCAGGTTGAACGAGTGACCGCAAAAGTTGGTACCGGCCTAATTGTTCATCATGGATAGTGAGTAGGGCAGAATGATGCCGGAAGTTTAAGCAAACGTACGGCTGCGATGACAACGTTGTTGCACTTGCTTTGGCCGTCAACCCAGGCGACGACATTGTTGAACGTGGAGCCAATGTTGATGCCGAAGTCAGCAGCGTTTGTGGCCTCCTCAGCAGGAGCAGGGCTAGCAGCGACGAGCTGGGCACCTGCGACAAAGGCAGCGGCGATGGCGGCGAAAGTGAACTGCATTGTTGAGTAGCTGGTGAACGTATATAAAATAAAATAAGTACAGGAAGCGGATAACCAAGACATTGAGTAACTGACCTTGTTACTTAGAGAGGTAGTTAGCGAGCTGATGGATTAAGTGAAATATGGAGCTTCTTATATATGTTTTTTGTGCCTCTACCTAGAGGCGGTTAATTTCTTCCCTTTCAAGTTCACATTAGATAATTGGTGGTAACCCGGAGTTCGGAATCTAAAAATAGGCTTTATCAAGCGCCCAGCGATCGAGTCAAGATCGAGTATACGAAAAGAAGACACGGAACAAATCTATCCTATTGACATAAGCGATGCCTTACATGATGGGATTCGAGAGAATATACTTTCATGACACCAACGTAACACTCGCTGCCATCCGGTACTTCCCAATGTTCCCATCCGCACTGTCGCTCATTGGCAAAACCCGCATGGAACCGATTTCACCGCATCGAAGATGTTTATCCCTATAGCACTTGTGTTCATCGCATTGAATTTCATTTGAACAACAAGCCTACGGCGATATGGCTGTTGCGAAAGACTATGTAACACTAGTAAAATTAATAGGAATGGGCTAGAAGTAATCCTTTCATTGTTTTACGTTTTCAATTAGTATATTCTCTCACAAATGTGAGTCATGGCTCAGCCTCCAAGTGCGTATACATCAATATCATGATCGTGTATGGGCGTTTGAAATTCACAAAAAATCCAACCTGCTAAACTGGCGAGTTTTTTGACTTTGTGATTTATGGGTAGCATAGTACGCGCAGGTGCGAGGCGAAGTTTAGGAGAACTTAGCCTTTACTCGCCGTCCGAATCGAATTAGAATGATAATGCGTGTTCGAAACTGCGTGTTCTTGCCGTACACTAGTCCCTTTGATTAAAAGGTTCAACGCGTTGGGATTCAGTTCCCACAAACAGTCTCAACGAACGTAATAATTATAGTGACGCTGAAAGCAAAATTATGATTCGTTGACAGCTACTTTCATATCGATAGGCCTAAAATGAAAATTTACACATACACGGAGAATGAAATTTCAATTGGCGGAGCTTGGATGTGAGTCCGGCAATATGCCAAGATATTCGGCGGGCATATATATAGAACACAACACGTAAAAGTTTAGGGGAAAATATAATTTTTTCAGAGTCGATTATAGGGTGACGCTATGGTGTTAGGTTTTGTGTCATTCAGATTGCACTCCAAAAACATTTTTAAGGCCATTTCTTTCTCGACTTTGGCAATATGTCAACACATCGTTGAAGATCGTGCCACTGTTCAAAACAGCTCAAAATAGAAACATAGCCGAAATGACTCGCTTACAACAGGTTTAAAGTCCGCCTGTATGTGTATATTTTCATTTTAGGCCTATTGATATGAAAGTAGCTGGAATATGAGTGACAGTCTAGTCGGGAAGTCTAGGCCCTTGCCGACAGAGGCCGACAGGGTCTCTCACTTTTGGAAATCTCGGGCCGACGGGATTGCTTCGCCCCAACCTTTGCTCTGTTCCATCGTCCCCACTCTCCAACGATACTTGGGAATAATCATCATACATCCTCAAACTGAAAAATCCCAAAGTTTCGTTAAACATGGGAAAAAACTCGAAGAAACGAAAGAATGGCCCCGAGAAAACTTTGCCTCAGACAGTGAAAAAACTGAAGCAAAACGAGTTAGACGTCTGCAAAGCTGAGACAGCAGCAGTGAACCTAGTACAGACCGGAGGGATGATTGGAGGGCTTATTTACGAAGATGAGTTGGAGACCACGACAGACACGCTGCTGATGCTTGCAAACAACCCATCCTTGATTGGTTTGAAGGCACTGAAACCTTTCAAAACCGCGGTGCACGACTACTGGCGGGTCGCGAACGAAGCAACACAAACAGGTGCTTGAGTTTTCCACCTTGAAAATTGTGCGTCCCTACATTGCCGTTTACCTGCTGCATAGGGAACTCGTTGACCTCGCGCATCTCAAAAGCACTGATCGACCAGCGCCACATCGATGCGCTCGTGCTTCTGGCAGAGATGGCAATTCGAGAACAGGTGCCTAAGCTAGGTGCGCTCCAGCGATGGGTGAGGGAGTGTGACGCTGTCCTGTCTCCCAAGATGTCGAAGCAAGAGGAAAACAGAGTGTGGCAAGTTTTGGACGCCATTCTGCGGACGACACAGCCAGAGATGATCGCACAATCAAGCACTTCAGATGGGGGAAAGATAGAACCTGGAAGTCGGTTGCGCTGGTACACGCCCTTCACAATAGAGTCAGATCCGCCTGCAAGAACCGTAGATATTGATTCGGATGCCATTGCGAGCGCTGCTACGAAAGTTCTGGTGCCTTTGCAAATCACGCCAGGGCCTGACCGCAGACCTCCAAACAAACATCCTGCGATTATCTACTTCTCTCCTGATAATACATTCCCTCTCCTTCCATCCTCTGAACGAAGTCGTCAACCAACGCGACACGAGCTTCCAGGAGTCCCTGGTGCATTCATTATTAACGACGCATTGGAGATCCAGGAATGTGAGGCTCTGGTAAAAGCTGCAGAATCAGTGGGACTCATACCTGATGAACCTATTGCTGGATCAGCCACTCAGCTATCATCGGTGCTTGCCCACAATCTCATTTGGCTGGCTGATACCTCTTTCATCACTACCCTCTATCAACGTCTTGTTCATTTACTTCCTCAGACGGTCCACGGAGGTGCAGTGAAAGGTATTAACTCACGATTCAGGTTGTACAGGTATCGCCCTGGTGCACTGTACAGGCCACATGTAAGCGTTTGTATTTTTAAGCAACCATATTTCAAAGTTTGAATCCCATTCTATCACAGATTGACGGTGCATGGCCATCATCCGCTCTAAACTCCACCACTAACCCGCCGACATATGTATACGACTCTGACCCAACAGTATACTCCAGGCTGACCTTCCTTATCTACCTTAATGATGACTTCGATGGCGGCTGCACAACGTTCTTTCTCCCTTCCTCCACGCAGGGCATCCTTGAAGCCAGACCCGTAAAACCACGTACCGGTACTGTTTGCGTCTTTCCCCACGGCGCTGCCAAAGGAAGCCTGTTGCATGAGGTACGTGTGTACTCTTTTTATGCTACTAAACTATGAGAATACCCGGCTCATATATCTGAAATTTAACGAATTTATAGGGAAGCGGCGTTATATCAGGTGCAAAATACGTTATTCGCACTGAAGTGCTATATGAGGTCGATGCGAGCGAGAGAATTGACGCTACGAAAGATTAAATGACCTGGCTTGAAGCCTTGTATAAAATTAGACCAAACTTGGTCTAAAATCTGTATATTTCACACATTTATCGCAATCCTCATGTTTACAACATTTCTCATGCTGTTAGCCTAGTGGTTCTTCGTGCATCCAGGTATCCAGCTCACTCTCCCTTTTTCTTCATATTCAACACTTTTAAAAGTTGGTCGGCTACAACAAGCTAACCAGTAAATGCGGTCACGAGATACCGCTACTCAGTGCTGATTCTCCACCATGATGGCGACATCATATTCTAAAAATGGGTGGACCCTTGTGAAGTTCGATCTAAATTACCATGCCGCTCATTATGCACCTGAGTTTCCACGCCTGGCAGATGTGTGGCTTTCGTCGCTTCGTCAGCTATCTCCTTGTCTTCAAACCTTGACGACGCACCTGAAGTATTACTCTCCACCAACGCCCAGTGAATCGAAGATGCCTTGGGACATTATTAAGTTTAACGATGGCGAGTTTCACAACTTTACTCTGATGGCGTCTGGGGCTGAGCTTTGGTTGCCTTGGGATGTGTTTAGGCAATCAAATTCCAGGTATTGGGTGAGTATGAGTTTATGGATCTGTTAAGTGGAGAGTGGTTGACTCGCTCTTGGCGCATTTTCTGTTCTGTAGCTTCGGAACCTGGAAAATCCCAGTCGGTGATACAACAGTCGACCAGGTTGACCAGGCTATCTCGGTCGGATTCAATCACATCGGTGCGTCCGACCAACATGAGGTGATCATGGCTAACGCTTTAATTACTATGCAGATACTGCTCAGGCGTATAGGAATGAAGAGGAGGCGGGCAAGGCGATTCATGAGAGTGGACTCAAACGAGACGAGATTTTCATCACTACCAAGTACAGCGGACTCAATGGCCTGGACATTGAGACTTCCATCAAGAACAGCTTGAAGAATGTACGTGTTTTGACAAGGGAGCGTTTGTCTGTAATCCAGCACGTTAAACCTGGCTTGTTCCATCATAGTTGGGTGTGCAGTACATTGATCTTTACCTCATCCACCACCCTCGTCTCGCTGTCCCGGATATTCCCACTGCGTGGAGGCAAATGGAAGGTCTCAAAAACGCGGGCCTTGTTAAGTGGGTCTATGATAGCATACACCTTACATGTTGAAATTTCTAAAGCGCGCCATTATCGCAGGAGCATTGGGATAAGCAACTTTGAAATCGAACATGTAGATACTTTATTGGCTTCTGCGAAGATTGTTCCCGCCGTGAACCAGGTAAGTAGCGCACGCCTTTTACAAGTTGTAGCAGAGTCACAATGTCATTTCCGCCTCTGTTGTACAGATCATTCTACATCCATATGCCTACAAGCGACAGGCACCTCTTCTGGAATATCTAAACGAAAAGGGCATAGTGTACGAGGCCTATAGTCCGCTGATGTATGTCGCAGAAAATTCCCACACATCCCCACACACCTTGTCAATTTACTGTGTGCACTCTGAATCTGACTTTTCCATCTTCAGTCCAGTCACACAATTCCCTGGGGGCCCTGTTGATAAACCCGTTAAAGCAGCTGCCAAACGTCTCAACGCGACAGATGACCAAATTTTGCTGGCCTGGGCCAAGGCGAAAGGTGCTGTGGTCCTAACGTAAGTTAATGAAGACCAACAACGTACAGGCATTCAGAACTTAATCTTCCTTCTGTTTTGTAGCTCGAGTTCCAAGAAGTACAGACTCGAAGGTTACCTCGAAGCCGGCGACCTAGGTTAGTTCCATACATCCATAATTTTTTAAATGGACAATCCTTACGGCTATTTTGATTGCTCAGTTCTCACCGATGATGAAATCAAAGCTATCGACGACGCTGGCGCGAAGGGTACGCGTATCTTCACCGCTCGCACCATTGTTCGACGAACAGCTGCAGTTCTCTTTGCTGGCGCTATTGCCCTGGGTGTTTGCTCGTATTTGGGCATCGACGTCGTCTAAGGGGACACATTTAAATGGTGCGGCTGGACACTATCCCGCCGACGCTAGGATATCATTAATATTGCTGGTCATGTACATATTGTGCACCTTTCAAGTAGTAGAAATGATCAGACATTATTTGTTTGATATTTTCTTGATTTAGGTAACCGATGGAATAAAAGTAATTGAAGGTTGACAGTGGAGAAAAGCAAGGCCGATGAAGACTGAAAGTTACGATCGTTGTTGAGCGTTGGGGCGTTGAGGTTGAGTTGGGGTCGAAGCAAAGTCTTGATGAGAAGTACGTATCAAACGGCGGGGATTGAAAACAATTGTGGCACAAACAAGCCTGAGAAGAGGCCCTCGTGATTAGGTGACTCTCAGTGTCATACCCTCATCATCTCGAACGCTAGTCCTTCTTATCTCCTGAGGTTGCACCATACATCTATATGGGAGATAGACGCCTTTACCCCGGATACGAAAGTTTTCAGTACGAAATAAGTACTCTTCTGTCGACATATCCACCACCCTTTATATATGTTCAGGACACAGAAGCCTTGGGCACAAGTCTGGGGGCCGTCGACGCGCTTTTACGCGACTTACGCAACCAACCAGCATCGGAATGTCCTTCGAAGATATACTACGCGCGTGTGGACAGCATAGCATGCTTTACCGCCAGATTATTTTACGAATCCGTCATCAATAGCCTGGTGGAATGGGAACCGGATTGGGAGGACGGTTGTGAGAATTGGTCAGCGACAGATGGCGATGTACGGTGGAATGAGAACCTTGACAGCTTTTTACATGGTCTTCGGTCAGCACATCAACACTTGTGTAAGAAAAATGGGATTTCTGGCGGCACTAGCAGCGGAAAGAATAAGGGCAAAGGGAAGCAAATTAACTCAGGTCATGATAATGTGAGGCTCGTCATCGTTGTCGAGCGCGTCGAGAGACTGAAAGAAACGCTTCCTGAACTTCTGGTTCCGCTGACGCGTCTCGCAGAGCTGGTGAGCACGTCTGACTGTCATTGGGTGCCATTCACTTTTCCAATGTAACTAACAAACTGACTGCAGGTGCGGCTTGATGTATGCGTAATGTTCATCTCCCAGGTTGGATGGCTGGATATCAGACCACCTCTTGGAGCATCCCCAGATCCTTACTTCGTCGACGTTCAATCTCCGTCTAAAGAGAGTAAGACCTGTCTCCTGACCTTTCGTCAACCCAAGCTCATTCTTTTGAGAAGATGTTGTCCAAAGTCTCATCTCAAATTTCGCTACAATATCAACCTCTTCTTCACAACCAACCCCATACCACCCTGGCCTAACATCACTCTATGACCACTTCGCTAGCGTCCTGTGTGACATCTGCTTCTCATTCATACATGACCCTCAAGAACTACATTATATAGCAGCAGCACGATGGCCAGGGTTCTGCAAACCAATTCTAGACCAGTTGGAAGACATAGAAGTTGACCTTCCCAATAACTACAATCCCTCAGAAATCACTAGGATGCGGCTCAACAAGCTCTTCAACCCCACAATTTCAGCGGCCCTCGAAGTCCTCCTTCCACGTCTGACGAACGCCACTGACTGGGCACTGGCGAACGAACCACCACCTAACCTGCTGAACATGCCCGGCAGCACGATTCTTCAGGTCAAATTGCCTTCGATCCAGACAGAATATCATGATCAGATGGGTATAATGGGTCTCCCTCGGATGTCAAAGTTTATCTTGTTGGCATCCTTTTTGGCCTCTACCAACCCTCCGAAATCCGATATACGCATGTTCTGGAGAGGGTTAGACGAAAAGAAAAGGAAAAGAAAGGCTGTCAAGCCGAGCGGGAAAGGCCCATCAAAGGTATGTTATGAGCCATTTTTGCTAGTGCTTATGTTATTCACGAAGTATGTACAGGTATCACAGCGTCTCTTAGGCCCGACGCCTTTTGCTCTTGATCGTATGATTGCTATCCTGGGCGCACTGTTGGAAGAGAATGACGCTGACTCCCGAATCTCGTCAGACCTTTTTAACATTGCTGGGGAGCATACTGACATGGAAATTGGTCGTGTTGGGGTTTTTTCTTCGGTATGTGACTATTATTTCACTGTTGTTTCCGCACCATCGCTTATCGCTCGCTAGGTCATTGAACTTACCTCTATGCGCCTTCTGCATCGGACCACTCCTGCGGACAGGTTGGACGGCCCTCCTAATTTTAAATGTTCTATATCCTACGAAACGGCTGTACTCCTGGCCAAGGAGGTAGACGTGCCCTTGAACGACTTGTTGTGGGATCCGGTGTAGATATAGAAGGCAACGCACTCTGAATCCGAAATCAAATCCGATGATCTAGGATCTTTCATTAAGTGTACTTAGTAAACATGACATTATATTCTCATTGTTGCACCGACTAGGTTAAAAAGTAGGTTTGATATAAGATTTCAAGTCGGTATTCGCTTGTCTGGAAGAAAAAGCTCAAGGTCCCGCCGCCCCTGCCTCGTCGATAGCACGAATGTCGGCCTCCGTAAGGTCTGGAAAGGTTGACAACCATATGAATCCCACAACCATTGGCCATATGGGAATGCAGAAAACTCACCGATATCTCCGGCTTTGACGTATCCTCGAAGCCTATCTTCCTTTGTACTCATCCTGGGTACACAATAAGGTTTTAGCAAACGAGTCAATCAGCGTTATGACTTACGTTACGGGAACGTATCCCCTGGCCTTGATCCAAGCAAGCAGAACCTGGTCCATAGAAACCCCAAGGCGATCAGAAATCTCACTGAGTGGCTTTTTCAACGGCCCTTCCGGATTCTTCTTCAGAGGCCTATAGACAATCCATCAGTTTTGGTTGGTGTATTGACTCTTCACGAAAAACAAACTCGAGAGGGCTATAAGCTGCAATAACAATGTTTTTTTCTTTGCATAGGTCAAGTGTGGGGCGTTGCTCCTCATATACATATGGGTGAAGGCAAATCTTTATGCGTGCAGCGCTCGTCAGCGGATCCTAATTTGCAATCAGTTGAACTGTTACCTGATTAACAGCAGGTATATGTTTTGCTACGGCGAAGACTTCTTCTAGATGTTTTACCTTGAAGTTACTGACTCCAATACTCCTAAAGATTTCGAGTGGTATGCAATTTACGAAGGTTGCAATATGTCGAGAACCTACCTTGCTAAGCCACTATCTTTCAGTCTTTCCATTTCTTTCCAGCATGCTGCGATACTGGTATCATTGCAAAAATGAGGCCAATGGATCAAATACAAATCAACATAATCGAGGCCAAGCTATGGTAACAAAAACCTCCATCAGATGCCAGCACTGTATGTCAAAAGGTAGAGTAACTTGCCTCCTTCAGACTATCTCTGCACGACGTGGTGATATCGAGGTTATTCACTTTGCTCCATTTTGTGGTAACATATATTTGTTCTCGAGGAATGCCTGTCTCGCGAATGGCGATCCCTGCTTCAAACTCATTGGCGTAGTACTGGGCAGTATCTTATCCAGTTAAGATCACGGTGAGCACGCCTATATACCCAAGGAGCCAAAGGCTATCGCACCCAGGTGACGTATGCCCACAGAGAATGCTTGTTTCGCGAAGTCGACGGATTTTCTTGTCTTTAGATCACTGTCGTCCCATCTCCATGTGCCATAGCTAGTGTTAGGTTAGGATCTATGTCTACTTCAAAGCTGAATCAAAAACTAACTCACGCAATGCTAGGCATCGAATAACCTACAAATGAAGAATACTCAGTCTGCAAGTGCAAATATGTCTCTAATTGACCTGCCATCGTTAAGTTTGCACTCATTCCAGGGCATGATGGCGATATATGACTAGAAGCTGAGGTACTTCGAGAAATATCTACTGCAATGTTGTGAATGGTGTACGCAGATGCGTTGGACAATTTATATGTTTGACAGGGCTCAACGTGGCATGCCACTGACATAAATGACCTCACCAATCCAAATTGGGCTAATGACATTTGTCACCGTCGCCCCATGAGCGCCTTGATGAAGCACCAAGAATCAGTGGCAGGCTCGGTGACGAATTCCTTCTGACTATGTGAAATTCAGATTATTAAGCCTCAATTACAGGGACAGTATTTTCCAACCGAATAACCTACAACCCCATGTCATCCGAGAGTGTGATAAGATATAGAATCGGCGATGTTAAGACAGTTCTGGGTTACTGTTGTAAGTAAAATGCGCAGTGGTGGTAAAAGATATCGATTCACGACGTAACTATACACCTGTACCTACAGTAGCTACGGAACCTGTAGTAGAATGATCTAGAAAAAATATGATAAGATAAACTACAAGAGAAAGATAACGACTTAGCGACGAAGTCGCTCGCCGACTATCATTCCAACACTCCCCCTTAGTCGGCCAAAACTCCCAACTGCAAAATGAAACCGTCGTGTGCAACTCGAGGTAAGGCCTTCGTAAATATATCCGCCAAATTGTTTGAAGTGTTGATGTAAACAGTGTTGAGCGTCTTCTTCTCCACCAAGTCGCGTAGGAAATGAAATGCAATGTCAATGTGCTTCGTACGGGCATGGAATTCTGGATGATGCGCAATTGAAATGGCTGCCGTATTGTCGGTAAAGATGGTTGACGTCGATGGAATGTGGAAACCGAGCTCCGTGAAGAGTGAGCGGTGCCATAAGACTTGCTTCGCCGCATGTGTTGTGGAAACGTATTCGGCTTCAGCGGTTGAAAGTGCGACCGTATTCTGTTTCTTCGAGCTCCATGCCACAGCGCCGCCTGCTATAGTAACCACGTATCCGCTAGTCGATTTCCGATCGTAGTTTTCAGCCCAATCGGCGTCGCAATAAACATTGAGATTTACGTCCAAAACTTGCGAATCGCCGCCGTAAGTGAGTTTGTGATTGCGCGTGCCCTTCAGATAGCGAAATATACGTTTGACAGCGGTCCAATGAGTCGATTTTGGCTTGCTGGTGAATTGCGCGAGTTTGTATACCGCAAACACGATGTCTGGACGAGTTCCGAGTGCCAGATACATGAGCGAGCCGATGACCGTTGCATAACTGAATCCTAAACGCGAATTAACCTCCCCCTGACCGTCTCCATCCTCCCGAACACCTTCATCCTTATCCAATCGCACGTTCGGGTCCATAGGCGTCGAAACGGGGTTCGCGTCTTGTAAACCAAACTTCTCGAGGAGTTTGTCGATGTAGTGTGCTTGCGAGAGCGAAATGTAATGGTCCTTTTGCTCGAGCTTGAATCCTAGCATCATCGAGGGCTGACCCATCGATTTAACGTCGAATTTCGAGCCTAATTCACGCTCCAGCTGGTCGTTGAGCGAGTCGTTCGTTGAGAAACTGATTATGTCGTCCACCCAGGTAACTAAAATTGTAAAATCGCCGTTTTCAGCTCGACGGATGTAGCAGCAGTAATCGCTCTTGAGTTTCGTAAAACCAAATGAAGTGAGAGCATTATCGAGTTCATGGTTCCATACGTTTCCTGCCTGCTTGAGACCGTAAAGCGAACGAATGAGACGGCATGCCTGACCAGTGCCATCGTCATAACCGGGTGGTTGGACCATATAAATCTCCTCCGAGATGTAACCGTGCAAATATGCACCCTTTATATCAAATTGACGCATCTTGAGATTGTGTACGGCCGAATATGCGAGTAGCGACATCGGCAAAAAGGACAAGATCCCCAAATGCCTTGCCAAGGCATTTGGAGGCGTCCAAAGGCCCCAAGGCCCAAATGGCCTTTTATATTGACTAATTAGAGACTCGGAAGTCTAAAAGACTCCGAATCCTTGATTCAAACCAAATGTTTTAGGTAGCTCTAAATATAACCCAATCATTTGGATAACCTTTGAGAGTCCCGAAAACATTTGGACAACATTTGAGAGACCCAAAATTTTAATTGGTTCACACACTAATGCTCATATTTTATTCCTAGCAGCCACTTCAGGCAATCACACAATATAAATAGTAATCAAAGGAGAAATTTCATTGAATAGGATTCTAATACAACAGAGGCTACACAGAAACAATATGATTTGTGACTACACAGCCAACGGGCAAGCGTGTGAAAAGGTTACCATAACTCGCATAATTTGATTGAAGAAGATCTAGAACGATTGAATCATAGTAAGCAAAATGTAAAATATATGCGTGTCAAATGCACATATATGCGCATATACTCACATTTAAGTTAACAGAAATGGCTGTATAGTCATTCAAGGTACTGGTAGAGGAAATGGAACTTGGTTAGTTGGAGTTGCCCAATGAGACAAGTAAACAATAGTGCTTTACCTTCAAGCTCTGCTCTGTGTGCAAGCATGTTTCGCACTAGCAAGTACAGTCATCAGAGCGGTGGAAATGAAAGTGGAAAGAAAGGGACTGGGGGCCGTGTCGTGAATATGTCTCAAGTTATTATACAGAAAACTGAGGTTCAATCTCCGATTTAATTTGTACATGGACTGGCGTGGTTTTGCGGAAATTGACTCGACTTGACGTCATGTAATAATGCTACGGTCAGCAAAATTTCTCCTTGCAAAATCATTTTGTGTGAATTGCAATCCCTGTAATTGTTTGGCATGTATTTCAATCCATGTAATCATTTGGATGGATGTAAATTTGAATTCAAGGTTTTGTGCTTTGTTTCTATTGTTGTTCAATGTTTTTTGTAATGTTTTATGGCAAATAAATGATTAAAAATTGACTTTAAGCATACGAAATCATTTTTAATAAATTTCGAGGTTCACAAATGTTTGTAGAGTCTCAAAATGCCCTCCAAATGTTTGCGGCGCCTCCAAATTTTGTTCAAATGTTTCGTGGGAAATTATCGTGTCACATGAAACATTGACCTACCGTAAAAGGCATCAAAGGCATTTGGGGGTCTGGTCACTTTTGCCGATGGAGCGTAGCGTGTCGAATTGCATGACTGGTGCAAATGTTCCGTCCTCGCTGTAGTCTGTACCAGGTCTCTGAGAGCATCCCTGAACGACTAGTCGGGCCTTGTACTTGATGACGTTCCCGTTTTTGTCCCGTTTCTTCGCGTAGACCCAACGGCATCCAACCAGTTTCCTTCCATCCGGAATCTTCATCATCTCCCAAGTACCCATCCGTAAAAGCGTCTCGATTTCTTCGTCCATAGCTGCCTTCCACGCAGCTGCCTCACAGCTTTCCAAAGCTTCTTCAAGTGTCCGAGGTACGTCCGATTCGCGCATGGCAAAGACACGTTCCGAATCGTCTAAAATCGCGCCCCACAGCTGTTCTTTGACGACGTTTGCTTGCTCCGTTGCTGTAGACTTTGCGCTCGAGGTCTCGGTCGATTTTGTAGCGATTTGTGGTGCGTTTGGAGTCGTTTGGGATCGTGTAGTCGGTAAACGAGCATTCGGGTTGTTTGCCTTCTTGTAATCGATGAAATTGTGTTCACGAGCTGATCGACGTATGCTGGGCTGTGGAATTGGTGCTGTAGACGAAATAGGTTCGTTCTTGACGGTTTCTGGCTCGTTTTCGCTGGATTTAACGTCTGTCGATTCGTTACGCTCCCCCTCAGACGATAATCCAGGAATTTCGACGTTCTGCGGCGTTTTGTTTTCGTTAAACGATACGTTTCGCGATGACTTCACTGTGCGCGATTTGGGATTGTAATAACGCACAGACTTCGAGCCTTCGTTAAAACCAACGAATACCATCTTCTTCGACCGTGGCTTGAGCTTCGAAAGCCCCTTCGTCTCGTCTAACACCCATACATCGCATCCGAACTCCCGAAGGTGAGAAACATCCGGTTTCTTGTTGTGCCAGCCTTCATATGGTGTCTTGTCGTCGAGTGCTCGAGTAGGCGCGCGGTTGCGTAAATAATTCGCATAATTGACCGCTTCGTCCCAGAGAAAGAGAGGTAAATTCTTTGCAATAATCATCGCACGTGCTAGCTCCAACAGCGTACGATTGTAGCGCTCTGCGACGCCGTTCTGAGATGGGGAATATGGCGCCGTCGTCTCGATTTCAATGCCTCTCTCCGCCGCCCACTTCTTAATCCGCTCGTTCACGAGTTCCTTGCCATTGTCCATGCAAATGTACCTCGGATACTGCCCAAACCTCCTCTTCACTCGCTCCCCATGATTCTCAATCGCCTTCGCCGCCTCCTTCTTGTCCTTCAAGAAAACCACGCCGTTGTATCGCTTCGCGTCGTCCATAAACGTAATGTAGTAATAAAATCCATTTACCGAGCGTGTTCCGATAGGACCCCATATGTCGCTCATGGTTCGCTCTCCAGGAACCGTGGATCGATTTTCTGCTTCTCCAGGGAAAGGTTTATGCGTCTGCTTCGCTTGGATGCACGCCTCGCACGATGGGGATGGAATAGACGTTTCGTCCACAGAAAGACCAACGACGAGATCGTTCCGGACGAGTTTCTGCAACAACGACACTGAGATATGGCCAAAACGACGATGCCATTGATCCCAGGTGAGTTTCGGCGAGACGTAGTTGACCTGTTCCCCTGAATTAAGCTGAGCGCGAGCGTGAAGAATATACATCTGACCGCATTTTGACCCTTTTCCAATAACCTTATCCTTCGCATCCATCAAAAGAACCTTCCCATTCTTAAACGACGAGCTCCTCCCATCCCTCTCAAACCTTCCGAGCGACATCAAAGCATTTTCGGCTTCAGGGATGTGTAAAACGTCTTTCAAACGATGAGTAATCGTCTGCCCGTCGACATCGAAGTTGAGGATGACTGTTCCGCGGCCTGCAATGATAGCTGGACTCTTTCCGACACCACGAACGGAGGAATTAACAAGTGGTGTATACTCGATGAAGGCTTCACGGACGGGACAAACGTGACTGGTGGTTGCAGAATCGTAAAGCCAGTCGTAACGAGAGAAGTTCGACGTCGAGTACGTGTGGTACGCAACCTCATCGTTGAGCGTAGTGTTGACGTCCTCCCGAGCCTGATTCGTCCGCCCTCTATTCTTCGTCTTCCGCCCCCTTGGACCCTTTCCTTCACGACCTCCGCCCTTCGCCTAGCAATCCTTCGAAATGTGCCCCATCTTGTGGCAATTATAGCACTCCTTCCCGCCGCTGCCATCCCTCGAACCATTACCCTTTCCATCCGACGACCCTTGACCTCCACGAACTTGAAGCGTAGTCCCTCCGGCACCATCACCTCCACGCTCCTTCCGACGACGAGCTTCTTCAAGGAGAACACCAACAAGCTCTTGCGAAGTGAGCGTAGGACGATTCCCGCTCGAGCCCAAAAAGGATGACGCATAATTCTCCCAAGATTCCGGCAACGAGGTGAGCAAAATCATGACGAAATCTTTGTCCGAAACAATGCTGCCCATGATGTGCAGCTCCTCCTGGAATTGACGTAGCTTTGCGATATGCTCTGCCATGTCACATCCCTCCTCTGCGGTTGCCCGGAAAAGTGCTCGTCGTGTCGCCAAAACACCGAGTCGTCCCTTGGATTCCTTCACTGTGCACAACTGCGTCCACATCTCGCGCGCCGTGCGCGCTCCC
This sequence comes from Psilocybe cubensis, assembly GCF_017499595.1. Taxonomy (NCBI): domain Eukaryota; kingdom Fungi; phylum Basidiomycota; class Agaricomycetes; order Agaricales; family Agrocybaceae; genus Psilocybe; species Psilocybe cubensis. The sequence continues at coordinate 1,611,931 of NC_063009.1, read as the reverse complement.
AGGACGTGTACCATCTCCGCATCGCTTAACGCGAGTTCGATCCTGCATCGCGCTTTCGCATCTCCCTTATCCCACGCTGTCTGAGCTGCGATTTCTTCCGCCGTGGGTGCGTTTGGTTTCGCTGATCCTGGTCGAAGCGACGTGCCGTCCACGTATTTCTCCAGTCCGAGGTCCACCAGTACTGCTAGCATGCGCCGCTTCCACGGCATCCAATTGTGGGCCTTCAGTGTGTCGATGCGATATCCGCCGATGTTGACTTCCGCGGTTGTCGAGTCAGCCATTTGACGTCGAGTACAAGTTTAGATATAGATCGATAAGAATAGAACGAGTTTAGAACAAAGCGAGCTTTAGTTATGACCTCTCGGGGCCCATAACCTGTTGTAAGTAAAATGCGCAGTGGTGGTAAAAGATATCGATTCACGACGTAACTATACACCTGTACCTACAGTAGCTACGGAACCTGTAGTAGAATGATCTAGAAAAAATATGATAAGATAAACTACAAGAGAAAGATAACGACTTAGCGACGAAGTTGCTCGCCGACTATCATTCCAACAGTTACTAGGAAGAAACATGCCAGACATTTTAAAGATGTTTCGAGCTTCATATACACCTGTAGTATGTAGTTGATTCGGAGATAAATATTCACGGTAGCGACCATCGGCGCATAGTCAACAGTAACGGATCGTAACTCAACATCAGCCACTTTCCCCACCCTCAATTTCCTTCTGTGGCTTTATCTTGAGGACATTTTGCGCTTCTTTATACGTCAAAGGTTTTTGCCCCTTGACAGACATGATATTCAGCCTTCGTATGTTGTGTCCGCCACCGCTCATGATTCCCCCAGACGTTTGTTGAGTTTGTGCGTTGAACACTGGAATGTCACGCGACATATTTGTTGTGGAAATTTCGTCCTCTCTAAAGAGACCAAACCGTGTGTTTCGATAGACACGACATGCCATGATGTTTGTTAGCATCATTGTAGGTGTTGCAAAAACTGTGGTCAGCGGTACTGGCACAGAATTGTTGAATGCAAAGATGATCGAGAGAATAGCAGAGGTAGTGGTCAATCTGTCGAGGAATCAATACAGTGCCTGAAAAACAACATGAAAAGCTCACAGGTAGTACTTTTGTCCATCGATTAACATGGCCTTACTAAAAAGGGGAAGATATTCCCCCAGAATAGCCATCTTGAACCCGCCTCGTAACCATCACATTTCAATGTGAGCATTCTTGACCAGGCGCCAAGATATGGCACAGAATACAGATGTATCGTATACCACGGCCACAATGACAGGTGAGAACACATAGATCGGGGCGAAAGCATCTTCGCAGTACTTGGTCTGTCCAATATTCGCACCGACTACCCCCACTGGAGTCGTCAAACCCGCACCAAGGAGAGTCAGCCATAGCAAGAAGAAGAAGAGCACAACTTTGGGGTTTCGATTGTAGATGGCGCGGACCCTGAAGAAGAACAGTAATGTGCTAGATGAATAGTTGACAGGAATAAGTGCATTTGTAGTTTGGTCAAACACTCGACAACTAGCTGATGTCGGTGCAGCTTTTGAGCATATGTAAGCGTAGCAAAATGCATGTTAATATATAGTATACTGACTCTCAAAGATTGTAGCTGATAATCCATAAGCTAGGGTCGCAACACTAGTAATGGATATCAGTAAATATCGTGGGGTAGGGATGAGATTTCCTGGAATTCATTACCGAGAAATGAAATAAACGGCTGTAGTCAAGCTAAGCCTGTGTTTGAATAATAATCTGTAGTCGTTTGTGATGTTGTCCACAACATCCCAACAGAGCACCTGAAAGCAGACCATCAGGATGACTTGCAGTGATATTGCTCCAGTCATACCGCTAAAGATCCAGAAAGCACATAGAGCGAGAAATTCGTCTGGTAGGCTGCTTCGGGTGTCAAAAAGGCCGATGGAGTGTCCGGGTTGATGATATCAGGCTGTGAAGTATTGAAACTCATTTCAAGAGCTGAGTCGTTTCATTGGTTTTGACTCCCATTATATATACTCAAGTTTCTATCTATTTTAAGTGTATATCAAGTGGGTATAATATTTCTTTCAGTGTCACTAGCATACCCTAAGGTCAAATCCCTCTATGGTCTGGTACAAATCCGTTATCTGAAACACCAGAGGCAAATGCACATTGCCATGTTCCATCTATCATACTCATGATTATCCGTCAGATATTCGGGAGTGTCAAGGTTTTTAACCGCGATGATTCTATAAATTGTCAAAATTCTCATGATATTCGACAGATGGTCACATCTTTTCAACCTTTCTTCACCGTTCGAGACTTACTACAATAAGGACATCGGACGGTGCTCGTCCGACTGCTACTAATATATTATCCAGGCTCTGAGAAACGATTTAAGCTTTTTAACCGTAAAAAATCTCTCTCTAAATTTCTACCATGGTAGAGTTTTTCTTTCTGACGTTGATACCAGGTGTTCTCCATCTCTTTAGTAGATCTCTTAGAAATAAAGCAAACTAATTCTTAACGTCCACCAATCAAGATTGTCAGAATAGAGCCCATTCTCTGGTCCCAATAGATTTAATTACTAGTTGTAAATATAAATATATGGGGAAATGGTTCTTGTAGGACACAATTCGATACAATAATACTACTTTGAAGGAAATGTTAAGAAAACAAGAAGTCAAGCTCAGGTTTAAACGGAGTTGATTCGGACATAGAATAATCACGGCACCCGCCGCCTTTGTTGTCCGACTTTCTCCGCAACCCTAGACAACCCCTTTAACAATCTGCAATGAATCTATCTTTTTGCCTCTATTTTCAGTCGAAAGCTCCTCACTTTTACCGTCAATATTAAACCCTTGTATTTCATGCTTGCCTGTTATGCTACCGTCGCATGTTTGTTGGTGCACAAAAACTGGAATGTCCCGGGACATGTTCGCAGTTGAAATTTCGTCCTCTCTGAACAAGCCGAATCGCGTATTTCGATAGACACGACACGCCATAATGTTTGTCAGCATCAATGTTGGCGTTGCAAATACTGTGCTCAGCGGTACTGGCACAGACTTGATTGAGGCAAAGACGATGGTGAGAAGTGCGGATATTGTTGTCAACCTGGTAATGTATAAATACAGTATCGTGGAGAACACCTTTTCACTGACTTACAGATAGTATTTTTGTCCATCAATCAACATGCTTCTGCTGAACAGAGGAAGGTATCTCCCTAAAATAGCCATCTTGATTCCACCTCGTATTCCTCCCACCTCAACGTGGGCGTTCTTCGCCAGGCGCCATGATATTGCAAGAAATACAAGGGTATCGTACACCACGGCCATGATGATTGCTGAAAATACATAGGCTGGTGCGAAGGCATCTTCGCAATATTTGGTTTGCCCAATATTACCGCCTATCACCCCTACTGGACCTGTTATCGACGCACCCAGGAGTATCATCCACAAAATGAAGAAGAAGAGTACAATTCTGGGGTTTTGGTTGTAAATGGCACGAACCCGAAAGAAGAATAGCAACGCGCTAGCCGAGTCAGAGATTGCACTAAGTGCATTTGTTGCGCGGTCAAATACACGACAGCTTGCTGTTGTTGGGGCAGCTATCGCTCATAGGTAAGCAGAAAGAAGCATTCCAAAACACCTAACACTTACTCTCGAAAATTGTGGCAGATATTGCATATGCTAGCGTTCCGAGCCTGAGAAGGTTATGAGAACGTGCTCCTCGCGGAAGGGGCGAGACGCGAGCTAGCGTTACCGAGAAATGAAATAGACACATGTTGTCAAGCTAGGTTTGTTCTTGAACAACAATCTATAGTCATTTGTGACATTGTCTACGACATCCCAGCAGAGAACCTAAAGAGTATTTATTAGAAGCTCTCGACATGCATCTACTTAAGTATACCGCCAGTGATCCGGAAAGGACGTAGAGTGATACTGTCGTCTGGTAAGCTGCCTTGGGGGTTAAAAAGGCAAATGGGGTGTCTGGATTGACGATATCAGGCTGCGATGTGTTAAACGCCATTGCAAGAGGGGTTGAACTACTTTGTTGTCTGGTCCTCAATATATAACCAGTACTATTTCAGTCCTTTGTGCCATGACAGGCAGCCGTGGTGGTTCAGTAGGAGATTTGAAAGGCTCGAGATATGTGTCTGGTGCATTGAACTTGCTGCCTGAAACACAAAGACAAGGTACACTTCTAACTTAGATTTATTGGACGTTGGGTGAGAGTCGGTAACCCGCAAGCTTGTTCAGTAACCTTGGTGGATTTCATGATTCTCATGAATTCTGACAGATGATCATGCCTTTGTCATAACCGTCAGCCGTTGCGTTCGTTGATGACCGTACTGTAGGTACTATGTGAGAGACCAATGCAATTATGCTTTGGCATTCCACAATCCATCTAAAGGCGTCAGTGTCAGTGTTCTGTAACTTGAGTTGACAAAAACTCACGATCATGTCGATTATGTATTGTGATGATCATAGGTATACGGTATGACATCGCGTCTTGTTCAAGTTCAGACCTCAGGGCCTTTCACATTTTAAGTTTGAAGTCAAAAACAACGTAACGACGATATCCATCAGACGGGACATCATTCTCAGCATTCTATTATCTCTGTTAGACGCGATAATCAAGTGGAAACACCCTTGAGAAATCGCTTGCTCTGCCACACTAACATACGGTATCTCTTCATGAAGTTGATCTATTTGCCAGCGGCCCAGATTAAGGCACCTGGTATCTAAATAGGTACCATGCCATCCCAGGATCTCACCTGTCGACCCAATAGACCACGTTCAAGCCATTTGTTAGAACATACAGAGTAACATTCCAGTGGCATTTTGCTGATATGCACCGGACCGTCTAAAAGCTCCAGTGTGACTATTATACGGAGTCAAATTATGTCTAGTAAGTTTAAAAGTAGGATGCCCACCACTTAATTGAGCGAAGCAAAAAAGATTCTTAGTTACAATTGCGGGGCCAATCTATCGAAACACGAAACGCGAAAATGCAGCAAAGGGTTGAAAAATCAAACGAGGAACGAAAAGTAGTCCTCTGATAGCCAATCTGCAAAGGTAAAGACCAAAGGTGCCATACGGAACACGGATGCTCAACCAGAAAAGAAAACGAAAAGACAGCGAGGATCGATCTTCGCGATAATCTGCCCATTGCGCCACAAATTCTTCCGGAAGATCTTTCCATAAGTCGGCTTTGCAGTAGATTGAAGTGATTGGTGTTTGATCTGGAAGCGGGGTCCGCATGCCCGTCACAGTAGGAAGAATACCTTCTGCGAATGCAAGTGCTTCCTTTGCCGTAAACCTTTTATCTACCCTAGAAGTCACCATGCGCTCAATGAGTGGTGCAATGAGGGGCGCATGCTTAATTACATGCTGAGTACGGGGTTGAGTCAGCAGTGCTCCTGCAGAAGGGGAAGTACAATACCTGGAACCTGTCGTTGAACAAAATCCCAAGAAGAGCAACATTGTATTTGAATGGGTCGTAATCAACGTGCCCGTGAAGAGTTTCAAAAGGTGGGTAATCTCCAGTTACGTGCGCTTCTAGTATACTGAGCCAAGGATTCGGACCGTACGTTTCTTCGTCCAGCAAAATGGAGTGGTCAAAGTCTGATAAAACACAGATCAAAGCACCTCGCTTCAATAAGTTCCATCTGAATGAATTGTCTCCCATATACAGAGCATTAGCATTTGAGAAGTGGTTGATCAACAAATTTCGGTCGCACAAATCCTGAGAAACAAAATGTAGCCAGAATATAATAGATTCCGGTCAATACATACACGATGGAAAATTCTATGACCATGAAGAAACACAAGTCCCTATAGATTGTGGTCAATTTTGGTCTGCACCGCGGAGTCTTGGAAGGCACCCACCTTCAGCAAAGATATTATCTGTTGGACACAGACCTCAGGTGTTGGAAACGGTGGTATGAAACAGTTGGAATCCCATCTGGTAAGAAGTATGATTAATAAAACCGTTGTGAAATTGACAAGAGTGACCTTGGCATGACTGCAAACCAGTGGTCTTCACACGGTAAAAGGTCGAGGACGGGAATTATAGAAGGAAATGTCTCCCGATTCGTAAGCTCTGGTTGCCTTGCAAGCAAATGAAGAATTTTATCTTCGTCGGAACCTCCTTTAACAAGTTTGATCACTACATGCCGTCCCGCTGTGTCCTGAGCAAACACTACACGGCCCTAGACGAAATATCTAATCAGAAGCTGGTCAAAAAGAGAAAGAAAAATTCGGACACTTAATACCAACTTGACCTCATACAAATTATCTTGGGGTTGCCTATAATCCCCTCCCACATACGCATACGGGAACGGATCCTCCGCTTCAAATATTTCTTTATGGACATTCAATTTTGGGTGAGGATTGAATGGGATAGTTGACCTCTCAGAGGGAAAGTACCCCGGCTCGTCCCTGATGGTTATGTCGTATAGGTGGTATCCTCTTTCTGCAAACCATCCTCTCATGGAGTCCCAAAACGCCAGCAGTTGAATGGTGTTGAGGGATTTCCGATCCCCGGGATCAAAAGAAATCTGTGGAACTTGTCAAGACAAACCAAGTGCAAAGAGATGTTATACATACCAGTTTGTTCATGACATACAATAAGTAAAAATGTCCTCAAGCAACCGAGTTGTAGTTGATGCACGCGACGGTGGGGACTTTTGGTTCAATTTACTTTTTCAAACTCCATCATCAGACGGCCCGGTACACTAGTCGCCGGCCAATGATGGGTCCTCCCCTTAAAATTTGGGTGTGGATTCTATGGAGTAGTCGATGCCTCAGAGAGCAGGTACCTATGCTTGCTCCTGCTTGCTCGTGGCGGTAAAGTTGTGGAAGTTGACATAACTTACATAACATCATTGGCGTTAAGACCGGCCCGAAAGTAAGCGGAGTCTGAATTGATGGTTGAAGTTGTTGAAGTCCATTAAGTTTAACTGTTAGACCTGCTTGGATCATACACTTCCTAGCCTTTGCGTTAGAACAAATGAGCCAAAACGCCTTGGCAATCTAGTAAATATTGAATCAGACAATTGCCGAATTACCCCTTTGACGAGTCATTTAGATTACGTTTGATCCCGGTGACAGAAAACTCGAATGTAGCACCTTACTTGGATTCTGACTCAATTCAATGCGGCTCATTTGCGGGAAGAGGGTACCATCTTTACGAGTTTCTCCCTGCAGACAAGGGGAGATATGCATGGGACAGATCAACTATTCTATACAATTTCCATCCTAATTTGAATCCAGAGGCAAAAATCTTGAACGTAGGAGAGGACCCCGGGCCTTTTCCAAATTCCATATGCATACATGGGCAGGGACCCAAAAAGAAGAAAACCAAGGGCCAGCAGTTTATTACCATATTGATGATTGTCTATCGGTATGTTGCTCAACTGATTATTTTGAATTGGAGTGCTGCTGAATGGATAGTACTTTGAGTAGTGAGCCTCCACTTCGATTCGCGGAGGTCAACCCAGCCAAGCGCATGCTGTGTTCCTTGATTCGTAAAAGCGGGGAGTATTGTCTTGCATAACCGCGAGAGTGCCGTGATACAGGTTCAAAATGATGTTAATAGAGAATATCAGTAGAAAACTACAACCAACGGGTCAGTCGATGTACAAGAAAGTGCAAAAATGTAACAAATGGTCGAGAGATTAAACGAGGAACAAAAAGAATTCCTCTCATAGCCAATCTACAGAGGTAAAGACAGAAGGTTCCATATGGAACACGCCTGTTCAGCCATAAAAGAAAACGAAAAGAAAGCGTGGTTCGATTCTCGCGATAATCTGCCCATTGCGCCACAAATTCTGCCGGAAGATCTTTCCATAAGTCAGCTCTCCAGTAGACTGAACCGGTTGGCGTTTGTCCTGGAAGCGGGGTCCGCATGCCTGTCACAGTAGGAAGAATACTTTCTGCGAATGCAAGTGCTTCCTTGGCCGTAAACCTTTTATCCACCCTAGAAGTCACCATTCGCTCAATGAGTGGTGCAATGAGGGGCGCATGCTTAATTACATGCTGAGTACGGGGTTGAGTCAGCAGTGCTCCTGCAGAAGGGGAAGTACAATACCTGGAACCTGTCGTTGAACAAAATCCCAAGAAGAGCAACGTCGTATTTGAATGGGTCGTAATCAACGTGCCCGTGAAGAGTTTCAAAAGGCGCTTGATATCCGGTTACATGCGCCTCTAGTATACCGAGTCGAGGGTTTGGACCATACGTTTCTTCGTCTAGCAAAATGGAGTGGTCAAAGTCCGATATAGCACATGTCAAAGCACCTCGCTTGAGCAAGTTCCGCCTGAAAGGATTGTTTCCCATAGTAATAACACTAGCATTTGAGAAGTGATTGATCAACAAATTTCGGCCGCACAAATCCTGAGAAGGAAAATGAGGTCAGAGTGCATGAACAATGCGGGACAATACATACACGATGGAAAATTCTATGACTATGAAGAAACGCGAGTCCCTTTATCTGAGGTCAATTGGTTCGCACCGTAGAATATTAGGAGGCACTCACCTTCAGCAAAGACACCATCTGTTGGACACAAATTTCAGGTGTTGGGAACGATGGTACGAAACAGTTGGAATCCCATCTAGTAAGAAGTATAATCAATATAACCATTGTGAACGAGAAAACACCAACCTTGGCATGACCGCGAACCAGTGGCCTTCACAGGGTAAAAGATCAAGAACGGGAATTACAGAAGGGAACGTCTCCCGGTTCATTAACTCAGGTTGCCTCGCAAGCAAATGGAGAATTTTATCCTCCTCCGAGCCTCCTTTAACAAGTTTGATCACTACATGCCGTCCCGCCGTGTCCTGAGCAAACACTACACGGCCCTAGACAAAGAATCTATTCAGAAATTATGCCATTGAGCAAGGGAGATAATACTAGGTACGCTTGATATGAAGTTAATCTGATACAGGTTGTCTTCGCGCGGCCAGTAATCCCCTCCCACATACGCATAAGGGAACGGATCCTCCGCTTCAAATATCCGTTTCTGCACATTCAATTTCGGGTGAGGACTGTACGGGATAGTCGACCTCTCAGATGGCAGGTACCCCGGCTCGTCCGTGATATCAAACTCGTAAAGGTGATATCCTTTTTCTGCAAACCACTCTCGCATCGAGTCCCAAAATGCTAGCAGTTGTATGACACTGAGCGCTTTCCTATCCGCAGGATCAAAATAAATCTGCAAGAACAGTTAAGATAAATCAAGTTGTAAGAGAACGGATGCACTCACCAGTTTCTTCATGGCATGAAATGAGTATAAAGATGTTTAGGCCTTCAAGAAACCGTGTCAGTAACCGAACTCGACGAAATGGGAATTTTTTGGTTCTATTCACCTTTCAAACTCCGTTCGAACGGCCCGTACACTGAGATTAGATGCCATGTTGGGGATTCAGAATATCTGATTGCCACTGTGGACGCCGAAACAAACACAGGGTCCACTAGTACTTCGTGTTCCGAAATTACAAAGTACTTCTTCTCTAGCTTTTCTCTGTCAATATCCTTGTTTTCTGAACTCTGCTTTGCGATTCCAAACCGCAATTGGCCGGTACGCACTAGAAAAAATCTTTCATTCCTCACAACTCACGAGTCACATATGACGCGTCCGCGTCCGCGACGGTCATGGCTAACTCTGACTTTTGGCTTGATTCTCAAGCAACAGCACAACGCCAACCTGGGGATAAGCCGCTCGGGTTCCTCACGCCCCCGTACGCGCTCCTACTCTTACATCTCATTCCCTAAACACTGTTTATCACTACTTTATCCTGGACAAGATATATCACAAGCCTATACGCAAAGTTCTTACTACTTATCTCGTACTGTACATAGGCGCCCGCGAGTTGCCGGATGATGCCAAGAGAACTATAGAGTTGAACATAGAAGTGAACGCGGAGGCAAAGGCGAACGTGTATCGTGAATGGGAGATAGAGAATCGATCCGACTTCATACAAGAGGCGTATAAACCTTGTACAGTGTACGAACCCTTCAAACCCAAATGTCCGGCTGGATCTTGGAATGATGTAGTACGGGATGTACACATAATGTTCAACTGAACCACCGCTAACTTGAGTTGATACTGCATGTAGTGCACATGGAGCACACTTGCGCAACACTTCACCTCAACTTTGTTGGTTAAACGACCCCCCAAACATTGTTCTGTGTTCCTTGACTTGTAAAAGCGGGGAGTATTGTATTGCATAACCGCGAGAGTGTCGTGCTACAGGTATTACAACTGACGGTTGAATCGATGTACAAGAAAGCGCGAAAATGTAACAAATGGTCGGAAGATTAATCTAGGAACAAACATAACAGCTCTCACACCCAGTCTACAGAGGTAAAGACCAAAGGTCCCATATGGAACACGATCGTTCAGCCAGAGAAGAAAACGGAAAGAAAGCGTCGATCGATCCTCGCGATAATCTGCCCATTTCGCCACAAATTCTTCTGAGAGATCTTTCCACAAGTCAGCTCTGTAGTAGGCTCGAAAGATTTGAGGGCGGACGGGAAGCGGAGGAGCCTGCAAGTCCGTCAGAGTAGGAAGAATGCCTTCCGCAAATGCAAGGGCTTCCTTTGCAGTAAACCTTTTATCCAGCTTGGAAGTCACCATGCGCTCGATGAGGGGTGCAAGAAGAGGCACATATTTAATTATATTCTGAGTACAGTTTTAAGTCAGCAGTCCTTTTGCCTGAGAAGAATTAGAGTACCTGGAACCTGTCGTTGAACAAAATCCCAAGAAGAGCAACGTCGTATTTGAACGGGTCGTAATCGACGTGCCCGTGGAGAGTCTCATAAGGTGGGTCATCTGAAGTTACATGTGCCTCTAGAATACCGAGTCGAGGATTCGGACCGTACGTTTCTTCGTCCAGCAAGATGGAGTGGTCAAAGTCCGATAACACACAGGTCAACGCACCTCGCCTGAGCAAGTCCCGTCTGAAAGGATTGTTTGTCATATTGACAACAGTCGCATTGGAGAAGTGGTTGATCAACAAGTTTCGGTCGCACAAGTCCTGAAGAAAAAAATGAATCCTGAATATGAAATATTCGGATCAATACATACTCGATGAAAAATTCTATGACTATGAAGAAATGCGAGTCCCTATATATTAATATAATGAGGTCAATTTTGGTCTGCACCGTAGAATGCTAGGAAGCACTCACCTTCAGCAAAGACACCATCTGTTGAACACAGATTTCAGGTGTTGGGAAGGATGGCACGAAACAATTGGAATCCCATCTGGTAAGAAGTATAATTAATAAAACTATCATGAACGAGAAAAGATCAACCTTGGCATGACTGTGAACCAGTGGTCTTCACAAGGCAAAAGATCAAGAACGGGAATTACAGAAGGGAACGTCTCCCGGTTCATAAGTTCAGGTTGCTTCGCAAGCAAATGGAGAATTTTATCTTCGTCTGAACCTCCTTTAACAATTTTGATCACTACATGTCGTCCCGCTGCGTCCTGCGCAAACACTACACGGCCCTAGACAAAAGATATCTATTCAGAAAAAATTACACCATTGAACAAGGGAAACAACAAGTACATTTGATATATGGTGAACTTCATACAGGTTGTCTTCGAGCTGCCTGTAGTCCCCTCCAACATACGCATAGGGGAACGGATCCTCCGCTTCAAATATCCGTTTCTGCACATTCAATTTCGGGTGAGGATTGTACGGGATAGTCGACCTCTCAGATGGCAGGTACCCCGGCTCGTCCGTGATATCAAACTCGTAAAGGTGATATCCTTTTTCTGCAAACCACTTTCGCATCGAGTCCCAAAATGCTAGCAGTTGAATGGTGTTGAGCGCTTTCCTATCCCCAGGATCAAAATAAATCTGCAAGAACAGTCGAGATAAATCGGGTATTTGATAATAAGAGAACGCGTGCACTCGCCAGTTTCTTCATGGTATGAGAATATGCAAGCCAATGTTCACGCGTTCAAGAAACCGAACATGACTTTTTGGGTTCCACTTGCCTTTCAAACTCCGTTTGTTTGATCATGGACGGCCCGTACACTGAGATTAGATACCATATTACCATCCCTTAGCCTCTACTTATCCCATCCACGGCCGTTTCCTATCTCCCAGAACCAGAAACCAGAAACCAACTAGAAACTTGAACATTCCTAACATTCCTGGTGAAACTAACCACCGAGCCGGTAGCCTAGAAAGGGTAGGTTGCTGCCCTGAGCTGACTATCGAGTCACAACCAAGTCCAGTGGCACACCTGTAGTCGCACCCTGAAGTCTTCATACCCTGGCAGTTGCCAGGTGTATGGGAAGTATCTACGCTGGCAACTGCCAGGTGCCACATTTGAAGTCTTCAGCTGGGCGATGGTCAATACAACCAAACAAATCCCAAACACGGTGAGCGGGGCCCCGCCGGGCGCGAAAAATGGCGTAGCTCGTTGTTCGGGCGGCCGTTTGGGGCGGGAAAAAATGCGTCGGGGTCGGTTCGATGAGCAGACCACGTCGGCATTGTTTGCGCGACGTTATGGACAGCGGGCGGGGTGGATGGGGCGGGGCGACGTTGGATGACGCTCGCATTATTTCTGGGTGATTTTCCGATTCGGGTTGCAGATCATTGATGTATTGATGTGATCAATTGATCATCACCATCAATCCCATCACGCCGCGGCCATCGATTCAGCCAGCGCATGCACCGTGCGCGCGCGCGCGTTGAAAATGCGCACTGCTCGTTGGCCTGTAGGTCTTTCGCGCAGACGCTTTGTTATGAGACATAATATTACTAATAGAGGGACGTCCTGCGACGCCGTATGCTCACCAAATCAAACAAATGAGATATCTAAAGGATTACAATGCATTATGCAACACATAGTATCTTTACATGTTTCTACATAGTTGATGGACATGGCACATATTTTGAGTGACTATGGATTAGAAAATATAGTAGTAAGATGATCAATACATGAGTAATTTGGTAATACTCGTCAAATACAGTTCATGTAATGGCTTTTGATGAATGTTGCTACTGTTATATCCACTGGCACTTGTTGTGCCCTTCCTGTGCCACTCTGGATGCTATATTTGTTTGTATGTTGTTAAGAAAGTTTGACAATTATTGCTATATATGTAGATTCTTATGCACGACTGTAAAGGATCGGAAAGCTTGCTCGAGAACACTTTATTATCTCAATATCTAAAAATAGCCACATTTCCGGACGCTCTTTCCACGTCAATTCCAACAGTAAATATTCAATTGGGAAACATCTTCATGCTGAAGTTGCAAATAAAATTATTGCTAAAATAATGTAAAATCATTCTATATCCAAATATACCGTGAAAAAAAAATGGATGCCTCAAAAGGTGTGCTTCAGGCTCGGAAGGTCGACCTCAGAAACTACTAAATCCATGAATTCATCCAACAAGATCACCTTGTAGGATATTACAACACACGGTATAAAGTGTATATATTTCAATTCATTTTTAAACCAGCTACATGTTGGTATCTTTTTTTTGATGTAATCTTCAGAATTGCGTTCAGAATTGCAAAATTACATAGAAAATTTTGAATCCGAGATCACCAAATTAGATTCCGGCACTGTATACGTGCTAAATATTGAGTGAGACAGCAAATATAACACTGTTTTTGTCTATACTTCCAAGATGAATACTCTGTAGAATAGGTTGGTTACTCATATGCCCTTTTATTTGATCTCGAGTTCATCAGAATGTGAAAATAATCAGTGACCCCTTCTTTTTTGCATCATTGATACTGGCAAAGTAGCAGCAATCCCATTTTACATTAAATATTCTTACTATATATTGCTATATATGATCACATAAACGAGATACAGGCCTCTAGTGACATTAGTAGCCTATAGGTTGAGCTAAATAAGTTGTCTACTCTGTGCTTCTGCCAGTCAAGGTATCATACCACTGTTTTCCCAAGCCTACTCAAGGTAATTACCACAGCAGACTGACTGAACTCTACAAATGTGGGTCAATATTACCACTCACCACTGTCGCATGCCTGTATAGGTAACCTCTATGCTTTATCTGCGCTGCAAGAGCGCCGGGATAACAAGCAGTGCGCGTTTTCAATGCGCGCGCGCGCACGGTGCATGCGCTGGCTGAATCGATGGCCGCGGCGTGATGGGATTGATGGTGATGATCAATTGATCACATCAATACATCAATGATCTGCAACCCGAATCGGAAAATCACCCAGAAATAATGCGAGCGTCATCCAACGTCGCCCCGCCCCATCCACCCCGCCCGCTGTCCATAACGTCGCGCAAACAATGCCGACGTGGTCTGCTCATCGAACCGACCCCGACGCATTTTTTCCCGCCCCAAACGGCCGCCCGAACAACGAGCTACGCCATTTTTCGCGCCCGGCGGGGCCCCGCTCACCGTGTTTGGGATTTGTTTGGTTGTATTGACCATCGCCCAGCTGAAGACTTCAAATGTGGCACCTGGCAGTTGCCAGCGTAGATACTTCCCATACACCTGGCAACTGCCAGGTATGAAGGCTTCAACTAGCAGCTAAGGCTGAGTGGCACACTGCGCTGCGTTGGGCGGCAAAGCAAGGAACCAAAAGTCAAGTACCGACGGGAACCCGCGAAGGATATTCTGACATGTCCATGTCCATGTCCATGTCAATGGGATACCTATACCTATACAGAGTACTAGCCCATGGCCAACGATCTAACTTGAAATCAGATGATTCTTGGTGGCATGAGCACGATGATGATGATGAATCTTGGATCTTGGATTTTGAAGCCCAAGATGAACGTGAACGTAGAGTTGACCGTCAATTCGAACGTCAAGTCAAACGCGGAGTTCAACGCGTACGCTATCATGAACAGAAGATGAACAATCGATCCGATTTCTTACAAGAGGCATTTATACAAGTGCACAATAACTTAAAGTCCGACTCTGACTTTTACACAACAAAGTGGGAGGTACAGTCGCGTCGCGTCCGTCACGAAAGGAAGATGTTAGAAACAGAAACAGAAACAGAAATAGAAGCAGAGAGAGAAATAGAAGTAGAGAGAGAAAGATACGCAGACAAGAACAAGAACAAAAACAAACGGAAGCGCAAAACGCAGACAATAAAATAAACAGAGGGAGACAAAGAAGAAGACACAAGAGCGAGGCCAGCGACATAGACCGTCGAGTCAAGTCCAAGTTTTAAGTCCAAGTCCGAGTCCAAGTTCAAGTCTGAGCGAGCGAAATATCATCGAAAAATTCAACAAGTCCGAAGACGAGAACGAGTCCACAAAATTCAAAAATTCAAAAACAATTCAAAAACTTAAATTTCACCCAATCGAATCAGAATCAGAATCAGAATCAGAATCAAATTGACCATTCACAAAGCCTCAGAAGCGTGTATACAAGAAAAAAGAAATCAAAAAATCAAATCAAAAAAATCAAAAAGAAACAAGAAAGAAATCAAAAAAGATCAAAAAGATATGGGGATCGGATATGGTAGATACTGATATAACAACAGAATTCGAAATAGCCAAAAAAAAAAAGGAGATCCCTGTGTCGCGACTGTGACCGCGACTTGTTGACCGACCGACCGACCGATGTGAATTGCGTTGCGTTGAGTTGAGCTGGGTTGAGATGATGGTGGCGGTGGTGTGAGTGGTGGTCGAGGGAGCGAAGTCGCAGACAGATGAACGGATAAATGAATGAATGAATCGATGGATGGATAATGGACTGGTGGTGATGGGGTGATGATGATGATAATAATAATGAAGACTCGTAAAAAACATAAAAAATCAACGAAAATAAATTCGAAAAAAGTGTTGTTTAAAACGAAGAAATATAAAGATCTGTTATACAAAACAAAAACAACAAAAAAAAAAAACAAAAAAGGGAGTAGGTGGGAATTTGGTCGAAACATGCGCGAAACTGAAACTGAAACTGAAACTGAAAAAAGAAAAAACAAAAGAAACAAAGAGAAAAGAAGGGAAAGAGAAAAAGAAGGGAAAGAGCAAAAGAAGGGAAAAGAGAAAAAAAATCGTGACCCGTCATACACGCAGTCGTAGTCATAGCCGTCGTAGTCGTCTTCGTCATATTCGTACACATCGCAAAAAAAGTGTTTTTAAAAAAGGAATAAAAATGTAACCAAAAAAAGAAAGAGAGAAAAGAGGAAGAAGATATGGAGGTAGATTTCGTCGTCGTCATCCTCGTCCTCGTCGTTGTCGGGGAAAAAAGAAATTTCGAATTTCGAATAATCTGATTTGGGACATTGGACTGGGGTTGATTTGTCGTTTCTTGAACATTTAAATAACTTGAATGACGAAAAAAAATAAAATGCAAGATTGCAAAGTTGCAGGGAGATGGAGATGATAGCGGAGAAGGAGAAGGAGGGGGGAGTTGCATATGCGACACAAAGCGAGCGAGCGAACGAGCGAGCGAGTGATGATGATGAGATGACGATGTTATTGTGGATGGTGATGATGATGATGATGATGAACTTGTTATTGACATTGATGATGGATGAAGAAGTTGACGATGAGATGAAGTTGACGATGAGATGAGAGAGAATGCGGATGATGATATCGTTGTTGTTGCTGATGATGACACGGTGGTGGATGAGAGAGAGAGAAAAATTGCGGATGGATGACTCGGATATTATGACGATGGTGAATCATTGCGTCGCAGGTCGCAGGTCGCAGTGGATGGCGCCAGCCATATGATGGGTGACAATGCGTCGAGGGTACTGGTGTGAATGTACGCATATGCGTGTGGGTGCGTGTGGGTGTGTGCGTGTCCGTGGAGACGGAGACGGAGGCGCGCTCAGCATCGTCAGATGCTGATACTGCGACGAGACAAAGAGGGAGAAAAAACAGAAAAAAGGGTAGGAAAATAAAAAAAGAGAGAAATATAGAAAAAATATACAACCGTCCAATCCAACACTATCCTACACTCCAAAATGAAAAAAAGTAAAAAGTTGAAAAAAGAGAAAAATCAAAAAAGGAAAGATCAAAGACAAAAAAGGAAAAAGGGAAGAACGAAGAACGAAAAGAAGAAGAAAGAATCATCAAAAAGAAGACGATTAAAATGAGAATGAAATGAAAATGAAAAAAAGAAGCGGCAGTAGTAGCAGCAGCAAAGCGCCGCAACCACCACCACCACCACCAAAAAAAAAGAAGAAGAAAAAACAGAAAAAAACAAAACAAAAAGAAAAAAAAATATACAACGCAATGTCCGATAAATGTGATTTTTTTACAAATTCCTTTCCTTTCCTGCCTTTCTCAACAGATTCACTTTCAATCCATATCCATATCAAGGTCCATTTCCATCCCATCCCACTGCCTCTTCTGATTCTGCCCCACACCCGTACTCATCCCACGCACATACCCCCTCCCACCTTCCTCTTCCTCCTCCTCCTGCAGATCCTCCCCATCCTCATCCTCCTCTCTAACACTAAACGCCACACTCATCTCATCCTCCTCCCTCTTCATCCCTCGGCGCCCATACGACTGCGCCTGTCCATAGCTGCCATACCCCCCTCCTCCGCCTCCTCCATACCCTCCTCCTCCGCCTCCATACCCGGTATACCCATAACTCCCGCTCCCGTACCCTCCGTACCCAGGGCTCGTCCCGAACCCGTGCCCGTGCCCGAGACCGAGACCGTGCTGAGGCGTGACGATACCAATCTTCGTCGCACCACCACCACCACCACCGACGCCAGCGACACCGTCCTCATCTTCATCCATACCCACCACATCCACATCCACATCGACGTCCACATCAACATCGACGCTATCCTCGCTCCTGCTCCCCGAGCGGCTTCTGCTCGCAGAGCGCGATGAGCCAGAGCCAGAGCGCAGGGAGGAGCTAGGGAGCGACCACCCTCCCGAGCCCGCATTCCCTCCTCCTCCTACACCTACACCCGCACCCGCACCCACACTCTCCGCACGGTACCCTCCTCCTCCAATAACCGCATGCCCACCAAGCGGCGTCGTCGGCACACCCACAATGCCCGGCGCAGCAGCCACCGCAGCAGCCGACCCAACACCCACACCTGTACCAGGCAACGTATAATCATGCATCCTCGGGCCAGGGCTAACACCCGCACGCATACTCGACGACTTGGTCGGCACAGACGCAGAGATCGGCTGGGGCTGCAACGCATATGTTCGGGTACCATACCCATGCGTATGTGCGTGGGCATGACCAATCGAACCGTAGGCTGGCATCGCGCCGTTCGTACCCGCACCCGCACCAGAACCATTCCCAGTGATAGTCGAGCTCGCTCCGCCCACCGACGTCGACGTCGACCCCGCACCACCCCCAACCCCTGCACCCGCTGCACCACCACCACCACCACTCTCCATCTTCGGCAAACTCCCCCCAGAAAGGAACGACGGCCACTCAGACCTATCCTCCGGCAACGACGTCGGCGATTTACCCATGAACGACAGAATCGCCGCCGCCTCGAGGAGCTGTACCTGCTGATGCTTGCTCAGTACGAATTTGGATGCTTCGCGCCATTGTCGGGTGTGTTCCCAGCGGTGCTTGTTTAAGCAGTTTGGGTGGCGGTAGATCTGTATGGGGGGAGGGGGGTGTTAGCGTCGAGTATATGCGAGGAAAGTGGGAGATGTAGAAAGAAAAAAGGACGCGAATGTGTATGACGTAGAAGCAAGGAAAAAAGGCGCGCATACAGCCAACACACCGCGTCTTCTACCACTTCAACATGCCTAAACTTGAACACCCCCCACATACAAAAACAACATCCCACAGACATACACAAAAATAGCACACAAAACGCCCAATCAAACAACCCAATCCACAAAAAGAAAAAAAAATTGAAGAAAATGAAAAGAGAAAAGAGAAAGAGAAAAATTAACACCAACCACTACCACCACCCAAAAAAAACCACAAAACCCCCCCAAAAAAACCCCCGAATTTTTTTTTTCAATAAAAGCACCCACGAACCTTGGAACAACTCTCGCATTTATAATCCACCCCCCGTTTCTTAGCTTTCCCTCCAACAATCGGAATCGGCGCGCTAGCTTTCCCCTCCTTCCCATCTTTGTCCTTCTCTCTCCCCTCCAGCTCCTTATCCTTATCCTGCTGCTCGTCCTCCGCGCCATCGCCCTCACCAGTGTTATTTGCATTCGCAGTAATATTGGCAGTGGCGGCATCAACAGGCTTCGACTTTGTCAGCCCCGACGCAGAGACGATCGCAATCCCAACGCCCGACGTAACAGGTACAGGTACAGGTACAGGCTTCGGTGCGAGCGGGGAGTAATACGCGTGTCCGTGTCCGTGTCCGATAACATGCTGCGACATAGGCATACTGCCCAACGACTGCGAATGCCCATGGTGCGCGTGTCCGGGGTGTGCGGAAGGCGGGGAAGTGGATAGGGAGAGCGAGGCTAGCGAGAGCGCTGCGCTCGAGTTCGAGTTCGAGGTTGTCGTTGGCGCTGGCGCTGGAGCCAATCTAAAATCAAGCGAGAAGCGATAAAAAAAAGAGGGGAGAAGAGATGTGTCATCAGCCATGAGTCATCTAAGGTGTTTTAAATCAAAATGCAATGGGAAAAAAAGCCAAAACAAGCATTGGGACGGTGGGACGGGGTGTGTGGAAATTAAAAGAAAGATTTGGAATTTGGAGATTTTGGGAAAAAAGGGGTTATGATGTTGTCGTTGGTGTTGTTGGTGTTCAGGGACGGAAGAGGGAGATGAAGGTGATTGCAATTGCAATTGGATCCATCCGGGAAGTATTGTTTTTTCAACGCAGGGAAGTAGATGTAGACGGAGGGACGAAAATAACATTTTTTTTGGGGGGATGTTGATGTTACGGGTGTCGCAATCACAATCACATTGTGTTGGTGTCAAGTGGCAGATGACAACGAGAATGATTTGGGTGTCCGTGATTCGTTGTGTTGTTTTGGGAAGAAAGTCTATGTTGGGAGGAGGCGGAGATCGAAATTGAAAAAAGTGGGATGTGGAATGCAATGTATGACCCGAACCCGCCAGTAACATTGACATTGCATATGTTGTACGAGGGGGAGAGAGCAATGACAGAATGTGGCAAGAGGGGAAGTGAAGGGAAGTATGGAAGCGATTGAAATAAAGAGGCCAAAAAGGAACAACAGAAAGTAGAAGTAGAAAGGAAGGAGGCGAGAAGGAAAGAGACTAAGGCACGATAGGGCAAAGTGTCAAACCACTTACAGAGGTCTGGACGAGGCCTCTCTGGCATCGCTCAACCGCCGCCTAGTCTTGCCTGTAGACCCAAGTCTGCGGTGGTGCTTCCCTGCTGCGGCCGAATTCGCCGTTGCCGTTGCCGTCGATGTACTGCTGGTGAGGGTAAGGGTGCTGTGGGTGGAGAGGCTGGTGGTGAGCATGCTCGGCTGGGGCTGGGGGGCGGCGCCGGAACTTGCGGGGGTGGATGTGGCGGTAGAGGCTGATATGCTCAGTGAGAGCAGGCTTGTGACTGCGTCGGATTGCTAGTGAGAAGGGGGTTATACCGGTCAGCGAGGATTGTTAGACGGTTGAGTGGGAAGAAGGGGGTGTGGGCAGTGGGGACGTACTGTGAGAGGCGGGGGCCGCACTGGTGTGGGTGTGGAGGTGTCGATGTCGGCCATGGTGTGTGGGTGGATAATTCTTGGGAGGCTTCGTTTGTCGTGCTGGGTCGGGTTGATTGCAACTTCGGGTAAATGGAATGACAATGCAATGCAATGCAATGGTATGGTATGGTACGGGCGACGTATAATAGAGATAGAGATACAAGCAGAGGGTGCGAGGTTCAGATCTCAGACGCAAGTCATAGCAGAGTGGATGGGAGGAGAAGAGAAAGAGAGTATCCTCGAAACCCACACACAAAAAAAGTTTTGGTTGGGCAGTACAGGACAGGACAGGACAGGTCAAGCGCACCACCCCGATTGGATTGAATTCGTGTCAATTCAATTAACCGGCTTAGATAAACTTTTCCTGTCCACCCTCCTTTGTTCGCCCTCCATTTCCTTTTTCGGCACTCTCTTCCCCTTTGCTTGTTTTTGCTCTTTTTCTCTTTCTCGAGGTCCTTTGCTTATGCCTCCTTTCCTTTGCTCGTTCGCTCGCAGCTACTGCGCCAAAGGTACACCTAAATGCATTCGCGCAGCAGCCTTTCAACCAAATTTTATTTTTAAAAAAAAGTCGGCAAAGAGACTGATGACTGACTGGTGACAAAGGAAGGAAGACATGCGGAAATCTCCCTTGTCCATATCCATATGTAAATCGCGCCATCGCATTCGCGACTCCTCCGACCTACCTTTTTTTCTGACACTGGCCTGACTCATCTGCGTCTAACTCTACATAATTGCATAACCCCATGCACCGCCTCCGTCGACGCCCTTGGGGTACTTCGTACCTCATTATTCAAAATTATTTTTTCCGAGGACTCGAGGGCTCTCCCTGCATACCTACCACCGCGCGCCAAAGTCCAAAATTCAAAATTGAAACCGAGACAACACAGAAACAGTATGTATATACATATGCCGGCTCCATGCATGCATACATAATCCTACCCTCACCCTCACCCGTGCGCATTGCGCATTGCGCAACAACTCCGGTCAAGCCAGCGCGCGAACGCAGCTACTACTACTACTAGCGAGGTCACGGTATTCAATATTCACCCCGCACAATGCACAACGTACATGTACACCCGAAATTAACAAAATCAACTCGCAAAAAAGGTGTCCATAAATAGTATTAGTACGCCATGCATCCATGGCACATGCAGCAGCAATCTATATATCTAAGATATCTATATCTCTATCTCTCCGAGCAATCTCCTTTGTCCACTTAGCCTTCGCCTTCGCCTTCCACTTTCCCTCGCACGTTCAGCGCTCTTTGTCTTTGTCTTTTTCCCCTCCATCCACGCACGCATATACGCACGCTTGCGTGTATACATACATACCCTCTTGTTCTTGTTCTTGTGCTTCCTTTCGCCCGTGCGTCCCGACTCACGCCTTGTCGATGATCATTATCAATCCAACCTCATCCAAGCGTGTCGCGTCGTGTCGTGTCCAAGCCCAGCGTTGCACGCTACATTCACGCTATGCAATATGCAAATATGCAATGGAGTACCTCTCCTCAGACAATACTTCTCGACTTAATCAATAATCAACACTCGATGCGCTGGCGCGCACCCGTGCACCCGTGCACGCATGGCGTGGCGTGGCATGACCCCTATCCAACTATCCAGCTATCCTCCGAACTTCGAAGACCGTCGATGATCCCGCTCTTACCTGCTCTTACCTGCTCTTACCCGCTCTGACCCAACTCCGACCCAACTCTGACCTATCCTGACTCCTGATTCCTGATTCCTGACTCCTAATTCCTGATTCCTGACTCCTGATTCCTGATTCCTGACCTGGTCTGACCTTAGTGCTAGTACTAACTTGGTACTTATGACCTCCCTTCGCTTCTTCCTCGGTCCCTCGTCGCTATTCGCGAAGTGACGTTTGGGTCTGCAATTGCCAGCAGCTAGCATAGTGTGCATATGTTATGTTTATGGCTATATTATGGCTATGGCTATGGTTATAGTTATGGTTATGATCGTGGCACTGCGATGCCTGTTCCTGTTCCGGTTCTGGTTCTGACTCTGAATCTGATTCTCGGTTTCTTGTGGTTCTGATTCTGGTTCTCGCTCTGGTTCTGGGTCTTTTTCTAGTTCTTTACAAGCCGGCTACACACACACTCTCTCCCCCTCTCTCTCGTTGTCCTCTATTCTAGTGACTATGTTTAAACCCCGAAGATTGGAATATTAAGATAGGAAGCGTCGATCCCGATTCCCGACATATCCAACCTCAGCTTAAACTCAAGCTCTATCGCTCTATCGCTCTATCTGTCTGTACATGTTATTCTCGCGCGTATGATATACCAGAACATACCAGGCAGAACTCCCACTTGCAAACCTCCAAGCTTCGATCTCTGAATCATCTCCAAGCTGCAAAGTTATATTCGTCCCAATGCAAAGCAGTCATCCTCATTATCTTTATCATCATCCTCATCCTCATCCTCATCCTCATCCTCATCCTCGTCGTCGTCGACTCGCATCGCCGGCGGTGCTTACACCCCAGTCTTCAGAGTCCTAATCCTTTGTACGGTCTACCCGCCTGCTCGGAGTCTAAGTCTCGGTCTGCTACTTGTGTCCTCATCTCATATTATTATTGTTATTGTTATAATTATGAACCGATTGTGAAGTATAGTATAGGTTCTTGAGTTTTCTTTTCGTGTCTTTTCTGTTCGTTTCATTTCGTTTCTGTTCTGTTTCGTTTCGTTTCTGTTCGTTTCTGTTCTTGTCTGTTCGTTTCGTTTCCTCTCCGTTCGTTTAGTTTCTGTTCTTTTCTGTTCGCCTCTTTCCACTTTCCACAATACGCCGCAGCTCGCTCGCTCGCTCGCTATCTTCCGAATGGAACCTCTCCTCTTCTCCACGCTCTCTTCTCTTCGCTTCAGACCTTCCTCACCACGCGCTGAGCACGCGGCACGACTCGCGAGAAGTCGATTATCATGCTCACGATATGAAATCATGACCATGTCCATGACCATGATCAATGAATTATGAGTTATGGATTATGAATTATGAATTCATCTTCATCCCTGTATCTGGTAGACTGGTCCGCGTCCGATATCGATATCTTAATTAAACACCGAATTCGAAGGCGCTTGATATTACAGTTGATGTGATGCTATGATGCTATCTGTGCATCATAACCCATCATCGACATCCATCATTCAATGATTCATCTCACACTACACAGACTTTCACATAGTACCTGCGAGTCGAGAATCGAGAATCGCGTCGAGTCCCCAGCACCAGGCTTACCTCTACTTCTGTGCTACGTTGAGAGATGCCTCAGCGGTCTCCTAGTTTGACTATACTACGTTCCTGGCTCCAAGTAGCAGGCTCCAGGCTCCAGCTTCAACGCCCAAGTCCAACTCCAGCGCACAGCTCAACTATCGCCTTTATCTAATTATCTACGTGTGGCGTCCGAGACCCCGAGTTCTGTACCACTACTAGCTAATGTCACGGCCATGCTCCAAATTCAAGTTCAAGTTCAAGGTCTAGCTCAAATAGCTTAACTAGCTCGAACAAACACGGTATCCATCCTCTTCTCTTCTCAAATTGAACTATTCTTGGTTTGGTTGTTTATCTACACCTTGACCTTGCCGAACCTCCGTGCCCTCTCCCTCTCCCCTCTCCCTCACTCTCCAGCGCCTATACCCATACCTATACCCCTATCCCGTCCCTGTCCAGCAACGCCAAAGTCCCAAGACGCACGCACCAACCCCACCCCATCTCATCCTTACTTTTCATCTCCCCCCACACGAGAAAAAGAAAAAATGACCGGGAAGAGCGCTGTGCGCAGTGTCTTCATACCGCATTATGCAGTTCTGGGTAGGGCTGATCATGAGCTGGGGATATCCGATACTACTAACTAGAAGGGATTAGAGTTAGGGAGTCAGATCGCTATTTCGGATTCGGATTCGAATCTGAATCTGTTTGGATTTCAGTGACTGCTTAATCTTATGTCCTTTTTCTGTACTTGAAAGAACAAGAAAAAGAGGAGGAGGAGGAAGAGGGTATATTTGTCCTCGTTTAGAAAATCGCCATGCAATTTGATGAAGGATGTCAATGTGTCTCTATACAAATAATAGTTGCTATGTGAGTATGTGAGTCTGAGTGCAGAGAAAACAACACAACGATGACAATGGAATAGAATATTGAAAAACTAGCTAACCCGTTATCCAAAGAAATACAAAGAAAAAACATCCGGTGGATAAACTTTTTACCTCGATACACAAAAATAAATGACCGAGGTAGGGGTCGAACCTACAATCTCCTGATTCGGGCTACGGACCCAGAAGAGCACGTACTGATCGTAGTCAGACGCGATGCCATTTCGCCACACGGCCATGGGAGTACGACAGATCTTGTGATACAAGTGCCTAATGACAATGTTCAGTGCGGATAATCCAATAAATTTTATTCCTGGTGGTTTAAGAGCGATGATTAGGATGTGTTGAGAGCAATGATATCCGGTGAAACAAATTGTTGCTGCTGTTGTTTGTATGACCCAACGTGTTAATAATATCACATATCGCCCTTGCACCAAACAGCTTCATCGAAGATTGGTGGCAGTGTTGGTGTCTTTCACAGGGATTCTTCAAAGTCCACGATCAACGAATTTCAAGCCCAGACAATATCCACTGTCCTGTCCAGCGGGTACACGGTACTCGACATCACCAGCCGCACTCAAAGACTTCTGTTCCTCGGCGCTGGGTTTGGAATTCACTGTGATTCGTGAAGAGACATTTCTTTTGTAGGCGTTCCGACACATCCGACGCATGTACACACAAGGTCCAAGGTCCAGTGAAGAGGAGAAAAAAAGGAAACGGATCTTATAATTGGCTGTTTCTGCGCTCTGCGCGCCGGTACTAGTAGCCTTGTTGTCCAGTGCACCCATACACCCATACACCCATGTCCCTCCAGGCTCCAAGTATTTTCCATATTCAGGAATCAGGATGCATCGCTATCCTCAAATGATCAACAAGCTGAAGTATTATATGAGCAGCCTTAGATTTCTTCCCTTCTTTTCACTCAAAGTTTGCTATCGTATCCCAGCTCATCCATCATGAACCATGAAAGCCCTCCCTGGATCCCTTACCCAATGCTTCCTGGACTACCAGCCAACTTGTATTTGCTCCTACACTATCTGACATTTGGCTTAAAGAATACTAAAAGCGCGAACAGACCACCGTCTACAAACCACCAGCCACGTCCTGCTGCTATCATTAGCGCTACCGCGGTTCAAAGTATCAAGCTACCCTCATTTGCCCAGCTTTGCGAGTCTCTGAAGAGGTATTTATCAATCATTGCATTTTACCCAGTCTTTTTGTTACGATATTTAATTCCATTTTTACAATTTAGGCCTGAAACGCAGTACAGTCACTCTCTCCCAAGCTCTCAAGCGCGTTCAACATACACGTATCAGACCAGTCGCGCTTCAATCACGAACTTCGTAAGCCCCAATCCCACCTGTGCGTGCGCTTCAACTCTGTCTAACGCGGTTTGCTATCAAGCCATTTGTCATTCAAAGCCCAACTCGCCAACGCGTGTTTCTTTGGGAAAGTCACGGCTATGAATCTACGAAAGTCGGCTCTGGAGAGCCAAAGGCACTAACGAGGACCTCTTCTCAGAGAAACCGTACCATACCTCATGCGCCGGGACCTCAAGAAATCGTCGGTACTCCCACAAAGCCTTCTAAGGAGGGGTTCATCAACTATCCTCCTATCCTGACAACGATAGACAACAGGTACAAAAAAGACGCCGAGAGATTCATCTCATACAGCCCTCAAAGCAAAACAGGATGGGAGTGGAAATGCATCTTCCCGTTGGAAAACGGAAGTCTGTGCGGCAAGCGCTTTTCTCAGGCACCACTCGTCAGACGGCATATTCTGAATAACCACATGAGCCTTCGGTGAGCTATCCCTACCCTGATTCGATTCTCGTACTTCAGTTTAGTTTGGAAGAGGCTGATGGTTGACTTTGAAAGGGAGGCGACGTGTACTTTTCCCGATCGAAAGGATCCAAGTAGAGTCTGTGGGAAAGCGTTCGCCCAGGTATATTTTCAATTTCATTTCATTCCTTTCTTTTCGTGCAAAAGCACAGAATCAGAATAGGGGTTACTGACCGTGTTCAACACACATTACTCAGAAAACGACGTATTTTAAGGAGCACATGCACATCCAGTACGCTTTTTTATGTCCTTCATCAAGCTTCAATCCGTCGTTGTTGACTTGTCCTATTCATATATATAGTACTGGGCTGAAGCCTTTCAAATGCCCTGTTCAGTATTGCACAAGAGAGTTTAATGGGGTGTCAAAGCGGAGCAAACATGTTAAATTCCATCATCCGGATGCGCTTCGTCAAGAACGCAGAAAATGCACAAACGAAATTTGACAGGCTGGTTAAATGACGAGGGCGGTATCATTTAGTACTTATGTTCGAGATTTAATTAATCAATATACGAAGGAAGTTAAAAGAATTCACGATGCCTT
Source organism: Psilocybe cubensis (assembly GCF_017499595.1). NCBI lineage: Eukaryota > Fungi > Basidiomycota > Agaricomycetes > Agaricales > Agrocybaceae > Psilocybe > Psilocybe cubensis. The sequence goes on along the minus strand of NC_063009.1, from coordinate 1,584,871 downwards.
TCTGAGTACAAGCAACCTCAACTATCTGTTTCATGCCATCGGAAACTGCATCATGAGCCTCTCCGTTTTTTTTTCCTAGTTTATTCTCCTAATCTGGTGGACCATATGGTAGACAGGGATGCACAGTGGAGAACTACTACAGCTAAGGCAAGGAAAGAGGGAGCCCCTCAAGTGATTGTTCAAGAATAATCCTTTGATCGAGTTTAGGCAGGATATTGAACAATAAGGGTAAAATAGGGGAGTAGCAGGGACGTGATGCCATCATCGATGGGCGGCAATTCGCGAGCGCCTATATAAGCTCCGCGTGCCGTCTTCGGCAGAAATGAACTTGGTGCAAATAAGGACATACTTCGGGTACCAGGTCCATAGACTCCATACTCGTTAGCCAGTACTACTACATCGTGTGCATTAAAAATATGGCATTGAGCGACGTCGGATCTTCAGGATATCAGTCCAGTATGAACAATGTTCAGAGATAAGACTTTCAGCCGTGGGATGATTTTTGATGATTATCTCCGTCCGGTTACCGCCCGCGGCGGAAATATTTTCAGTGGCGTGGTTATGAGTGTATCCCAGGGGAGTGGTTGACTTTCAACCAGTCGCTTGAAAACTCCTAGTATCCTGCGGAGTTTAAATAAAGAAGCTCTACCTACAACTGGAACAAAAGGAACCTTCAATTTTTACTAAATTTTAGCCCAATCAATATACACAAGAAATGGGTGGACTTGAACCACAATTGTGTGTCCAGAGGGGGGGGGGACAAACCCACCAAAGCTGCCAAGGTGCCTAGAGATCCAGAACAGTCTACACAACACGAACTCTAGATACCTAGAGACAAACATGGAAATGAAAGATACGAAAACAGCTTAGCCGCAGTTGACGCACCCCACGACATTGACTCATCACTCAAGTCTACCATCAGTAAATTCAGGCTCAGACGCACTGTCCAGCGGGTACTTGGAGCCTCGAAGAAGCTCACAACCTCGTGGACTCGACGTTTCTCACAAATAATGAGAGCTTCTGTCCCGATGTAGTATAAAACTGACAATGACATGCGCTCACAAAGCACCAGTTTCCATGAGGTGAGGTCCTGTCTATGTGCAAATTGACTCGTTACAAGCTAGCCTGTACCTCCAACTAATTTCCATCTTTGGATTTCCACTGTACTAAGGGGCGTCTTGAAATCGATATAAGCCACGGCGATGTTCATGTTAAAGCAAGTCGTTTCTCTCGTTTTCTTGAATCTCTATCTCGTATCATATCTCCTTCACACCTCACTATGAGTTCTACTCCAGTTTCTCTTCCATCTTTCAACGAGCTCCTAAATTCTATCGGGTCTGTTTTGTCTCCTTACCACTATTCCAAGGCTGACTCGCCATTTGCATTAGTTCTCTTAACTTCGATATTGGTTATTTTGAACCCCGTGAGTACTTCAGCAGCTTTTTGTGCACCTTTGAGTCCAAATTTTGCGTGCATTGAACTTGTCTCTATCAACAGAGCCACCCACCACGACAAGCATCAACCTCAGCGAATTTGCTGAGGTAAAAGATACGGACATGGCAATTCCTTCTGATTGGACTCAAGTGGAGGACAGGAGTACCAAGTCGCATGATTCACAACACCGTACGCCAATCAGGGGAAGCAGGCCTAAGCCACCTTTGCAGAAAGCGACATACATCCGCGTGCCAATCACTTACAATGAGTGAGTATCTAGTATTCCTGTCTAGAAACTCGAACACAGGGCTAATACGTCTTCATGTATCTGTTACCGGCGCAGAGATGAACATATATATAAGTGCTTGCACATAGGGTGCAAGGCTGCGTTCCACAAAAGTAGCAGCCTTAAGCGGCATACCTCAACTAAACATACCAACCACACAAGGCAGGTCCTTGATATTCTGAAATATTAAATCGTGTCTTATTGGCTCTCAACAACTGTTAGGCATTCATGCCCTTACCCTCAATGCACAAGAAAATTCTCAAACGTGAGTCTACATAGTTTATCCCTGCGTTTCCTTGAATTGTCTAGAGTGGCATCTGATTCTACTTAAACACCGGTATAGGAGGATTCCAGGGAAGATCACATAAACTTCGCCCAGTAAGTCGCTGTTGCAGATCATAACACATCTCATATTAACCTATCGATTTATAGCACCGGAAGAAAACCACACCCATGCAATTTCTGTGACAAATTTTTCTGTAACCGGCATACCAGAAATCGACACGAAACGAAAATCCACCCCACCAAACGTGTTATCATTGGACGACGGAGAAGAATCGTGCTGCCGTAGTTCATGCCGGTGAGTGTGGGGTGGGTGGGTGGGTGCGGTGGTTTGGTTAGCTTGTGTTGTGAACAAGGGGTATGGGATGGGGAGGGAGATACGTATGCTGGCTTCCTTAATTTTTTCTACGCGCTTGAAGCCATCGGGATTATAAAAATTAACTGTGTAATCAACATTAATCTATGTAGCTAGGGTTAGATTCTCCCTTTTTTATTTTTATGTATTCACCTCTAATTCAAGAATAGTGTCGCGATTTATAAACCTACATAGCGCAAGCTGCTAGGTCTGTGTATGAGCCAATACCGTTTATGTAGTTCAAACTATTTACAAACTGGAAAGGACCCTGAGGGTCAAGAAATATGCTCAAGAAGAGGCAAATGATATGGAATTATAACTGCTTCCAAACCGCCTCTCTAGTTTACTCGTGGATTTCAAACCATTTATTTAAGTTTTCCGGTATGGTAAATGTCGCATACAAGATGGGTTGAAGAAAGGAAACACTGCATTTAGCGGCCGTATCCCGTATTCCATCCTCTACCTTGTTATATAAAGCCTACGCTGCGCCGCAAGCCGATGAAGTACATCAGTCAAAACATCTTCCAGAATCGAGTACATCTTCTGGATGTGATCTTTCCAAGATGTCAATTCCTTTGTGAAAGAGAAATGTAGATTAAGCTTGAATGGATGGTGGTCCACCTGCTCGTCCCAGTTTCGATTGCGTAGAGTGTTTAAGAAGTCGTCCCACTCGAATGGTATATAGTCGAGATATGTCCGCTCTTTCCCAGTGTTACTTGTGATGACATAAAAATGAAGAGACAGTGAGTGGAGCTTGCGTTCAGCGGATAGATCAAAGATATCGTTGAAAAAATGGCGAGAGTTTATCGGGGATGTAGAGATCAAGAAAGGCCAGGTCTTGGAGGTGCGGTGTGTATTCCGGGTGCAATAGTGGATAGAAGTCGTGTATGGCTATCAATGACATTGGTCAGCTTCATTCTGCAGGCACTTCTAATAAGTACGAATTAATGTACCTGCCGATCAGGTTGAATTTGTGCAAAGGCTCAGGCTGGATACATTTCTCCCAACGTATCGTAGCCACTCGCTAGGCTGAAAATTTCCATGGTTCCTGGCAGGTTCCTGGCTTTGTGGTAACCCAAGCATTGCGTCTGCTGAGTTCAACCCTTGTTCCCCGGACATAAAGCTCCCCAATTCGATATCCAGGTGCTCCAAATTCCCCAGCGACGGAAGCAGCCAGGTTAGAAACTCGCTGCTGCAACTGCTGACCAAGCGGAGTAGCAATGTTTCTAATTGAAATCATGGGGCAATGTCGCACCCTTGTAGTGTAAGCTGAGAGTGAGCGTGCTTGAATATGAGTGTGCGTAGGCCAGGAAAGGTATTCAGGAAGCGGGGGACGACAGCGGGGTTCATATCACTGTTTGTTACGATACTGAGCGTATGTATTGACGGAAGCTCTCTCGAATGGAGCATAAACCCGGGTCTGGTTGAATTTTTGGGCTCGATGATTTTATTGGTCATTAACTTGAATAAGAACGCAGGTGGACGCCTCCTGGGATCCCGACCCAAGTCAGCAAGGTAAGGCTGACCCCGAACCACGCATATTTTGACAAGACCATTGCATATCCGTGTGAGATGGGCTATGTAGTCTTTGTGCTTTTCCGACTGTTTGCACCGAGAACAGTCTGCGATTACGATTTCCTAACGTGTAATGCGAGGTGCGGCGATGCGTTGGGCGAGAACTTGCGTATCGCCAGGTCAATATCTGCATGGTTTGTCAGATATTTGATCGAGAAGAGGTGTGATTGACTTGAGAAGAGGAGCCGATGGCAGACAAGGGAGCAGGATTTAAGGTCTTTTTGCGAATATGCGGACTTGAGGGGTTGCAGAATTTGATACCACAATTCTGGAGAGATTTTGTTGATTGCTCTATCCGATTCATTTGTAGGGCAAGATGGATAGGTGAGCTCTAGTTGAGAGGACATGGTTAAGGTAGAACAAAGACAGCCCTAAACCGGGAGCACTCCCGTGCTTTTTCAAACTTGGTGCCTGTTGAAGTCACACACACACTATGCCGGCATTTTGCGGGCGCCTGTGTCTCACGCCCAGTTCTCGGCATAACTTGGAGACTTTGCACTTGGTTCAAACAAACACGTTGAATACACAATTATTCGCTGGAGTTCATTTAGACAGTTATGAAGTTAATATTATATTGGCATCACAACTTATAAATATGATACTATTAGTGCTGGTAGAGAGAGCATTCGAGGATGCAGTACGGAATTGTAGAGGGGGAAGAGGATTTCGTGTCATATCGCTGCTCAGGATGTTTGGAGTTTGGATCTGTGAAAGGTCCAATGATGTGGTAGACCGTCCTTGTGCAACTCGAGATATGATGAGCATAGGAGATATAACCTACAATATTATAAAGATCATTGTAAGCATTCCTGAAGCTTAATGTGCAGCTCAGATGGGAAACTCACGCAAACATGAGGCAGAAGGACCAGGGGAAAAAGAAAGGCGCTATGGGTATTGGAATAATATAGAATTATAAACACCACACTGTTCACCACAATCAAGGCGCAGGACTCGACGCAAATTGCTACTGCTTTTTGGTATGCAAGGTCACTGAATACTCCCAGAGATTTTCGTACGCGTCTCTCATAGTAGAGGATGCGCCCGGCTATCAAGAACGAAAGTACGATGTTGGATGCCGTAGTCAGAACGACAATAAAGACCACTCCATTGACGATCGAGTATACAGGTTGCAAGAAGAAGAATATCCCGCCGCCTAATACATATGAAAATACATTGGTTACCCAAATCAATTCATTAAAAGTTTGGAAGCGTGAACACGTACCTAGAGATATTAGAGACAGAATAAACAAGATCAATACGACCGTGATCCTGATAGCGCGGCGCGTCCCTTGATAAATCATGGCACACCTCCAGGTCTATTTATGATAAATCGATTAGTAACTAAAACTCGTGTCTAATAGGGCAGACATATATACTAACCATGAAGATATCTGCACCCCAGATTGTAAACGGAAGCGAGATTGGAACATCAAAGATACCAAAGAGGACGGCAGGCTGCGACGTCTCCTTGATTCGACTACTGGAATCTCCGTCTCCGTCTTTTGATACATAGACAGTTTCTTGAACAATTGTGACCGTTGACAACGCAAACATGATAATCAAATAGAGGAATAGGAAAGGCTTCATCCACTTGGACTGAATGTGTCGTTCCTTCACTAGACGAATGATGCAGTCCAATAATAAAACGATGACGGCGGAATAGGCTATCATGGATAACGATGTCGCTATCGTTTGGAGCGTAGGAGATTGACCAGGGCCAGGAATGAGCTCTGCAAATTTGAACATGGCTAAATTCTTGTGGCGATAGATGTGGAAAAATTGGAACAGCTGGATGTAAAGGTCGTGTCACAGAAGAGAGGCCATGGCAGGTCCACTCCGCAAAATCTCGAGCCTTTATCTTGAGTAATGGGAAATTGAAACAAGATGTTCTGGATTACCAACTTGTTAATGCGCAGGGCAAGAATAATAAGCGGCGATGTCAATCAACACATGCATCAGAGAGCAGTAAAAAAAAAAGTTTACATATGTCAGCCATTGACAGAATTGACAGGAAAACCCCGCTATGATGATTGTCACTGGCAGGAACTTGAACGTGCTGAAAGGTTAAGTTCTCGGTCCGACTTGCAACGATCTGATACTGTCAGAGAAACCACTTAAAGTCGTGGATATACAAAGTTGACCGCTCTTTGTCCTCCGAAGTTGGAAGCGACTTGGAGCTCAACATTACCACCTAGAAGATTTGGAATGGAAACAAATGCATAACCTACCCACGGCCTATGAAGGACCCGCAATGATGGATTTAGCATTGCGACCCATCAATGACCTATTCCAGGAACATGGGCCTCAGATACGGTTTCATAGTACATTTCAAGGAAATCCGATGCGTGATTATGTCGGCAGTGACTCGCCATTTCAAACGAGTGTCGCACAGCGATGCCGGTGATGATTCATTCTTGATTCCGTTAGCAATGTTCGTCTCTCCAAGAAAATTTAAAACTCAACTTCGAGAGTAGAAATTGATAGTCTTGAAGCATTTGACAAACTTCCTAGGTTGAGCGCAAAGAACAGTAACGCAACCCTGTCCTCTTTCCGCATGTTCTGCCTCGCGCAGTCCACTCCAACTATCCTGCGGAGCAACAATTGTCTGCGTGCACAGCGTATCCGTAACAACGGGAAACCTAGTGGGTATCACGGTCGACGTCAGAAGAATCACGAAGAAGAAAGGGAAAAGTTTTATCATCCAAAAAAATGCCCCAGCAAAAAGAGTCCACAATCCAAAAAAAAAGAAAAACCAGTAACATAAAGATGCGAGAATCTTGCCCAAAACAGACACACAATTCGACCGCCACCGGCGGGATCACCAATGCAATTGGACGTGTGCAGGTGTCGCCGATCCTTCAACACGCCAATAGACTCGACGCAGATCATGACCATTAAGTTGAACTCTTTACAGGCTATGCCAGATGCCCTTTCCAGAAACCGCCTAGTCTTGGACTGGATATGGAATAGGGCAAGTTAATGTGAGAGATATTTCTACTCCCGCGAAGTATCATCCCGCCTCTCCCGCATGTGAGGCACATGGTAATGATGACATTGATGGTGATGGCGATGTACGGGTGATCTGCCCATAGCTACTTAGACGCCTAAGTAAGTGTGCGGGATGTAGAGCGCTAATCGGTTTATATAGTCTAGTACCTATTTGAACTGTCAGTGTCAGTGTCAGTGTCATCCCTTGTAGAAGGTAGCCGTGCTCATCGAGGTAACCGTATAAAACCCGCAGAATAGTCAAGCCCATCTATTCCTCGAGGTCACGCTGACGGCTACGCAGGCGTCGATCCGGGGGGTAAGCCGGAGACTTCAAGTTTGAGCCGAGTTTACATTGACGCGTCGAGCAATAGGCGGGATGATTCAGATCCTGATGGGAGTTCAGAGATACTGAGTACTATTCGATAACGCAGTGTAAGCAGGCATCCGCCGGAGATTGGAGCGGCCCCTGAATGAGTGACTAGATGCATAAGTATTCCCTGCTAGTGCCTTGAAAGTTGACGTCCAATTTCAAGCGGCTCGCAGATCAGAAGGATGATAGCCGTACCCCACCCATACAGCAAACTTAGTATTACTACTAGTAGCAGTACCTTGCATCGCAGGAACCGAAGAAAGCAAAGAAGCCTCTGAATCCCTAGCCAGCCGCAATGACGATGTGTCTGATGTCGATGTTCTAACGCCTGAAGAATTGCGATCAGCTGACAGCGCTAATCGAAGCCTCCAAAAACGCTAGCCGCTAGCTGCCCGCATTCGCCTGGGTCGGGTATATGCATACGCTTCCACTTCCGAGTCCAACGCGTCAAGTCAAGTCTTGAGAAGCCGCGGCAGCGTCGATCCTCCACTATCCAGCCAAGCGAGCCGAGCGCGCGAACGAAAATCCCAATACCAAATCTAACGAAAGCGCGGCTTCTAGGTTAGTTTACGCGGTTAGGATGTGGACGTGCGTTCTGGCAGCAGCGGCGGCCCCGCCCCGATTTCAACGTCCCCATTTAAATTTGAATTCATTGACCGAATTCAGACTCCATCATATTCAGAATCATAGTCAGAGTCCAGAGTCCAGAGTCGAAAGGATCGACGCGAGTAGAAGCAGAAGAACAAGGTTGTTTGGCGCGCGGGATCTGCCGCCGCCGCCGCCGCGTCACAGTTAAAAAATAGGAATAGGACTCAGGACTCAGGAGAGCGTCGGAAGACGGCGGAATCCAGAGAAGTCAGAGAAGTTAAGCTTTGGAAAAAGATATATCATTGTGTGGTTCTGTGAGGGTTGAATGTTGAGGATAGGAGCTACGACATTCGAATTGAGATTTCTGGCGACCTTGAAGCTTGACGGCTCGGATGAGACATTTGGGATTGGGATTGGGATTGGGATTGGACTGGAAGGGTTTATTATACCGTACCGTAGAGGTACCGCGCTGCGCTGCCTGACGATCAGACAGAATTAGATGAGCTCCGGTGTAACGAGCGACCGGCTGCCAGATGGAGTCTTGTTGGCAGGCTTGAAGGTAAAAAGTCCAGACTTCCTCATATCATGAACGTGAAATGGGAACCTAGACCTGGCATTGCAAAGGAAAACGAACCCGGGTCCTCCGAATCTCCAATCATCCCGTCCATACAGAGTTATTCCTGAGTCGGAAGTTGTGCTGGTCGATCTAAAGTCTGAATCTTCAGTAGTGGTGGGTTTTGGAGCTCTGAGGATTCAGAGTAAGTAGCGTTTATTGATATTTTTGATAGGTATTGGCGGAAGGTTGAGATTGAAGTGACCTGGGGCTGTTGATATGGCGTCGAATGACACGAATCCGGAGTATGGGATCTCCTAGAGGCTAGTCGAAGGTTACATGCACAGATGGATATGCTGGATAACTGCTGTGAGGCTGAAGCCTATCAAAATACGGGGGATGGTCATCGGCTACCGGGCATCCCACCAACAATACCGTTACCAATACCACTCCAGCGACAATTCGAGAAAAATGAAAAACAAGTCGCCGTCGACGGTCAAAAGTCAAGAACTTGAACTAAACAATTTTTTGCAGATGAAACGCACCGAAACGCAATCAGCAGGCAGGAGTCGTACTCGCCGGACTCGGACCGTGCGGGTGAGGGTACGCTTACAGCATCATGCGCATCAGCATCCGAAGCCCGACGCACATCCGCCGAAAATTAAATCTCCACTCTCCACCAACTTGAACTCTCAACTTTCGAATGATTATGCGTATGCTTCATTTAACGTTGATAGTATGGGTATGTATGGATGAGCTTTGACGCTGGCGCTGATCATCATGAGACCGGACACCGACCGTCGACGAGGAATGATATTAAAATAACAATACTATCTGAAGTCGAGCTCGTTGCCATCGTCGTCCTTGGTCACTGAAGCGCACACGCACGCCTGGCACGAGCAACCGGACACCGGTTGCTCACCATTTTCCAAAGCCAATCCATCCATATCGCATGATTAGAAGGCACTGGGAAGCCATGGCTAGAGCTTCATTTCCCTCTCGATGAATGAATGAATCAATTTGCGCGTTACCGTCACCGTCTCATGGTCTGCGTCGGCGTGTCCCCTTCATATTTTGTTCATTAACTTACTATAGGACCGTGGTCGTGGCGGTACGCGGGAGAACGAAGCTAATAATAGGTGTTATATACAGCACATAAAGTAAGTAAATCATGAATTCAATTCATACGTAGTCTATGATGATCTTCATCAGGGTCAAGTCAAGGCTCGAGCTTCAAGACTCAATCAATTGAATATTTCCGGCATATAACATGGGTACATACATACATTCGCGCGTCCGCGTCGATGTTTGAACTTGAAGTCGACGGTCTATATAATTTGCACTTGTCAGGATCCAGGGACGAGGGGTTGCGGAGTGTGGAGTGCGGAGTTCTCGATATCAATTTTTCGAGGGTCGAGCCGTCGAGGGGCAGCAAAGAGCCTCGAGGCGGAGTCGACGGCCGTCGCCGTGTCAGGGTTACTTGTGATACTAAGTATAAGTGTGGGATCAACGCTGATGATACACCACGGCGAGATGATACACTTTGTGCTGGGATGGAAACGGCGCTAGCAGGAAAAATGAGATGAAAATTTAAAAAGGAGTGCGGAGGGGGTACAGTACGCTGGGTGTTGTTGATGTTATATAATATAATAATATTTAGGTCGAAACATAGTGTTTCGACCAGACTCCATTGAATTTGGGTGAGGGAAGCGTACGTGAGATTCAAATTGTTTATCACTCACGCTACTTACCATACATTATACAAATTATTCAGATTGATTGGACTGTGCAGCCAGGTCCGACGGAGTCTCAGGAAGAACTTCCGGTCATCTTCCAACTTCCAACTGCTTCCAACTTCATTTCCAGTTAATCAGTGTCGGATGATCGACCGACTCGAACGACGACTTCACGCCGAGAACGTCAGGATACAGTTACAGTTACAGTTATCACTTACATGAGCCCTTCGAATTTTTTTTTTTCGACTTTCGTAAGTAGTTTACTAAGGATGGAGTGGGAGAGGACACGTAGAGGTGTCCGTTAAGGCGATAAAATCGGATTTTTCCCGGATGGGCGCGCGCGCGCATTGCGTGATGTGTGTGCGGTAGAGCCGCTGTACTAGCATGCGCTGTCGTTTTCGCCGTTTTCGCTAGCTCGTTCGTTTGCTCATTCGCTCGTGGGTATCGTCGCTCCAGTAGGGTATGATGATGTTGATTTTGTTTGCTGCGTAGCTGGCGTGGGGTGATGTAGGCGTTAGCGTGTAGTCGCACTATCGCAATGCGCCTTTGGTTTAGCTCAGCGCTCAGCGCTGTCCGTTATCCTCTCGCCGCTCGCCTGAGAACGCGCACTGACTGAGGACTCTACGCACTGCGCAGCGACCAGTAAGCTGAACCCTGACCAACGCAAAAGAACTTGGATCTCCCGACGTTTCTACACGCCCCGGGGCCGACAAGCGTACCTAACATAACGACTTACGTGAGTATGTATATGTTTTTTTTTTCTTTCGAAGATCATCATCAGAAGCATCTGTCTGGACGGTCCCTGTGTCACGATCATATCATACATATTGCTTATATTGCTTATAAGGTTTGCTTTACCTTTCCGTTGAATGGTGAAACCTGAAGGAAGGAGGAAAAAGAGATCAGAAAATTGTAAATTGTAATTGAGAACCCTGCTTCTTTTTGATTCCAGACTCGAATTGGAGGGTACATACTGTGTATCCATCAATTGACGAAGGAAGACATGCTTGACTTGGCGTTTAGGTTTGCTCAGGATGTGACTCTGAGGAAGGGGTGAAGGGGACAAATTTTTGTGATTGACGACGGGGTCTCGGAGGCCGTGTGTAGTGTGGTTGAACGTAAGCGGCTTAAGCGACGGAGAGACATGTTCAATGATATATGTCAGATCGTGTGTACATGTTTTTTTTTCTTTTTTTTGGCCTTTGAAGGGAGGATGGATGGAGGCTTTATACCATTTGTGTAAACGTGTAGATACATGCGCATCAGAAGGTAACAGAACGCTCCAGAGCGGATTCGAAAAAGAAGGGTGGGCGTAGCTTGTTATGATAGCTACTGAAAGCGAAGGTAGGAAGAGGAAGGATTCGCGAAGGGGCGATCACAGGTAGAGTTGGAGGAGAAAGAGAGTTGTGCGATCAGAGTGGTAGGCTATTTGGAGTGATAGGCTACTGTTTGTGAATGGTACAAGGAAGAAGCCCAGTGGAGATGGGTCGCCAAGTTGCAGGGAAGCGTTCCTGGCTGGTTCTCGCAGGAGGGAGACCCTGTGCTTCTCTGAACCCTTCAGGACATTATGTTTTGGAAATCGCCTAATTTGGGAGGGGGTTGTCCGGATATAGCTAGTGATCTGTGACGCTGCTTCTTGGACGCGACATGGGACGCCCACAGAAAAGCGAGCCGTCCTCTCTTCCAGCACCCCACAATGGCCCTCTCCCCGCTCGTCCCCGCCACCGCCTGTTTCCTCCTCTCGCTGTTTCTCTGGCTTAGAAACAGGAGAGTTCCTCCCAGGGACTATCCCCCCGGTCCAAAGCCCGTCCCCCTCCTGGGCAATGTCCGCGATCTCACCGCCAAAGAGCTCTGGCTCCCCGCTGCTCAGTGGGCAAAGACATATGGTCAGTTTCTCCCCCTCACTATCTATCCCAAGCTCATCCCCCACAGGCGATGTCGTCTACCTCAACGCACTCGGCATAGGCCTCGTCTTCCTCAACTCCCCAGACGCGGCCAGCGATCTTCTCGACAAGCGTGGTTCAATCTACTCGGACAAACCTGCCCTCGTCATGGCCGGCGAGCTGTGCGTATCTCTCTTCATCTCCGTCTCCCGTCCCCGTGCTCACCTTCCGACAGATGCGGCTGCAAAAACATGGTGAGCTCCCTTCCATTTTCCCTGTCCTATCGCCCCGGCGAACCCAGATCGCCACAGCGGTCAACTAACACCCGCCAGTCAACACATAAGCTTCTTTGCCTCGCTTCCCATCTATCCATCTATCTGGCCTTGCTTCCCCCGATCCAGTCCTATTCTTGATCTCTCTCAAATCTGCAACCTGAACGGAACTGACATCAGTCTTGTCCTTTTCCAGGTCGCGTTCACAGGCTACGGCCCGCAAATGCGCCAGCAGCGTCGTCTGCTCCACAAGGCGTTTGGCGTCGCGACTATCCCCTCCTACCACCCGCTCCTGCTCTCAGAGACCCATACTTTCCTGCGTCGGCTCGTTGTGGACCCCGTCGACTATATCAAGCACGTCCGCCGCTATGCTGGAGGGCTCACTCTCTCTGTCACCTACGGCTACCAGCCCGTGTCAAACGACGACCAGTTCCTTGAGCTCGCCGAGGAGTGTGTTCACATTCTCTCTGAGCGCATCGCGTCTGGAGGCGGTATTTGGCCTGTGGATGTTCTCCCTTTCCTTCAGCACATGCCGCTATGGATGCCCGGTGCAGGCTTCAAGCGCAATGCGATCAAGTGGAAGCGCAAGATGGAAGAGTTTGTGGACAGGCCGTACGAGTATATGAAGAGCAGCATGGTTTGTACCACCTCTAGCTCGATTTTTGATAAAACTGACGCGCATATATTTAGAAATCGGGCAACTACAAGCCTTCGTTCTGCTCGAATCTGTTGGAAGATACGAGCATGCAGCAGCAGGAAGACTTCGAGTTCCACCTTAAGTGGTCGGCCAACTCTATGTACTCTGCTAGCATTGACACTGTGCGTGCCGCATATATTTACATTTTTTGTGCTTCGACTCATATGCGCCTGCAGACCATCACTGTTGTTTCTCACTTCCTTTTGGCCATGATACTCTACCCCGAAACGCAGCGAAAGGCGCAGGCCGAACTGGATAGCGTAGTGGGCACCGACAGACTGCCTACATTCGAAGACCGCAGCCAACTCCCCTACGGTACGTGTTTTCTCTCGTTACTGACATCGTAAATCTAATAAAATTACAGTCGAGAGCATATTCAAAGAGGTCCTACGATGGGGTGTCCCCGTCCCTCTGAGTGAGTTGTTTCCTCATGCATGCGCACTTAACTCTAATACTGATGAACATCTAGACCTGCCGCATCGCCTGATGGAAGACGACATTTACAACGACATGTACATCCCCAAGGGCTCACTCGTCTTTGGTAACATCTGGGCCATGATGCGCAACGAGACCATGTACCCCGACCCCGACACCTTCAACCCGGACCGATTCATGACTAAACTCGCCCCCGAGCTCGAAAGGAAGCGTAACCCAAAAAATTATGCGTTCGGGTTTGGGAGAAGGCAGTGCCCGGGGATGAACCTTGTGGACTCGTCGGTTTGGTTGTTGATTGCGAGCATGCTGGCGACGTTGGATGTCGGCAAGGCCGTGGATGAGCATGGAAAGGTGGTTGAGCCTGAAATCAAGTTTGAGAATCCCATTTTCAGGTGCGTGTTTTTTATATGTTTTGCAAGCCTGGGTGTTAATGGTTTTGGGGCAATGATTATAGGACTCCGAACCCTTTCAAGTGCGATTTGAGACCTAGGAACCAGAAAGCGCTGTCCTTGATCAAGCAGAGCGAAATCCTCTCAAGTTGATCTGGTCTCCCTTTCTCTTGCTGTTTTCTCGCTCTCGCTCTCTCTCTGTCTGCCACTATCGCTTTTTTATTATTATCGCTGTCTCTATCCCCTGTCTCTGTCTTTCTATCTCTGTCTCTCTGTCTCTCTCTCCTCGCGCGCGCACCCCCCTCTTTCTTTTTTATTCTGTGTTATCTTTATTCTGTGTTTTGTGTTTGAGTTTGTGTGGTTGCGTCTTTGGTCTGGGTCTAGGTCTGGGTTGTGGTGTACGTTATGGAATGGATTGAGGAGGAGAACAAGTCAGAACGGAACAGAGCGGAACGGTCTAATGGAGTGGAAGGAGAGGAGAGAGAGGAAAGGAACAAACGAACGAACGAAAGGAGCAAACCCGAGGAAACAAATGCCCCACCAACCCCATTCAATTGTGTTTTTTTGTTGTGTTTTTTGAAAATTAATTGTCGAGAGATTTTCAATGGAATCGCGAGCGGAGATGTATACATGTTTGTTATCACCATTCACCAAGCCATCATCCTCATCGTCACGGTTAACTCGGCAACGTTCATCATCGTCACTGTATCATTCCCGACAGCATCCCAGCGTCGTCGTCGTCGTTGTTCAATTTGTGCTATGTCGGTGCCGGCGGTTATATATCTCCCATCCATCTCCTTTCGGTTTTGGCTGCGGTTGCGGTTTCCTATTTCCCACCTCCCAGATCCCAGCTTTAATTACAGCACACAACGCATAACTCCATCTTATCATCCAGAATCGGAACCGGGCACATATATCATACGGTCATACGGATACGCTGTTCTATTCCTATTCCTATCGGTGTCCTATTTTTTTCGCTCTGGCAGGTTGCAATTGACGGGCTTCTAGTGTTGTTTGCGGCTCTGGTGGGGTTTTGTGGTGGGCCGGCTTGGAAAGAAGGAAGGGGAAGGGTGCCGGGGATAAACCTGGGATGCAGGGATGGGGATTTTGTTCTGGATTTTTGATATGTGATCAGACAACATCAATATCAATATCAGAATCCAAGTACATCAAATCAATATCACCATCAGCGTTAGCATCAGAATCGGAATTGGGATTTGGATTGGGATTGGGATTTGGATCAGATGTTGGGAGGAGGAGAGGGATGTTCAGGAGTAGGAGCCGAAAGAGCGACCGAAATAGCGAGCAAGGAAGGACGGACGGACGGACGATATGTCGTACGGAATGAACGCCAACTTGGTTTATTATTATCGTCGTCGCTTTTTTTTCTACCCCGTGTCGGCGTGGTTGGCTGGATTTCGGGTTCGTTCGATTTTGGATTCTTGGATTTTGGACTCTGGATTTTGGATTTTTGGATCCGCCTTGGAATGGATATACCGCATAGGACACGCATATACATGCATACAAAGCACCTCGAGATACCCCCACCCGCTCTCATCGTTTGCATATGCATATACCGATATACCGGCATACGAGCGTAGTATATACCCTGCATCGGCATCCGGATTGGCATAGAATCATACCCCGCATACCCATCGTCGTACCTCATACCCTCCCGCATACCCATCGTCGTAATCTCATACCCCACATCACATCAATACCCTGCCGCTTTCGACTTGCATTTGCTCTTGCTCTCGCTTTGATACCTGGATATTTTTTATACCTCTACCTCTTTTTTTGCCTGGTTGTGTGTGTGGTGTGTGCTTGGTGGTGGTGGTAACTTCCTTGGCCGGTCTTGTCGTGGTCGTCCCTCTGGTTCCTATACCCTGTGGCTCATGTTCCTCGATCCTCCCAAGACGGCCGCTTTCATCTTTTTATGCCGGGTTTCTTATCCTCCATCCTGTCCCTTTCCAAATTTCAAATCCCTCGCTCGGTTGACATGATGAGATTTTGGTATTCTCATCTAAATCCTGAACCTTTCTGTTCCTCTGTCCCTGACTCTTTTTTCTGTGGCCCCTTTTCTCACCTTCATATCTCTCCCTGTCACACCGTTATATTCCACTGGCTCTTTATCTTCTATCTCACATTCATATCCTATCACACAAGCTCTGTCTCACCTTCATATCCCGCAAGTTGAGTGGTGTACCTGCCTATATGATTTGGGTCCCATGATGTTGATGGTGGTGGTGGTGATGTGGTTGTTTTTGTTCTTCGGTTCTCGGTTCTCGCTTTTCGGTTCGGTGTTGTGCCCTCCTCTTCTGTTCTGTTCTCCATCTACTTCTCGTCGTCCAGTCTTTCGGTCTTTGTGATCGGTGTTTTCCGTTCCTTGGTTCCGATTTTCTGTCTCTGTTCTGTTCTGTTCTTTTGCTTCGACCCCTTGACCCTTGACCCCTCGACCCTTGGCCTTCGACCTTCGTCATACATTAATTTATATTCGACGCTCGACGTTCGATATTCGATGTTCAACCTTTACTTTTTACCTATATTTATAAGTATTGCATTGGTTTAACACTGGTTTCTCATACACGTTCTCTTATACACATATACACACACTCTCTGTCTCTCTCTCTGTTTCGCTTCACACACTCTCTTGCATTTCATTGCATCCATGGATTGGACACTCCTTTTTTTCCGCTGCATTGATATTAATGTCAAAAATCTCCGCTCGCTAGATCGCGTTTTTTCCCCCTCCATCCATCCTCTCTTTCTCTCTTTTGCAAAAGTTGGGATTGTTTTCCCTCACCTCACCCCTCGCCTTCGGCTTCGGTCTCGATTCTCTCTCTATACAAGAAGTAATAGTAATAGTAACAAAATTACATTATATTACAATTACGCGTTCGTAGGTAGAGTAAAGTAAAACATTTTTGTGTGTTTTTTATATACATAGTAGTCCGTTGGACTCGCGTCTTTTGCGTCGCGCCTCATCCCTCATCCCTCTTTTCTCCTCTATATCCGACATATATAGCATCCATCATCCTATCTCTTCCCAGTGGACAACACTTCTTTTTTATTAGTAATAATTTGAATGTTGTGGTGGTAGCACTAGAAGTGGTTATTTTGCTATTTTTCGCTCATTGTAAAGATTGCGTATGGATATGTTTGGGTTTGGATTTTTGAGAATTGAATGCGTGCTTGTAATGAACTTGGACCTTATGAAAGGCTGAGATTCAGAATCTAGAATCCGTATGTGTTAGTTGGTCTTTTTATTCATGACTCTGAATTGAAAAAGTGGATGATGCATATATATATATAGCATGTTAAATCTTCATTTGATTGACGTCTTTCAAAGTCAAGTCATGTTCATGTTTTATTTCATTTTTTAACTGGTTCTAACGTGCTTCTTTCTTTTTATGTTTGTTTTTTTGGTGGAGTCCGTGACGAGCGTGAAATGAGCATTGAGCATTGAGATTTCGAGGGCGTGTATTGAGGTACCCCCATTTTGGCTGTCTGTCTGACTATGATGTATGTGAACGCGGGCAGCATGGTGCGGTGTGGATTCAGATGCTATGGATGGTTAGTTTAGCTTCGTGGGCTCGGGGGTTGTAGCGCGAGTAATTTTACCATACGCGGGTGTTTTTCTCTCTTCCTTCTTTTTTTTTTCTTTTGAGGTGTTCTTGATCTGATCTTCCGATGTAGAATTTTGACGTACTGTTGGGTGTACCAGCTGCGTGATTTAGGCTAAGCCATTTACAAGCTCGCGGAGGCTGACAGAGTCCGTCGTGTTGGTCGTTGGTATTGTGGGTGCATATCATGATGCGTTGTTAACGTTGTCTTTGTCAATAATGGTACCGGTGAAGATGCAATTGCGTTACCATGTATATCAGTACTACGGTGTCAACTCAAAAATCCATTGGCTTTGGAAGCCGCTCGGAAGATGGATCTTGTCTTTTTAAACAAGGGTTGTTCTGACAAAGTAGCGGTTGGGCATTTACAATTCTCATAAGGAAGTTGAAGAACTAGAAGTTTTGTGGACACATCTGAGGAGTGCGCTGAGTATACTGAGCGGTCGAAGTAGTGAAGCAGCAGGTTGGGAGCTTGGAGACGGGGTAGGGTGCAAAGTAAATATCAGAAAGGCAAGGCTCATGCGCAGTATGTAGACCAATGGGCGCTCCGCTGAGAAGTCGCTACATCCTTTTTGGAGTGTGTATTTGTTTCTCTTTCTAGATAACATTTTTCCAGTCAGGCGTTGGAAGCACACGGATATTCTTACGAGCGCGCAGGTGCGCAAATAGCCGATGCGCTGGAAGTTCTGTCGAGTTTTGTTTTTAGGTTTGCTGGGAAGTTTTATGCAGTGTACGTCGGGGATACTGGAAGAAACTCTTGCCGTGGGTGCGGCGCATGGACGTTTTATGTCTCTTTTGCTATGGTAATGCTCCGGTGCTGTTGGACGGAGGGAGTCAAATAGTTAAACTGAGATGTAGGTAGGTATGCTGTCGGTATGCTACGAGTATCTTGGCTTGGATGAGAGTGCTGTCAATTTAGCGGTGTGCGTTTATGGTATGGATGCGCGCTCGTTATGTATGTTGTATGTGCGATTTTGGAATGACGGCAGATGTTTTTATTCTTTGGGTGCTTATAAGTTTAGATGACATGGAATCAGAAGGTGATATCATTGAGTTTATGCTTGAGCGCATTGACTGGAATATATCCAGAAATTGAAGTCTTGCATTAGGCTAGAATTGGATGGAAAATGACCTTTTTAAATAGAACGAACGCGGCATTTTGTGCCAGAAGGCAAAAGTGACAGATATTGTGGATGCTTTAAAGTTGAGTATATAGAATCTTGAGACCTTTACACTAGGTTCACGACTTTTAGTATCATCAAGGCCCTTCGCTTTATGCATCGATGGCATTCAAAAACGGGCATTCAATTCAGGATGATGGATAACTGGCACCACTGTAGCCGTATATGGCTAACATTTTGGGCGTCATTTCCATGTATATGATACATGTTGCGACCTTCATGATTCAGACTTCGATGATGCAAGAACCTCTAGTTGTAGAAATGGAAGACGCGTTACCGAAAGAATGAGAGCCCCTAATCGCAGACGCGTCGCGAGGTCACGAGATGTACTGACGTAATGATTCGGTGGAAATCGGACTGACAGGTCGATCAGAATTCAACGCCATCTTAACGCCCATGGCCCCCATGCCCATGTCCGCCCAGCTTTCCGTTTGATATTGCTCTAGATAATGTATACATCTGGCACACGGTTATGTCGCGGGTAAACGTTCAACTTGGCGGCCCTTCTCTTCCTTCGCCCATGATCCTCAGTTGTCAATTGATAAAAGTCAACCTGAAAAAAAAACCCTTGATCTATCAATTCTTATACCTGCATTGACAACATGTGGATGATAACGACATACATACCGGCCGTGAGCCCCTGGCCTTATTCTCTTCTTGGCCTTCATGCAAAAACGAGCGCGACAGAGGACCACCGCCAGAATCACTGAACCGCGCAGGAAAAGGAAGACACTCGGCATGTGATATGATTGTAGTCTTCGCCCTTGGGGTCGGCTGACTGCCAGAGCCTCAAAAACATTCGCCCAAATGCCCTCGCTCATGGATTTTCAAACGCTCCCAGCGAAGCTTGAAGGGGCCGACTGGTGTGAACCGTATACGGCAGTGGAGTGGACTGTGTGACGTCGCTGCTCCCTCGACTTCGCATCTCTTTCCCAAGGGGATGAACCTTTGGTAGGCATTGCCAATTATGTGGGTATTTTCCCTTCATTTCTGAAAGGGCTAATTCATCTGGAGCTGACGTCTGCCTCTTTGATTTGCTCTTCAATCATAGTCGTCGACGAATTAAGCCAACGACAGAAGGAATAAACATTCCCGTTTGTAATGGCTACATCATCAATCATGAAGACGGGAAGACATGTCTTCACTTATGGAGATGTGAAATTAAATTTGGTGCTCGCAAATCCGCTGCAATCGAACAACTCCAAGTCGATGGTGAAAAGCCTCCCGTCAGACTACAATTCACACCATCGCTATAGGCAACGATGTGGTCGCGGCAATGATTTTCATGGAAGTTTCTCTTGAACTACTCGGTCAATTTTGTAGATCCCTTCCCTAGTCCTGCCATTGCCGCGTGGTTCGTGTGACCTTTGAGGATTAGTTCCTCATGAAGACGATTCGTTCATCTCGGTTTCACAGGCTTGCTCAGGTCGCACCTTGATTGGCTGACGACGACAGCCTCCGATGGCATAATCTACATCGAATTAGGCTACACCACATAACTATGTTCATAGCCTGGCCAAAAGAATCACGGCAATAAACATTCCATGTTATTCAAAGTTCAATTTCCCAGCAATTCACGCCGAAAACGGTACCAATTGTCACCTCTCGAAGCCTCTTTTCATTCGATCCTAGGCATAGATGAACATGACCTCGGAAGAAGAGACTAGCAGGTATAATTTTATCCAGAAAACGTGAGTTTGTAGGGATATACCCACGGGGTTTAATCGGTGGCTTGGACTTCTAGAGTGCAACTTGGAAGCTACCCACAGCAAGTCATAGCTCCTCTTATAGCCGGGCAGGAGGAAATGCACAGAGAAGAAAAAACTGTCATATTACGATTCGGCATTGTGACATTTCAGCATTCCTTCCATACCTTTATAAACCTTTCTGAGATAACGTAGTGCCTTTTGCCTCGCCCCCCTGTGATCACTTTCTTGAACATCGTCATTCCTTCACAGACAATCCCATGGCTTCGAGTATTCCAGTAGGCGTTGCGCCGTTGGTGTTGCCGAAATTCGATAACACTCTAGGTTCTCTTTTGGTTGGGGGGTTGGTTGCGATGGCGTATGTGTTACCATTTTTCTGCGCCAACCGTTCCTGTGTTTATTGGATTCCTCAGGCTTTGGGGAGTGACCTGTGTTCAAACATGGAACTATTTTATGAGGGGTAACAAAGACCGCATTTTCTTAAAACTTACGGTAAGCGCGATGTTTCTTCTCCTTCTTTAATGTAGTATCGAACAGACGTGCCTTTAGGTCTCCCTTCTCTGGTAATTCACAGTCGCGTGTCTTTTATGAAGCTTCCTTTTCTTACCTACGGCGGATAAGGCTCTTGGACACATTTGACTCCGCTTTGAATGGTCACATCCTCTACTTTTACATGGTCAGCAACTATTTGAATCCAATGGCTGTTTTCAAACCCGTCTGGTGAGAATGTTTCCATCGTGATGACTCCATAATTTAATGAATTACCGCCCTGTAGGAGTATTATTGTGGGTCTTCTTGGCCTGTTAGACTGGTATTCGTTTTAACTTTTAATGGACGTAATTGTCGTTTTAGATTCATGTGGCAGTCACTGTGAGTACTACACGTCGGTCTCATTATCGAATGGCAAGACTGACTACGTCTTCCAAGTCAATATCAAACTTCATTATACGGACTTTGTTTACCATTCGGGTGTTTCGGTGTAAGTACTTCATTTTTAGGCCCCACTTCCCTTCTAAACTCTGCCTCAACACAGTGAGCAAGGGTAGCATTCCTCTGACTGCCTGGATCGTGAGTATAAAACATATCTACTGCGGAGATATTGCATTGACGCCTATCGTTTAATTTATCTTTGCATAGATGGTCCTGTCATTGAGCGATTTGAGTGAGTTAACAACTCGTCATAAGTATCTCGAACGTCATACTCAGGCCTTCCATTTTTCAAGTCGTCGGAATCAGTAAGCTTCTGATTTTTCTTCCTCTCGCTTATGATGAGCCTAATGCTAGCCACTATTTGTTAGCAATCACAGTAAAAGCGTCCGTCTTACCATCTCTCAATTCCCGTTTGCCACTGACTGTTAATATATCCCTGTTCAGATTCAAGATTGAAACCTTCCCGGAACTAGAGAAGATTGCTGTACGTCCAGGCTAAATTGATTCTCCCCACAGTGGAAGTGGCTGATCATTTATTACGCTTCGCGTTAGCCTCTTATGTACTTGACTTTCGGAGTTGGAACTGGAAGCGACTTGAGTCTGGCTCTTGCTTTGTCATGGCTTCTTTACAGTTCAAGAACAGGATTCCGCAGGTGGGGCAATTCGTTTTGATCTGGTGGGCTACATCCTCAACTATTTTCTGTATCAGGACGGATTCTCTGATCAAGGTTTTAACGCTCTATACTGTCAATACGGGGATGATTGTAGCGTATGTCGAACGCTTCAAAATATACCTCTCACTAGACTGATATCTCGGGACATAGAATTGACGCGTCCCTGGGTTTGATTCTTTATATCATCATGCCTAACAACTTTATCTTCCTCGGTAAGTAGACTTTGTGCCCTTTGTCGAGGATCGTTGTTCGAAATAACATTCTCTTTACACTAGGTTTTTACCTTCTTTTAAGCAAACGTAGGTTTTCATCATTTACCCATTCGTTGAGCTGACAGCGCCTCCATTTTCAGTGTATGTGAATGCATATCTCGCAACGTGAGGCTTTAATTATATACACTGCTCGACTGAGAGCTCAAAAATTTTTGTTCTAGGCTGAATGCTCGTGAAGCCTTGAGGCAAAACGACCTGACGTCTATGAATATGACTTCTCTACCTACGTCGCGAATGTTTTCCGACATAGAGAACATCTCCCCCACTGTGCTTGAGAAGGTGAGGCTTCTTCCACTATGAGTTATTCGTTACGTGCCCTCATTCTTAATGACTCTTCAGTCCCCCACGACTCGGACAGAAAACCCTAGATTGGCGATATCTATCCAGACTTTGATTGACAAGCAAATCGAGTCTGAAAACTCACCATCAGTGTTATCAATGACACATCCTGACCCAGATTCAGAACGTATTCCCCGCGCCTTCTGATATATTGTGTTCAAAATCCATAGCTTTCGATATCATGATACGCATTCACAGACACATACACTTGCTCACTTACTCCTTGTACTTTTAGTTGCAGTCAAAAACATTCATTAAACCATCAACAATCTTTTGCATACAAATATTTCAGTCCTTGTCTTTGATACCCTTGCATACATTCAAAAGTTTTGTATCGTCGTTCACGCACCTAAATACAAATTTGTTTCATAACTATACATGCGTAACTATGTAACATGGTCTCGCATGCTTTCGCTTTTGCTCGATGACACTACTATCCGCAATCTTGGACTTAGACCTGAGGCACACAGTGGCAGGCAAACTTGCTTACATCCGCATCAACTGCAGGCGGAAACCCGGTGGAGTTCCCTTAAGACTTAAGTCTGCACCGGTGTCCCGGTACCATTTCAAGGGCGTACTGAGTTCAGGTACAGTTTACCTTTATTCGGAAGGAAAAAATTTGTTAAAATCACTCAGCTGAGAGGTAGGTCCGTTGTATTACAGAATATCAATTGTCAAATTCACAGCTTGCATTGATTAAATCGACATAATATACCACATTATTACAGCCTCATGGAAAAGACCAGGTGCCGGCATTCAAAGTGTTCACAATGAATGTCATTTGACCAGAACGGCGACTGCACATGTGCAATCCCAAAAAAGCCTCCTATTCCGGAC
Organism: Psilocybe cubensis; assembly: GCF_017499595.1. Taxonomy (NCBI): domain Eukaryota; kingdom Fungi; phylum Basidiomycota; class Agaricomycetes; order Agaricales; family Agrocybaceae; genus Psilocybe; species Psilocybe cubensis. The sequence continues at coordinate 1,561,466 of NC_063009.1, read as the reverse complement.
TGATGTCGTTCTATGCAGTTACGATAGCTGTGCAATCCCCCTGTTCCCCGGTTTCAAGCCAAAGATGGTACCGTCTTCGGTGCATTGCTCCTATAGAGTGTATTCTTTTCCTATGATGCTTTTCAACATAATTGGCACCCTTACCACTGCCTCCACTCTTCACGCAAACCACCATATACCTCGAGGTGGATAGACTTGTTCCTCTACTTTCGTTATCTATGTCTCGTTCGCAATTTCTTGCTTATTTTCTGCTTGGATCTCTTTTGACAACTCGTGGACGAGCGGACCGAGTAGTGGTGCATACTATCAAAGATAACGATTTGCGCCAGGATTGCGTTTTCGAGCTCAATAATTATGGATATAATCTATGCCCTCTGGTCGAGAGGAAAGAAATAGTAGAAAGAGACAGTGTCGGAAAGAGCTACGATGTGGAGAAAGGCGAAGGGCCAAGCACTGGACTACGAATTTACGAAGTCGCTCTTGGAGGATTGGATGAATCCAGCTATTCCACCCGGGTTAGTTCTAGACTTGAGGTGCGGAAATGATAGTCAGATTGTTGAATTAATGTCGACCTTGCTCACTTGCTTTCAGGGCTCAGGGTGTGATATGGATACTTGGATTTGCATGCTGGGTGAGTTGGGCTGCTGCGCTGGGAAATTCCCGGCTATTCTGGGAGCACAGTTACTTATAGAAACGTGTGGAGACGGAAGGATAGCCAGTCAGGACAACGTAGATATCAGGCGCAGTGCTCCAATAGCCAGCTCCATCGCCCGCAAAGCAAGGAGTACTCGAATGACCCGGCTTCTCAGATCTACTGTTTCGTTGAACATCAGTGGAAATGATAATGAATCCTGTGAGCAGATTTTGCACTGCCGACTTTGTATATCTCACCTCAGCATTTCCACTCTTAATCGAAGATAACCGCCCACTGAAACTGTCACTGTATGGAGGAACAGTGGGAAAGCAGAAACAATCTGCAGAGGTTTCCTTCGTATGTTGTGACAAAGAAAAGCTGAAATATGTCAGAGAGGAAAAGGGCGTCCATTTCTTCTCCTGGGCAACTTCGCACGGATGCCCAGTAAGGTTGGCTGGTCAGACACATTCGAATATTGCGGCGGCCAACGAGCCTGGTAGTGAAGGCGAAGAATCGGCACCGGAAGAGAAGCAAGGGGATGACGACCTCATGCCCCTGGATAATAGCAGAGCACGGCGATGGATCGCCATCATTATGGTGGTACTTGTGTAAGACCGCATTAATTCGACTAATGGTCATGTATAAATGCTAATCATGACTTTAGCAGTGGCTTACTATTTGGCACCGTACTTCTTTCCTCGAGTCGCGCACGCAGTCTCGCCACCGAGAACTTGAAGAGTGCCACATACGCCGTATTGCCCTTGCTGTCCCACTTGTACATCAAGCTGCTCCCGATTGGAAATTCCGTATTCCAAGCGACAAAGGCGATCGCGCATGCTGGATCGCGTTTCCGACAGGGCGACAGCAAGCTTGTCAGGTGGGCACAAGAAGACATGTCCCTCATGGATTCCGAAGATTTTATGGTTAATGGTTCTGGTGCAATGGGAGAAGATGACTGGAACATTAACGGAATGGAAGAATATATTCCACTGACAGTCAGTCCCCAGCACGGTAGACGGTCGGTGCGGTCGTATGGTGCCACTCCCGATGTAGAGACTTTTTCAGAGAGAGGTGCATTCTCTGGCTTCGCGAAATATTTCCACAGATAAACTTCCCGACATGTTATTGATGTCCTGCCGATTCCTGCGTAGATAGGACCTTGGATGTTTGCCCCTTCACATTTTGGTTCGACTTCAAGGCTACAAGTAGAATATGTAAAATTGTACTTTATATGATATGGGTACGGGTAGAGATTTCTTACTTTATACCATAAAACTTAATCCAAACTCGTCGGTTTATTTCCACATTAGCAATATCTGAGTTATATCATCGAGCAGGCCAGAGAAAAAAACTCAATGTTTTGCAAAATCGGTTGACCGTGACAAGTCTCTTCATCGCCTTACATAGGACACATTTAATTTCCGGTTGAATCAACAGGTGTGCCTATATAATGAGATTTAGGGCAGACATCTCAGCCGTGCAGGAGTCGTGAGCCTTTCAGCTTCTCGGACTAGCTACAAAGCCGACAACAGCCAGGCGAAGAGTGAAGCTTGAAGTATGAGGCAGGACAATTGTCTGAGTTTCATGAATGTCAAAGAGCGAAGAGGTGTATGGGTGTCTAACACTGCTTCGAGTACTGGAGCAACGCAAAAAAAAAAATTAAAAATTTCGAAAAAATTTCGCATTTCTCTGCGGCATCATGTTCTGTGTCACATCATGTGATGTGACACGACGCATTTTCATGTGAACTCGGTGAGCTCGTGACCGACGACTCCTCGACTCTCAACCATTCCAGCTTCGATCCATCATCATGCTGCACGGTACCTTGTACTCAAGAACGGTGTATACGGATCACTCGATGTCAATAACATTTGAAATATATTCAGCCTACCAGGGCAATGTGCATAATGGAACTCCCAGATGCATCACGCCGAGTCTTCTCCGATCCCACTTAATTACACAAGGTCCAAGGCTCTACATCGTTACTAGAGGCGGATGTACAAAATGGAGATGCTTAAGCCAACATGTCTAATGTATGATTTCCCGCCGACCACAGCAATTGTGTCTATTTTGATTTCTGTATTTTGGGATGACCGCTCATTCAACGATTCCACATGGTAGGTCCGCGCACTGTCAAACCTGATAAAAACAAACACTGTACGAAGGTTTAACCACTTGGCCAGTTAACAACCCCCCGTGTCGATATTGCAGCAAATGGAACACCGTGAGGCACTCGATGAAGCCCAACCTCCCTCGTACGATGCAGAAGTCACTCCTGACTTCGAAAGTGTTCCCGAATACTTCGAGGCTCAACAATCTTCTCACCCTTCAACTCCGGCGATAGCTAACCATCTTCAGGAATTCGAGTATAAACTCGACAAGAACGGCAAGACTTTTGCGACGCTAACACTCATTGCAAATAAGTTGTTCTCTGACAAAGTTCCTACCTTTGTGGAAGGAGCTCCGATAAAGGGTATGATTCATCTCAACCTAGACAATGAGAAACCGGAGCACGTAAGCTCATTGTCAATCAGAGTAAGTTTTCTCCGATTACAGAAAGTAAACGTACAACGGCCTAATTGCTCTTATGCATGATGAAGGTTGAAGGGCAGCTTATAACCGGTGGTTCGCAATTCTGGGGCTACACGTACACCTTTCTTGATGTCACGCAGGAGATCTGGACACGCTCTCACGATGAAAGTGGTCTAACGCAAGGCCAATGTACCTGGCCCATCTCGATCAACCTACCGGAGAAAGTCTCCATGCAGACGGGGACCGACAAGCACCCAGAAATGTTTAGACTACCTCAAACTTTCAATGAGCGCAATATTCACTCGACCGTTAGATATGAGCTTTCGATGAAAATCACGCGAAGTGGTCTTCTCAGGTCAAATGACATGTACGTATATATTTCGTTCTCATCCTCGTGGTTCTCATGCTTGCATAGATTGTCGACGCCTTTTGCATTTATCCCGGTCACCCGTCCGGACCCATTTCCACCATTGAAAAGGTTGGCGTACGATGAAGGGACTCCTTTGCTACCACCGAAGGTCGATCCAGAAGGATGGTTTCCTCTTCGCACCGTTTTAGTAGAAGGAAAGACTCCTAACAACAATACAGCAAAAATAGAATGCCGAGTACGCTTTTTTCTCGTGTTTGAAGTAATGGCACTGAATAGCTCGATGGAAAGCTTTATCTCTCTAGACCAGTAGGTCCCTATTTTATCTATTATATTTTTTATCTAACGTTACACATTTATGTAGCTTTCTTATACACGAGGCTCCGTCGTTCCACTTTTCATGACTTTGGAAAGTGACAATCAGCAAGCATTGGACCTCCTGTCTTCTCCAAATGCCCCAAACGTACGGGTTAGAAGACGCACCAAGTACCATTCGGAACCCAAGAAGAAGATTGAATCCAAAGCCTGGAGAGATGAAGTTGATCACTCTCAAAGAGCCGTTTGGTGGCCAACTACTGAATCTTCGGACAGGATTCGTATGATCGCCGGAGAACTTCATCTCAAGCCAAACATGGCGCCAACCTTGGCCATGGGGGACTTCCGAATCAATGTAGGTATTCACTTTCTCTTAGATCGAGCCATATTTTAATGAGGCTGATACAATTTACTCTTCAAGTATTCTGTGGTATTCCTTAAGTTCAAATCACCAGGATTTCTTCACAAAGAGGAGAATCCGCTTCTATCGGAGGAACCTATCACGATTGTCACTGCATATGCTCCAGGACCACGACCCAGAATGTTCACCACTCCTGACTATACTCCGGATGAAGAAGCGGAGTCGGAGGACCTACAAAGCGCAGTTGAATTTTCCAAAGGGTTCTATTGAATTGAATTTCTCTTCGAGTTTAGTATATTTTCAATAGAAACACTGAGATATTGAAATCCAGACATATATTTGGCATATTAACTAACTTTTAACTGTATTCCTTCTCGGTGGCCTACCATTGTGCCAATAATATTATCCGCGTGTTTGGAGACGTTGGAGTTACTTCAAGTTTATCTCGATTTTATCTTCCTTTGGTTTCCTCGTCAAAGTTCAGTGGTTGGCAAGTGGTTGGTTGAACTTTTGGTGACGGCAATTGGACAGCTCAGCTGCTGGGTTAGGGTTTATAGAACGCGCCGGCACAGGCCGGCACCTCAAGCGATGAAATGGTCCTTTCTACAGCTGTCTACTATACTATGAAACTCGCTGAATTTAGTTCATTAATTCTTATCAGGTCATCTCAGCTCCCCACATTCAATTGTATCCACCATCTGTCAACACTCAAATATGTTTCTCCGCCTTGTCATACTATCGCCACCGTCACTATCAGTCATGCGATGGGCTGTGCTGGGATTGGTACACTATAATTCTAAAACCTAAGTATCGATCCACCGCCAACAGAATCGCCTGCCCTATGTCTCTGACCCTTCTGACCCACCTGCTTTAACGTCAATTTGACACGAACTCAGTTATCTTTCGATGTCCTTATTTTCCAACAGCAAGAATGTCACAGTTACAGGCGGCAATTTCCATACAATCGCGGGGAATCAAAACATTAACGTCAATATTCAACGTGCGTCTTTCTACCAGTCTTGTATATTTGTACGGTTGAGCCTGAATCTGCCTCGCAGGTGACGATCCTGCGCAACGCTGGCAGAATTGTGTGGAGGTATTTGATATTGTGGACTCAAGCCACCGCTACGGGATCGACTACGAGATCGCCCGTGTCAAACTCGAAGTAGAACGTATACGCCTCTTGGAATGGGGAAATGCTGTCGGTTTTGGCACCGAAGATTCTAACACATCGACATTTGACGCACGATTGGATCGAGCTGAGATACGCAACACAGTCTTGCGACTTTTAGGTTGTGTTCACCATGTATTCGAGGAAGCGGGACGACTGCAAGAACGATATGGATTGCACCAAATCACAGCTGATCAACAAGAGAATGAACTTCGAATATTACCACTTGCCGCCATCTTCAAGAGAGCATACGCGCCACTTATAAGATCTTCGAAAGACCGACAATCGAATACACCCTTGCCGCAGAAAAAACTTTGGGCCATTCGTGACAAGAAGAAGTTTGAGGACATGATCAACGAAATAAGAGGATTTAACGACTCCTTAGATCAGCTCTTTCCCGACATCAAGAAGTTTACTACGGAGAGCATTAAGGCCGACATTGGCCAGAGTGACGACGTCAAAGCTTTACAGTCACTCCAGGAAGCCACTACTGGTGGTCATGATGAAATTTCCGAGAGTGCTAGTGTGCGGCTCGAAGCAATGGGGGTAACGACTATCACCGGATCGCAGATAGGTGAAATACCTAGGGTCGGGGAAAACACTATCGAGGACGAAGCACATCTTGACGAAGATAATCATCCCCTAAGGAAGCTGCTTCAGTCGGCGGATAGTCTCGTTTCGAAGAAACATCTTGGGAGACTCACCATAAGCGTGTTTGGCCCTGACCGTTATTCCGCTATTGTTAGAGCTCGTCCTTATTGGGATGGTCAAGACTCAGATTCATGGTGGGGTAATCGCGACAAGGGTTTTATCCATAGCACTCATGCGTCTTTTGGTGAGTATTCCCATACGAGTAATAGCTATTACGATGAATTTAAAGTTTCCTAGATCTGTACTTCAAGAAGCCATATACACGTCGTTCCAGAGACGTCTCGTTTGATCATACTGACGAAGGCTCCGTACTTCTCGATGTTGAATGTCATTCAAAACATCAAAATATAAATCCTGGTACAGTGACCATTGAAGGATTTGGTTTGGAAAGTTGGGGCTATGAAAACGCGTTTGGTAAACCTCGAGAAAATACCATTCTTGTTTCTTATGCAAAAATGCCCGAAATCCAAGCAAAAAAACTTCTACGAAGAATCAACGAACTCAGTCGCGGGGCGCAGAAATTTGGATGGAATCCTACGCAAGAAGAAGCGGACTTGAAGGAATTTTTTGGAACTGCTCTAACGTGAGTTAGGATGTAATTACATATCCTTCTAGTCTGATGTCGGATATTTAGTACTCGTTTCGGTGGCCGCGATAGGAACATTTATCTAGGCGACTTCTATAGTGCGCTCAACAGAACCGATATTTTCGCCGATTTTACTTCGGAATCACTTATATCTATGCATTGGTGTGGCCCCAGAGACACCGTAATTGGAATATGGTACATGCTTTACCAGATTATACTCGCCAAAGAGCTGGCCCTCCGAATCGGAAGCTCTGAAAATAGTGGTTCTTATTCAGGCTATACCCCTAGGGTTTTGTCTGCTTTGATCGTTCAGGATCTGTGGCTTAGAAACGTCGAAATTGTCTTGAGAGATATCAGGATTGCACCTCAACCGTTGGTAACCCCGGAAAATCGGATCAAAGCCGAGGTCTTCAAGGACCAAGGGAACGAAGCGTTGAAAAACGGACAATGGCAAAAAGCTGTCGATTCTTACACTGAGGCCCTTAAAATCGATTCTAACAACGCAGTTTACTTCAGCAACAGGTCGGCAGCCCTTCTATCCTTAGAGGATTTCGATGGAGCTGTGTATGACGCCTTTGTAGCAACTCGACTCGATCCAAAGTACGCCAAAGCGTGGAGTCGTCTAGGGCTGGCGGAGTTGAAGCGGGGGTACGGAAACAAAGCGAAAGCTGCATACGAGCGTGCAATCGAGGTTGCCGGCTCCGAGGCTACGACCCTCATGAAGCAAGGACTTGCCGATGCAAAAGCAAAGATTGCGGCTGATATCAAAGCAATTAACGAGGAAAAAGACCAGGAAAAGAAAGATCGTCTTCGGAAAGATTTCAACGACCAAGATTGGGACATTACATATAAGACATATGAGATGCACTCCTGTGTTCACCAACAACAGGTAGAAGGGCTATTGCTCTTTGCTGAAAAAATGACATGGCCCTACATTAACGAAGTACGCGATTACGCCGAGGACGTATATGGAAATTTGCGCAGCGGTGGATCTTGCTCCCTTCATGTACTTGACTGGTTGTTTGGGTTAACCCTTCCAGGAAAGTGGATGTCGTTTAAGATTATGGCCACCCTCGTATCATGCACACCGTCAATCTCTGCAAGCCTTGGTACAGCAGAATTCTATGACTGTGGGCTGGTCCTGCCAAAGAAATCATATTGGAGAGTTCGCACTGTTTTGGGTCGCGTTCTCGGCTGCCTGCCAAACGTCGTTTCTCTCTGCGGGTGGGTTGGACCATGCGTGATCCCCATAGAATTTATTCCTCCACTCGGAGACGATGGAAAGAAAAAACCTCGCTATATCCATATCAACGCTCGCGCCTTTTCCTCTACTATGGGATATGACGACGATGAAGATGGAGTTATTCACCTTGGCCGGCGCCGCGATTACGTTGACCCTCTACATCTACAACCTGATGAAGATTTGGAGGATTGGATAGTGGCAGTCAAGGATGACGATAAATGGATATGCCCACAACCTCCACAGCGCGAATTTGTCACCTGCAGAATCGAATCGATCAGACTCAAAAAACTGCCTCTCGATGTGAATGTTGCAACACAACAAGCTAACGGAACACTCACTGACGCAGAGATTGAGGCCAAAACTAAGTATCGCGCGAGCATCGTGTTTTCCTTGGACAACAACGAAGATACTGTCATATATACACTTTACACCAACCCTGTCTTTGTAACGCCCCCTCCATGTCATTCTGGGCCACATTCAGTGCATGCTAGGGAGCTCTCTAGGTATTTGAAAGACGTCTGGATGGTTGAGAGACTCAAGGACCACACACCCGAGGACTTCGACGACGATGTGATGATCATCAATGCAACTGGAAATGGGACGGAATTACTGGCAAGGGCATGGTGCGCAGAGCGAGGAAAGAACGCTGTCATTCGTCGTGCTGGTGGGCCATGCTTCGGTTGTTCAGTCAGGACTGCAGGAAAGGATGGTTTAGGTGTTGGCGTTTTGATTTGGGTTTCATAGCTTGGGTGTTAGATTCATGGAAGAGGGAAAATTGACTCATAATGAAGTAACTTTATTTTTTATGTCAAATCGCGACAGTCCTGTATTACGCTCCTTGCTGACGACATATGCTGGTATTTATTTGGTAATGCAGCTAGACGCTAGAAAGAGTATTGGCAATATCCAACATGTAAAATGTAAATGAATCCCCATGACGGCGTCAAAGCTTCGGTCAAAAGCTACGACCACCCAGCTGCTTCCACTAGGCCACTGGCGAATTGCTCCATACCTATTACTCGGAACATCCCTCTTCGACCCCATTCACTTCCGGCTCCAAACTCGCGCCTCCAGGCACGACCTATTTGCATTATGGTGAAAACAGAAACGTATAATTAGAAGAAACACCCACTTAGACCGTCCTCCCACGCATACAATTCAACTTTCCATCCTCGGCGAAGTGCAGTCCTGACGGGGCCTTCATGACACATTAGTCAGTTATACATCTGACTGCAAATACGAACGTACCAAGAAATCCGTCTTCACTGAACTGTCCCATATTACCATCTCCAGTGGCAAGAACAATTGTTGACCCTTCAGGAACGTTGTCTGTATCAGCTAATGCTTGATGTAACTTCAGCTGCAGAAGTTCATCGACGCCTTGTTCACGATATTTGACTTTAGCCTGAGAAATATTGTCGTTTGCATTTCCGGTGTAAGCGTGGACACCACCACCGGAAGCATGTCCAGAGCCTGCTCCTCCGCTACCGCTTTCAGTACTAGTACTGCCCGATATGTGTCTAGCATGACCAACGCGACCCTTTTTCGCGCCTGAATTGGGCCCTGGATGTACTCCAGGGGTTGACTGACCGGCTTTTCCTGCCAGACTGCGTTCTTTTTCTCGATATCGTTCGCGGTCCATACCATCGCCTGTCGAGGAGGTTAAGAACATCTGCAGAGAGTGTGTATAAAACAAAGGTATTCACCGAAGTCTGGAACCCTAATGAAAACCCGTAACTCGTATCCAAGCCTTTCTATACTTTCCATCGGCTGATATAAGGGACTCGACGTAACTACAACTCTTCCTATATCATTTTTGTCTCAATGTTTGAATAAAATAACCCAAATTGTATCTTACGAGTAATCGGTCGACCGCGCTCCAAGATCAAGGTTAGAGCAGCATGCCACATGTGCTTCGGGGCTTTCTTTTCTTTTTTCAATGCACCAACAAACAGTGCATCTGTGCCGACTGCATCAGCTGCACCTAGATCCATAACAGTATTTTCCTCCCCATCCGAGTTTTGCTCATTTCCCGGAGGCATGAAATCGTCTACCCCTGTATCTTTGCCACTGGCATTTATAACCGAACCCACAGGAAGAGAGCGCGATATGGTTGCAAAAGAAGGGAGTGGGATGGGATGGTTTCCAGCCTGGGACACGGGAATAGGGAGCGGACGTTTTGTAGAAGCGCTGCTGGTTTCTAAACCGGTGGGTATGGGAAGTGGCCGAGTGCTGGTAGACTTTACGGCAGCAAATGCAGACGCTGGATCCGACTTATCGTTACTATTAGATGTGATTGTTGTAGCCTTCGTAAGTACAGTAGACGCAGGTCGACCTCTGGGTGTAGAGCTTGAAATCTTGCGCTGTAGAGGGTGTCGTTTGAGGTGCGACAAAAGTCCGATTAAAATATTAGAACTAGAGCGTTTTCAATATTTTCAAACAGGAAACCAAAACGTCACGTACTGATCAATAAAAACATGAATTAAAACGTCTCCTTTCCTAGGCGGCCGTCCTCGAGGGTCTATCTCTTCTTCTTGATCCTCTTGGTCATCCGGATCTGCACTGTCAATGTCGTTGAAATCGAAGGCATCATTTCCAGCGCCCCCAGTGCCTGTTTTTGGATTTCTGCCTTTCCTAGATTTCTTAGCGGGGTGGTTGTATGTATATCCATATGGATCAATATCTAAGCTCATGGCTGCTCTCTTTGCTTTTGCGGCCGCCTCAGCACCCTGCCTTTCAATCCGCGCAATGACCTTCCCCAGGTCCTCACGTTGCTCCGGAAATAACTGACCGAGTTTTGCAGCAAGAGAAAGTAGACGACCGCGTTTGCTGTCAGGAGGCACCTGGAATTGGCTGTGGTCTGTTCGATGCTGGTTTGCTAGTAGTAGGCGAGATCCAGCTCCGGAGGATGCAAAAATTAATCGTTGTAATTGGTTACGATCCATGTCAAGGATGTCAATTTCTTCCACATGAGCCTTGCCTTTGCCCTTTCTAAGCTTCTTGGACCCAGCGTCGCCTGAATCTTCTAATTGAGCAGAGGTACCTCCTGCTTTGGCATCCAACCTCAAAGAAGGGTCCGATTTAGCATGAGTGAGGGTCTTGACACGCTTTGTGCGTGTACGCTTCTTCTTCTCTCCAGCCTGCCCGGTACTAGGCTTGGAGACAAGGTCTTCTGTTTGGCTAGCATGGACAGAAACAACGTCCAGACTAGCTTCTTCTTCTTCAGCGGCGTCAAATCCTTCAGGATGTAATCTCTTCGGGGTAGCTGGAGTACTCTTATACTCTCCTGTTCCTCCAGTCGCCACTAAGCTATGTATATAAGCCGTGTCTCTGCTCTTCCTTCGCCGACTCCGAGAACGGTTGCGACGGGGAGGCTTAAGAAGAGAAATTTGCGACAGACTGTCGTTCGTTTGTTCGTCTTCGTCATCTAGAGGATCGGCACCATCGCCTTCGTCGTCGTCGTTATCATCATCATCATCGCCGTCAGAATCAATTCCTGGTCTGATATTTTCGGATATGTTCTCAGCAACCAAGCCTTCCTCTTGTTTCAGCTCCAGATCCCTCTTTGCCTTTTCTCTCTGTCTCTCCTTCCGCCCTATGCGTCTGCCCTTCTTTCCAACAAGGTTGATGGATTCAAACTTTTCTGACCCTCGTTGAACACCATTTGTCGGCGTCCGGCCTCCATCTCCATCGGATTCCGCGTCGTCGTCTTCGTCAGTTCCCACCTGCACATGGCTAGCACCGGGATCGATGGCTGGTGGCCGCCGCAGGATTGTGATAACAGGCTGGTTGTCTCTCTTATTATCTGGGCGAGGTTTCTTCGGTGAAGGAGGGACGAGGAACTCTTTTTCAACAACCTTGCCTTTACCCTTGACTTTACTCGGGCTGTCAAGCACAGCGGTAGAACCGGGCGCCGACATAGATGTAGAAGCTGACTTTGAGCGCTTCTTCTTTGGGGAAGAAACGGGGGTAAGAGGTGTGCCCGAGCTCTCTTCGAAAACGCCGTCGCCTTTGACAATAGAAGATAGAGGCAAAGATGTTTGTGCCAAGGGTGTGGCATGTGCTCTGGGTGGCCTCTTTCGACGTCTTTTGCGCTTAGGTATATCTTGCCCGTTATCTATAGAGATAGTATTCAACTGTTGGTCGATCAATTTGACAGACGGTGTCATTTGATGAAGAAATGAAAGAAGAAGTGAAGAAAATCGAAAGAGCGGAGGTGAAAAAAAATTCAAAATGAATGACAGACTTACCTATTACTTGTTTGCCTGCTTCCTCTTCTCCAGATCCAATTGCAGCACCGTCTCCGCCACCAACTTCTCGCGAGTCAGTGGCATCCGTATCCAAAGCAACGCTAGCGCTTGTCGATCCAGGGCCCTCTCTCGCAGCATTCCATCTCGCCCTTTCAGCAGCAATAAAACTGAGCGCTTCATCAAGGTAGCCAAGCGAAGGTAGTGGCTGTTCTGACTCAGTGTCGTCATCCGGACCGTGGTGTAGAGCTTCAGTCGAGTCCATCTCAACCAAAGGTCTATGTTCGTTTTCAATTTCTTGAGACGATGGCGAGATTACGCTAGATTTGTACGGATAGCGAGACAGCTCCTGTGTCTCGGCCGGACCGAGTGATGACGGGAGTTCATGCAATCCTAACAGTGAGTGGGGATATCTGTGGCGTTGCGTTGATGACGAAAATTCATCCTTCGACGATGATTCCATGACGGGAGCGGGCGCTGCTAGATGCCGATGACTACTTGAATGGTCTGTACGTAGCGGAGGATATTGTGAGGATGATGGAATCGGTTGTGTCAGGCCAGACCAAGGTTTTAATTCGTTTTGTTTTCGTGGTTGAGGATGTGACTGGGATGCAACAACTGGTTGGACATGCGTAAAGACAGGCTCTTCATGTGTGGTCTGAGAATGTTGTAAGATTTGGGCCGATTTTTGAACAGAGCGTTGTGAATGACTGGAAGAGGGAAGGTCGAATTGTCTAGGATATTGCCGGATCTGAGCTTGAGAAGCAATGGTTTCTGGTTGTACAATTCTTCGCAAAGGTGCTTGCGAGTCAACATGCAAAATTCCCTTTGGTGTCAAGGCCTGCGCATTAGATTTCGGGGTATGAGCATAGGGATAACGATACGGATAATCGTCCTCGGCTTCGTCGTCGTCTTCATCTTGTGGCTCAAGGTGAGGTCTGTCAGAAAAAGCAGACGGTTGTACGCGAATTGAAGATGGACCCGGCCGATCTACGACAGAAAGATAAAGATTAATGCTAGATAACTTGAGAAAGGGGGGGAAACGAAAATACCATATACTTGGGCGTGACTTGAAGCTTGCGCAGTGGGTGCTTTTGGAGAATCCTGGGAGTAAGAAAATTTTGGGGTACGAACAGATAATAGAGGTTTGTCGATGTCGTCTTCTTCGTCGTCGATGTCGTCCACAGGGAGAAACTCTTTTCGTCTTTGCTGACTTGGATCAAACAAAAAGGTTTCCGAAGGGGGTTGATCTGGGGTACCTAAGTCATCTACCACACCAAACTCCCTAACAGGAATGGTGCCCCATTTGTTGGTTGGTGGCTGCACTGAATGATTCAATCCAGACGGCAAGTCTCGCTGGTGAGCCGGAGAGGGAGAGTGGGGATTTGGAAGAGATAAGTCAGATCGGGTGGCAGGCGATATGTGTGACATAGAGGATGGTACTGAAAGTCTCTGATGAACCTGAGTCTGGGTCGATGTAGACGAACTGAGAGTGTTGGAATGCTCAGAAGAATGCATCGATCTCTGGCTCTTCAATGAGACTGAGCTAGATGTCGAAGGTATACTCTGGTTCGACGAAAATGGGTCGCTGGATATATTATGATGAGAGTTCGATGAGTGCTCCTCGTTGAGCCTTGGCTCGGAATCCGACTCCTCTTCAATGGGAGGGGTTTCAGGGATCTGGTAAGATAATAGAGAAAAATTGGAAGAAGAGGCAGAATTGCTTGTGGTAATTGAGGAATCGGACGTTGTGCGGGGAGGCAAGGGGTTCCGACTTCGGTTTAGCAAAGCACTAATTAAAGTTGATGTTGATGTAGAAGAATTAGAAGTGGTGTTGTTGTTACTATGCGACGAATAAGGATGTGAAACTGAGCTCAATGAAACTGACGGTGCAGCATTTGGAGAGCCAGATGTTGCGTGGAAGAGTGCAAGTGAGTCCGATGACGATGCTCCGGTGGTAGAGTGTGCCCGAGCTTGTGATAGCAACTGAACACTAGTTTGTTGCGATCCAGTATGGCTTTGCGAGGCAGAAGATGGGTAAGTCATATCACGAAACGTTGATCGTACATAATCCCTGGATGTCTGTGAAGAACTGTCGCCATGATTTGATGGTGCTTCTCCATCCTCTGTCTCGTCTTCAGGGTGAGCAGTTTCCCTGGAATCTAGCCGCTGCCCATCACTTTCAACAGCAATCGCCCTTACAATCCCTGGGTCTAAAACATAGGGAGAAGGAGTAGGATCAAGGTGGTCTGCACGAGAATCATGCGATCCATCAAAAGACGGAAAATCGATTTCTGAAGCGATTTCAACAGTCAGAGCTGTGGATGCCAAAGAGTTCGGCGGGGACGGGGTATATTCTTGCTCTCCGTAGGTTTCTCCTTCTCCTCCATCCTCTTCGTCATCTGCCTCGCTTAGAATTTCGTTGCTCGGAGTGGTACTGTGTAGATACGACGCAATCAGTTCCTGATTCCAGACAGTCGATCCTTCGGGCTGTACACTGCTGCTTGGAGGTCGAGTAAACGAGGAGATATCGCTGAATCCTCCTCTGGAGCTAAGCCTGCTGCGCCTGCTACTGGAATTTCGAGGTCTATAGTCGCTGCCTGCAATGCTCTGCTCTGGCTGATAAGTCGGTGTTGTCGAACTCGTCGCTGAATGAATTTGAACTGGAATCCTTTGTATAGGCTGCAAGTGAGTCCATTCCCTCAGAACAGTGGTAAATGCACCCAAATCTGGTTGCTCGTCCGATGTGGGCTCTGATCGCGGTGCTGAATCCGTCGAAGAAAAGGAAGACGATGGGGACATTGGATGAAAATGTACAGACGGTGAAGATTCGGTCGTTTCGCTCATTCTTTCCGGGAGTATAAAGGAAATAAATGAAAGGAGAAAGAAAATGAAAGGAGATATTAGTACACAAACAAGAAGTGGATAATAAACAGACTGTTAACACAAGGTGAAAGGAACGTGGAAGACACAAGTCCGTCTGGCCAATTGCACCCTCTTGACGATCTTGGAAGTATGACGCATGTGACTTGGATAATTATGTTCAATCAATCTAATCTAATCTGCGCCAGGGCTTGCCTTTTCTCCCGCAGTGCATATATTGTTTTTTTTTGTTGAATGAGTTGGTATTGATCAATAGTGGCTCTTACATGATGGTAGTATTACCTCCTATCGGTACGAGTGGGCGTGACCTAAGTACTATATTAAGTGTCCCAGACTCCATCCTCTTTTAATGTTACATCCCGTGCATCTTTTTACTAGACATAGTGCAGCCTTGTGACAGGCGGAGTTCCAATGATCCCTGTACTCCCTCTACTCCCAGTCCTTTTCCATATGTGCAGTCAGTCTGGCACACCCTTGTGGAGCTGTTGCCGGCAGTAGTGATCAGTGTGCATCCCCTTTATTCGGCAGTTGACTGAAGAGAGCCCATAGCAACCTGACTGACTTGTCCAAAGTCTTCTTTGGGTTGGCTTTAGCCATCTCCGCCCGTGGGTTCTGTCCTACCCTTTGGTACTGAATGGTCTTGCAGTCGGGGGCCGGCTTTAGCCGTCTTGGCCATCAGGCCATTACTTTTGTGCTTGTTCCAAACCTCCCAGTCCTCCCTCTTCGGCATTGCTCCCTTTTTAGAAACAAAGGTAAATAGAGCTACCATGTTGTCATCGCACTGGGGGGCATAGATACGTCCTGTTTGGCCGCTTTGCTGCAAAAGCATTCTTAAAGCCTTCCTAGCGGATCCCCAAATCAGTGCCCGGTATCACCTGAGTGGCGTTGAAAAGTCACATGGTGTCTAAATTGTTTTATCCATGCAACCGGCGAGGTTTGAACTTGCGTCCTAACCATCAGCCTAGGGTTAAGTACGCAATGGTGCCTCCTGAGCCACCGCGCCCCTTAGTGCATATATATTTGGGGTTTTTGTTTTTAAACCCATTTTCTGGATATTTCAATGTGCCTAGGACCAATAGCAAGGGTTGATCAATGTCAGAGCACCATTGGGGAAAATCCTAGGGGCTAATATCTGCGTGAAGAAGGTGTGTAACTCACCCTACACGCCCTTTGTTAAATGTGCACAAGAAACTTCTTGTTGATCAACAATCAAAAATGCGCAATACTCCTTTAATAATGACTAGTAAAATCAGCACTTACATTAGCTCTGCCAAAGTGTGTGTTTGCAGTTTCCCATGGAGTGTAGATTCCATTTATCAAACGCAACCACATGATCCATCCTTCAATTTTTCTATTGAAAGCTCTATGTCATAAAGATTTTATGCAGCCAATTACCAAACAACCTCAGGAGCCCCACATATGCTGAAGTCAATTTTGTTGATGGCTTTACATGCCCTATTTTTACTTAGTTGCAAGGGGGTGCCGGTGTTCAAAATTCGGACACCACCTAGGTAGGTAGGTTGGCCGATCAGCCCCGAAAAAAAAAAAATGTACCATATTTTTTTTGTCTAATTTCTGAGGAATTTCACGGTCCAAAGTTGTCTGTGATCAAGTTTGGAGCATTTTGGACTGTATTTTATAGACAAATTATGTTTTTTAAACAAACACAATACCAATCTCGTTGAAATTTAGGTTGAAATCTTCATGATAGGTGGCCGGGCTTCAAGAAACACAGATATTTGACCTGATTTTGACTGAGATCATTGATTTACCATCTGGACGATTGCTCAATCTGTTTCATCGGCAACCCTACAATCACTAGCTGTCATTAATGAGCTCAATTAACGTGGTATGTGGCATATACCTATTTTTATCACCCATGCATACTAATATAAAGCAAAGAATGCGGGTGAAGACCCACAAGAAGATATTCCAGTTGATGCGGATGGGTACGCAATCTGCCCTGACTGCCAAAAGGCTATTAAGTGTGGTCCCGGAGGATCAAAGAACCTAAATCTACGCCATCGAGGAACAGCCAAATGTAAAGCCGCAGCAGCAAAGCTATCCACGAAGGCGAAGTTGAAGGACTCGTCACTCAAAGGTTTTTTTATGAAACGAGGACCAGCATTAGCTCGTGTACCTACTACAACAACTCTTCCAGTAATCCTACCCAAAGACACTCCACTTTGCGAGACTACAACAACCGACAATGTTCTGAGCCAGCCGCCTCCCTCTGTAACCCCAGAACCATCGTGTGCGCCAACTGTCAAATGGTTTAAGTCAAATCTAGCCAATGCGCTCCAAACACTAGTAGATGGCTTACCACCCCCAAGCACGGATATAGCATTAGCGGATAATATCCTTTCCGCATTCCATACAGACCCATCAAACTACAATAATCCATTGGTTAGCGATGAGGACCTGTGGGAAGAAGTCTTGAACCCGCTCTTGAAGGACATTTTGGGGTGGGGAACCGAGCTTGATGTTGAAGCGATAGTGAGAGGGAATAGGGATGGATTAAATGGTCTCGCACCCTTCGTGGAATTTTTTGTGGTTTGTCGCCGGGTAGACGAAGCCTTGTTTGAAGGAAAACTAGGACATTTAATGTCAGCTTTGCGAGACAGACAATTAACGTGCGCATTCATTTTCTAATATAACTGTAAAAGCACAATACTTACCTTGATTCCAAAGTAGCACCCGCTCAGTCATTGATATTGACATGCCACTTGAATCTGCTATTAGCTTGAATACAAGTCCTAGGCCCCAGCCTGTCAATTTTGTACCTCGTACCCCTGCCGCCAACTCAATTAGCAACACATTGGCAGCATGCAAAGGATACCCATTACCTATCCCACCTGGAAATTCTCCGCATTCCACATATCCGTTTTCCCTTCACGATACACTGTCGTTACCGTGGAACTATGAGGTCAAACATAACCAAATGGTGCTGCGCAGTTTCCACTGTAAAAAGTCTGGCAGTCTTGTGCATTTTGGGATCTGCTCAGCATGCCATGAACTATCGACAGACGCAACCTTAAAGGGGATTATTGACCGTATGGAGCATGGAATTAACGACAACACACCTTACGCGTACTACTCCATCAATGGTCTGAAGGCTAAGCTGCGGCAGAAGGATACAAAGATCAGCTTTCTAAAACTTCGCGGGATCAGTCAAGCACGCACAATATTACGGAAAACTACATCCCTGGGCTATCACAAACGGTTGATGGTAGCAGTGGCAAGTCGGCGGTATGGAAATGTCGAGCGTTTGTTTCAGATTGCTCTTCGTCAAAAGCGTGGTGTCCCCTACATTATATCAATGTACGAAGCTGCCGCCTCGAATTTGTACCGCCCTAAAAGTTTTTCGGAGCACGATGACATGTTAGGACTGCTTCTTATGAAGCTGGGAGGAAGCCGTATCGCAGGAATTGCTCACCGTGCACTGGGACTTCCTGGAATTACAACCCTTCGAAACCGTGCAATCATGCCTCCATTAATCCCATCCCCATCTCATCCAACTGAATCCGAGGTCTCAAAAAATCTTTTGGCGTGTTTCGAAAGCCTTAAAGACGTACTTGCTGGTGTTGATGTTCTTCATGCCAACCTGCAGCTTGATGAGATCGCTGTTGAACGTCGGATACGATGGGATGACCATACTAATGTGTTTCTTGGAGTATGTCGAGAGCATGGAAAACAAACAGCACTTGAATTTAACAGCGAGAGCGACATGGTGGAGCTTTTTCAGTCGTTGGATAACGAAGAGGTTCACTTTGCTCGTGAGGTGAGAAAAACTGTTTTTACCACGCACAGACTCTTCTAAATCTATTTAAAAACACACGTTTATAAATAGGCTACCGTTGGCGCAATTGGAATTATGGACCAGGATACTCGGGTCTATGCTGCACGTCCAATTGTTATCTCTGGAGACTGCAAACAGGAAACTGGAGAAGACCATGCAGATTTAATTCGCACATTAATAAACTCCGTGAGCAGCAACAAACTGTCAACAAAAGTACGTGTGGTGTCAATTGCCTCAGATGGAGAGACACGTCGTGGCTCAGCGCTGTCGTTATTGACATATCAAAAACCACTGTCAACATCATCACCAATCTATTCACAACTCTTTAACTTGACATTTCTGGATCTGTATGTGGGCTCCGACGATATAACCGCTGACAAGGACTGGAAGCATGTAATCAAGCGGTTTCGAAACCTTTTGCTTCGTCCGCGTGGTGTTTTGGTACATGGATTCCGAATAACACCTGCAATCATTGGTGTTCATCTCAAGATGGCGGATCTTCCTGCCATTCATGTCAATTCAATATGCAATCCTGATGATGAACAGGATGTTAAACTTGCCTTTGATCTTCTCAGGGCCATATGGAACCTTTCACCTCTGTCTAATCACAAAAATCCTGCGGTTGTTGAAGCACGGTCATCATTGGTAATCCTTGGACGACTGTTTTATCATACTGTCTTCCCCTACCTGTGTACCGACTTGACTCTTTCCGAGCAGCTAGAGCATCTCAGTGCTGCTGCACATCTCGCTCTAGCTTTGTTCCATGAATCCGGCTCTCAATTCATACCAACCTTGCTCTACACTGATCTGCAGATCATGATCAAGAACATATTTTTCTGTGTTGCCAAAGCAAAGGTGGATCGACCAGAGTGTCCGTTTTTTATTGTTCTTCAGGGTACAGATCGTCTCGAGGAACTCTTTGGAATCTTGCGGACAATGGTGGGAAACGATGCTAATCTTGATATCTGGCAACTTGGCTCGCGTTTAACGGGTACCACACAAGTTTCAAACATTTTGGCCAAGTACCCTCATTGGGATCGAGCACCTCGTCGACTCAAGCTCCCTGCACTAACCCGAGAAATGCACGAACTCCCTGATGCGTCCGACCATATCAAACCAGCATCATGGAAAGGCAATGTTGTTGTAAACCAGGTTACTCTATTAACGGCGTGGAAGCGGGGACGAAGACTCGCTGAAAAGGACTGTCCATTTTCTGGTTCCATTTTTTCACAGCTCGAAGCAAGCCCAAATATCAATATTCTTTCACCACGCGGAACTGCTCTTATCGGGTCTAATGTGGAGGGCAATGCACAGGACGATGAGAGTTTTAACTCTTTTCAACGACCGTCTGCTTTGCGTCAACAATCCTCCGTATCTACAGACGACTTGGGACCATCTAGCCTCACTGAAAACCAAGCCATTATTGAAGACGAGTTTTTGGAGTCCGAGCTGCCACACATTGATGACGGTTCAAGTTCATACATGTCGTATTCGATTCTTGATGGCAAAAAGTTTGCTCGCCGTGTTATATATCAAGGAAAACTGGTTTCCAAATCGCGGGCTATTTCACTCCACAGTAAACTTCGTGGCAGGGCGGCTCCAGCATCTACAGATCGCTTGCGACGTGTACAGGGAACCGAGCGCTTTTCAAAGGCCATAGAATCAAATGGTGGATGCACCCACTTGTTGGACGATTCTGAACTGCTTACAATTCAAGATCCTGTAGCTACCTTGGTCAAGTGCGACGGGCACATATTTCTGTGCATTGGTGAAGTTAACAACATCAAAATTGTCTCTGAGCCGCCGGTTGAAGCCATTTCAATGGATGACATTTCTGAATCCGATCCGGGTCGAATTTCTATCTCTATTTCAGTTCTAGGCCTTCGTCGTTCCATTGAAACAGATGATCCATCACTTATATGTGACTGGCGGACGTATCGACCTGCTCAAGAGCGTACAATTCATGTTACAGCTAAAGCCATACTGCCTCTTAATCCAACAATTTCGTCGTCAGGTTTAGAACATATGTTCTACCTACTTGAAGGCACCTTTCTTGTTGCGTTGGTCGACCAATTATATTCCTCTGCTGATACAGAACTTATAAAGAGGTTGGCCATGGTCCCTATATCGCCAGACTTTCCTTATTACGAGGAAACAGGTGAGTCAATAAGTTATTATATTGCATCTTTATCTTAACACTATATCTAGGCAAAGCGTGTTTTTCCGTATCCGCAATCAGCCTTGATGGTGCTGGTGGTGTAATGAATGCATGCCCTATCTGCGATCCACCATTTGAACTTGCAGGAAAGGTTGGACCTCGCATTCTAGAGCATATGGCATCGCATATTCTGCACGATTTGAATATCAATCGGGAAGACGAACCGTGTGGCCTATGTCTTCGTCCTAGTCCACAATGTCTCTTTTTCTTGAAGAAGGGTGCTAATGGTAATATCAGGATAAACAAGGAGGCGTCGACTGGGTGTCCTAACGCGATCCAGTATCAATATGGGCCTGCAGAAAGGTCTACGTCGTCTGCACCATGTTCTAATGTTCCAATATTCTGCCCTTTATGCGACAAAACTGCTCCCGCGGTCTGGAGGTATAATCTACGATATCACATTGTTAAATCGCACCCATCTGCAACGATTAATCGTTACTCACACTTCTGGCAGCTCACGATGTTTGAAAAGAAGGAGATGCGTCGCATTTGGGATACCTTCTCTAATCCCTCAAAGCAACGGTCAATGCCAGCAAATACAAAGAAAAACAGACTTGTTATATCGGATGCACATACCACCCAATCCGTTTCGCTTCAGTGAGCATTAATTTTTGTGTACCAACGCTTTTGGGGTATCTGACCATTAAATTTTAGGGATGCTGTAACTCTGTCAGAGATTTATGACTCTGACACTGAGCTGGAGCGTCAGCCAGCTCAAAATCTGCCCAATGACACAAATCAAAGCACGATAGAGTCTACTGATCTCGGTGAGTTGAGCACATAACTTTCAATTTTCAATTTGGATTTTGAAGATACAGGATACAACACAGCATATTCCATGCTTGAGTTCAAGGATTCCAAGGATCCCAAGGACGATTTGACAGATAATTCAAGTGCTACAGTCACGGTGAGTGGAGCTAGCTTGCATCTGCCACAATTAATGACTGATAACACATATCATAGCACGATGCTGAAAGTATTATTAATGAGTCATCAGAAACTAACAAAAGCGACGCTGTTATTGTTTCAGACGTGAACACCATCCTTTCCCATGTCCCAAACAATGAATTGGCATTGTTGGATGCCTCGAACGAGCTCGAAAGTCACATTGCAACGTTGGATTCAGCAGCGAGCCTACCCGATTCAACAGTGTCATCTTTGAGACCCCACAGAAAAAGGACTCACTTTGATGTTACAGACCTTTCCTACTGCGACTGTGGTGCCTCTGCGAAGCCAAAGGATGATGCTGATGCATTAAATGTCGCACAATGCAAAAGCCGAAACTGTCAGACCATTTGGGTGAGCCTTTTAACATTGACTTTTATTGACTCGGATATTCAATAAGTTACACTTTGTTCACCTCTTAGTTTCATCTGTCCTGCCTTAACGTACATGCTGTCTCAAAGACATGGGTGTGCCACACATGTAAAGGGAGCAAACGGGGTCGTTATTAGTTCTATAACTACTTATTTACACTTTGACCTGTCCGATGTCGGGAAATTGAGTGAATTTTGACGAAGTTCAATGTCTTGGCCCTTGGCAATTCCCATTTTAGGCGATTTTGATCGTTATGTAATGGTCACGAGGTAGGTAGGTTGCCCAAATTACCTCGAAATAAAAAATATGAGGTCGTGTTATTTTTTTGAACACCGGCACCCCCTTGCTTAGTTGTTTGTGATTTGCTTGCAATTAAAAGAATTCTTGGAAGCATTTAGGCTGTAGAGAGGAGGGAATGTGCATCTGCGGTGCTCATTGGACTACTGACAGTGACAGCGCTGGCTTGTAACTCATTGTCATATGCAGTTTGAGTTTTTGGGACACATTCTTTCTCAGGCAGGTTTGCCACAATATACAAACAGATAAATGTAGGAACATTAAAAATAGCCTGGAAGCACTTTGGGCATCTTTTCTGTCGTTTGGCTTGCTTCCGCCAATGGAGGATAGCTTATTATTATGATATCTTTGAACAATTAGAATTTTGGTCTGGTATTATATTAAATGCTTGGTCGAGAGGCTTGAAGTGTGCAAAGTGAAATTTTCTTGAAGGAATGTGACGTGCCCGCTCTTGTAATACCAATTACTTAGGCACATGAACAATGCTGAACCACACAAGTACTGGTTCATAGAAAAAATCAGAAAGATAGGATTAGATAATAGCGCAGCGCAGACAAAGCAAGTACTGAGATGTCACCTCATATCAGGGTAACCACAATAAGTACAATATTACGGAAGTCGCCGGTATAAAAGCTGATTGCTCATATGTGAAGATGCCATTTTATTGCGCCTTCCAAAGCAATGAGGATGAACATAACAGGGCTTGCACAAGTGAAGATTAGACAAGAGGATTGTGAGCTGTTATACTGCTTTGTGTGTTTTTTAAGGTAAAAGACTGTATGGACCTCTAACATAATCACTTTTTTTAAGTGCCTTTAGCCAAGGTCTTATTGCGCGGTGGAGTTCCAAAGCCTCCCATGATAGTTGGGTTTGTGAAAGTTAAATTCGGGGTTGTCACTTGCTCGTCACTGACAGTTTGCTACTATGTTGCAGTGGAATATTCCAGGATGCATACCGGCTGTTAAGCCATTTTTTAGTGCTTTAAGATGAAACCGAGTTAAGAGTGACACTGTGCGGAATTTCTTACAATTAATTAGACGCCAACCGTACAACAGACAATTTAAGTGTTTATGGGTTCAATTGCGGGCCGAGGCTTTCAACCAATCAAATTAGCAGAGATGTATACTATGCAATCGCGCTAGCACTGTACATACAACACAAATACATCGATGTTGGACGACAGTGTTGCTGTCATGACCCACGACTACCAAAATCACGAGAATGGCAGTTTTCACCGTCAGACTCGAATTGGAACAGATGCAAGTTGGATAAATTTATTGTGAAAAGTGCGTAGTATAGGAACCGAAATATATGTGTCATGATTGCGCTCATTTTTCAGAGTCATTGAAGTTGGTCAAGGTTTGAGCTCTCCAAGAAGGCATGCTCAACCCGATCCGGGAATATGTCGGGCTGCCTCGCGATCGGGCATCATGCATCATGATCAATCAAACCGGCTATCTGCGAACGTTACCCCGATAGGTACGCGGATACGCGCTGCAAATGAACACCCCTTTTTCTTATTTCCACCGAGCTACAGCATGGAATACTTAGCAGGGTATCCGTAGGTAATCTATACAAAAGGATGTTGGCGTCGCCCGCACCAGCTGCCGCATCACATTTTTTTTTGTTTTCCTTGTTCGTGCTAGAGGCTCGTCGTTACTTTTCGCTGTCGACCGCCAAAGATGTCGGACTCAAATCATCAGTTCGACAAAATTGTCATGAAAGGCATTCCATTCGACATCGCCGTCACCTTTGCAGTCTGGATTGAGGTGTGGATAGTTGTTTTCAAGGCACACGGTTCAAATTCTAATCGCGGCAATGGATTTTCTCTCCAGCTACTTCTCTACGGTATGACCCAGTTTTCGTCTTCAAGAAGGCTGGCAAATTTCAACTGAAGCTGTCGGATGGATATCAGGCGTCTACGTCACTCTTTTCATCTCTGCCCTTTCTGTGATGTTCAAGAGAAGGTCGTCAAACAGAGCTAATAGGACTACTATCAGCGCTTGGGTATGACTTACTTGCAGTGGGTTTCTTGGCCTGACGAATGAGCTGACTTCTCACTGCTAGATCTTTTCTGTGTTCATAATGCTCATGTTCATTGTGGCCACGCTTCACGTTGGTGGGTTTCAAAAATCTCGCAACCACGCGGGATTTCAACTACTCGCGCCCTAACCTCAGTCTCTTAATCAGCACTGGCTCTTTTTCGATGTCTTCGGGCATACATACTTCGAGTTGATCCAAGAGGCGCTTTTTGGTATCTTTGGGACCTCACCAGATGGGATAGCGCCGTCACTAATGCACTGTTATGCACAATGTCGTGGCTTGGAGATATCCTCGTGGTGAGTGCCTCAAGTAGAACTATTACACCGTTGATTGATGTACTTGGTATACTTTCATCAGATATACAGGTGTTATTATGTGTGGAACTGTAACCTTTTGGTAATCTTGGTACCTCTGTTGCTTTTCCTCGCCACAGTTGGTACGCCGCTTGCATGCAATCGCATGTCACTTGTAGCTCATGCTAACTATCTAATTTTAGGCATCAATGCGTACACTCTCTATTGGTTTGCCCACCCATCCGATACACATATAGATATTAACTTGGTGACTTCGCTACTCAACTCCATCTACCCATTGGCCTTCATACAGAATGTTTTGACAACGGGCTTGATAACATTCAAAATATGGCTCCAACACAAGGCTTCTAGTGCAGCTGGGGTTATCGATCGGGGTTCTCGGCTCAGTCTTATACGTGTGCTGCTTATCATCATTGAGAGCGCAATGATTTACACGTTCCAAATCTTTGTTCTCATAATTTTGTACTTCAAGAGCAACACCTTTCAGTTTATTGTCCAATCTGCCATCGTTCCAAGCATAGGTGAGTACTGTCATCCCTTAAACCTTTTCCATCGCACAGAAATTGTCCCGCTCAATGATATCTGTACGTCACAGGCATTGTTTTCGTTCTTATAGCTGTGCGCGTTCACATCGCTAAATCAAAGAGCACTCTGGGTACCGGCCTTGGTACTTTGCCGGCATGGCTTGACGATGGCGGAAGTGCCTTTGAATTGACCGACCAACGTTCTCCTACACCCATTCCAGCGATTACTTTCAGAGTCTCGGCAAACCATTTTGAACGCGATGACGAGCCGGATTCACCTTTTGACTCATCTGCCTATACCCACAAGAGCGAGCAAAGCAGCAAAGCGATGCATGTTGTGTAACCATGTGCCAGATACAGAAAATTAGTGACATTCGCAAGCGTTCTCTTGTGGACCTTGAATGTCTTGATTCTCTACTCCAGCAGGGCACATGGTCCAATTCAACGCAAGTATCAGGTCAACAGAAGCCAGGCCCAGTACATTTGCGGATGTTCACAGGACATCCCGCAGGGACTCGATAGCCAACAAAGCCAGGCAGCTTAATGTCGAACGCAGAACCCTATATGAACCGCCACAAGCGGCAAAGAGGTTCGTCCATATGCAGTTACATGGCCAATGTCCTCATCCTGGCGAGATTGGTAATCCTGGTTGGAGAAACGTATTCAAAGACGTCACACGACTGAAAATTCTGTATGCTAATGATTACATCTTAGATTCCATTACTCTACTATGGAAGTCGGTTTTTAAAAAAGCAAAACAATTGCCTTTTATAGTACTCTAACTACTCAAGTACTCATTCTTTAATTCAACTTAAAAATGTCGCATTCGCCATTCTGAGCATCGTTCCCACTGACCAATCTGAAAGCTGTGTCAAATCTCAATGCTGTCAGTTTGCGAGGCTCTCCAGAAGTTAGAACAGCCTAATCCCATACATTGAGTACCATTATGGGTGGTGTCCAGCCCGCCAAGGGTGTAGCCTAGATACCGCTGTTCGTATATAAATCGTGCAAACCCAAAATTAAGTGCCACTACGACAACTTATTTTACTTGCAATTTGGCATTGTCTAATAGTAACCGACCTTGTGCTTTCATTTTTGGATATAGAAATGGCCCCCAGTGTGTAGTGGGGTCGCGGCGTCGCGCAGTGGAAGAAAATGAAGTGCAACAGTAACACTAACAGTGCTGAGAAGATGATGAAAACGGCACTGAAAGCAAGCTGAACTTTTATGAGATAGTGCCGGTCGTATATACTTAGATCTCCGCCCAATCTCCGCAACGAACCTGCGTGGTGGACTATGTACAAGAAATCAAACTCCGTCTCAAATGTGTTTCGGCGGGGCGTTTTGAGTTTCCTTCGCACGCATGTTGAAGGCGGTGACCCTGGATGTTCGGAAACATGAGTTCTACGGCCAAAGTCCACATGTCTGACAAAGATCAGGGCGCTAAGCTCTTTCCTCCTACCAGCTCGACTCCTGGACGCTGTTGAATTTATGTATCGGGGTGCTGTTATTCCGCATGCCTCTGGCTCTTCTTCACTTCCCCCAAGAGTCCCAGCGCCGAGCTACAGGCATGGTGCCCCTTCAGGTGAGCTTTCTGCTTGTTGCCAAGACAGATATAGCTATAAACGCCAATACCTCATTTTCAAGGACCTTGGCCCTATCTCGACATTGAAGATCAGGTATTTTGAGACATAATTTCTTGTGGCCATCCAAAGGCTGACTTTGTCCTCCAGGTAGATCCTACTAGGATACAGGACCCTGACAGCCATATTCCATTGTCGGCCTCTCCTTGTGATCACAAGCAAACTAGTGGACAGGATGTATGCTGGTGCAAGTACCCGCAATCGCTGTATCCGAACTGGGCGCTACGACAACAGCAGAAGAGCAGAATAGCGAATTTTGTCGAAAAACAAAAGGGAGATTGCACTATATATTACCTTGATGTCATGGACAATGGGACATTTGTAAAGCGGGACGAAAGAGAAGTTACCGAGAAAACTTTGGACGAGAATTGGATCGCAATTCATCATGGCGTGAGTTGGGTATCGTTCAGATTTAAATTTTATGTGGGGGTCTGATATGTTTAAAGCGACCACCTGGTGTTCAAGTCCGCGCTTTATTCGTTGAAGGATTATCTGGATCTGTCCTGCGGATGCTTGGCACCCACTACAATATCGAACCGTTTTTCTTCTCCTCCACACTAGGTTGGATCCCCTCACGGCACCAGACCCACCTCGTTCCCAATGAATCTGATCGTAAGATTCTCTCTTCATCCTCACACTTTCTTCTCACTAGGCTGTCGTCAAAGATATTACTGTGACATTAACTTTTGTGCGATCACTATCAAACCCGAATACTGCAGTGCCATCTCCAGAACCAAATGAAGATTATCTAGCGAATATCAATGATCTATCTAGGGGCGAACTTCCTGACCTGGTTATTGATACACAGGCTCCGCTTCCTTTACGCTCAAGTAAGTTGTCTAGAGAATGGAGCTGTTTATTTTCTAAAATGATATTAGGCGATATTCTTCTGCTTCCTGATCAGCTCGCATTGCATATGATTCGGTCACCTGCCGGAAACACGATTATATCTCTTCACCAAACTCAAGAACATCGAGCTACGACTGCAAAGGCACTCCACACAAGAGCGCGACTTACTGGGAGATCGGTTTACTGGAGCAACATCTTCAAGGACAGTAACGACCCTACTTTTGTCTTCATAAGCTTGCTCTGGTACGCCCTTTATGCCTGGGATGAAACCCTGGAAAATGTCTATAATCATATCTGCTTCCTTGTAAGTCTTTCCAGCTTGGAAATATGAATTATATAGACATTATTGGTGCAGGAATCTATTGTTATGACGACCCATGATATCCATATGACCAACGAACTCCATGTCATTCGAGCCCATCTTCTTCACTACGAATCCCTTCTGGAAGAATTCAGGAGGACTGTACACTTTATCCAGCATACACAAAATCCCGCTTTACGGTCACCGGCTGGAACCCCTGTCAGTGAAGAATTCGATACGATGAAGGCCCACGGAGCGATGTTGATGAAGCGGGAGTGTGGAAATTTATTAACGGACATCGATCGGCTGGAACGTAGTAGACAGATGCAAGCAAAGCGCTTGAAGAACGTCATGGATTTGGTATGAATATTTTAGCAGACAGTGAAATATCGACATCGGATGTTAATACTTGTTACAGGGATTTAGCAGTGTCAACATTGAAGACAGCAAACGTATGCAGAAGCTTACGGAATCCGCTGTTAACGACAGTGCTGGTAAGTTAATCCGGCTTATATGATAAATACATACGCCAATGCCTTCTAGCTATGAAAATTATCGCATACCTAACAATGGCTTTCTTACCTGCCTCTTTTGTAGCAGTAAGCTTTCGTCTTTCTCATCCTTTGGTATCCGCTTACCGATCAACACCATACTTGCATAGGCCGTCTTTGGCATGAACGTCCGCGAGATCAATCCTGATGGCAATGTCGACCTTCCTCACTACATCGCAGCTGCCATACCTCTAACTGCCGTAACCATCTGGATTATTGTTGCGTACCAAATCCAGATCACCGAACCTCAAATGAGAAACGCTGCTGCTGAAGCCGCCGGATTGCCTAATGAAGAATCCAAGTACGCGTTCTATCGGTTTGGCAAACACTCGGGACGCAATTCGGACGAGAAACAGTTGGATATATGGGCAAGGTTATGGTGGCCTGTTATCCTGATTTCGTCTATGACGAACCAGATGAAGAGGAAGTGGAAGGAGCGTCGCACACAGACTCGCATTGATACCATTCAAGTCAAGATGTGAGATGTCTGAGGTGATGTATATTTTAGCAACCATGATTACGATTACTATTACGACTGTTATAAAGACCACACTACCTGAAGAGGTCCTTCAGCCAAGATGTAGATATCTTGGCGACGCGATTGCACAGCATTGGGGACAGGCAATATGTACCACCCTATAATTAGCTTCACACTTCAAATATACCACCTGTACCCATAGATGTACCATTTGTACCAGCAATACCGCTTTATATATGTTTTGCATCTTTTCGCAATTGAATGGCTCTTCTTTCCAACCATTTTTTTGTTCGGTTCCAGCATGAGTTCCAGGAAACAATTTCACGCGCGACCTGCACGTGCCTGAGCTTTTCCCAATAGCAGCAAGTAGGGGGTCAAAGTTCGCGTCCTTGATCGAATCAAGCCCTGTCAACAGTCATACTCCATGTTCAGAAAACATCCAAGCCCCTCTCCTGGTCCAGGTTGGGTGGCATTAAAGGGTATTGTACATTATTTTGTCACTTTTCATGACGTGCCTATTTAACTCAGCTCATTAACTATATGCGACAGAAGCAACACCAACGGATTCCTCGGGGGAGGAAGACGAAGTCGCGGACAACAACGATGGGCATACACACCAGTCATTAACTGCCAGTCAGCCGCTTAGGAAGAGGAAAGATTCTGAACTGTTAGAATCATTATCTAAACGGCGTAAACACGAGGAGCACCAGAAACAGAGTGGGAGCTCTGGGTTATTAGCATCAAGTACGCGACACGTATCAATGATTAACAGAATACGTTGACAAACGAGCAATTTCAGGTGTACCACATCCAAAATCCAATACTATGAGTGCTTCTGCTCCAGGGTCTTCGCGATTCCCAAATGCCGCAAGCACGTCTAGCAACAGCCTCTCTGTTGGACCCCGTACAGTCTCGTCTATGCTCCCACCCTCAATCCCAACAAAGAGTTCATCCACCAACCATAAGCCTAAATATCCATTTTCACAGCCAAACTCTGTGTTAAATGTTTCAAATCAGAGTGTTAAATCATCAGGTCCCCTTTCACAGAATCCAATGAACGCAGTAGCGTCTTCATCGACGTTGGATTTCAAAAAGAAAGACTTTCCATCTTCTTTGGATAGTAAACTCTTTGAGCGCGCGAGGCAATCCCCGAGAAAATCTGAGAGTATACTTGGCCGATCTGTTTCTGCAAGGGAGCCAACAAAGGGCAAAGGTGGTATTGCTTTCAATATTCTTTTTATCTCAATCTACTAACCAACATAAAAGCCCCTACCTTTAGGCCTCGTTCTGCTACAGGCGATTTCATCGATCTTTCTGGCCCCAATTCCTCTCAACTTTCCGCAAAAGATCCAAATACAGTGGTGGACATGTCTGATGACGATGACCCGCCTCCGAAGCGAATGGTCGCCCGCAAAAGCGCGGGGGGTAAAATGGCCCGAAAACCACCAACTACGGATAATATGGAACCGGAGGTTATTGAAATCAGCAGCGACACTGACGAGGAATTACCGCCCAAAGTTCGGCCTCCTATCCAGTCCTCTAATTCTCAGCCTTCCACGTTAAGGAATTCAAATCACACATCCACTGTAGACATATTGTCGAAAGTACAAAAAACTTCTCCATCATCAAGGCGGTCTAGCGGAAGCGACAAAATAAATGTGGGCTCCGCGTTTCTTAACCCCTCTAAGCCACAACAATCAGGATCAACTGCAGACCGCGCGGAGGAGAAAGCTTTGAATCAAGTACCACCCCAAAATATGGATGTCGATCCTACACAACCATCTTTGCTCGCATCTCATCCCGTCAATTTCGTTTCTTCACAGACTAAATCATCTATACCACCGAAACATAGACGCGGAGTGTCCGGCCTGGAGATCCGCGACACGGTCACGAAGGCTAGACAATCGTCCCAAGAAGACATGCAAGTGGATGATGACAAGGATCCCTCCCAAATCATGTCTAGTACGCCTCGACAAGCCTTGATATCCCCTGCTGGGTCTGGAATTACTGGACTCAATCGGTCTCGAGGCGATACAGTCTCTCAACCATCCTTACCACCTGCATCAACCCACACACCAAGGCTATCAGACACATTAAAGCGCAATAACTCCATCACTTCTACTCAAAATTCACTGGCATTATCGCCAGATGTGGAACATGATAAACCTATTCCGCCAAGTTCGAGCTTCTCCGGGTCCTCTATAGTTCAAAATTCTATAAACATCTCAAACTTGTCAATATCAAGTTCCAACACAAAGTCAGTCGGCAAGCCTGTTCCTACATTGCAAAACTCTAGTGCAGGTCCAAGCACAACTCTAGCTCACCCTACAGCCCATCAAACCATTTCCTCAGTTAAGAAACCAGACACCAGCTCTAGCACAAAATCAATACCAGAGCCTTCATCCAGCCAACAAACAACTAAGAAAGACTTAGAGACTTCTTCGGCCAGCAAGCCACTGCGGTTCGGACGCCCCCAAGTAGCCGTCAAATCTGCTGGAGGTAATAGAATGAAGCAGCGCAGAAGGTATTCCTCGTCGCCACCCTCCGACTCCAGTGAAGATTCAAGCTCGAACAGCGACGAAGATTCGTCTTCTCCGAATGAACTGTCTCCGAGACGGTCATCCAAAGGAGAACAAGCAATTAATAAGCTCTCCTCACATGTGCCAGCTAAGAAAGCAACTCGTACTCCTGACCGCTCTATCTCGGTCAAGAAACAACCTATTACTCCTAAATTATTTAAATCTCCTAATGTGTGTATTAACTTATTTTCATACCCAGCATATCACTGAACATCAATACAGTCAACACCCGCACAATCCCCGACCAAAAATAAATATACCCCAGGACAACGGGCGCCAGCATCATTGTCATTACAGGCAGGTATTGCATCAGGTTCCAAACCCTTTCCCAGTAGCTTTCGGCACCGGGGTGACACAATTGAATCTGCAATCGACCTTACATCCGACATTGAGAATGACGATTTACTGTTAGAGCCTATCAAAGTTGCCTCAGAAAAGCTCGTTGGGCAGCTATCTAAATGGAAAGGGAAGGGTCGAGCTGTTTCACCACCTGACGAGCCACTCAAACCGTATATCCAAACACCTCGCTCTGGTACCGACGAACTCCTTCTGAAACCATCAGAAGAAGAACCTTCCCCCCCACCTGGATCCTCTTCTCCTCCCTTGTTATCTCCGGCCACTCCCGCTGCAGAATTTTCAGAAGGGTTTGATGGGAGTGGTCGCCAGAAGGCGGACAAACGACGCAATTCTGCACCTGCAGTACCAGACGTTGACAATAGGCCGGCCTCCAGTAATGTCCCAGCGATTGAGGTCTCAAATTTAACAGACATCCGTGCCAAGGCTGCATCGCCTGGGCGGGCATATACAAAGCCTCTTTCTGCTGGGTCAAAACCTCCTCCTTCGATACAGTCAGTTGTATCAAGGGCAGATCAAATAACCAATGCACAGGCATCGAACATGACAGTACAGGGTGCTCTCACTACTAATCGACCCTCATCGAACTTCGAACCTACTTTCCTTACTTCCACTACCGGGACGCGTGCCAAATCGTCTCCTGTCGTACCTCGTATCTCATCTGTATCATCCAGCAAATCAAAACCTCAACTGGTAGAATCAAAGGTCATACCTTCGTCTATCGAAAGCTCACCAGCCAAGGAATCAGCAGAGGAGAGCGCTCCAAACGACGATGACGAATTGTCAGGTATGTCATCAGACATTGAAATGCGGGGCGCTCAGACTTCGGAAGATGAAGCCATGCAGGAGAGTGAAGTTCACGACGCTCTCATGGAGGACGATGCTCCACTTGACACTTTTTCGGAGCAAGAGACCGGAGAAGCATCTGCGAGCGAGGAAACAGAAAATTCGACTGAAGCTGATTTGTCCGCCGCACCATTGTCGCTCGCCAGGACTATTCGCCAAATGTCGCGCAGGTCTTCGCATTCATCTGGGCCAGCTGACAGTGACCTAGCGGAACGTGATGTAACTCCTGTCAGCCGAGATACAACTCCAGATGATGTGGTGCCGCTGCCACTTGTTCCGACAGTGAATAAAACGCTCGGAGGCTTCCCTGCCATCACTTGGAATGAATATCGCCAGGATCTAAACAATTTCATTCCGAAGTGCTTGCGCAGTGAGGATTTGCCACACAGCCTCCAGGATCAAATCAACTTTATGTCAGAATATATGCAGAAAATGCCCGCTTTGCGCGACGTTTTCGAGGCAATGATTCTTGAAAACACCATTGAGAATGAGCCCGAAGCGCCACCCATTCGAGTCATCAATGATTTAGACGACGAACCGACGCCGCCCTGGGAATTTCATTATACTAATGAGATGTGGCATGGAAAGGATGTTCCAGCTCCGGACATGAAGAGTCTCATAAGCTGCACATGCAAAGGAGGTTGTAGTCCGAAATCCAAAACATGTGCTTGTCTCATACGTCAGCGCAAGGAATCTGATGATCCCAATATCTCAGAGTTTGCCTATGACAAACATGGGAGGCTCAGGACCCCAGAGTATCCCATTTTTGAGTGCAATGACCTCTGTGGGTGTGGTGATGAATGTAGAAACAGAGTAAGTGATATAAATAGCAACATGCCACAGTTCTAACTTTGTTGTGGCAGGTTGTTCAACATGGCAGAAAAGTCCAGGTTAATATTAAAAAAACCAAACACA
The DNA here is from genome assembly GCF_017499595.1 of Psilocybe cubensis. Classification (NCBI taxonomy): domain Eukaryota; kingdom Fungi; phylum Basidiomycota; class Agaricomycetes; order Agaricales; family Agrocybaceae; genus Psilocybe; species Psilocybe cubensis. The sequence goes on along the minus strand of NC_063009.1, from coordinate 1,527,448 downwards.
AAGGATGGGGTATGCCTTTCAGGCTTCTATTTTTGATGAAAATCCTAACATTTTACAAACAAATAGGCATTTTTGCTGGTAATAAGCGGATTCCTAGTGGGACCTTTATTGGCATTTATTCTGGAGAACTTCTTTTGGATGCAGAAGCACACGAACGTGGAACGTCTGTTATTTTTGTATTTGTTCGAAGTATTTATGCTGATATTTTGTTCCAAAGCTATTACAACAAATCTGGGAAGACATATCTATTCGACCTTGATTTTTATCATCTGAAAAAGGATTATGTAAGTGTGGATGGCAAAGAGTGGACCAACAAGTATACTATAGATGCCTACCAGGCTGGCAATGTAAGCATTTTCTCTAAATGCTACAATTATTATATACTAACCATCAATTACATAGTTTACTCGCTTCTTTGTGAGTATATGGTCTTTAAAAGTATCAATCCTTCCAAAATCTAATACCTCAAAAGAACCACTCCTGTGATCCAAATTGCTCACTTCAAGCCTGCTATATCAATGAAGGCAATCTAGACAAGCCACTTCTAGTGTTTTTCACCCACAAGGACATTGAGGCCCATGAAGAAATTTGTTTCGACTACTCCGGTGGATTTGAGGAAGACATTGTGGAACAAGACGAGGAAGCGGACGAGGCAAAAAGTGATGACAAGATATATGCGAAGTGCATGTGCGGAGCATCGAATTGCAAAGGCACTATGTTCAAGCGATGATCTTTGAAGATTCTAGTATAATGATATACCTTACTGACTTAATGTACAATTAATGCACACCACTTATCTGTAGGATTGATTACCATGCATGGACATATATATATATATCCAGGCAGATGAATTCCTGGCAAATAAAGGTAAGGGGGGACAATTTTGTCTCACGAAGTTGCTGAGAGAAGAGGATGGTAGAAGATTCAATCATCTTCAATAACAATTACCTCACCATGTGTTGTGCCCCTATCTGTTGTACTGGGTGGATTCCGCGTGCGAGTCCTTTTTGATGATGCACCAGCACCAACACCATCCTCATCATCTGATACATCCACCACTTCCTCTGCATTCACTGGCCCTGTTCCCGAAGGACGTTTTCTCTTTTTCCCTTTGGGATCGGATCTCGTGATCGCCTCGATTTCCGAGTCGGAATCGAGCTCTATAATTTCAGTAGTCGAAGCACCAGTCGTCGCTGCGCTTGTAGCTGACCGTGATGGCCTTGACGCAGAACCAGAATTGCCAATAATAACCTGAGGGGAGTCATCTGCTCGCCTCTTCCCTTTGGCCTTACTGGTCTGTGGCTGAACTATCGGAATTGGAGGTTTGGGATATGCAAAGCTGTGAGTCCACTGGCGGGCGGTGGCGTCGTGTTCTTTCCGATTTCGCACGTATTGTGTGGCAATAGACGGGACTAAAAAGGTAGATGCATGTGTGTTGTAAAGATCGTTAAATGACGATAGAATATCGACGCAGAGAATGCACTACGCACCAAGAGGATCCTCTATTAATAATGTCAAAGTTTATATTTAGTTATAATCAGCCATAAAGAAGTCACTGCGTACTTGGATTAGGGTCTGTGAGCAGGGAGGAAAGCGATAGCATAACTTTGAATAGAGACAGGGCAGGCGACCAATTTTGCTTCAAAATGTCGATACAGATATTTCCCTGTTCGGATATCTGATGGACGGAATGACATTAGTCAAATATTTATTCCTGAGACGTGCGAGGAAACTCGCATTCATGTGGTAGATTCTGCACCAATGGGATAATTAATTTCTAAGATTTCCGAAGTAATAATTTACTAACCTCGTCTTAAACAATACTTTGGGGGCCGAGAAGCTGAGATACGTCGTCAGATCAAAGGTCTATTCAGTGCAAGGTGGTTGAAACTCACGGGTAATCGGTTGGTAAAACTATTTCCACATTAAATATCCCCCCTTCGTACACGCTTCCCTGGGGGCCTGGAATACTTCCCCTCCATATACTGAGGTCGTCGCTGGGTTCCAGTACAATCGGACCGAGGTCTTCCTTCTTCAGGTCAGCTATTTCACGCGTAATGCGCTTGATGGTCATCTAGAAAGGATAGGATTAATTAAGCTTTATGGCGTGCCCTTGGTTTTGAGATTGACATTGGACTCACCGGAGATGACGCTCCTGAAGCCAAATTCATACCGGAAAGGACGGGTTTGCGTATGATATGTGTTGTACGCGAAGATGGTGGCAGATGGTGGCAGGAGAAGAGCCTGTGTGCTTCTGCAGTTCAGATTATTGTAGTCATGTGATGTCTCGTCACGAAAGTGGTAATTGCCAATCCTGGTGCTCAGTGCTCAGCATCAACACTTGAATTTCCTTCACAACTTCTCAGTATCTACATCTGGCACTACCATTTTCCATTCCACATAGCCCATCACATGCTAAAAGTATGCGCGGGATTATTGAAAAAACAGATATCATTCTCCCCTTCACAAAATCATCACGGTTGCCCTATATCCCTGTACGGACGTCTCGATGGAATCAACTATAATTAATTCGCCGCTCGCTTTATATATGCTCACTCATCATCATATCCGCCGCAGCGCGGTCTGCAACGTTTTGATCACCTCGCGCGGCTTTCGACGACATCAGTGGTATAATGCATCTCCGTTCACCCTGTGCTACTGATAGTTGCTGCGCTCAACTTTGAACATCTTCCACGTATTATACCATTTTTGCCAGGGCCATAATCTACCACTGGTACTGTTTGTTGACTGAGTGTGAGTTCATATTCGTTGTCATCTGTTACTGATCCTCAAATTCAAAATCATTACACTCTCATCATTGACTGACGCTAGAAAACTGGTTATTTTGGTCCGATATGCGATGCTGTTTCTATACACCCTTCACGATGATGCACAAACCGAAGTACACCATAGGTCATCAATAGTCAGCGTAGCCCAGTGGACTATAAATTACCGCACTAGCAACGGTGGTATTCTTCCATGTTAAAAGGCCTGGTTCCTACCAGGATACACCTTTTCTTGTTTAGTCAACCTCCCTTCGATTAAGGTCTGTTCAAGTGGTGTCCTCATCTGGGCTGCATTCTCAACGTTTTTCTTAGAAAATCTTACTTATGGAATTGTCTGCTCCATTGGCTCAACGACACTCGTTTATTCTTCTTAGCAAGCTGAAGTACACTGGTGTCCAAAGAGCTGCTAAATCATCTATCGCTACAGAAGCAATAATGGATAACCTCCGGAGCGTCTCTTTTCTTTCCCCTACCAAAGACAACTTTTCGATCTGCGACTCGGAACGTGTCGAATCGGACGATAGCCATACACTCGGTCCCTATGAGGATACCTACTCATGGGCATCCTCAGCCACAAGCTTACTGCGAGAAAATGTTGAATACCGACACGGTCGTTTGGTCGGCGCAACCTTATCCGTCTTGGTTAAGAGAATGACTCCGGTCAATCCTCCCGTTGATCCAACGTTGTCGAAAGTTTTTTTCCTCACCTTTCGGCATTTTTCTACTCCTAAAGATCTTGCCAACGCTCTCACGGATCGCTACAGTCTAACGCCCCCTGCTAACCTATCGCAAGGGGATTATGACTACTGGCAACGAGAAATCGGCATTCCGATACGTCGCCAAGTTTACAAGGTCATTAACACTTGGCTAGAGGTGTACTGGCTTCCAGAGGTAGACGAACCCGCCCTCCCGATCCTAAAAGCATTGCTAAGTAGGCGTATGAAGAGAGATACGTCCTCTTGGTCAGCGCACATGGCCAAGAATATGTTGCATAAACGTACTCCAAGCGATGCCACCACCATCATAGATCCAACACTTTCGAATCCGGGTTTTTTCATCAACAATCTTTTGGGAAACGAGAGGCAACCGATTCGAATGTCCAACAGACTTCGTTCCCGCTTGCGCAAAGGGAAATTCAAAAGAATCTCTATCCGAGACTTTAATGCGCTGGAGCTCGCACGCCAACTGACTATCCTAGAATCAGAGCTTTTTTGTGCAGTACGGCCGGAGGATATTCTGCGGACAGGAGCAGATGAAGCCCCATCGCCAAAAAGCATACAAGCCATCAATCAATTCGCCACCATTCTCACACGTTGGGTGACGACGAGCATTATCACTAAGCGCTATTATTTTGCTGCCCGGGCATCGATGATTAAGTTCTTTGTCCAGGTCGCGTATGTGAGTCTTATTGCCTTATGTTACTACTTAGCGCAACTGTTAAGCCCGTCTACCTCGATACAGAACTGTGCGACGCTAAACAACTTGAGTACCTCATGCTCTATACTGGCTGCACTGGACTCAAGTCAAGTCTCCAGATTGAAATGGGCCTTTAATGTCAGTCAAATCTTTCATATTTCTTCCCAAATTGCAATGGCAAGTATACTCAAACTATCTACGACTGTAGAGCCTACCTATGAAACAAAAGGATCAATTGGCATATCTACGGAAACTTCTCGATCGATCTAAAAATCATTCCGAATACCGAAATAAACTAAAGGACATGGTTGCACCTGCGGTGCCATGTTTGGGTATGCACTGGCTTGATACCGTCACCGAAGGCATTCTGAAATATATTACCATAGCTCCGTACATCATGGACGTAACCTTTTGTCGGGATTGCTATCCTTCATATAGACGATCATCTCCAGATGCAAAACTTCGAGTAATCAACCTTAGCAAATATTACAGGCTAGTTGAGATTGTGCAAGGTTTGATTAATGCCTTCAGCTCTATCAAGCATTTATCTCATGACTGGTTAGATATGCAAAGATTTCAGATTTCCTACAACTTGGAAGCAGTTCCAGGGTTTCAAGACTACCTAACTTCAGTATTCTCACGCTTCATGCAGTCATGAAGAGTGTGATGTGCTATGATCTGATAGTTTTCTGTCCACTTTCCTTGTCTGGTAAAATGTTTTCTCAAAATCTGGGACTAAGATCACTGTGTTCACAAACTAATGAAAAGAAGCAATTGTACATTAACTTGCATCTAAGCGCGGCTTATGTTACTCATAGAATATTATGTATTTATACTACTGCACGATTTGGCTAGCTATTTATCTCTCGCTGACGCGCCTTTAGTCGGACGCGTCCATTGATATTTATCACGTGATGAGAAATCTTGTAAGCTTTCGCCTGCCGCCGATCAACAACTATCCTTGACATGCACAGCAGTTCAAGATGTGCACCGCCTGCATCAATGCTCACAATAGAAGAACTTCGCCATCCATTTAGCCACCCCCTTGACCCCTTCACATTCTTCTTTTGCTCTCATCTTTTTAGCTCCATGTACAGTTTCGAGTACGTTTTCATTCGGATATTCTCACTCAATTCCCTAACAAATTTCGCTAGTAGCAAGGTGGATTGAAGTTCGAACGTGAAGCTACTTACAGTGCAAATATTTAAGAAACCTCAGTGGTAGTCTCAGTGCCCCCAAGTGTATACCACGAAGCTGTCCATGGCTACTCAGCTTTATCCCATTCCCGAGCAAGATGACGAAGAATCAAGGACGTCAATCCTCACGGTGTCATACTCTTCTGACTATGAAGTCCAATCTCCAACATCATCTCCGAACACCTCTAATGGAGAACTAATTCCAAATTCTCCATCGTCTAGCTCGCTTAATAGACACAAGGAAATATCTGATCTCGAATTCCTCTCCGGCGATGTTGAAATTGTTAACGGTGAAATGGTTGGGGCAACCGAGGAATCACTCGTGGCAAGGCTTATATCACTTAGAAACCCTGCCCTCACTGCATCCTTTTTCTTGACTTTCAGGCTTTATTGCTCTCCTTCGAACCTGGCCAAGCACATAGACACCCAATATAAGCCACAACAAGGAAGAAACAATAATATTCACCCATTGGAATCGAAAACAGATTCCGGAGCTCAATATGCGACGTTGGAATTCATCTTTACCTGGCTGAAAGAATTTTGGCTGCCTACCGTTGACGATCCGGCATTTCCGACCCTGACTGTGGTCACATCTAAATTTCTGATAAAAGAGATGTCACCATACTTGAAGTCGGAACTCTTGTTTCCTGTTCTAAATCTTCTTAATTTGCGCATACAAGGCGAACTGAATGCACCGGGAACCAAAATTCAACCCAGGCCACATGTGCTAAAATCATTTACGGATGACACTCCAAAACGAAGAATAACGAGAGCACTGCTTACCTCTCTTCGCAAGAAGGACTTCGCAGGGCTGTTGTTCATAAATTTTGATGCCCTTGAACTTGCGCGGCAGTTGACCTTGATGGAATCCGAACTGTACTGCGCCATTTCTCAACAGGAGCTGTTGAATTACTTTCCAGAGAAACCAGATTCATCTCCAAACATTAAAGCGTTGGTGTGTTTAAGCGATTCGGTCAGACATTGGGTCTCCGAAAGCATACTCCACGAGCTTAACATTCAACGACGGGCATGGCTAATTGGATTCTTCATAGAAATCGCAGACGTGAGCATCGTTCTTCACCTTTTCATTATCGTCCAATTTTGAACTCTCTCTGCTCAAGAAATGCATAAAACTTCACAATTTTAATACATCACGCTCAATTATATCTGCATTGGACTCCCCTGTAATATCACGTCTTTATCTCGCGCAGACGGTAACTCGTTTTCTTTCTTTCCAAGTTGTCTTGTTTCTCACTTAAAGCCCATTACCTAGGCTTTACGGGAGCATTCTAAAGATCAATTTAACAAGTTAAAGAAATTTCCTAGCTTCAAGGAACTCTATAACTTTGGACAAGACGCGCCATCGGTTCCATTTTTAGGTATGCAGTCGACCAAAACATACATGCCATGTACCTGAATACGGTTCCAATATAGGTCTGTATCTGTCATCCGTTATATTTTACAGAGACTTGTACTCGAGTCATCGACCACCCTTATTTGATTCGAGTGAGAAACTCATTGATTTAAACAAACACTCCAAGCTCGCGGAAATCCTGGAAGGCAAGTTACTTGGCCCACTATCTTCACTCGTCTATATATGCCCAAATATTTCCTAGACTTTCGACGCTTCCAGGTCCCTTACAACCTCAAACCGATACCAGAGCTTCAATTTTATCTCAAAAACGTGGCATTCAAAGTCGATAAGCATCTCGAAAATATTCAAATACTTGGTGACAGAATTAACAAACCTCACAAACCATCCATTCAAATTACGACGTCACTACAAGACCGCAAACGTAAATTGCTCGAGAAATTGACGATTCCTGTTGACAATAGGTAAGTAGACATGACAAATCCTCCTTCGGTTGATCATTGCCTGATCTCTCGGTGTCTGTTTCTCTAGCCAAACGAAAGATTCGAAAGAGGAAACCACCCCAACACAAGCCACAGGATTCGATAAACATCAGTCTCTCAATTCGAATTATTCATCTTCAGTCGGAACTATATATTCCAATCCCCATTCCAGTATTGGGACACTGGATTATGGCGCTTATTATACTAGGCACGCAATTTCCCAAGATTCATTGGCTTTGGCGGGATGGCAATGGAAAACTGCGGAGTTGGAATCGGACAATCCACTGTTTGAACTTTCGAATGATTAAATATGCCAATTCGTACACTAAGAGTATCTCAAGGTTTTCAAGAATCCGGGTTTAGTATAATATATCGTTACCGACTTGTGTAGCGCATGCCCACCGCTGAAGGTTCGTTTATAATTAAATTGCTGTACACAGGCACTACGTCGGCAACACTTGTATTGATCGGGACCTATATATACTGTGGGTTGTGGCAGTGTTATATACTTCTATACTTTTGTCTGATCCTTGGACACGGTCTGATCGTGATGTTTTGTTGGTGACGAACGATATTTTAGAACCTTTTGAATTACAGGGTCACACCCCGATCTCCCAGGACGATGGACACGAGACGCTTGAACTTGACAACCAGTAGCATTATCCAGGCCCAATTTGGGCCCAATACCATCTTCAGGCTTGTGCCAACATCCAATTTCCTCAATACCCTATATCGCCCCAGTTGAGCCATCACAGTCGAACGAATTGTTGAGCTAATCCATTTGCCATCCACACCCCGAGTCGCTATGAGCAATTCACACTACACGGATCATGAGAATGTAAGCTGTTTTTGTTTTTCGAAATGATTTTATTCGACCAGTTTCAACATTCGTAGGCCCAAGACATCGATGTTCTCCCTGACGGTGTAGACTTGGAAGATATACGACAGAGCTTGAAGAACCTGGAACACGCAGTCATCACAAATCGGCTACCTATCATTAGGTTGTGCACTAGACGCGTCAGTTATTGCGTTAGAACCCTTCTGCGCACGACAGATGTCTTGCAACACAACACTAACACTGTCAGGGTTCGCCAGCGTCTCCTTAAATTGGCGAAGCAGCGAGAAAGCGTGCTGGATACACTCAACACACTGATTACTCAATCTCAGGATGTCCTGATGGAAGATATCGTGGAAGATGAACGGGAGAATGGAACTGTACAACTGCTCGGCACTAGCGAACAACTCGCATCTCTGGTTCAGGAATTGGTATTCACAGCCGACGAATGTGGCTATAACTTCGAAAATTCTAACGGACAGAAAATCATCACCGTCGAATATGACATCATGACGCAGGATATCTTGAAAAGTGGACATGCATTGGCGTATCTGAAGCCCTCGTCCGAATATTTCTTACAACGGAAAGACATCGAATATAGCGACGATGGCACTCTGCTTTATGCCACTATGGATGCCCTAGTAGAGGAAATGACACCCCACGATTCTCTTGTCGATCAGGCCTTTTCAGCCACCTTTTTCATGACTTTCAGGTTATTCTCCTCCGCTGCGGAACTGCTGGAGATCGCCATCACAAGGTGGAACCTGGTACCACCGTCCAATTTTTCGCAGGAGCGGTTACACATGTGGCAGCATCGGAAGTGGATTCCGGTACGGCTAAGAGTTTTGAATTTGATCAAAACCTGGATTCAGTACCATTGGGAATCCTCTGATGATTCAGTTCTACATCTCTTGGAAGGATTTCTCAAGGAGACGGCCGACTTTCTCGACAAGTCAAAAGCCATATCACTTGATCTTCTACAAGTTGTTTCACAGCGTTTGCTATCTCCAGGAACTGTCACTGTCAAACGCGCACGGGGTCTTTCTGAATCAAAAATAGATCCAAACGTGAACTTTACACCACCAACACCAAGACGATACTCAGTCAACCAAGCTCCTTCATTTCCAGCCTCTATCATATCTAAGCCTTTACTAGCATCTTTACAGAAGAAAGAGTTTGATGATATTTCAATCACTATGTTTGAACCTCTAGAGCTTGCTCGTCAGCTTACTATCATGGAATCGAACCTCTTTTGCGCTCTTCGACCATCGGAAATTCTAGGAGCAGACCAAGCGGGTAAAAACTCAGCAAGAGGTGTGGAAACTATTATGACCATCAGTACAGCTATCAGCAAGTGGGTCACTGAGAACGTTGCTAAAGAGGCGGAACACAAGAAGACTAGACGGGTGTTCAAATTCTTTATACAGCTAGCCAATGTAAGCTTTCATATCAATTATCATTTGCGTGTTGCTTTCTGACTCATCGCCATACCGTTCCAGTGCTGTCTTGAGTTGAATAACTTTTCAACATGCCGGTCAATCATGGCGGCCTTGAAACCGAACGATAGCATATGGTCGGTATGGTCTCAATTGTTGCGTTCCGTAGGCAAAATTCTTTGCGTGTTTATAGCACTCATTGACAATTCTCCTTCAGGCCTTGACACAGAAACAGAGGGAACAGGCCGAGAACCTAAATTTCCTTGCAGACCCCGAAAGATACCAAAATCGGTTAAACGAGACAACGCCCCCTGCCATTCCGATTCTGAGTGCGTATAAGTGGAGTCCCAGTGCAAGTCAATGTTTTAATTGATGACTTAAAGGTCGGCATATGTATGATATCATTTTTTGCCAAAGAGACGCACCTTCGTATATCAGTTCTATTCATCCTTCACCCTCACGGCTCATCAATTTCGGAAAATATCGAGAAATCGCCAAACTTGTGCAAAGTGAGTGCATGTATCAGTACTAACTTAATATAATAAAAATGACAATGCGTGCATTATAGATCTGTTAGCGTTCCAAGTACCGTATAGCCTTAAACCTATACCTGAAGTTCAAGAGTACCTAACGTTCTGCTTTGCCACCATCACACTGAACGCTACACCAGATCAATTTCTACAGTATCCTATTCACAGGTGCGCAATGGGCAAACACATTGCTTTTAATGCTCACCTATTAATTCCCAGCCATGAACATGCGCTTGTGAGTGCTACGATTGCCCACGACTCTATCATCGTTGAGACATCAGACTCTAAGTCTGATCGTGTTGAAGAGTCGTCGATAAGCATCAATACTGCCACCAGGGATATCTCGCTTTACTCGTTACCTTCGTCTAGGACGGGGTCGACGGATTACGGCCTCTTCTACACCCGACATGCGTGCTCGCAAGATTCTTTTGGATCCCAATGGTGGGCCGAGGCAGCAGAAAATAATTCACCGCCCATCAATGTTTAAAATATTCAACTCTTCGGCATGCACACAATCTTTCTGTAGATACATATTCTTCTCTTTGTACAATAGCCAGACGCTGCACTGGCACCAAACCACCGAACGCTGTAAGATACAATGCAAGCATATCATAGTGTACATACTTACTATCGACATATAAAAGTGAACCTTCGACCTCCGACACATTCAAATATGAAATACATCCGGAAAAAGAAAGTGAAGTGGAAGGAAAATGTTAATCATTATGATTTCGTGAAGACTGATGCAATCGAAGGAAAAATAGAAAATAGTGACCTTGTGCATTGATCGGATATTGATGGAAGTAATAAAAGATGCATGACGTAGTGTACAGTTCATTTCGATATTGCACTGGTAAAAAGGCCGAGGTTTGGTATGCCTAGGATGTATGGATCATTGGAGACGAGAAAACGGATAAACAGAACAGAGACACCAAGAATTGACACAGGACGATGAGTGGATGATGATGTGATGGAAAAGCAGGACAAATGCGATGGCTTGTAACAAAACGACGACGAAAGGTAAAGGCAGCGAGATGGTGGGTCAAGATATCCATATTAAGATCCGCAATGACAGAAACATTGGCGCTGAATGTTTGGAAGATGGGCTGACATCGACCAGAAGGAGAGACCCGGAAACACGGGCCGTTCACAAATTCTGAATCTGAACGATGAGGAACTGTTTCTCGTCACTGAACTGTTCATCTGTTACAATACAGCACGGATAAATAAGATATCAGGTGAAGTCGCATCAAAAGTATCAATTTGTTTACTTACCTTCTTTGTCGTTATGGAAAGACTTCAAAAAATTCAGTAACTTTTCCTTATTTCTCCTCAGGATGTTCTCAATCTGCGGTGGTTTCTTGGGATTCGCCACAAAAACCTAAGCAATATGATTAGTACATAGTAATGGAAAGATAAATATGTCACACAATGCGCATATATTTACCTTAAACACATGGAACGCTTCAAACTGGATATTTTTGCTTTTATCCCTGAGAAGGTTCATCATCATCTTCAAATTTGCTTCATTAGCAATGTAGCGTGTCATGACGTTGAAGTTGGCCCGATCCAGGAGAATTTCTCCGAGAAGTTTCAACGACTGTCGTTTGGTCACATAGTTATTGGAAAGAATAAGGGTGGTGAAAGAGGAGAAAAACTGAACTTCTGATGTCAGAGCCGAATACCATGGAAGTCATCTGATTTTACGTACTCTGTCATAATTCTTATCAAGATACTCAGCCACCATAGGCTTGTGTCGTGTCAGAGTTTCCTTGAGGTTCGCAAAAGCGTCGCATGAAATACCAAAGGTTGTGGTTTCGATATAGTGTGGGAACTTGTAAAATCTAAGACAAAATCGTTTATTGGGAATGTTGTAATGGGCAAGAGTTTGCTTACTGTTCGGAGTGTAACAGAATCTTGGCAAGTTGCTCATGCCTCAACATCTCTTTCAAAATCATTCCCGTGTTCAAAGCTACTTCCTCGTTCTCATAGCCCCCTAGCGCTGCGAAGATAACCTCAGGCTTTCCTGAGAGATATTCTACAGTTGGCCATCGCGAGCCGATTTGTCGACGAAGCAGGTTATTGAAAATCTGTACGACGTCCTTTCTCGCCTCAAACTCAAACCGCGAGATGTTCTGAACAAGAAGGAGGAGTAAGTCTGTGTTGTACGTTTCCTGTGCTAGTTGGGCAACAAGTTCCGGCGCTGGTTCTATCGGTAACGCAGCAAAAGATAGAGGTATCGAGTAACATGAGATCAGAAGGGCTTATCATTGATGAGCACCGTGGCCTGACTCACCACCATCGCCGTAGAGAATACCCTTAATCTGCTGCAAATTCTTTGAGACATCTTCGGTAGCCTGCGAGTTATCACGCGTGGTCACACGCATACATTAGTCTACACAACACTCAGAGATCACCCCACAGACTAAACTCGCCTTTCTCCTGGTCTCTCCTCCAGGGGCACCCGACTCTAATCGATTTATTGCGTCACGTAGACCCCGAACAAGATCAGGCGGAGTTCTTGGCTTAGTCTTGAAGAAATTCATGGTATGAAGTCAAGATCCTTTGGTATATCGTATATAACAAGCTAAAAAAAGAGATATACAGAAGTAAGAGAAAGGGTATGAGATAGATGGTGGTGGCAGGAACCAAGTTGTTTTCCGAAGTTCACAGCTGCCCAGATCGGTAACCTCAGGCGCAACCGACGGATTGCCTTTTTCGGGTGCGAGGTTCATTTCCGGGGTACGGCCCGAAATCCCGCTAAATGACATGTCGTGCTCGCTATGGCCTTCGACCTGGTAGTGCTTGATCCCCTGGCGTCTGACTCAAAATGACGATTCACAAAATAGCAAACTTGGGATATGAATAACTCGCATAAAATTGATCAGTAAGACTAACAGCAAATGGCTTTCATAGGCGATAGAACAAAAGTGAATGTAACATGAAACAACTTCAAGTGATCCAGACGTTGATTGAACGCTACATAGTACCAAATGAGATTAAACGGCGATAAAGTACGAAGGAAAAAAAGACCGGTGCATCTATGTTGTCAGAAAGCAACAAGCTAAAATACTCATGAATAAGTCTATGTAGCACATTTCGATATTTAAAGCCTCATCAGGCGATACAGTTATGACGACAAACCCAAACTCTTGCGTGTCCAGGTCAGGAAAAGGTCTTTCGACTTCATTGTCGAAGATACAAAATCGCCGAACGTCGGTCCCCAGAAGATACTCCAGTAGCTAGAACCCAAGTTCTATAGGAAGAGATATGTTATTCATACATATACATATATCGATTCCAAATGGGAAACGGAACAGACCTTGCCATTGGAAATCGATATCATCTCGAAGGATCCCTGATATAGTGCGGCAGGCTGCTTTTTCTTGAGGAGAGTAACGATATTGGCTGCGATGATCGAGGCATGGGTGTGATATTTCCCCACTTGCTTCTGCTCGTCCCATTCAATGGCATCACCTCCTGCGAAAATACGAGGGTATTTAAAGACTTGAAGCGTGGATGACACCCTAATGCGATTTTCGTCGGAGAGTGTACCTGGCACGAGAGTAACAAACTTAGTGTTGGGACTCGGTCCACGACAGGGAACCTGATGGAGGAGTTATTGAACATCTTGCTCCAATTCTTCAAGTTTACCAGAAGCACTCACAACGAGATCCGCGACAAGCTTCCTCCCGTTCCGCGTTTTGATGGTACCCGCTTCGGAAATATCCATGTCATCGACCCAGTCGTTGAGTATGACCTCCACGTCGCGCTTGCTGATGTCCTTTGCCACATCCTTCCTAAAATATTTCGGGTATGCGTCATTAAGCATAAGTTCTTGGCCGTGCACAATTGTTATGCGTTTTGTCTGGGAGGTTATCAGAATCCACAAACAGCTTGGTTATAAAATCTTCCTCACTGGAGACATGTCCCTGAGCTCTCCGGCGTATTCTATTAACAAATTTAATTATTGGTACTGCAGATAAAAAGTTGATAGTCACCTAGTGCAACAGCACCACCACCCACTAAAACAATATCATCTGACTCCTTGAACTTCTTCCTCCAGGATTGAAGATGGTCCACCGTTTCCTTCTTTGTATCAGGAATATTCAATGGACCCTCCCAGAGGCTTCCAGGGGTAAGTACGAGAATGGAATAGTCGACAGTCTCTCCAGATTCAAGGGTCACAAAGCCAGGTTTGTCTCCCTCCTCTGTGGTGATGGACACGACCTTTCCGATGACGAATTGTCCGTTCCCATTGACGAAAAGGTAGTTATAGGTTATATGGGCGCGATCCTCGAGGTGACCCTCAGACGTGACAGACATCCGAATCCATGCGGGAAGATGGGTATAGTATGGGCGGGCGGTGACGAGTAAGATATTGTATTCCTCCGGCTTCAACTTAGTAGAAAGCAAGCGTGCAACCTGAGCTCCGCAGCCTCCTCCACCCACAATAACAATGTTGGGTTTTTGTGCCATGTTAAACATCGTTAACTGCGGAGGGCAGCAATGAAAGTTCCCTATACGATAGTGGTGGTAGCAGTGAGAAGAGCGAAGGTGGAATCAATGTCAAGGGCACTCGGTATCCGTCCCTCGCGCCGTTATGAAGAACTCCACCAAGGCAGGATAGTCACACGAAAGCGATGTAGATCGCTGCCCGGAATACCGGGATACGTTGTCGGGTCACCATACTTGGAACGGCAAAAGTTGCCAAACGGTATACCGGAGGGGCAATCCAAAATTAATTAACGAATTTAGACAACGAGTTGGACACGATGGAGCTGTTTTCACAATGATGAGTACCAGTGTAATCTGTATGGGAATATCAACCCAGAAGTTGCAGCGGTGTACAGTATGGGCCGAGAGTCGTGGATATTCAGTGACGTTTGTACCCCTTTACAAAGCGCTGATAAGTTATCAAGTTGGTAGAATGAATTCACCTATTTCGCCTCGTAGAGCTCATCTTCAATGTGGAATCCAAGTATAAACGTAAAGTGGACGTAAGCATAATAATCGCAGCAGCTGAGGCTCGTTCAGTGGCTGTGGAAAGACCGTGGAAATTGACAAGAATTAAACGGAATGTTCAAATTCCGATTGAATATCCGATACATATTGATAAAGACCACCATGTGGTATACTCTAAATGAAAACTCACGAAGACATAACAACGAAGCACTGGCAATCTCCAGCTTACTCTTTGCTTGCTGATGGCATGGAATCTGACATGGATGAGCGGTATGTGATCACGATGAACCGTAAAGGTTAAATATAAATGTTGACTTCAAGTTTTAACCCGCAGTTGCATTGTACTTGATGTATATTGTACCAATGCGTCTCTGGCAACCTTCCTTTTCTCAAAGTTCTAAACCAGCTACCCTTTTTACCCGAGGACCGACAGGTCGATCACCGCAAACCACTTCCGTGAATTCGATCAGCCTACGCTGCCGATCTCTGACGCAAGCCATATGCATATACCGCGGCTAACCTCTCGATGTTACCAGGATCGCGTCTCGTGGTTCTTCAGTTTTACTCCAAAGAGTCTATCTGCGCCCTGATATTTAGTCACAAAAGTAAGGCTGGATCTCCTATCATGATGGCCGTTCGTCAAACATCAGTCTCTCAGTCTGCGCGAGCGCGACAGCCATTAAATGTCGGTCATTGGACTTGCACTAATCTAGAATCTGAAGGATCATCTCCTTTCTCTAGCCAATAACAGGAAGGTGATGATGCTCTTAGAATACCTCTGAAACATGGGATTAAAGCAAAAAGCGACCATTTCAGTTTTTGAATGCCGCATTCTTCACGCATAATTCGCCTTTGGTATAAAAACCCGCGAGACACTTTAGAGTCAGGCCTTCACCACATCCCAAATCATTGTTTTCGACTCAATGCCTGTTGTTCATTATCTTTTGTCCACAACACCTCAATGGGGTGAGACATGGGTTTAATTCTACCTTACTCAAGTTAACGTCAACTTGCTTATAGGACATGTCAAACCTCTTTGCATATTTGCAACACGAATCGTTCAGGAACGCGAATCTGCTATTCTGACCATCATGGTTGCACCAAACCTTCTAGACAAGGCTTTTGCGGAAGTTTCTGCGCAATCTTCCGGAATATGGCTGCCCAAGTGGGGAAATATTCCCCGTAAACTTGTTTAGGTTTTTTTCTTATTGCGTGAATCTGTAAAAACTATGTTGGAGCGCGGAAACATTTTTTGAGTGCGCAGATTGTTTTTTAGGTTAGCCATAAAAATATTTGACTGCGCGGAAACATATTTTGGGCATATTTTGCCAGCGCACATAAATTTCTACTGCCCTCAATTATATTTAATGCATAAACCCTGTGCGCGTAGATACATTTTGTGCTGCAAACAAATTTTTCGATGCGCGGAAAACATTGTTCAGTTGTACTATTTCTAGCCCAAAGTGACCAGCCGTTATGCCGAGATTATGTAAAATGATCTAAAATGGCACCTCGGCACACCTAAACGAGTTCAAGCTCCACCTGACAGTGATATTGAGGATTGTGTATTGCAAGGCTAACCCACATTCATTTAATTACAAATTTCTTAGTATATCTAATCTACACTCTTTTGAGATATATTATTGTTGTTTTAATCAAGTAATGTGGGATAATCGTCTTGAAATCGCCGTGAACGTTGCTTGAACGTGAAGTGTCGCTTTCTTGCACAGCCACTGATGCGCAATTGTGATGGCCGTTGCTAATACTTTACTTTGTACACAGTAGTTGTGGGTAATATTTTGACATATTCTCATGGATATCTATGTAATACATATCTTACCATGCTTTGCAATCTTATTCTCCTATTCCCGGCTCTCCAAATGCACAAATGCGCTCAAGAATGCACTGATTGATGTCTTTCCCACGATTGATGAGGTTTTTTCACACAATGCTAGAGATGTCTGAAATGGCGCACTAGCTGCACCACTAATGGGGAGACCCCAGAACAACTGGGAATGTGCTAATGTTACATGTAAAGCACTGCAGAAATTGTTATTTTGTCCTAGAAGGCAGTAATAGATAGAATAAACATGCATTGTGTATACAACTGTCGGAGCTTGAAGTTGTTTTGATGTGCCGAGGTGCCATGTTAGATCATTTTACATAATCTCGGCATAACGGCTGGTCACTTTAGGCTAGAAATAGTGCAACTGAACAATGTTTTCCGCGCATCGAAAGATTTGTTTGGGGCTCAAATGTTTCTACGCGCATGAGATTTATGCATTAAATATAATTGAGGGCAGTAAAAATTTACGTGCGCTAGCAAAATATGTCCAAAATATGTTTCCACGCAGTCAAATATGTTTCCGCGCAATCAAATATATTTACGGCTAAGCTAGAAAACAATCTGCGCAATCAAAAAATGTTTCCGCGCTCCAACATATTTTTTACAAATTCACGCAGTAAGAAAAATACCTAAATAAGTTTACGGGGAATATTTCCCCACTTGGGCAGCCATACCGGAACACCACAAACTAAAGCGTTCAAACGCATCAGGTTTTAACATTTAATGAAAATGTTGAATTGAAACTCAGTGTGTGTGCAGATTACTTTCTACGTTCCAGGACGCAAGCGGAACAATGCCAGAAATCTGGGGGAAATCCACTGCAGCTTATGGGCGATACTATCGACTCCTCTACGAAGCAAAGCCGGTTACATGCGCCGTTAAAGGCACGGTCTTCGATGCCCTTCCTGTACCCGCAGCAGTTGTTCTCGATGTATGTGAAGTATATCCCTTATTCAAGCTTACAATCTGACAACACGCCTATTAGTTATTTTGTCTGGCAGAGTTCAGAATTACTCAAGGCATCAGCGGTTCCACCGTCCCAGTACTTACCTGGATGTCGGGTGGTGTGTCTACCTTCATTCGTTTCTTTGGGGACGACACAATCGGGGGCCTCGGAGAGTTTGAGTCCAGGGCTGCGGCGGAAGCTACCCTCACTGGGGTAACGACCTCGGAGGCAGGTTTAAAGGTACATTCTTTTGACGGCATCATGCGCAGACAAATATTTTCATTCACTCGTTACTTGTCAAAGATCTTGTTTGAAGGCGAAGGAAAGTTACTGAAAATTCCGGGTCTTCCTGCTATGTATGACTACGAATTTTGCCCCCAAAAGGTACTGCTTTAGTTTCAAGTTAGACCCCAGCTCCTCTAAATATTCTCAGCCCGCAACGACTAGCCCTGTTTTTAAAATTCTAGCGGCATCAGCAAAGTATGCACATTTTTTTCTTCATAGCTAAAATGGAAGATAGTGACATACGCTGTGTCTAGGTTTTTGAAAGAGGCCCAAGGCATTATTGCCGCGTCCCCATATGCGCTTGAGGAGGTTTCAATAGACGCTGCAAAATCCTTCTGGGGCAACCTAGAAAAGGAAATGTATGTCGTAGGCCCACTTTTAGCTCCATCCCCAGCATTCGATGCCACTGTCTCCAAAAGTCATGGAGAAATTGAGATATTTCTAGACGACAAGCTTCGAAGGTTTGGAGGGAAATCAGTAATATATGTGAGACTTCGTTTTCAAGTTCTCTTTCAGCGTTAATCCGAGCCACTTTCACTTTAGATATCATTTGGCACGGCATTTTGGCCTACAGCCCCTGACTATGTAGAAGAAGTAATTGATGCTCTGTTAGAGAAGCAATTTCCATTTGTTAGTTATTTTAATCACATTGGGTTATGAATTAACGTGATATCGCCCAGATATTCGCATATGCTTCGCCTGCTGCAACCTTGTCAGACAAGCTGGTAGCCAAGGTCAACTCTTCGGGCGTTGGGCTGCTGTCGAAGTGGGCACCACAGCCATATATCTTAAGTCATCAGGTATATTTTTTTAATTCCATGCTTCTGACATAAATCTAATATCTTGAGTATCTTTTGCGACATAGGCCACTGGATGGTTCCTCAGTCATGGCGGTAACGGCAGCATCGTTGAATCATTGAGCAATGCTATACCTCTGTACAGCACTTCCATTGAATGTTTTTCTAAACTGCATCCTGACCACAATGTTTTCCAGGGTAATATGGCCCTTCAACGCGGATCAGCCAGCTGCCGCCGCCCACCTTACGGAGAATCTCAAAGTGTCATTCGAACTGATTGAGATCAGGACAGGAGAATCGGGACTCAAGCCTCTGTACAGATTGGGCCGCGCGCCTAAAGGTACCAGGGAGGCTGTGGGCATCGAGATAAGGGAGGTGATTGACGCATGTCGTGGTCCGAAGGGAGTGGAACTGCGCAAAAATGCCGAGGCCGTGCAGGCGAAACTTTCGAATGCATGGAAGGAAGATGGTATTGCCGCTCGGGATTTACGAGCTTTCCTGGACACGTATTCTGGACGTGATTAATTATATGTCAATGGCAGCGTTCATAGCAATATTTGCATACGGTACAAGAGACTGTGACAGCACCACGTGTCGTGACATTACGCGTCAGTCCAGGTTGTGAGCGAGTAGACTCTATGAAAAGAGTCTCAGGTATACCCCGACATTCTGAAGAAAAAATTAGAGGACAAAATGGAGGAGAAGGGATACTCTCATGAGTCCGGATGCAGCTTCAAGTATGTGTGAAATGCAGACGTAAGACGCTACAAACTGGACTCTAGTCAAAGGTCACAGATTAGTATGTAAATAATTCGTATGATGAACGGGATTGAGCACACTGTCACAATCGAAAAGTAAAACTAACAGTTCGTTACAGATTTGTAGGTTTACCCTGAGACGTACAATCGACGGCCATATCGACGTTATCGACCTCGGCGGCAGCGGCAACGGCTTTGGCTTTCTTCACCCGTTTCTTCGCTCGCATTTTTGCTGATCTAGACATATTTCGTTTTGTTGGAGGTTGATATCTGCTGCGAGTTAATGGACGACCAATTATGGGTAGGAATTCATGTACGTAGCGCCATTTTCAATTAACTCGGGGAGTTCAGTAAGGGATAATGTTACGCGCATGAAAGGGGTTCGGCTTTGTCGTGGGCTTTGGTGCGAAAGTTTAAGTGAGAACGAGAAATTAAAAAGAAGTACTCACTGATTCTTTCCTTCAAGGGCCTGAATTATTGTCCGCGACCTAGTAACTTCAGCCGTTTCCTCGAATGCACCTTCTGCTGGCGTAACCCTAACTCCTAGCGCCTGTAGGCTTCCCATTTCGTTGTATTGATGCAGTCCAGTCATGCGTATTGTGTGCTTCGATTCTAAATTTTTCACGTATTCGCGTTTGATGATCTCAACAACTGATATTAACCGTGGAATAAGGTCTGTCGACGTGGAAGCAGCTTTGTGGGTTACTTGTTTGCCAGATTCTTCTCCAAGACTCATCAGGGGGTCTAATTCAGAAGGCAGGGTATGAAATATTAGTAATTTGTTTTCGTCTGAACTCTGAAGAAAGAGAATGGAAATGATTTGATTCGACGAAAAGTGTTGGATAGCATGCAACGCACCTCCAGGAAGGCAAGTGAATTGGCGACCCATTGCTTCATTTTTCCATGTCCAGTGATGCGTATGCACTTTCGTTGACTTTCATCAGTTATCATGGTTGGGCTGTAAATGGCAGAGACAGTTCGATTTACTGTCAACAATGATGATTAAGTCCAAAACAAATCGAGTACTGCCTGTACTGGAAAGATTTGTTCTCTGTTTGGCTGTGTATCTTTCGGAAGGATAGTCGGACCCGGATCAAGCACCCATCATTGCTCATGCTTGGCGTCGATAACTCTCGCTCCAGCCTCCACCACTGTCATATCTCGAACATTGCCAATAAGACTATACGGCGATTCATCCTGGACTTCTACAGGGAAGATTTGGAAAACTTCAATGTACCTGACTCTTTTGTTATTGCAGGTTTTTCAATACTGCGCTATGGGATCTGGGCATCTCTTGCATCTCATTTCCACGATGTTATACAAAGTCCACTACGCAGTTTCATCAGACATGTGTTGCCTATATCACAAAAAAGAAGCAATACAACAGTGATTTATCACTGAACGCTCAAGGAAAAATGGCCCACTGTCTCACAATTTTGCTTTGCTAATGTGTGTGGACATGTTTTACGATCGACCATGGCTCGACCCGTACAACTTTCAGTCCTATAAATTCAGGATATCACGCTTAATGCGGCTCTTTTATTTTCATCTACCTCATATTTGTGAAACCCCATCCCGACTTTTCATCCCTCAAATATCAAATATGGACCTCTCTAAAGTAACAAGATCTTCCAAAGGCTTCCAAAGGCTGTTCAACATTGCCCGCCCTTTCAAAAAATGTGGGCCATCCAGTGAAGGAGGCTTCGAGGGACTTGACGCGCCTAATCTGGTTTGCCCTGATCCTCACGCGTCCGAAAAACGCGTCCCTGAAAGGAAATTGAGGTCGCGTGGAACGCGTAGGTCCATTTGTTTCTGCTTTGACGCGTTCTCTTATGCCATGTCCAGTCCTCGAGTTTTTCCAAAAAGCAATATTATGCATCAACGCCACACGCGAAGCCATGGAAGAAGATATTATATCTGACTACGCGGACGTGATGGGCATTTCCCCTTCCATCGTTGAACGCGCTCAATCCTCGGGCAGTCGCTTTATCGAAGGCGCTACAGTGTTTGGCCTGCAAGTTGATTCGATCTCAGTTGGGCGGGCGACATTCAATGGCCCGATTGAAAGATCCGCCACTTTTAACCCCACGCTAGCGCCCATTGACTACTTTGATGTGGCTCTCATGAAGAACACCAAGTCAACCGCTGCTCGGAATATCGCCGATTTCGAGAATTCCTCCGAGCGAGTCATGGTAAAAGACACCGATCCTTTTGGTGAATGCCGAAGCTCGTTCTATGCGGAAAAGTTTATGAACATTGGACCGACCACACACAATATCAATGACCTCAACTTCTACTTTGCGGATTCCAACAAAAGCATTTTGGCCGATGCCGCTGCTGTTGGCCACAATCGTTCTGCGGTTCGTCGTCTACTTCCATTGAACAAAATTGACCGCCGGTCAAGCAAAGAGACATTCTGTGGGACCAAGTCTCTTGTTGTCCCTCCCCACAAGAAGGTCGTTCTCCCACATCTCTCTGAGCGACCGAAGTCAACAGGTAGTACCAAAATGTTTTGAACTATACGCTCATTATCTGATGATTTATATAGTCACCCAAACTCGCATGCCCATGAAGGGCTGGTCAATCTCCAAGCATGTTGTCAAACATTCTACCACCCCAAGGTACACCATGGACGCCAATGGCATGCCTGTTCGACGACCGAAGGGGAAAGCACGCATTCAACGTTTATACTACATCCACAACTCTGTTTTGCCCATGATTGAGGAAGAAGATGCCGTCTATCACATCATGGAGTTGGAACTTCCTGAGTCCTCTCCTTCTGTGGCAGATTCTATATCAGTGTACTCTCAAGACTCTTACATTTCCCAAGACGAGTCAGTCTCTTCTCCAGAGCTTGCCAACATTGTCGCTGTCGATTCTAAAGTCCACGACATTGGCGGGCAATACGAGGAGGGCGGAGAACACGAGGACAAAACTTCATTCATTCTCGAGGATGAGGACGGCAATGACGATGACGATGACGACGACTCCGATAATGCAATGTTTTCCGAGATATCGACAGCCATTTTACGCTCCCGAGAGCGTCGTCAAAATGTTTGCGGGCGAGAACAACTATATGTTTGTACTTACGCTGCTCCTCTTTTGGCTATTGCCAAGGAGCGCCAGCAGGCCAACCACAATGACCACAATGGGCATTCTCTCACAGGCCTTCGCCCACTACTTCTTCCTATCTCTGTTTCTCTCCAAGGCGATTCGGGCAACGCTGAAGACTGAACAACATCAAAGAAATTGGTTTTTTTTTTACCTTCGTCTCTTGACCTTTCTACAATCTACCGCCCCTGGCCTCCAAACCCTGTTTTGTTCTTTGGCTTCTCGAGCTTCGCGAATTATCTGCGGTCCTCAATTTGAACTCTGGCCTTTTTCTGTCTCTCGATTTGTATCATTGGATTTTATTTTCGTTTTTTCTCAACGATGTATTTTCTCGACGTCTATCCTTTGGATCTATTGTTTACTCGAATTCTTGGCTACCATCAGCATTGGATTGGACATGGAGATCTCTATTATCTGTTAAATCTCGTAACGGGTGGTTATTTCTTATCCTCGTCCAGCCTCCTCTTGGAACATCTTGCATCTAGCTTCTTTATCTGGTTTTGTTCATATCTTGTCTCGAGCTCTTCTGTTACTGTGGCTGGACCCACCATATGGTCTTCTCCATTGGATACACGTACACGTTTGGTGATTAAATCAGGACTCTTTTAGGTGAGTACTTCCTTTCTTGATGCATAATTACGCTGCTGATCACGATGATCAGATTCAGACCACTTTCTCTTTCGCATAACATCTAAGCAGCTTGTAAACTCTCTGCAACGCTGCCTATCTGTCCTTTGAGACGTTCTTATGACTACAGAATCTGCCAAATACGCTCTGGCAAATTTCTGTTACTCTTCTTGGATTGCGAATCTTCGAACTGGCTCTATCGATCCTGCACATAGTAAACAACAAAAAGCGTGCGTACTTTTGATGATTTTATGTCAATGTATGCGCGTCTGACTCGACTTTCAGATCTCTACAACGAGCGGGGAGGCCTCTGCCACGTAATATAATGCAATGGAGGCATTGTCACTCCAAATCGAACACATTTCACGGTTACCCACCAACTCGAACGTCCCCGGAAACAATTCTCTAGGCGGGGCTAATATCTTCTCTGTTCCATGACGTTACCCTCAGTTGGCTAAGGAGGTACGCTACGTTGTATTTTTGATGTCTTACAGGTGTTCATCATTGCTTTCTACGTGCTTAGAGATTGAAACCCTCTACATTTATTTATCCACCAACGCGCCCCCTACCAAATTTTTTTGTCCATCGGAAATGGACATGTAATCACCGTTATCATATGGGTAAGTTGTCATAATCTGTGCATATGTATGTTTTTCTAAATCTAATGTGATTTTCTTCAGGTAATTTCATACGCGTTTGCGTAGGACGGAACAAATTTGGCATCATCTCGGTGGCTTAGGGTTCCTGGGAAGTCGACGGGCTTTCCAGTGTTCCGTTTCGTCTGTGGAAAGGTCGTCTGACGAGACGATTTTTCTACGGCATCGCAAGGCTTTTCCGGGCTGGCTGGATGGCTGACGAGTTATCCAGCCTTCACGGCGGGCCTTGCGATGTTCGATTGCGCAGGGTGAGGGAGCAACGCTGACGAGTGTTGACTTCTTTGCTTCTGTGAATCGAAGACGAAGGGCCTAAGGGTTGCCTCCTTTTCGTCTGCAGCGCCGAATTGCCTTCGATCACGACCAACAAACATCCCGCGTTCACTTTGGCCACATCCAGTGTCCAATCACTTCGATGATGGCTTACTGGCCCTCATCGTTGACAACTCTCGCTCGGTCTCTCGGTTATTCGCTTTACTGTCTTGTCTCGTACCATCTGATGCACTACCTGTACTGTCTTGATGTCCTCCTGGCTCTAGTTGGCTCATGACATCAATACCCTCGTTCAGCCTCGCTGTTGATCACAACTCGCATCTCCCTCCTTGGATTGGGGCTATTTCACCAGTACCATCACATTTCATCATTATTCACGAAGAAAAGCAAAAAAAAAAGGTTCAAACCCCTCAGTTGGCTCGATCTCCTCTGGAGACCTGTCAACTTATCATTCCGGCTGATAGATACTTACCTACTACTTACCTCTCGGCTCGTTCATGTCATCATATTTAGACTTTGACATGGACAGTCTTGAGACATAATTATTTTCTCTACTTACCATTCTAACCGTAGACCTTTTCTCTTCTTTTGATTTGTTTTTTCCTACTCGTCTCTGTCTTACAATGTTTCTGGAATCTCCCTCGTCTCTTTCCTCCCCTTTTTCTTTCTCTATATGTCTTCACTCTAGTCTTTGTACTTTCTCGACTTTCTGTCTTAACAATCAATTTTTTATGTGGATTGTGACGCAAGGTTAAGCTTCGCGTGATGTTTAAGCAATCTGGCTTTCTTGATAGATTTGGTGATGGACGTTAAAAGTGACTGGTGAAGCTTGAAACTTTCAAGTTCAAAAAGCAAGGCAGGTTTGAATTTTGAAGGCGGCTCCACGAAGCAAAAGTTCTAATAATAGGCAGAGCCAAGCACTCGCTGACTCACCACAAACGATGATCTACGTTTCATCAACAAGGGAGCTCTCTCGCTGGTCCAGCCTGCCGCGAAGGTTATCCGAGCACTGTTCCCAAAGATGTTGATAAAATTGACATCTGGTGTTTGCTCTTGAGTCATGACATCACTAAATTTGAGTTTACCGGTGCTCTTTCCGAATCACTGCACTTCCGACGCCGCTTACTACCACTTGTATTGGCTGCGATTATGTCGCCACCCGCTTTCAGTAATTATCGATTCTCTATGTTTTAGTCTTCTCGGTAACCTATAAAGCCTGGTAGATGAATACTGAATCGATTACAGAAACTACCAGACAACAAGATTCTCTAACTTTTCATCGCATATAACAACATGCCCAACACCTCTCGTCAACATCTTGCGGCAATGGTCCCATCGGTCGGCGCGCCATTTGTCATCGAGCCTCGAAGTACTCCCACTCCAGGACCAAATGAAGTCCTAATTGAAGTCAAATCGGTCGCAGTCAACCCACTCGACTATTTTCAACGTTACACTGGCTTCCATATTGACGTTTTCCCCGCCATTATTGGCTCTGATGTAGGAGGAACAATTATTGAGGTGGGATCCTCTGTCTCTCTGGAGCTCAAGCCGGGAACTCGCGTCTCTGCATTTGCCCCAACCTTCCTCTTAAACGGCTCTCCCAATTATGGTGCTTTCCAAGAACGTGTACTGGTCCCAGACCATTTTGTAACCCCGTTGCCAAATGGACGTGTTAGCTTCAACGAGGCAAGCATACTTCCTATGGCTCTTTTAACCGCTTGGACCGGGATCGTGTATCAGCTGGGAATCCCTACTTCTACCACTCCATACAAGCCGTCCGACAAACAGGGTCTCTTAATCTGGAGTGGTGCATCGAGCGTCGGCACGATGGTCATTCAAATTGCCAAACTGCTCGGATTTACCACATATGTCACTGCAAGCAAAAAGCATCACGACTATCTGAAGACGAGCAGACTGATTATTTGATTATAGGAGCAACACACTCATGGACGACATCGACAAGGCCGTAAAGGAAGATGGTGTGACAGTACAACTAGCATATCACACAACTGGCGACCTCCAAGATACGTTGAAGGTTCTGCAAAGGGTGAAGGGCAATGGAATCGCCAAAGTCGCATCGGCTCCAGCGTTGACGGAGGAGTCGCCTAAAACTAACGACATAGAAATCGGCTTTGTCGCGCCTACATCATCTGGTCCAAAGTTTGATGAAGTAATCGATTTCGTTTTCAGAGTTTGGCTGAAGGAAAGGCTGGAGAGGGCGGAGTTTTCACCCAGCCCCCGAGTTCAGGTGATTGGGAAAGGCTTGGGTTCGCTACAGCTTGCCTTGGAAGAATAGAAGGAAGGTGTCAGTGGGGTTAAAGTGGTAGTAGAAATTTGATTATTCAATTTTCGAGCAAAAGTTATACAGTATTGTTCAGACTTCAAATATCCTCTTACGTTATTTACAAATTTCCCCTTAATTCCCACTCTATCTCTCCGTCCAACACCCTGATAGCCGCCAAATACAGGCGCCTATTAAGTGCTATTTAAAGCAACGTCCCTAATGCCTAACTCGTATCCGACTTTCCGAAGAACAACATATTTCAACAATGAATAAACGCTGACTAAAGATAAAAAACCGAGCTCTTTTAGCGGCGGTTGCTAGCATGAAGACAGGACTACGAATGTTCACGGCGAAGAAATATGAATAAGCGACAGTTGAGTGGTCTACTTCGCCGTTCGAGGTTTGAGGGCTACCGGGTTTTGATCTGCAAAGGTGAACAGTATATAAGAGTCTGCTTTTTTCAAGTGGACTTCATTGCATTACATTCAGAGCGTACATTATGTCTTCTTACCCCAACCAACACCTTGCAGCCATTCTACCTAAACAAGGAGGACCTCTCGAGATAACATACCGTCCCACTCCCGCCCCAGGACCCAACGATCTTCTGATCAACGTCAAAGCCATTGCAATCAATCCAGTTGACTGGGAGCAGCGCCACCACGGAGTTACAATCGCCGCATACCCTGCCATCATTGGGTCAGACATCGCAGGATATGTCGAAGCGGTAGGGTCAAACGTACCAGCCGACGCACCCCAGGTCGGCGCCCGCGTCGCAGCTTTCGCACCCTCATATTTATTTGGATGTGCCCCAGATTACGGCGCGTTCCAGGAGCGCGTTATCGTCCCTGCAAGCTTTGTTACTCCCATTCCCGATACGCTAAAGTTCAATGAAGCGACATTATTGCCACTGGGAGTGTTGACGGCATGGGCAGGTTTCTACCAAGCCGGTATTGCATTTGGCACCAAGTATACGCCTGCGGACAAGAAAGGGGTTTTGATATGGGGAGGTTCGAGCAGTGTGGGGAGCAATGCAATCCAAATCGCCAAGTCTTTCGGCTTCAAGGTTTATGTTACTGCCAGCGTAAAGCACCACAGTTATTTGAGTACCCTGGGGGCCGATAGACTGTTCGACTATAAAGATCCGAACGTTGTCGACAACATTGTTAGGGCGGTGAAGGAGGACGGGGTGGTCATTCAAGTTGGGTACGATGCAGTCGGTCAGTTGAAGGAATGTCAGCAAATTTTACAAAAAACCAAAGCAGAGGGTCCGGCTAGGTTGGCCTCTGCGGTACCCTTGACCGAGGATTCGCCTAAGGCAGAGGGGGTGGTGGTTAAGTTTGTAGAGGCAGAAGGAGACGCAACAAAGATACAAGAGCTGATTCACTTTGTCTACAGAATTTGGCTGAAAGAGAAGCTGGAAAAAGGAGAGTATTCACCAAGCCCGAGAATGCATATTGTCGAGGGGGGCTTGAAAGCGCTAAACTCGGCTCTAGATGAGTGGAAGAAGGGCGTAAGCGCTGTGAAGATAGTTGTAGAGGTATCATGATCAGTAAATTGTAGTTATCATACACGAGTTAAAGAAGGCTCAAAAACTGAACAATATTACTGAAACTTCGATTCCACGAAATGGTTTAACCAACATAAAGATTACTGTAAACCATTTATTACCGTAGCCTCTGAGCGTGACAAAGAGATGACACATACCAAGTCCGACCTAGGTGAGCGCATTCTGTCCCTGTCCTATCACAATATTCAATGAGCTGACCGAGCCTTTGGCCGTACGCACGTAGGTTCTGGCAATGATTGGGTCCTGGATTGGATAAAACTGATCCAATCAGAAAAAACTTTGAATTGGAGCAAAGGCACTGGCTAACATAAACAGAGCTGATCAGGGTCCACAGTTAGTCGCAAACGTAACTTACATATTCGTTCATTCATTCCTAAAGCAACTGCCGTTCCGACAGTTGCCTGCAGAAAAATTATTTCTGTGACTGTGTTAGGTCCAGGCCTCAGTCTTTCAAGAACAGTTGCTCCGAGTATCATTAACTGCACCTATTGAATTCATGGTTAGTTAAATTTCTTCTTTCTGGAAGGAACCTTACTGCATGTATATACCTGTTGCGTGCAAGCACACATCTGCCAAGCGGTGGTGATGGTGAGGGGTTGCCCAACAATCGGCTAGTTCCGGTACATACATCGCTTAATTACGAAAGTGTCTGTCACCCGCAAGGACACTTTCAATTGAAACTTTGAACATGGCATACCCTTTCCCACTCACTTCAGGACTATTCCCAGAGGCATGATGTTCAAATTCCAATCTTATAAAAGAACAATACTTCTTAATCGCCACAAATAATCGACTCACTTTAAATTTCCATTCAGACGCACGTCGCAGAAGCCACGAAGCCTCTCGACATGGCACTAGGACCCGCAGACTCTGGCGGTATTACCTTTGACGTCGCAAACACATTCGCTGTGTGGATTGAGGTACGAAGGCTTTTCAAGCCATGTTGTGTTTAAACCTTACCACTTTGCCCTTCTTCCGTTCCAGGTATTCTTATATGGTAAGAGCAATGTCTTTTTTACCATCCACAGTGGAATTTTAACCGCTTGTCAGGGGTCTACGTTACACTTTTTGTATCTGCGATTACTGTGATTCTCAAGAAGAGGGCCACCGCACGAATGGAGTCCGCTCATAGCGCTTGGGTACGTCGATCACGCTGTTCACGTTTGCAAGAGGTTAAAGCATTTTGATAGATATTCCTCATCTGCGTGATCTTAATGTTCATGGTCGCTACACTGCACCTCGGTGGGTGCAGAGCCCCTGCACATATATCCTTAATGTTGATCATACCACGCAGTGATTAATGTGTATCGATTCCTTCGAGCAAATATCTTGGGAGTCGATCCAGCAGGTGCTCTCCATTACTTTTTTGACAGCACACGATGGGAAAACATTACCGCCAATGCGATAATGTGCGTTATGTCATGGCTTGGAGATGCTTTAGTGGTTAGTTCAGCCGTCAGAGCATCCATAATTTTACTGATCAATTCCATCAGATATATCGATGCTATTACGTCTGGGACTGTAATTTTTGGATAGTCGCCTTGCCACTAGTGCTCTTCTTTGGCACTATCGGTGAGTGGTGAATTATGGGTGGTGAAGTAACTTACTAATGTTTATCTTAGGCATCAATTCTAGCACTCTATATTGGTTCACACATCCGTACGATACCCATCTAAAAGTGCCCACCATGATATCCCTTCTCAACGCCATATTTCCGTTGGCACTTACTCAGAACGTGCTAACGACGGGCTTGATAGCCTTCAAGATCTGGCTCCAACACAAGGCCTCAAGTCGGTCGGGAGTCGTGGATCGTGGATCTCGGCTCAGCTTGATACGAATTTTAATCATTATTATTGAGAGCGCAATGGTGTACACTCTCCAGCTCCTAGTGGTCATTATATTGTACTTCAAGAAAAGCAATGCTCAATTCATCGTCCAGTCTGCAATTGTCCCCAGCGTTGGTACGTATATTCAGTGGGAATCTCATGAGATTAATCCTTGATATAATTTATTTCAGGAATTGTTTTCGTGCTTATAGCTGTTCGCGTTCACGTCGCCAAATCACAGAGCGTTTTCGGTACCGGTCTCGGTACTTTACCTGCCTGGCTAGATGAAGACACCAGTGATAGCGAAATGAATGGGGACCGATCCTCTTCCCCTGTCGCGGGTGTGACTTTCAGGGTTTCTACAAACGATCAGGACCGGTATCACCCTTCGGAGCCGCTGGACTCGTCATCGTATACCCAAAAAAGTCATACAGGAGACAAACTTCTACACATGGGGTAGTGTATACTACGGTTTTATGCCGGGTATTCCCAGCACGACATGGGACCGGATAACACTTGACAAAATCTGGCAGCGGGGCGGCACAGGACTTCGTTATAACGGATTCACATCGGAAACGAAGCGTTTGGACAAATATTCCCTCCATTTCCCTCCAAGTGGCCCTTTTCGCATCATTCCGAGTCACCCACTCCTCTCAGACGCTTCTTTAGCGCAATTGGACTCTATCCAGACAGCATTTCCCATCCAAATTGCAGTGATCATAACATTTATGTAAAGGGGAAGGTGCGAAGCAAACGCCTTGGGAAGGCGTCACATCTCGGTGTTTTTTGTATTCGTTTCTCATTCGTCTCCTAATAATACAACAAATTGAAGCTTTAATAGCACGGAAATGCGTGTGCCAATCAGGACATAAATTCTCGGAAATATGAGATGCGTTTGCCTTAAGAAACGTGTCATTTAGTGTATACCACCCTCTCCTTCAACACCACTGTCCATTCCACAGATCAATGGGAGATGGGTTTGAGAGCTGATACGGCCCTTGCCGTTGGAATATGGGTCGAGGTACGCATTTCCACAACTTCATTCAACTTGTTCTCTGAGTCTCTGACAAGTGTCTATTTGACGCTATGTTCAGTCCCTATTGTACGGTATGTCTCCAAACTTTGATGGCGAATGAAACCTCTGGAAAGTTCCCGTTTATCTGTTTTCAGGCGTCTATGCGTGTCTTTTTTTCGAGGCCCTCTATATTATGTTAAATAGAAAGTCCGGAAATGCTGGCTCTGCGAAGGTCAGAATGATTCATGTGCATAATTGGCAGCCTTTTTGATAAACTGGGGTATTCTCCCCTTCTCGTATGCAAGGTATTCCTGGTTGGCACCATTACCATGTTTCTTTTGGCCACGGCGCATATGGGTTAGTTCCTTTTGTGTAATATGATCCAGCCTATTCAGATCTGCTGAGCAGTGGTCAACTTATATCGCTTTATCCGTGGCTTTGTTTTGGTTCTTGACCCCAACGGCCCCTTCGCCTATTCTTTTGACTTCAGTAGATGGGATAACGTTGCACATAATTCTATGCTATGCATTATGACGTGGCTAGGAGACGCGTTGGTGGTATGCTACTATCGACGTTCCAATTTGCATGTCATTTCTGATCCGTTTTACTCTTAGATATACAGATGTTACCTCATTTGGGATAGGAAAATATGGGTCACTATTCTTCCCCTCTGCCTGTTAATTATGAGCATAAGTAGGTGACTCTTTATATCGCGAATATTGATAACCATCTCATAACAAAGAGAGGCAGCAACGCAGCTCTGTTGTTCTGGTTTACACATCAAGGCTCCCAGTCTGAAACGGTCATTCTAAGATGGATGGCCACCATCTACCCCTTCGCGTTTGCTCAAAACACCATAACAACTGGGATGATTGCGTTCAAAATCTGGAGGCAACACCGAGCTTCAACAATAATGGGAGTCGCCAGCAACTCGCCCCTTGATTTGCTGGGGGTTGTCCGCATAATCATCGAGAGCGCGATGATCTACACCTTCCAGTTGCTCATTCTCATCATCCTTTTCCCACTTCATCACAACGCCCAGCTGATCGTTCAAAGCGCTGTGATCCCCAGTATGGGTGAGAGATTTATGCCAACAGTCTTTGACATTGTACACATACTAAAATTAACGAGTAGGAATCGTGTTTGTATTGATCGCCGTACGAGTGCAATTCTCGCGCTCGCGAACGCTCTTTGGCGAGACGGTCATGGCCTCCATGCCGACATGGCTCAATGAAGCATCAAGCACGCGGGGAAATGACGAAGGAGAGCGCCAGCAAAGCCCTCGACATTCGACGGCTTTACAGATGGTCAACACGGACGATACCCAAGAAAAACGTGAGAGGGTTCTATTATCATTCTTGCGGGAGCCTGGCCCGGAGAGTGTCATAAGCCACAGCACGAGTGCTCCCTGATTAACTCTTTGGACTCCTGTCAGTACTGGCACAAAGTCAAGGTCGACATAAACCTACATAATAAAAGTCACAGATATCGAAAATTCGTGTATCCATAGTAGCAATCATTTCGTTCGAATGTTTTGGCGAGGTGAGATGGTTCAGAGGAAAGTATTTACAACAAGAGTGTGGTGAAGCCAGTGTTATTTCCTATCATACTGTGGCAGAGTGTTTATTAGAAACTATGAATGGAATTCGTGGAAATCTGGGTACAGCTGTTTCATCATTAAATTTGTCCCAAGAAGTTGGCCAAAGACGATGCAAGTATGTCGTGCACCTTGCTCGTGGGATGGAGATAATCTACCCAAACCTGACCACCCGCCTTGCGTACCTCCTTAGGTTTGATGCCAAAGTCCTTAGGCTTGTCGAGAACATTTTCAAATATTTCATACGATGAAAAAAGAAAAACTGAGGCGTCATCATGATTTCTAGAAAATTCGTCGATCGCCGTTCTCAACGTCGTGTTCCAAACTTGATAGTAGGACGCTGATTCGTTTTCCTCCTGTTTGGGAACTTATACAAAAATCATTTGTATGCGTCATGATGCAACGGTAAGAATGGCCTACTCGCAGGACTTCGATGTATGGGTGGCACATCTATAAATAAGAAATTACGAGCACCAACGTCGTACAATTTCTGTTGAGTTGCAAAAAGGTTCCCAATTGCAGTCTGCGTATTGGAACGCACGAAAGAACTAAACGTTTTGGCGTAAAACATCGAGGCATAATAATTCTAAAATAGCTTACCCGCAATCATTTATTCCAATCCATGTTACTATACCACGCGGAGATAAGATTCATCCGATGACAGAAGAGAGAAAAACTAACTGAAAATTGAGTTCGACGCATTCCAAGCGTCCTCCGAAACCGTTGACATTAAATCTGATTGAAGAAAGATATTCTCGACCTGAGAGCGAACTCCCTCTACTGTCTGTCCTCCTATTGCATAATCATAGACAAGCAGAGGAGAGCGTATATACTCTGGGTCCTGATTGGCTGTATCCACAGAAGCGTCGAAGCGAGGAGCTGGTCGATATTTTGATATCAAATGGCCAACCCAGTTCGGAAGGCCCTCTTCATTGTAAGTTATGCCAGGAAATTCTATACCAAGAGGTTGAGCTGCACTTGGAGACGGAACACGAGTACGAAATGTTGAATATCCAACGTCACTGTAGGAGTCACCGCTGAATGTACATTAACGTATTCAGATGATAAGATAACAATTGGCGAGGCGACAGCAAGGAAATGACAAACAATATGAACAAATACCGCAGAGCAGAGAAACCACTCCACGTTTTTGTCCTCTGGTATATCGTTGATTTTGCCTTATCACAATCCTGGGTATCATTGGAAGTTTTTGGAACCAGGTCGGACTCGGCTCCCATTTTTCTTGAAAACTTGAATAGGTAGCGACTTGAACAACTGCGAAATACCGTGAATGGCGATAAACATCCAACAGACATACTTGAATAATTTACAAGTAAGAGTGGTATAGATTAGATACGGTTTCCTTTGGTTTCCTGAAAATTCAGAAGAGAGATTTGATATTTGTCAGTAAGTGTTGGGAAGTCAGGTCGAAGGTTCATGTCAAGAACCAGTCAAGAGCGAAATCAACAATTAAATTGAATCGGAGAGTAAACCAAGCCATATTACTGTTTTTGTAATTCAAAGGTTAACAGGATGATAAGTATATGAAAATTATGTAATTATTTATTTATCCATTTAAACATGCTTATGATCCAAGTGCACTAGCTACGCCTTGAGGAGGCACTTCCATCTCTAGAATGGCCCAAGTGGCCACAGGTCCTGAACTTACTCCCAGACAAAGTTCTCGGAATCTTCCTTCAATGGCGGTAAACAACGATAGGCCTGAGTTGAAGGAGGAGGTGGTGAAAGCTCTCGAGACCTACAAAAAGAAAGATTCGCCCAAGGGTAAGTGGATTTCACTCAATTAGAGCGACGACTCACAGTAGGCACAACTAAATATTCCTCTCAGTTGTTGTCAGATTTAGAGGCGTTGGAAATGCACCTATAATGAAGCAAAATGTCTACAAGATCATTGCAACCAACCGATTTCAGGCTGTTATACAGTTTTTGAGGAAGGAGTTGGGTTGGCAGAAAGGTGAACCTTTGGTGTGTCGGTTACCTTTTCACTTCGGCTCTTTTTGCTTATGAGCGGCTTAGTTCTTGTATATCAATTCCACCTTTTCGCCTGCTCCCGATGATACCGTGCTTAACCTTTTTAAGGTGCGATACCTCATGTCAATTCTGCCTATATCACGGGTTAATATTCCTAGTCTTTCTCCACCGAGGGATATCTCATCGTGAATTACAGGTAAGAGGCAAATTCAAATTCATTCTC
Organism: Psilocybe cubensis; assembly: GCF_017499595.1. Lineage (NCBI taxonomy): Eukaryota > Fungi > Basidiomycota > Agaricomycetes > Agaricales > Agrocybaceae > Psilocybe > Psilocybe cubensis. The sequence continues at coordinate 1,492,630 of NC_063009.1, read as the reverse complement.
ACGTATAATGTCTAACTCGAGCAATAGCACGACGCCAGCTTGGGGATAAGCGCTACTTCCGCCCCTATATCTCACTCTCCGGATCTTTTGTATTTTATCAGTCTCTAATCGCATATCATCCTGGACAACAAAGCATATGAATCGATGCATATCTTCTGACAGTTCATCTGCGGAATAATCGCGAAAGCTTCCCTCGGCAAAGGCGCTCCTCTCATTCGGTATTCGCATCGTGGCGCGTGTCCTAAGAACGACAAGATTTTGAACCCAATTCTTTTTTGGTGAATAACTTACGCTATGTCATTGTTGGAAATGTTTTTCACTGAAAGTTCAATAGAGATATAGCCGTGCAACACCGCAAAGAAGCTAGGTATTAATGATTTAATCGATAACACTCATTTTTTGTGCATTACTTCGGTTTATATTTGTGTTCTAGACACTCTTCCTATCCAACCCGCTTGAATTTGCATTTCTCGTGGCTCAGAATATCCAACTCCGATAATGTTGGACACCTTGCTCGCAAACACTAGTCTTTCAAAGAAAAACAAATGCTCCTTTATCGTGGAGGTTCCTGATTTCCGATGTAACATCTGCAAATGTATGCTTCTTTTCCAACGAAACATACCGAATTCCTTCTTTTCTTTGACAGCGGCCGGTGACTTGATGTATAGGCATCTGTATGTGCTATGTTGAGGATGTGCCCATAGGGTACTTTCTCTCTTTCCTTGACAGAACAATCTAATCATCATGGGAAGCTTCGGTTAAGAACATGAGCATCATGCATATCGTGTTGCATGCTATCAAGGGAGGAATTATCTCTTGATCAAGGTATCTCGGTCCGCTTGGGCATGCATTGTTATTAAAAAGTGATCCAGAGCCTAGAAAAGCAATCCGTCGACCATGGTTATTCGAGATAGAAGCCTCTCAGGACCCGGAATATTCCATCGTACAGCTGATCCCTGCTCGGAAGATGCGCAGCCCTTTGTGAGCATCATACAGTCGGTGGTGCTGTAGATATTCATTCTTCTGACGTACAAACTTCAAGCGAAAACGCATTAATGCCGTGGAAAGGAAGGAGGGTGATTCCAGCGAAGTGGTGCAGCTCATCATCTTTCTAGGAAATGATATGTACAGGAAATATCTGTATTGCTGCCCCTTGTGCCTCTCCCTTCTTCGTGGTTTTTGGCCACAAGGTTAATCCCCTCACAATGTATGCTGCGGCTATCGGAGTTTATACACAGCATTTCGCGTAGATAACTGAGGTAGGTAGTATCATCTCACAAGTAATGCTTTGTAAAACGATCAGGAGCTGGCGACTACACACTACAATGCGCAGCCTGGTGTGCGGACATTGAGAGACCTGTTCCGTAAATACCTACATTTACTTGGCGGATCTCCCCCACCGTTACCAGAGTTGGTGTGAAGGCTGATCTGCAATTATCGCGTTGGCGCGACGTGCGCGTGCGTCCGTGCCCAAGCGCCATTTCGAACGAGAAGGTGATGATATATGGTAAATAATTTCCAGCAGTCGCGAACGCAGTTTGTGAACGCGTCAATTGCATCCTTATTCACCGAAAGGTGCACCTTAACGGCGCAGAAGCGTCTGTGCGCTTTCCAAATCCAAGGCAAGACCAGGGCCTCGAAGTATTTTCACGTCACGAAGCTAGTCGATTCAGAAAATTCGAGAGTTCGATGCTATAGAGCTCGCGTTCGAGGCGTTCCATTATGAACTACAACAATTGAACGAGGGTGCAAAATAAATAAAAACGCCAATGACTGAGTGGACCAAGGGGGGCAGGGCACTCCTTTTTCCTATTATTCCAGACCGCTGCCAGACCGTTCGTCCTTCCATAGTATCACTCGCTCTAGTTGAACCTAGATAGCAACGCCACGCCGGTGCTGCCAAAAAGCACGCTGGGAAAAGGGCCTACAGAGACGCACGGAAGAACACACGGCTCGGAAGGTTACACCCTTTCCTAGTAACCCTAACACGTTAAACACATACATGAGAAAAAAAATCAAAAAATAAGAAGATAAGATTGAAGACGTATGCAGAAGAGAGATCGATCCAATTTGCCCACCCCCGGCCGGGCTAATGCGAGCCTGTCGCGCGCGCGGTGGCTTTTCATTTGCGGTTCGCGTCAATCTGCGATTACATAGTATCTGACTGGGCCGGTGTACCTCTACAACAACAAAACGTCAAAAAGCTATTTATGTCGTGGTTCTCGAGCGAGAGATAACGATTTTTTTTGTATGAGTGTGATCAATCAGTTGGTAATAGTATGGCATACTATAGTACCCATTTGACAAGCTGCGATGCGAGTGTGGCAGCGCCATGCCATTCAGTCATTTTACGGTGATAGTGCAGCGAGCCCTTTCCAGGTGCGTGTGCGTGTTTCGATCTGACCTGAAGCAAGTGTCTTCCTTTCGCATGATGATGTGTTGGTAGGTGTGCGTCCTCCGTCCGAGGGGGAGGGGTGGGTGGGGCTTGGCAAATTCTTGATCGAGGGAAACCCGCATTTTACACGGAGACAATGTAAAGCTAGATAGAGAGATAAGTAGCAAACGTACGTAGGCGTACGTCAGTCCGAGTCCGAGTCATAAGCAATCCACACGCCTGACGCTAGTCTGGCTGACCTATCTCAAGAAAGAAAGAGAAAGCTGAGAAACAGAAAGAGAAAGGAAAGGAAAGGAAAGGGTTGGCGATTTGGAGCCTGCTCCGACTCAGGCTCCTACGATGCAATGTGGATGGAAGATACCGAAGAGGTTATCTAGCACCCCTTCATTTAACCTACTTCCCTCGATCCCTGATACAAACCTGGACGGGCGCAGATGATGTCACTGCTGCAAGTATAACCTTCTGTTTTTTGTGAACAAATTGCAATTGTCAATGTCATGACGGTTTAAGTGGAGATTGGTTTTTTTTATTACTATATATTGGATATTGAATGAATTGAAATGTGGATACATTCATTGGATGGAGTCTGGTGAGGTGCTATACTGATCTGACGCTGTGAACTGGGAGCCTGGAGGCGGAGTACGTAGGTACTAAGTAGGGAGCGAGCTTTGGCACCGGCGGAAATATCGGCGTGCCTTGCATTGCCATGTACACAGAATCACTATCAGTGATTTGTCGAACAAGTAGCACCAGACATGTACAGATCAGCAAGCAAGCAGCACCAATACAATTTACAAACGAGCCGCAGACCCTGTCCCATGTGCGGCACATGTACATGTACATGTACATATACATCATCATCATCATCGAAAAGTCAAACTTTGAAAGGTGCGGGTGTGCCGTTTTCCGTATTCCGTTTTCCTTTCAATTGAATGGGGTTTTTTGCACCGAGTTGACAGGACAATCATACAAGGTTTAAAGGTTTCGGTTATGATGGCACATTGCACATTGCACATTCGCACATTACACATCCGCACCATTACGCGTTGCACAAGTCCAGTGTCAGAGATAACCTCAGATCGCCCAATAAGCCAATTGGGGTACCCAACCAGACCAGGCCGGTCGGCAGGTTGGGTCCTGGTCCTGGTCCTGTAGGCTGTGAGAAAAAAACACATACGAGCCCAGTTGCCAGGGTCAGAAGTCATAAACTCAGAACCCGTAGTTTCTGTTCTCCGTTAGGGTCACGTCCGATAGGAAGGATTATATTAGGAGACAGACAGACAGCTAAGGGTCCAGTGACGTTGCCTTTATGTAGTTTTAATTTGTTTTTTGCGACGGCGAGCGAAGAAGATATACGAGGGGTTACGACATGACCACGACAGCCCATGGAAAAAAACAGGGAATAAGTGAAAACAGGGAAAGGGGACAGGACACGTTTTTTGACAAGGGAAAATCGATGGACAGTTTAGATTTCGTTTTTGGTTTTTTGATGTTGCAATTGGAATTGGTGTTGGAATTGGAACTGAACATTGACCTCGGGGCGATAGATATGGCCTCGGCCAAAGAGACGAGGGAGATTTTTTGTGCTGGTGAATCGTGATTGCTCGTATGTCGCCATACATGCAATGCATACCGTAGTTTTGCCAGGCTCTGCGCGATACGAATCATACGATTCAAAAGTCCGAGTTGCCTCTAAGTAGAACCTAGACAGTCGTGACCCACCAGTGAACACTGAAAAGGGGTGTACCCCATCCCCATCCTCAGGACTCAGGAGCCCCGCCACTCCTGAGTCCTGAGCCTGAACAAGGGTCGCGCAAGTGGCTCGCGGATCGTCTCGCCGCCCGGCGGAAGTACCAATCACACATGTACACCTGAAGCCGCCGCATTTACGAGATGTTTTCTCGTAAGTTAAAAAGACAAGAACAGATATGGCGAGGCTAGAGCTGAAAAGGAAAGCACGGGCAGGATGGATGCTTTTCAATTATGCATTACCCATTATTCTATATCAATTGTCCTATATCAACTTGTAATATCAATATCAACGAGTGGGAAGTGGAAAAAAGCTGACGCGAAATCACTTACCCTGATCATGATCATGATCACTGACATACGGAAATAACGCTAGTGAAGAAGGCGCGAGGGTCACCGAGATATAAGATATGGGCCGTTGAATGCGCATTGCACATTGCGAAGTGCGAGGGTGTTATCAATAAGCACAAGCATATAGCGGAGAGAAGACTATCTTCCATTATATCATACTGCATGGAGTTCAAGGTTCTAATATAATAAAAATAAGCTGGGCCCAGAGAGAATCGGAGAATTAAGAGGTGCAGCGCATTCACGCTAGCGCTAGCGCTACACGCTGGGTAAGGTGGGTGGGTGGGTAAAGTGGGTAAGTGGCCGGGTGGGTCGTTGATCAGCAAACGCATGACAACTGGTATTAGTAACTCCCCAAGGCCAATCGCAATCGCAAGCAAGGTCCGGACGCCCATTGAGTTTTGAGAGAGTCGACTCGGCGTGCGTGCGTAGTATATACATATGTATAATATGTATACGCGGGATCGCGCAGACGCGTCGATGCCCATTGTCCAATGTCCGGTAGTCGAAACTCGAAAGCGCGGTTTTCGTCCTCCGGCTTACCTGAACGAGCCGCTCGGGGAGGTAAGGTTATTCGGAAGAGGAAGGTACGTCCCGAAAGAAAGGGATCCGCAACTCTTGATCATCCCCTCTCATATTATATACAAACTCGAAACCCGCGCCCAAGTCATCATTGTTGATGCGATGTTCACTGGTCAGACATGGACTTTGTGAGAAATACTGCGTGGGTGTTGAGTCTTTTGATTGTTGGACCGACCGACTCATCAGTATATCAAAAATCACACGTCCACGTCCTGTTCCTTCACCCCCCGGCTGCGCGCGGCTGCTGCTGTAATTACTCCGGGACCTGTACAGGTTAAAAAATCAGTGAGAGCGCTAGGTGCTGGGTGCTGGGTGCTGGGTGCTGGTGAACCGGGGGAGACCCACATTGAATCACGAGCGGACGTATGGCAATAAATTGCGGTGGATTAGTACACCGGTGTATCATAGTACACATGAACAGGCGGAGGATAGTACACATGAACAGGCGGAGGAGCAATGGTGGGCCGGCGTGGCCCCTGATGCATTGATGCACTGTGCACAGTATCCGAGTCACTGCACAGTTCACAGTTTTCAATTCACAGTGGCACAGTACACCAGTACACCAGTGCAGTGTTTCCCCAGGTTTCCCTGGACCTGGACAGGGAGCATGGAGCATGGCATGGAGAATCTTTTAATCATAGCGACTGACTGACCCCGCGCTAGGTGTTGACATGTCCGTCACCGTCAAAGAGCTTGGCAGTTAGGAGGCGCTGATACTAGCTATTTCGGCAACCACGTGGCGGGAATAATAATAGCTCTGCGTGCGCCGTGGGTGGGGTGGGTTCATGTTAGTGGGAGCCAGTAACCCACCCTGAACTTTTTTTGCATCCCTGCCGACGCCGACTTGTGATCGCCGAAAAAGTCAACTGCGCAGTGCGCACATCCCAGGACCAGGACCAGGACAGGACGGAAGCGCACTGCAATAAAGTAAAATAAAAATAAGGTCGCTGAGGGGACATAATTAGACGCGAGACACGAGACACGAGACGCGGTAGCCACGGGAGACCTGAGAGTCACAGAGGCAACCGCTACCGAGAGCTATGTATGTGAAACGAGTGGGATGGATGGGATGGGATGGGGATCTGGTTGCGGTGTGATTCCTTGATTCCCTTGCTGTGCCTGCGCTTGTTTAAGGCTTAAGTTGAACAAACAAACGCGATGGTAACAAGATGGCCTGGTGCTAGCTAGAATGAACCCGAGCCACAATGATAGAATATCAACTTGAAGAAGGAACATGATCAGGACATACCTTCTTTTTCACGTTATTTACACACAAGCACGACACGGAAGTGAGATGGTGCCCAAAAGACCAATGATTGAAAAAAAGCAGACGGTATACTAAATACAAACGATGAGAAATGCAGTTCTATGATAACCAAAAAGAGAAAAAAAAGCACAAAAAAAACTAATAAGATTAGACCGAGTACCCCGACCGAAATACGAGTAAGATAATAGAAATGGAAAGATTGTACATGGATGTCTATGGTTCGAGTTTATGCGAGACGAAAGCGAGGAAAGCATGCAGTTGATGGGATGAATGGATAAGTGATGGGTTTTTTTGAGGTGGGGGAGCCGACTGAAGCGGCAGCGGGAGCGGTAGACGGAGGGGGTAAGGGTCCAGCGAGCATAGGAGGAGTTTGGTATTGGTAGGGGTAGGGTAGGAGTGGATGTTATGTTGAGAATTTAGATTTCTGCGGAAAGGAGTATGGGATGAGGACTGGATGGAGCGGTTGTACGGGTTGTCAACGACGTACTGTGCGCATCATGAGTCCCCCTGATGGATCGTGAGAGGCAGGTAGTGGCTACAGGAGTCTGTGAGTTGCGCGACGATACAAGAGGGAAGGGCGACTACATACAGAGGTGTGGTACATCATAGGCTGAACCTGCGGTGTAAATGATGAAGAAGTTTTTGCCAGTGCTTTTTGCAGCTGCAGGGTGGATGAGCACGACGCGTCTTGGTTGGATGGGTGGATGGAGACAGACCTTGGCTTCACTCTCTGCTGCCCGTAGCGCATTTGAGCTTGAATGCAGGGATACATTCTGGAGACTGGTCGCCTGTGGTAGAGAATGCAGCGAAGAAGATACGCTGGGGAATGCGACGAGATTGGAGGGTATGGACTTGCGCTGAGTAGTCATTTTGGATTGACGGGATGAGGGAGGGAAAATTGGAATTGGGGGCAGATGGATTGTGAGATTTATAGAGAGAGAGGTTGAATGTGGATGGAACGCGTGACAGAGGGGAAATCTGAGGGAAGATCTCTGAACGACAGGTTGGCGAGATCTGGTGAGATTGATGATTTCAACATTACCGTGTGCTTCAATTTCCTCTCGACTCGATAGCCCGCCGGTTTTGGCCGGCGCGAGTTGTCAGTCCTCGTGTATTCTGGGGTGACGGACTCTTTAGAGAAATGTCGCCAGCTTTCTCCTCCATAGCGTAACAACTCACGCTGTGGTCCTAATCCCTCCAAAAAGGAAAACTGCATGTTTCACGCCTGCATAAACGGCAGCTTAACTGGGACTAGTCTCTCTTTGCCCTCCCATGCCCGTCCCTCGCGTGTCTCCTCTAATCGCTCCCAACAATCAATTTATTTAAACTATTAGAGGCATTCCTGTATCGTCATGCCCTTTCAGGATCACCAGAAAGAAAGACATAGTCATGTTGTCAATATTAATCTACCAATCCATTCAAGTTCTGTGAGCATTCACCAGTGCTATATCATCCGTGCATCCACCTCCCCTTTCCAGATTCGCCACGGCACGGCAATCCTGTCAATCCACCACCAAAACTAGAATTCTACTCGAGAACTCTAATTCACGTTTGTTTTAATCAAGAATCCAACCCACCTCGATGGCTCATCGCACATCGGCCGCATTCGACATTTCCTGAACAGGACTCTACTCTCGCCCCTTGAGAAAAAAACACAAAAAAGACAAAACTATCGCGCCTGACCTACCGTCATCTGACTCTTTTCGCAAAGTCCGTTTTTTTACGCTGCTATACTCATCCACGTGTCCGCCGCTGAAATCCCTACTCTATACACCCAGAACCGCTGTGAGTCCTTACCGCTCCTCCCTCTATGTAATACAAGTTAATATCTACACAGCACAGCATTTCTTTTTTTAAAAACACCCACCCACTTCTGAGTTTCTCCCCCTTTCACCCGCCGCCGCCGTCCGACCGCGAATCCGCCCGTCAACGCCCTTCATCTGTCGCTTTTCTCCATTTACTCTGACTCTGACAACCAAAACGACAGGAAAACTCTCCCTCGCTCTCGCTCTCGTGCACCCCATTCGTTCGTTGGTTTTTGTCCGTTTTTCGTTGATTGCGTTCATTAAATTACCATTCATTCATTTTCGTCCATTCATTCATTTATATTATTTATTCACTTGCCTGCCTCACCTGCCTGCCTACCTGACTGGCTGGCTGACCTGACTGGCTGGCTGACCTACCTGACTGGCTGGCTAACCTGACTGGCTGAGCAATGCTTGCCGGTCTATCGGCATCAATGCGTCGTGCGTCTTATCTTCGCTATCACTTCCCATTTCCCATTTCCCATTTCCCATTTCACTCCACTTAGACTCTCAGCCAGTCAAATATCTACCTGCCACCGCCGCCCGCACACACACGCATACGCACACGCACACGCGCACGCGCACCGTCAGTCACAATTTACTCTGCACCTCCACCCACTCAGTACCCACCCGTCAACACCGCGTCTTTTGTTTTTGTTTTTTGGCACAGGAGCGTAGTAACGCTACATATCCATCCAAGTCCGCCAATGACAGTGCCAGCGCCAGTGCCACGCGCAAGGGGGATCCGCCAATCGCCAACGGCCAATGAGGAAGGAAAGGAACGGAAAGGAAACCGTGAGCGTAATTGATAGGACCGTCAATCCATTGACCAATCCTGGGGCCCTGATCATCAATTGAATATTGAATATTAACGCGTAACGTCTTTTAACCCTTTTCCTTTTCCTTAGATAAGATGCGTTTGCGGGTTGCGACTCGTGTTCGTGCTCGTGCTCGTGGGTCGTGTTCGTGACCCTTGTACGCTGTACATTTACCAGTAACCAGCCAGCCAGCCAATCGAATCCTATGTAACCTCCGACGCCGACATGGTCTTCGCCCTCGCCCTCACCATTACCACATCGCCCATCGCCCAATAAAATCGCGAAACGCGCTGTGGGTATATAAAAACGAGGACGAGGACGGCGATGAAAGGAAGCCATCTAACATCTACCATCCACCATCCACCATCATCCAATCATCTAGCATACCATCCACCATCCACCACCTACGATCCAATCATCCTGAACCTGAAGGCCTGACCCGTTCCCGTTCCCGTTCCTAATCCCGTTCCTAATCCTAAATCCTACATCATCATCACCACCCATCATCATCCTACGACTCGAAAAAGGTAGTGTACCCCAAATTTCCCGTCAATCTTCTCCTTCTACTTCTATTTCTACCACCGATTGGCTTTCAGTTTAGTTTCAGTTTTGGGCTGCTCTGCTTCGAGCTTCGAGCTTCGAGCTTCGAGCTTCGAGCTTCGAGCTTCTCTTCTGTTCTTGGTTCTTCTTTTGCCTTTTCCTTTTCCTTGCCTTTTCTTTCCCCTTCGCTTTGCTTTCCCGTTTCGCTTTCCTTTACCCCTTCGCTTTCCTTTACCCCTTCGCTTTCCTTTACCCCTTCCCTTTCCTTTACCCCTTCCCTTTCCTTTACCCCTTCCCTTCGCTTTTCTTTACCCCTTCCCTTTCCTTCCCTTTCCTACCTTCAAGTCCTCACCCCACCTCGCCCCTAGTCAGCTAATCAGCTAATCAGATATTCAAACTAGTCCAGTCGTCATATCGACATCACGTCCCATCTATAACCCTGCATCCTGTATTCTATATCCTGTATCCTGTATCCTGTATCCTGTATCCTGTATCCTGTATCCTGTATCCTGTATCCTGTATCCTGTATCCTGTATCCTGTATCCTACATCCTGTGATCGATCCCAAACGAGAACTTTAATATATATATTAAATTCCAATTAACAGTGACCAAGAACGAGAACGAGACTGGAGACTCGAGAGTCTAAATCAGTCCTCCGTCCTCCGTCTTCATCCTTAACATATTCCTCGTCCAGTCCTCGCGATATATATTCAAATTCAAGTTCAGGTTGTTCGTAAATTACACGCGTACATGTGACCATTGACTTCTCTCTCTCTCTGTCTCTCTCTGTCTCTCTCTCTCTCTGTGAGTGTCTCTAATATCAGCCGACAGCGCGGTTAAATAACACTAACACTAATAGACTCGAGAATCGAGGATTGAGGACCCGCTGACCTCCTTCTTAACATAAGTACTATAGTACCCTGACCACCGACCCGGCACCCGGCGCAGTGTGCAGTGCGCACGGCTCGGCACAAAACGTGAGCTTTTTCCCTCCCTCCCTCCTTCCCTCCCTCCTGTATTACTTGTATAGCAAAAAATAGCACATTCAAGTCAACGTAGTAGTACGACTATAGATATATCTATCGATATAGCTTTAGATATAGCTGTAGGTACAGATATAGCTTTAGATATTGATATAGATATAGCTGTAGATATAGATACACATATAATATTATAAAGGGGAACAGACCTTTTTTGAGGGCCTTGACCTTGAATTCAATGGAATCATCACATGTACATCCAATTGTCAATTGTCAATGGCGGTCAAAGAATCAAGGTTAATGCTGGTTAATGAATGACCCAAGAATGACACCAAGTTTTCAGGTTCAAAGTTCGAGGTTCGAGGTTCGAGATTGTTTATAGACTTGTACTAGTTAGTTTCTGTTCTGTTCTTTGACATGTTCCTAGTTAGTTTCTGTTCTGTTCTTTGACATGTTCATGTTCATGTTCATGTCTTGTTCATGTTCCTGTCCCAAATCTGAATCAAATCCCAATGCTCGGACGCATTCGCATTCGCATTCGCGTTCACATCCACACTCACGAGTTGACTCTACATTTATCGTATTCATATTCGCATTCAAAATCAACATCAACATCAGCGCGCGCCGCGCACGGTAGAAATAGCACAGTGCCCTGGCACCTGGCGTCCATGATCCATCTGGATTCTGCGCCCCTGCCGTTTTGATTACGCAAGGATCAAGGATGCAGCATGGCGCGGCCACTTGTAAAAAAAGCTAAAGAAAAAAAAAAAATCCAACGCAACGCAATACAATTTTGACCGACCAAGACGAGGATCAGGACCTCTGAACCAGCCCGCATTGCTGCCATGTAACTTAAGCTAAGCTTATACACTCGACAGGGCACTCATTCATTCATTTCAACCCTTTCAATTTAATTTCAACCCTTTCATTTCACAACTTTCACAACTACAAGCCCTTCTATTAACTCAAAGCATCAAAGCAAAATTACAATTCCCTTTTTCAAATTTTCAACCCCCATACTCTTTTTTGTGTGTTGCCACCCCGTCTGTCTGTCCGTCCGTTCATTTACATACGATAGAACGTCGATCACACGTTATCCGTTATCCATTATCCGTATGCGTATGCGTAACGCAATCGAAAGGCAACCCAATCTACTCGATGGCTTGGACACCATCATACGCCGGCAGACGTGTACAGGCCTCCTCCCATGTAATATTCCCAAAGACGAGGTCCGTGACAACCGCAATGACTTCGTCGATGGATCCTATTCTCTGGTCCATCGTATCTCGCTCGCTGTAAACAAAAACCGATAAAAAAGAAAGGAAACGATCAGCCAATCAATAATCAAAACACAATCAAGGGGGGAGGGGGGAACAGATAGTGGCTCTTTCGTGGAAACCAAAACCAAATGGAAAGCAACCCACCGCAGTGTCATTGTTCTGTTTTGCACGGCTGTATTTGGAGAGGGAGGACAAGATTAGGTATCAGAGAAACGGTTTAAGTCATCAAGACGGATGGAACGGAGTTTGACGTACAAGCAAAGTCCAGCGTGACCCCAAACGGCGTACCGAGCTCATCATTGCGGGCATATCGTTTACCGATGGATGTATTCGAGTCATCAACGCGCGAAAATACACCTGCCTTGCGCAGTTTCGAAGCTTAACGTTTTTTTTTTTCGTTTTGAAACCAGCCAAGGACCACCCAAGAGAGAAATGAAAGACGAAAGAAGAAACAGATGCCGTCAGTTGATAAAGTCAAACCAGATGGGCGTACAATAGAAATAAAGAGACGCACAAACTTCCTTGACCAACGGGTCAAACTCCTCTCGGGCACTCAAGGGCACGATGAGAACCTTGGTGGGCGCAACTACGGGCGGGAGTGACAGTACCTGATGCGGTGTATGTAAGCTTCATTCTAAATGGCAGATATTATTCATATACGCACACCACGTTCAACGTCTTTCTCTCTGCTCCAGAAACTATGCTCGAGTAAAGTATACAGAATGCGACCCAGACCAAAGGAAGGTTCAATAACATTAGGGGTAAATTCGCGTACTGGTTTACGGAGATTGAGCAATTTTGATGGCCGTTATTTCTGCTTTTATGACTCACTTGACTGTTTTAGTGTCTTCAACTCGATGGTGAGCACCTCAGGAGTAACTTCAAACTCCTTTCCTTCCGAGGATGTGATAACGGCTTTTCTGTGAAGAATTGGTCAGCGATTCGTCATTATCGAGAACCAACGTGTTTCCTACCCTTGAGCGAGCTGCCCTTTCAATTTGACCAGCCCCTCCTGATCCATTGAGTCTACAATCTTCTGAATGACGCCAGCGTCCTGTTTGTATGTCTTCCCAAGCGCCTTCTTATTCCACTCGGGCACCTCCTTCTCAGTAACAATTGGCTCCTTCAAAGCTTGACGGACAACCAAAGGATGGCCAGTTTTGTTGCTGTGGACAGTCAAATCGTAGGCAGCACGATCGGCGCAACCCACACATTCGGTCCAGCCAGTAGAGTTGTGGATTTCCGCGTCCCAGCAGTCAGTCGCGTAATGGGCCATCTCGTTTGCCATGTGCTGCCTAAACCGAAGCCTCTGTGGATTGATGCCGATCTTGACGAGGAACTGGTGGATTCTAGCAACAAAGTAGCCGAGGGTTTCATTTGCGATGATACCCTTATCGACAGCCTCTCCGACAGTCATCTCAGTGGTAGTGTTCTTGCCCGATTCCTGGATGTGTCGATCCAGCAGGACAAGCTTAACGTCGCGCACTTCACCAAATCGCTCGTGCTTCTTATCGTCAGGGTCCACGTAATGCTCGATCTCCGCCATCGTGAACTCGCGGACACGGAGCAGACCTGCGCGTGGTGAGATTTCATTTCGGAACGAGCGTCCAATCTGGGCAGAGGCAAAGGGTACACGGCCGTTGTTGAATTCCAGCAGGCGCGAGAAGTTGAGGAAATGCCCCTGAGCGGTCTCAGGGCGAAGGTAACTAACACAATAGTTTAAATTGAAGCGAGATGGTGTTCAAAGTCTGGATGACTTACCCGGGATGTTGGCCAGTGGGTCCAATGCTGCTCGCGAACATAAGGTTGAACAGCTGAGGCTCTCCGACTTCATTGTCCGTGTCTGGATTTCGCAGGTCGTGTTTTCTGCAGAGTTCACCGAGATCGGCACCAGAGTAGTTATCGAGCTTCAGAGCGTTTAGCCAAGCGATCGCGAAAACAAAAAGAACTGACAACTCACCTGAGCGAGAATAGTCTCATACTCTGCCGCAACTTCATCAGCTAGCTTGACCGCAGCACCCTTTGCAGCCTTCTTTTTCTTCTTCTTGTCGTCCGTGGGGGGAGCAGCAGCCTGGCCACGCGCTTCCTTGTCACCAGCTAAGCGAGCTTCGAGCACGTTTTTGACAAGATGATCGGCGCGGAGAACATCGCCAGTTTTTGTGTCCTTGACCATCCAATCCGCGAATCTAGCTACGTGGCCGGAGGTTTCGAAAACGGGGGCAGGGGTCATAATTGTGGTATCCAATTCCAACATATGTTCTTCGATAATGAAATGTTTCCTCCATTCCGCGATGATGTTTGCCTGAAGAGAAGAGCCGGGGGGACCATAGTCGTATAGACCAGCAACACCTGTAATTGGATTATTAAAGATAATACGTTGCAGAATCTATAATCGCCACGTACCTCCGTAGATCTCAAAAGCGGGAGCATAGAAGAATCTACGGTTCAGTAAGGCTTCAAGCCGACCCTTATCGAAGGGGTGTACCGTTTTGTTGACTGAGGTGGTCATATGTCGACGATGGAGGTATAGATAAGATGGAGGTCTGATACGAAAACCAAACCAAAATCGCATAGAAAAGTTTTGTTGCACCTGTACAACTTTATCGAGTCATTCGGGAAATCGGCTAAACTAATTGCCAATTTCAAATTCCGACAAGAATATAATGCCTTGGCCTTGACTTTGTCCTCGCTTTCGTGTTCGTCGTTTTTTCGTCATTTCCTTGGAAAATTGAAGGAGTGTTGCTTGAAAACGACCAAATTGATAACCACAGAGGCCTAACATCAAATGTGAAAAAATACACGAAAGATCGCCGTTGTTGAAAATACCTCCCCTTTTCAGACTCGGAGTTGACTAAGTCCTTGCTAAGTGATCCGCTCATTGAATGAATACAAATAGTCTGACGACACTCTAGACATCTAGTATACCATCATTTGGGAAAAAACGTCATTACTGTTTGAATCTATGGTTGAGAGCGACAGACTCGATGTTCAGTAACTAAGTCGATTCCGTGGTCGGCATTCGGGCTGTAAAAATGACAGGACAGCACTATCGGGCATTCATAGCGCGCAATGTTGAGCAAGGAGATGCCCTAGATATATATCAAGCAATTTAATGAAATCGAGTGAGGTTCTTTCAAGCTCCTGCCGGTGGAACCTGAAAGACACAGTCAACTGACTCGAAAGTTCATAATTCATCTCCACCAATACTTTCATAAAATATTTGAACTCCGGAGCCAAGTTGAAAGCACCAGTGGATGGTTATTCAGTTTTAAATTCTTTCACCGAGGGTTCTAGAACTCAAAATGCACATCAATCTTTATTGTGGGATGAGAAATTAGTTGGGACATACTTTAAACTTTAAGCCAGAAAACAGTGTCAGTTACTCTCCCATCAACACGTCTAATGATTGGATAAATTTTGATCCTGGAGCAGGCAGAGTTTCAGGTCTAACACTGCACAACGGATTGTGAATGTATTTCTGTTGGACAGTAAGATATCAACTTCCCAAAATCACGTATCAGGAGCTGTTGGGAAATAACCACAATCTGTGGAAGAAAAATGTCAAAGGAGGTGACTCAGAATACTTACAATGCAACGAATTGACGTACAGAAAAAAAATGGGAAATTCATTTTGCGAGAGATGCGGATCGAATCTCGAATCTCGATTTTCTTAATAGTCGTCGCGTTAACTCGAAATGAGTCCACGTCCACAGCTAAGCTTCTGTCAAGTTTAAAAAAAGTTAGTCCTGGAATCACGCAACCCCGCGACACATATGAAGTGACATCAAGCGCGAGAATATTAAAGATGACATACTGGAGGTGAGGCATTTGTTAATGAAGTCCTGCCTCGATGTAATGACAGCACAGCATTGAACGACCGTGAGACTGCAGGGCCCTGTGATGAGGGGCAAGAGGGTGGAACCTAGATAATTAAGCCAACGAGGGTCGCAGTCTATCCTTGCATTGATAAATTGTCGCGTAGCGGCGTGTACTCCCCCATGCTGCGCGCATGGTGGATGCCATGCCGTTTTCATAAGCACATAATTAGACTCAATTAGACGCGATGGTCGGGACACCTTTGGGGTCAGATAGAGAGAAAGAAAGACCAAATAACGTCATCTTGTGCATTCAAGACGGCGTATATCGTACTGATTCGCGTATTCTTTCGATGAACACCTAGAAATGATATGCGCGTCCGCGTCAACCCTTTTCCTCGAGGTCCCTAGATTCCAGAGAGGCTGCAATAGCTTGAATGAGATTTACAGCGCCACTGTCTGGCTGGTGTCCACTGTTGATCTTCGGAAAGAGTGTTCGAGGCGCACAGAAGCGAATTGAAGATCCATTTAACTTAAAAAGCTGAAATGAAGTTTAAAACAACTTGCTGATAAGTATGTACATAAATTGAAATCTCCGATTAAATTTTAACCAATAATTTTAAACAATTATTTTACTAATGTTAAGCAAATATAATTATAGCATTCTTACTATATATTTTCATCATTTTATTTGGCATTTACGTTGATTTTTTAAGTTGATTTACGACGCCCTGAAAAATGAAGCCATGAAGTTGATGAACTGATCGACGTTTTAAACTATGTATCGACGTAATGAAGTATTCTCGAAGTAATGCAACTAGAGAGCCAGAAAGCCCAAAAAAACAGTAAAACCAAAAAAACCAAAACCAGGAATTGAAAAGTGGTAGAACTTCTCGAACGGAGTTCAAGATGAATGAATGAGTGAGCAAATGGAAGGTGTCCATGATGTTAACCGATGAGTGGCGATATGGTGTGGGTGTCCAATAATCTATGAGTGAGCTGACGCGTGTGATGTGGTCATATGCGAGTTTGCCGTGGTATGAGATAGTTATTAAAGTTGAGAGCCAGAAAGTTGTTGGGACTTCGCGCCGTTTAAAGTCCAGCGGCCACCATAAGCAAAGTATACGTTCCCTCCGTTCATTGCTTCAGTCGAGTCGTGCTAAAAATGACTGAGGTTCCTTTGCATGGCATTAGGGCCGCGGGAGATCCATTCGTCAGGAGAGACACGTTCATCCGTGTTATTGGAGAAAAGAAGGTTATTTTCTGGGACAAATGCCCATCTTGTAGGATCGGGAGGTGGAGTCGAAGTCACTGCTCTCAGTTCGTTTCCTGTATTGTGGAACGGAATTCAGTTGTTGAAAAGGCTATTTGACATGTTTGGCATCGGACTCACGAATGATATTATGTGTGAAATGGTCGAGGTTCAGGTCATTTTTATCGTATCCGAAAGGGTCTGACACACACACATTTATTTCTGGAACGGATTCAATGAAACTCGCAACTCACTTTCAATTTCTTCACCAGCGACAAGAAAGCCGAAAAATATGAAGCTCTATGAAGGAACATTTTAGTTATAGTATACCGGATTTCCATGTCAACTCACAATGACGGTAGTGCCAGGGATTGTGATCCATTTCAGTGTGGACCAAATCTGGAAAGGCTGTAGAGATGATCTCTCAGGGAATATTCAAGTCTGGTTAGGAAGTGACGTACTAAAGCAAGGCAGTATAGCAAAGTGACAACCCAAAGATGTATGGAGTAACTATAGAAATTCTTAGAACACCGTCATAGCTTCTCAACGTTACTCACGAGAATGGGATTGGCGTGGTCAGAATACGCTCCAATCCAGTGAGACTATCCACCAGTTGATTCAAGGAAAATAACAGGGTGTCTAGAAACGAGCTCATCAATAAAGTGAGCGGCACGCTGACGATTAATCCGCTTACTGGTAGTTGGGACGTCACATATTTTACGGTTTTGAAGTGAGGCAATATAAGAGCTCTAAAAGATGGTGAGAACAGATTATCCGACAAGGACGACAAAAAGGTACCAAATATAGCGACAGTTCTAGAGGCAAGTTGTGCGATATAGCTTCGTTGCGTAGTTTTGCTCGAATCCGGGCACCTTTCTTCCCTTTAACGTCCTTGCCTTTCTCTGTAAGCCATTTTACAAGAAGGGAGAATGGGAAAATATCGAAGACGCTGTATTTAGGAGGCATATGTGCGGGCATCAGGTAGCTTTCATCGTGCTGTGACAAAATTATTCGCTCCTTCTCTTTCTGGAGATAGGTCGACACCGGGGATGTCACACCGCCGCTGTAGTATGAAGACCTCTTCCCAGCAGGACCAATTGACACAGGAGGCGGTAGAGAAGTCGGGGACGTAGCAGTGTTTGTATTGCGTTGGTGAAGAACCGATGGCATAGGGGCAATGGTAATCGTAGGTTGCCTCCCCGGATTAGCTGCGGTCAAGCCATTTGGATACGCATTCTCAGATATTGGGCTACTGAAAGAGTTGGGAGCTGGGGTCTGGGGAGATGGCAAAGAAATATCTTCGCTGAATACGGACTTGTCGGTGGGGGACGCTGGTAAACCAGCTGGCAAAGCGTATGCCGGTAGGAATTTGACGAGGTAGTACAAATCCCTGAGATACAATCCTCAGATGCAGAAAAACGAATAACAGAGGAAGTCCTACTGATAGTAAATCCCATCTTCTCCTCTCAAATAATGCTTGATAGCCACCGCAAATGCCTCGAGAAGGTTGATAGCCGACTTTTTCTCCACTAAAGACCTGGCCGCAGCCTCCTGTTCACTCATTCCTTCCGCAGGTGGTGCATCTACGAAATGAATTAAACACCACTTCAGCAGCTTGTGCGGACATGAAAAGACTTACTGGGAACATGGAACCAAATGGTACGTGCCATTGTTCGGCTGGCTAGAATAACCTGCGACCACAATCTCCTTCCTTCATTGTAGCGCTCGAAAGATGACGTCGTCCGATACGAGATAATGAAACCTAGGACTGTACCCACGCTAAAGAATAGGATTAGTGCCAAAAGTCACATAGGTCTCGGAATGCGCATACACAGTAAGTAGGGTTGCCTGAATGAAGAGCTTATGACCATGGTGATTGAGGACGGTGATAAGGGTCGACCAGGCAGCAAAGAAGATGAGTATATGCCAACACCGGAAAAGCGCTGTGGCAAGCAAAGCGTTCACAAAGGAAGCCCCAGGACGTTGTCGTGGAGCAAACCTGCTCGGGTCAATCGCAATTTGGCAGTTTGCTACTAGTACGTCACTCACGGGTCAGGAACACGGAAGCCGGTATGCGCGAAGGTCTCTACTCTCTATCCATCCCATCGCAGACATAAGCTTATCTCCAATACTGACTGAAATGAAAAAGGGCGCAGAGACTCACAGAAATTGGGGTCGCAGGCTCGACCACTGGCTGATTGACGGACATAATATGAACTTCAACTGCCTGAAGGTCGTGCAAAAAAGATATTAAAGGATATTAGTAGTGAGTAAAAGGGAAAAGAAAAGCCTTGATCTTGTCCCCCGTTTCGTTATTATAACGCTGGTGACAAGATACCTTTCGCTTACAGCAAATCAGCGCGACAGTCGATGTAAGTATATCTCCATGTTGCCATCAGGATCATATTGTCAATTTTTACTTGATTTACCGAATGTTCGCCATGCAAACCGAAGAAATCATGATACTGCAATTGATCCACAGTCGTCTTACGAATAGGGCACAGTCACTGTGAGTCTATCCATTCAACCCCGCAGAGTATTTGCGTGATTTGAAGGTGGTCAAGCTTGCATGAAGATATCCCAGTCCTCTCTGCGACACCCTGGACCTTACGGACCTTGCGTAATAACCCCGTTTACATAGTGGTAACGTGGCTGTAGCGCGCTTAATATGGGTCAACCATTTTTCCTACAAACTTGTCTTGGATCTGCCCCTTGTTATGCTTGTCCACCCTTGTCGCCATTTCAGATCGTCTGATCCTCACGACTGCGGCGAACTATGGCCTGAACACCTTTTGTAAGCGCACTCTACATCTCGTAGCTTCCTCTAAATGCTGATTCGTAGCTTCATAGTCGTCAAATACATCAGCATACCCCAATGGTTGCACGATGTGCTTTTCGACTTCAGTCACGAACGAAATATACGCAAGAGAAATATGATCAAATTAAGTTTTGTTTATTGATTTATTAAGTCCTATGAAGGCGATTTAATCCTAATTTTTTACAATGTAGGAGCACAGAATATGTCAAGACGTTGAGAGTATGTAATTGAATGAATGAATGCGTAATATCAGAAAAAATGAAGGAATGGGAGTGGGTATGAGATATGCTGAAGGTATGAAGAGAAACATAGATGCTAAAAAACACTGAAAGGAAAACGCTTGGAAAATGCAACGAATGGTGAGGTCATTAAAATGGATCGTTCAACTTCGCTGAAGCCGTATAATCGTAGCGACTAGTGGACATTGCATTCCAAAAATCAGTCGACTAGCGACTGAGCGCAGTGAGGCAAATGGGTGGAAAACGGAGAAAGCTGCGATGGTAGATCTTCACCAGGTAGGATTGCGGGCTGGCTCGCGCTTCCATGTCGGATCCCTGCCTCCTGCCTCGGCTTCACGCTTCCAGGATGGGTTCCGACCTCTCTGAGCCTCAGCCTCAGCCTCAGCCTCTCGCTTCCAGGATGGGTTACGACCTCTCTGAGCCTCGGCCTCGGCTTCACGCTTCCAGGATGGGTTACGACCCCTCTGAGCCTCAGCCTCAGCCTCTCGCTTCCAAGCCGGATTCTTGCCTCCTGCCTCTGCCTCACGCTTCCAGGATGGGTTACGACCTCTCTGAGCCTCAGCCTCAGCCTCAGCCTCTCGCTTCCAGGATGGGTTACGACCTCTCTGAGCCTCAGCTTCACGCTTCCAGGATGGGTTACGGCCCCTTTGAGGCTCCGCCTCCGCCTCTCGTTTCCAAGCCGGATTCTTGCCTCCTGCCTCTGCCTCACGCTTCCAGGATGGGTCACGACCTCTCTGAGCCTCAGCCTCGGCCTCAGCTTCTCTCTTCCAAGCCGGGTTCTTGCCGCCAGCCTCAGCCTCGCGTTTCCAGTCGGGATTACCAGGGGCTGCATCTCTCTGCACATCAATGAGATAAGTCTCTCTGAATGCAAAGAATATTTATGATTCAATGACGCACTGCTACGACAATATCCGAACTGCTACGAGCGACAACCCCACTGCTCTAAAAAAATGTGCGTGCGTTAAATTTTCGCTCTGTTTGGAGATACCCTAAGCACTCACGATAGGGGCCCCGAGCACCAAGGTAAATGCAGAAAGGAGAATAATTGCTGATACACGCATGATATTGAAAGAGTGGAGGTAAAGTCGGTAGGGGGGATGTTGGGTGTAATGGAAAATCGACTTGAAGGTACCGGCTCTTTAAGGATTTTGGATAACCATATATACCAAGCGATTCCCATAAACAGCAGCCCCCCTTCTTCCAGTTGTTCCTGTCCAAGATCTGCTCATTTCTGGCGGTACCTGGCTCTTTTGGGTGTTACCCCATAAGCAAGGCCCACGGTCTCGCCAGGACCGAACTCACACCGGATCGACAGCCTCCGATAAGCATAGGGCCTCAGAGGGCTTTCTGCCCTCGAATTACCAGCAGGTCTTTTGTTTACTTTTGTTCATATCGAAAACGGAGCTGCACGGAGCGGGTAACACATGTGCCTCTAATCGGAAGGTTTCCACCCCACAAGCAGTTGTATCGCTATGCCGAAGCGTGGACCAATTGCAAATCTGGGGCCTGCCAAGGATTTGCATGAATGTACCCATGGTAGAGACGGCTCTCATACATAATCGTGTTTTCCTTTTCTTTCACTGATCCTCCAGAACCACTATTCTTGCATTACACTGCACGTTTTTCAGTCTTTTGTTCGTCTTCTTATATCACCTCCATACTTCACTTTCCTATTATCTTCGTGATCGATGCAGCGTCTAGTCCTCTACAGCCCTGAAGGCTGAAGCTGCTCTCCTTTTCGATCGAGTTTCAACATGTTCCGCTAGACGATAGAGATACGCTCAGAACAATTATCAATTATTGAGCACGCAAATGCATCTGAGAGAAGCGAACAAAAAATTCAGGAAGTTGCTTTACAGACCCTGCCTGGTAAGATTGATGGGACTAATCGATTATTGACGGACCAGGCTAGACAGCTTCCAAAGCATGTCTTTTCGGGATGCATTGTAATCCAATGATATTCGAAAGTCTGCAAGTCTCAATGAGGAGTGTCATGTTGTCTCAAGTGTACCCGATTGGTGTACTATCTTGACAGATATCATTACGACTGTTTAATATAGGTTCGTATATGTTTAAATGTTGACACCGACAGCATTCTCATGACAATATAGAGGTCGCCAAAGTTGTGACAAAATTTAGGGCAAATGAACTTATTTTACAACCATCAGAACTTAACGGTGGAATGACCCAATGAGTCTGCATTACGTCTTTCCATGCTTAGCGATTCATTTAGGATGCCAAACCGCTTTCATTGCAAGGCATTGTGAGCATCTACTCACCACTTTATTAGAAAAATAAGGCTGGTTTGAAAGATATTGTAATGACAATGTTTCCGCAAAAATCACGTCGCGCGTTGTTTGATTGGGCGCTTATCGAGGTACTCTTGTACTCCCAATCCAGGGTACAACCGATCTATTGATTATTGCGGAAAGTATGGAGTATTGTAATGCCTTAGCTCGCCACTTATTTAATACAATCCAAGTCGTATACAAAGCTAAAGCACAATGCTTTCACCAAGCCAAACTGAATTTAGCACCGGTGGAACGCAGGCCAACTTAGAGGTTACTACTTTGTGAATTCTGACACCTTGATAATAAAATGTTGCTATGATATGGGGTAGACCCGACGGTTAATATTATTGTCATTTCGCTGAATATTCTACCAAGGCTCAATCGGTTCAACCAAGGGCAGGCACATCTACGGTATGAATTACGGTGGGCCAAATCATTTCTTCAAATCAGGATGATTCAGAAGCCATTCAGGCACAGTCAGGCACCGAAACGGTCATCCCAATGGAGATCAACACATGCCGGCATAACATTGCCTTCGCCGGGATGCCCTAGGATCCCCCTGCTTCCTCCACTTAACCATCGTGTATAAAATGTTATCAATGCGGCAAAACTATATCTTACTTGTATAAAATACTACAGAGGTTAAACACCGGTCTGTATTACACAGTCACGGTGTGAGCAGGGTTGAGATAGCAAGAGAGAAAAGGACGTAGCCAAGGCTTTGGAACGTTCCAGCAATGAGCCACTCCCAGGCCCTCAACCGTGTCGTAAAAACGGAGACAGCTGAGCATGTCGCTACTGAGTCCGAGCCTGGCGGGAGAGACTTGCTGGCTACCAAAGTCGATCAAGAGTGCTTTCGAGCACCTAATGAAGTCGTAACTCTGCAAGTTTGACCGACAAATCTGCGAGAGAATGTCGTTTTGAGGAAATTCAAAAAAGACACCTCCATTTAAGGACACGCAAGACATGAAAAGGATATAGATCACATCACTTGGACCCGAATCGAGTCTCTCTAACTAGGCAATTTATCGCTAGTGGGAGGTCCCAAAGGCCAGCTCACACTTTCTCTTGATCGATGGGAGGAAAACAAAAGGAACACCACCATTCGTCTGGATAAAAGGTTCACTCTACAGGGTCGCGAACACGGTAATCCAAACTTTTTTGTTCGGCCTTCGTGAGCCAGCGCAGAGATACAATTGTACCGACTAAAGAGTCACCGGAAGACCAAGAGGGTAGACGCTGGTACATGCACAAAAAATATGCGGCATTCCGTTTGCTGACCGTACAATCTTCTTTTCAATTCGAGTCAGCCACAAAAATGGACTTACCTGAACATCCGTGCACTACAAACCTTGATTAACATCCTCAAAAACGAAGTGTTATAGAAGTTCCTGTATACGAGGCAACCCAATAGTTGAGACTTATAGCTCGGTACTCTCTTCAGTCACTGGGAATTGGGATGCTGGGACTGCGGAGGCAGAGACAGAAAAGTAGTATCCATGCGTGTGTATACACCTTCGAGCAGTTTGAGTACGTTGTGACAGCGTCCTTACAGTCCAAAGTGTCCAGAAAAACCAGATGCCTACCCATGACCGAACCCTTCGGAGAAATAATTGCAGGGAGGTAGTCCTCATCGATTAGCGTTCCGGAGTAAATTTTGGGGGTCTATCAAGAGAGACCCAAAGACCATTTAGATGTTTGCATTTTGAAAGACTTCCAGGATGTATTTCGTCCAAGTGTAATTGCCGCCTTAGAGTCCCATGAGCCTTGCCTCGGTGAAAATGTCATCCTCAGGGAAGCGACAAGCTCGGAACGCTCGAATGCCACAAATCCTAGTAGAGCATCAGTTGTGCCCCAACCAAACTAGCACAAAGATCTGCGAATGTGCAAACTATATCTTGAGTGATGAAAGACAGGCCTAAAGTGTGTGAAGGTAGCAGGCAGTGGGTAGCAGCCTAGTGCAAGGATGTTTCTTTGAAGAACTTAATTTTGGCGCAAAGAAACGTGGTGAACCTTAGCTAAGTATGGGAAGATTTGTATAAAATCTCACTTAAATCTTCCCAAGCCGTTTGCGGCAAACATATTTGGGCATAATCTGTGAGAAAGGACCACAAAATTGCTTATATATAGCCTATATTTGTAGAAAATATTCTTAGTAGGCTCCGGGATTGCACACGCCGATCCGGCTGACAATCAGCCGGGCTTGAATTTGCCCCCAGTGTCAGCAACGGTAACAATTCCGGAATGATGGTGTTGAAGAGGTACACTGAGCCTCCTATATAATCTCACGCACTCATTTCGAACAGCGACCACCATGGCAGTGAAAACTCATACTTGGATTTCTCTTTGGTTTATACTTACCGTCCCTGTTATTCTCTGGGATGCTGGATATTGCTTCATGCGGTGAGAGTGTCACAAGAAATTTGATATTGTACGGCAACAACTCATTGACGTCGCTGTATAAAGTCCACGTTCGATGGAGGTAGCTCTAAATGGCTAATCACCCTCAGGGTTGCGTTTTTTTAACAAATGCTTGATACAGGGCGGCGACCTCCACTGGATATGGAAGCCTTACGCGCTTTACCAGAAGGTAAATTATAGGTTGTTCATTAGCAATGCACACACCAACTAATCGATACGCTGGTTACTAACTAGATTGACTACGTGGGCCATAGAACAGCTCGAAGAGATTTTTTTCTGATGTTATAGCCATAGGTGTACGGACTTCCTTCCCTTGAATCTGGAGATGGGTTCACCAATGCTCAGTGTTTGTACTTCATTTCCACCTCGTTACAAAATCTGACCATCCAGTCTAGCCTTGCTCAACGTTATCGAAACGTTCATGAATATTGCATATGTGTATCTTGCTCATGTCGCCCAATGGCCTGGGGCAATCGTTATTGGCTTCGCCGCCATTACCATGACGTTGTCTAAGACGATCTTGTACTGGGCTCAAGAGTACTACTGTGGATATTGTGCCATTGGTCATAATAATCTGTGGAATTTAATTGTCTTGTGGATCATTCCAAACGGGTAAGTTCGATTACTCTGGTATATCATGCAAATCATTGTTTCTCATTGATGCGGCCAGTCTCTGGATTGTCGTTCCCACGTTCATCGTTGCGCAATTTGCCAAAGACCTCGTCGATACACTCAACTTCGCGGATGCTCAATCAAAGAAGATATCTTCTGCGAAGAAGCAATGAGGATGCGGTGTGCCGGTAATGTGTATACCTCCCACCATACACGCGGCGTCAAGCGCAGTACGCGGCTAAATATAAACGGACTTCGTCCGTTGTTGGGCGCAATTAATCTGTCTTGACAAAAATATTATCTTTACTCTACAAGGGACACATTGATTTTTTCTGATTCTTCTTCTGATGTTGTGATAGTTTGGTTTATGAATGCATCAGCACTCCCATGGTGTCTAATTTCTTGACAGACATGATTAGTATTTACAGTATTGTTTGATTGAGAAACTCATCGCATAGTCCATCTCAAGTTCACCGACTTAAGTGAATGAAAGCTCGTTAAAGAAGACTTTTCAATAAGTAAACAACATTCGAAATCTCGAGGTCCACGTGCTGTGAAGGTTCAATACTGATTTGCCTTAAAATAGTCCTCTGACGGTGACCAGCGATCTCTTAAGGAGTCTCCTGACAGATGTAGTATTTATATCCACAAACCAGTAATCACGAAGAGCGAAGGATCTTGTGTAAATGTCAAACCATGGGAGGCTAAGCAACATCTTGCAAAACAATGGGTGACTCTCTTTGCAAGTCAATCGCATTGTAGTTCAACACGGGGCAGGCCTATGGAATGCCGTTACTAGAACTTCCTAGTAACATCTATGTAGCGGATACAACTTCCAAGGCGATAAGACTATGACCCCGTATCAATAGTTAACAAAGTACGTACAGGTTGCTTATTTTAAAGAATGTCAATGCCAGAATCGGCGGATCAAGTCTATGAATGGTAAAGAGATGCCAGTCAATGCATCTTATCCATGCATGGACCTCCAGCCTCCATAAATTCCCTCCTCTTCCACTTCCCACCGACATCGACTTGGGCCATCGATGATATGCTGAGGCTAAATCTACGAAGGTCAACCAGAAGACCTATTTTCGCTCTGCTGACGTTCGTCGCCATTCTCACATTGACTGGACAAATCAATGCCCCTATAAGTCATGCGCAAGATGGCTTGCAAGAGGTGAAGACTCGAGTTAAAACGCGGCAAATCAGAACCGGGTCATTAGCTTCGAGGGTGCTCAGCGAACAAGACAAGGAAGAGCGGCTGGAGCAACACATCTACCGCAAGGATGGTCTATTACAAGTAAATCCTAACGGACCACATCCTATATTCGAGTTGGTTCGAGAAGCGCAAAGGGCATGGGATCGAAAGTTAGAGAGGGCGAGTACGACACTGCAGGAAGCTGTGGATGAATATTACCGCCGATACCAAAGGATGCCGCCAAGGGGATTTGGAGATTGGTGAGTCGATGTAAGTGTTGTTTGCGCGCTAATTTACCCTTTGCGTCGTTCAAAGGTGGGAATATGTTCAGAAACATAATGTTCAACTGCCAGACGAGTACGACCAGATCTATCGTGATTTGGAACCGTTTTGGGGTATGAATCCGATAGATTTGCAGAACATCCAGCGCGACTGGGAGGCGCATAGAGATTCTTTTACGGTGGGGAAAGACACCTTCGAGGAACCTATATCGCTCAAAAATCACACTTTCGACGATATTGGCCCCAATGGCATGGCGAAAGGTGCCTATGAAATTATGGATTTGCTGAAAGAGGTCGAAAATTCAATACCCCCTTTCCGCGCCGTATTTTCGCCCCATGACAATCCCAACTTGGTTACGGATAGGGTTTTCAAAAATGCAGCTATTCGCGCAGCAAGAGAAGGAACGTGTGAGCATAAATGATTATGGTGTATAGTCGAACCGAAACTAAAGAGGTACCTAGTTGTTGACATCAACAATCCTCCGAAGTCGAAGGCGTTAAGATGGCTCTCCGCGTGTCCCCCTGAATCGGCTGCAAGGAACCAGTACATCAACTGGGGCGGCGAGCCATTCCGATTACCCCTCTTAATGGTGAAGACGTTCATCCATGACCATTACAGGACAATGGATCCATGCGAGCATCCATCTCACTTCCTTCTGCATGGTCAATTCATATCCCATGGGAAAGGTCCCGAACCGCAACGCATTCTTATCCCACAATTTTCGTACGCACCGACAATGTTGCACCACGACATTACACCCGCGATGCCCATAAATTGGATGGAGGATATTGCGCAACAAGGAAATCCGGAGTGGGACGAGCGCGGTGACACGCGTTTACAGTGGCGAGGGAGCAATACAGGAATATGGCACAGTGACGAGTACCGATGGGATCTTGCGCAGCGCATGCGACTCGTGCGTTGGGCAGGCGACATTCAAGAGATGGAGGACGAAGATTTAGAGTATTTGGGATTCGCTGAGAACATTTCGGTGCTCATTCCTACGGAGAAGGGACAGAAGGTGGGGAGGGCCGTGCGGATCCCAAAAAAACGATGGGCGCCTGCCATGGTAGATATCGCATATGCAGAGAAACCGGTCAATTGTCCCCCTGAGATGTGCGAAAAGCTGAAAAAGATTTTCGAATATCGACAACGCCAGGGGATGCGCGCAGCAGGAAACTATCGGTACTATATTGATGTATGAATTTCATTCCTTGGCCAAACCGGTGTTGCTTCTTCGTTGACATTTATTGATGTACCTTAGGTTGATGGTAATGCTTGGTCAAGCCGGTTCAAAAGACTAATCACATCGCATGGCCTGGTTTTCAAGTCGACCTTGTATCCCGAGTGGTGAGTTCGTCCGTTAATCTATATCCTTTCCGAATGGGTCGGAAGGAATGACATATCTCTGTTCGATCAAAAGGTATATGGACAGAGTCGCGCCATGGGTCCATTACATTCCCGTTCAAGTTGATCTTTCCGATCTATGGGATTGCCTGGTATTCTTCAGAGGCGATCCACAGGGGAAGGGCGCTCATGAGGATATGGCGAGAAAAATCGCAGCAGCTGGCAGGGAATGGAGCATGACATATTGGAGGAAAGAAGACTTGACTGCCTATACATTTCGGTAAGTACGTTTCAACCTTGGATATCACCACATTCTACTGACGCTATCATGATTGAGTTTATTCCTCGAATACTCTCGTGTTATGGACCCAAATCGCCTCTCACTTTATTTTGAAGATGTTACACCGAGGACGAGTAGAACGGGGCGAAATCCCAAATGGCGCGATTATGACGGTGGGGCATAAAAGTTTGACCCTCGGTTCCATCCATTGTCGGATTGAAATGGGAGGTAGCAGGAGTGTTCCTAGTTTGATTCTGTTCCAGACTGCACATTGCATCAGTTCTCCTCTCCTATACACGAAAAGGGCATTCAATTAGCCAGGACGGGACGACTTTTATGGGATCCGCCATAGGTTCATGTAGTAGAACGATCGTTCGAGATGTACAGACACGGCTAAAATCGGATCGTAAATGTATAATGGCGGAACAGCCGAGGGTTCAAATTCAAAACGGCATGAAGCCTGATGTTTCCTAGAAGCGCCATTGACTTGTAGCATCTTCATCTGGGACCGTCGGGCGTCGAGCCGACTAGGATGATTACTCAGTTAAAGCCTCGATTGGGCCAACGGTTGGTGAATGGTGAATCAATAGTTTTCCGGCGCGATGGTATACAAAATCACTTGACTATAAATCACACTTGCGCGTGATGCATGACGCGTTTTATATACACGTGTCCAACGCGTTCCTTCAGGGGCCCGCCTGTTGTTGCAGACCAAAGCCTACAGCGACTAATGACCTTGGAGAACCAGTTATAAGTTTAATGTATATATATCATAATTGTGATATAGAATACAATTGATCTAGAATACAATTGGCGCTAGTACGAAATGCAGATGAGATGGTAAAATACACGAATCAAGTTATTACTATCAAACTTCAATGTTCACGCGATACTACTACTGTTATCCCTTCTAACGGTGTATATATGGTCTTGAGACTGTTTTTCGGATGGCATTGTAGGCTCTTGGAATGAAGTCATTGAGGAATGAACTGTGTCAAGGATCAAATCACTCCTTCGACAGGATGAGCTAGACATAGGACTTGATGATTGTTGGCCGCCGAGATGTCCATTTCTGGCTGTCGTTCTGAAATTAATGCTGGTTCCATTGTGGTTCTGGGACTCCCACTTCTCCACGCTCATTCTCAGATTCCGGTAAACCCTACAGGTCAATACATTCACCAATACCAAGTGGCAGATGATGAACATGGTGTTTGTTGGTCGGGAAACTCTGGTGACTGTGAGAACCAGAATGGCTTTTGTCAGGACGATCACTCTGAGAGGGCATAATGAGAAAACCATTCATCACAGATTAAGCAAGACGCCAACTTACAATCCATATAATTGGCTGTCTTGAAGTATCATGTTTGAAAAGGCCGGCACCGATGTGCCACAGACTAGGATCTTGACCTTCGCTGCGACAGAGGGCTGCTTATTGAGGAAACAAGTGTATACTTTATGGGCAACCGCGCCATAGACGAGAACTTCGTTGATCAAGAGCATGATAACGGTGGGAGTTAATAGGGTTCCATTAACCCTCTCCAAACAGAACGGTTCAACTCGCTTGACGGTGAACGTTTTTGCAATCGTTGTAATCATTCCCACTGTCGCCAGCCAGCTTAATCCATAAAGGATGATGATTGTGCGCGACATGCTGTGTAGCACACAAACCCGAATGTAGTAGAAGAGGGTCGTAAATGATAAAAATATGATGAGCAATGCATTGAGAGTGCGCTCCAAAGCACCGCAGTCTTCGACGGGGGTAGCTGTGAACGGAAAGTCAGTCCGCACCCATCTTAAAGTATCATCTCAAACTGACTCAAGAGAACTGCACGACCGATAGCATATGCCAGTAAAGAGATTCTAAAACAGTATTAAGATTATCATCCGAGTCGGGTTGTCACTTTTCAGGAGAAAACCTACCGGGTTACAATGTATATGAAAGTGGGTATACCGAATCTGAATGAAAAAAACAGTCTGAAGTCACTTCTCAAATTATCAACGACATCCCAGATAAGTACCTACGAAAGTGTTAAGACTTAATTGAAATTTGCGTGTCACATATAACGTACAGCTGTGGTTCCAATGTGAATGTAAGTCGCTATACTGAGATGATGGACCTCTTCCAGAGGTACAAAGAAAAGCGGCGTTCCAGTCAATGTAGTAGTATTGAGAGCATTGGCACAAGTAGTACCATTCACGTCAGTCATACTCTCAGTGATCGATGGGTTGAGAGGGGTAACAAACGGCGAACAGTTCCTATAAGTAAGCATCGTCCAGATAGCTATAATAAGAATCTGCCCGTCAGTTCCCATCACTCATGCGTGCCTTCAGAATGCAACTACGGCAAGCAACCACACGCACAGGAATAGTTACGGCCACAGCCTGCTTAACTATCCGTGCATGACCATTTTGTCCCACACAAATCATGATTGTGATCTTGACTGGGCCATTCGGATACGTAAACGAGGTTGAGTAGGCAGGATATCGGGTGATCAAGTCGTGCCGGATTGATAGAGGTGCTATTTTACCTGAGTTACCTACTGCCCTCGAAGAGAAGGGTCTTCCAAATCAGCCCTAGCTCGAAAAGAAGGTGATATTTGCGGAGGCCGTACTGACCATCATCGGAAGAGAGATCAGTACAACGCATCATGATAATAGCCATCTAATAAGAAAGATAAGTGTGAGTCTAGCGGAGAAGGATGTTGTCATCATCAAGTACCACGGACTTTCAAATGAAAGAGAAAGGCTCAGTTAGGCGCAGTACAAATGTAGATGAGCTTCTGACTCTGCTAATAACTAAGTATACCCATTTGATTAGTATTTCTTTGTTCTGGGAGCGCCCATCCAGTTGAAGCTTCGTTTGATGAATAGTTACAAAGAGCCATATGCCTTTGCTGATGTGTGGGAGGTCTCCACTGTTCAAGGGAGCCATTTTCAGAACGCGTGTTGGTTGTCACTCCAATAGACATGAAGTTGCCAAAGTTCCTGACGTTGTCAAAGGCGCGCCCGTAGACACTGTAGTCCGACGCACATAAAGGTTAGAGTACATTGGCAAGCATGCTCTTGAAGTTATTGACCTAGGATTACTCACCCCGTCACGGGATTGATGTAGATCCATTTCTCTGGCGATCAAAACTGAAAGTTAAAAGAAAGATCACTTTCAGAATTGCTCCATGTTTCAACAATTGACATGATGACTTTAACCATTGTGCTTTGAGGATTGTTGAAGTGTTTCTGATCTGTTGTCTGCGCCCGACATAACTTTCAACTCCAATAGGTATTGGAAAGAAATCATCAAACCTCCGGCCTCTTCGCAACTCGGATGTTGATCAATGGAGGGCAGTATTATAGCTATTTTCATATCGATAGACCTATCCGCTAAATTTACACGTACACGGATAAAGAATTTTATTGAGCGGAGCATAAAATTTAAAGACGGCAAATTACGGGAACTAGCAAAATCGTCGATGAGTATTTACAAAAAAAGTCGAGCTACAAGAACTAAAGCAATACCACCACATCAGCAGCATCCTAGAGACACTCCCTTCTCAAACTGAAAGGCATGTCAGCGCTTTTCTGCAAGATCGTACCATAGATTAAAATAAAATCAACATAGGAGCATTCCTTATGTAACAAGGCTACGCAGAAATTCAAGTCCGACTGTATGAATATATTTTTACGTTGGGCCTATCGATATGAAAATAGCTGTAATAGAGCATCGCAAGATTTTTTAATGTGCGCCGTTAAAATAATTTCAAGTAACCTGGCGATAGTGTACCTACATGAATACATTATCCCGAGAAACAAACTCAGACCTTGATACGACAGAATCATCTGAGTACTAGTTACAAATGATGTTCCATACTTCAATCAAGAGGGGATTGTATTATCTTGACTTTCAATGATTTAATTAATCCTCCAGTCGCTTTAGCTTCAGACCGCAACAGCGGGATTTCCTATGTGATAACAGACAAGACGGAGATGAAGAGCCCTTTGCATGTACAAAAACCCGAAGGTTTAATATCGCTAGTTGATATAGATATAATATAACACCTACAACGGGTCTGAGAAGTTACTCAAGAGCTCCGGAGTGCCTGACATAGACAATCAGAATCTTTTGATGACTTTCTCCACCAAGAAAACTCCAAAAGTTATGATACTACTATCGTCTGCTCGGGAAATATGATGATATGAGCAGGTGGCAGGTGTTAAATTAGTTCAGAAATTTTGATTTTGGAAGTATGTAGATTTGGGTGGTTTCTATTAAGAATAAAAAACTCTTGAAGATGACGTTGAGGTTTGAGATGACGGTCATTGTACCGAGTGCAATGACCGGCGCTTGTTCATATTGCCGTCTGGAACCTTCTGTTTGTTATGTGTTATCAGTCGGATAAGCCTTCGATAGCTCAGTTGGAAGAGCGTGGGACTGTAATGGTTAACACAGGGCGTTTGTCCTATCCTAAATCCCGAGGCCATCGGTTCGATCCCGATTCGAAGGAACTTTTTTGCCATTGCGAGTTCTTCATATATACAGAGTAATGTTTTTGAGAGGATAATTCGCACTGAACGACTCTGTTTGGAAGTTTTGCTTGATAAAGCAGCCGAGACAGTTTGTGCGACGTCAGCTGTGACAGAAAGTAACACCAGTTTCGTTGCAGCAGATAAGACATCGAATAGACAGGTTAAAGTACTCCGTATTCGATTCTGTTTTTCTGTAAAAAAATAAGGTGAAGAAGTAGACTAAGAAAAAGATAAAAGAGGATACATTGGGAAACATATCAAGGTGCAGTACAAGTCAGTTTCAAGGGGAATAGAATGAGGGAACACGAACATAGATTGAAGAAAATGAGCTAAAGGAGTGTGTGAATTTGGTGGACGGAGCAAAGGTGAAGTCTACAGAAAAAGAAAGTCAAAGAAAAGGCGCAGTCCGGATCCGTCACAGCTTGTTCGGTCACGTACGTTTGTAGTGATTTTTAGCTATAGCAAGCCCCATCGAATACGAGGATACATTGTTCTTTATACGCATTCGGAGATATAACCTGTTTATTAACTTGCTACTTCGGAGCGTGAAATTTAGCAGAGGTCGTCCAAATAATATAGACAAGTTCAAGATTGTAGAGGCGGCGAGGGAGCAAAATGAGTGTGATATGATGCGAGTAAGGTAGGCAGGAGGGTAAAGGAAGACGAAAAAAGGGAAGGGTAAAGTCTATGCGATAGATACAGGGTAAAGAGAGGAAACGAAAAGGTAGTCTATAGGTTGGATCGTAAGTAATGCTCTAAACTCTAGTGGTATGAATTACTCGAATTTTAAAGTTTTTTGTTCCGAAATAAAGTCTATGAAGGGATCCAAATACCGGTGCTCAAATATTTTAAACATATGTGTAGATAATAAAAAGGGTGTCGTGATTTTTTTGCTCAGAGTTACTCTCTGCTGACATCACTGGGTAAAAAACACAGGGGATCAGAAAGGTAAAAGAGGATGAAGGCAAAATGCACGTACCGTCCAAAGAGTTTAACCTTGATCCAATCGGTGGCCACCAAAGTGCGATTGCGCAGGGAGAAAAGGGTACTCAAGTACGCACTTCTCCAGAAGAGGAACGTAGCAACACCGCCGCTGGCAATCTACAAGGTAACAAGTATGAGCAACAATGATAAAAGAAGAGAAACAAAAAGGCCAAGCAAAGACTCACATTGCCGTTCATGAAGGGCAGGTCCGCGATGGCCTTGTCAGAACCAATGTATGCCAGGGTTCCCTGGTGTGAGTAGTGGAAAGGTCTGGGCTTGAATTTGGCTAATTGCCTCTTCAACTCCTCCTTCTCTGCCTCAATCTTCTTGGCGTCGTCAGCAGCAGCGGCGATCGCTTCCGTAGAGTCTGTGGAGACGGCTGGTGGCAGATGGGCTTCTGCCTTTTCGAGTGCGTCCAGACGTGCTTGGAGGGCATCACGCCTGGCTATTTGGTGTAGGACGCGGGCGAGATAGGCACCTTGTTGAGAGGCGACCTGGGCGGTAGGAGCATATGACGTAGCAGTGCAGTCACCGATGGCAAAGATTCCGTTGGCACCCTTCATTTGCATATAATCTGGAGAATATATTTTCATGAGAAAACAGCGCGCGACTTTAAAAATAAGCATTGTATACCATCGACAGTGATACCCCTCCTGTTGGTCTGGTCCTCGGGAAGTTTGGCCATCAGGTCCTGAGTGATTTTCCTGCCCTTGTTACCTGCAGCCCAGACGACCAACCCACAAGGAACTTCGACAATACTCTTGTCGGGCATCTGCAAGACGACGCTCTTTTCCTTGACCTCCTTAACCATTGTCTTGGTGAGGATCTCGATCTTGCTCTCCTTGAACTGGGACTCGGTGTAGTTGATCAATTGTTTGCTGAACATGGGAAGCACAGAAGGAAGGGCCTCGACGAGGGTGATGCGGATTTTGCCAGCGAGTTCGGGGTACCATGACTTCAGATCATCTTCAAGGAAATCGTGAAGTTCACCGCTATGATATTGAGTTATTTATATAAGCAACCCCTGTAGTTGATATGTGCATAAATATGGGGGGCTGGAGCGTACCTCAGTTCAACACCAGTTGGCCCGCCGCCCACGACAACCATATGCAGCAAGCGGTCGACTTCTTTGGAATCTTGTCCTGGGAATGCGGCTGTTTCAACACCTGATAGGTACAACAATCAGTCAAATCCTTGCGATGGTGAATATTCCGCAGCTCACAGTCCATGAATTCGCGTTGCATCTAAACCACTGATTTAACACAGCGGCTGATATCCAAGGAAATTGCGCTCACCCGTTCCGCATCACCCAACTCTTTCATGAAACAAGCATGCTTCTGAACACCAGGAATGTTGAAGGTTTGGACCTCGGCCCCAACACCGTATACGAGATAATCATATGAGATTGTGGTTGCTGACACTGCGCCCTTGATATCCGAGTTGTCTGTTCAAAAGAATCAGAATGAAGTGCTGCACCGCACGTGCAGTTATGACGCACCAACAAAGGTGACAGTTTTATTAATAGGCTAAAATCAGGTGTAAGTCGGCGTCATGGAGAATAGCAGCCGACGGATGATACATACATCGACATCCGTGGCTTCAGCTTCAATGACGGAAACCTGGCGCGCCTTGTGTCTCGTGATATACCGTGTTGGTTGGATAATCGAACGGGGAGCCAAAGTTCCGACGGCGACGCTGGGCAAAAGCGGGGTGAAAAGGAAAAAGTTCTTCGGGCTGATGACAACCTGGAACCGAGATAAGCATAGCAGTCCGTCAATGGCGGGCGTCAGGGGATACGCACGACGTTGTAGTCCGTGGTGTCCAGTGTTTTCAGCAAGCTCGTTGTTCCCCAGCCACTGCCGAGCACGACCAGCGTCTTCTTTTCCGGGTCAAATGGTAGTTGTGTTCCTGGATTGCGGTCCAGTTGAGTGACGTAGTAGAACCCTCCGGCGCCAGCAAACAGAGTGATAAGGGTTGTGCGCCCAAGAATTGTGAGGAATCTGCTCCATTTTGACTGACGAGGCGGAGGTGGGGGAGTCGAGGAGGCTGAAGAGGCCTAGTGTAAGAAACGCTCAATGATAAGCGCGAGAGAAATTGGATTCAAAGTTGCATACGGTAGCTGGAGACTCTGTAGCGAGAGTGCGTCGCGCGAGTTGCCTTGAGAGTTGAGGACGAGTAAGAGATCTAGACTGAGCGATAGACCTCGCCAGGGCTGGAGAACGGGGTTGTAAGTCTACAAAGCACAAGCGAATCTTAGCGATACGCGACTGACCGCGGCTTCGTATTGACTGCATGTCGAGCTCTGGGATAGGCAACGAAAACTAGCCACCGAGGAACAGATTAGGGCGAGCAGAAACAGAATCCACACAGCGACAGTGCCCCAAACTGTTATGCAATTCTGCGCCCGAGTTATCGTCATGAGAAAAATTATGATCACGTGGTCTTGGTTTTCATTTATGCCGAAAATCCCTCGGGCCTTCGTCCGTTTTTCGGTCTCTCGCACTCTCTAACCACCTCCAATCACCCTGTTTCGATTTCGTATCCCTCTCCTGTTACAGGTGGCAGCTAGGAGTATTATTACAGGTATTTGAGTCCTTAATACCTTAATATCTAATTTTTTCGGTCAGTCCATGATCTCATGCAAACCTCACAATCATCGGATTCGTTTGATAGCTCTAAAATATGGGCATATACATATTATACAACCCAGAACAGATATCGTTTTAGCAGACCAAGTTCAACAAAGTAGCAACGTCTACAGACAGCAGCGCTAACTCAACGGTTGGAAAATGGTGAAACCCATATAAGGTAATTCAACTTCCCCTTTTTGTCGACGCCCGACGACCTACCGCCGTTTGATGATGGCTAGTAATTCCGGTACGTCCATCTCCAAGTCAATAACTTTATTGATTTTTTATCAGAATGGAAGTAAACCATGCTACACTCGCAAGCTTTGCATTGTTGTACTTAGCAGCCGCTCCCAACTAGAGATCCATAACAGCTTTGCCAAAAATAGGGGTCCACGCTGCAGTGACCAATGGGACGGGCTCGTGACAAGAACACAAGATTAAGAGTCTCAGACAGCACTCAAGTCTTGCTGTATATATACAACCCATCTAACTTGACCTGCGAAGTTTGTGTCCAAACCTAATCTGCTTGGCCCAACGCATAACTGACACGAGTATTTCAAGCACTGTCTCGCCGATGACTAGGACTATTCGAAAGCCAAACAGCGCTCAACCTATCCACCCGCCATTACGTTCTCGCTATGAATATCCCAGAAATTCATGCTCACAAACCCACAGAAAGCAAGAGAAGCTAGGGACGTTCTGGTGGAGGCGGAGAATATGGATTGAATCCACCTTTGCCCTGACGGTATATGAACCCTGGGAGAAGGTCCTTGTCCGTACGTCGATTGCATCCCCATCAAATCCTCGCATCTAATAATCTCGCCTTTCTAAAACATCAACGAAATATCTTATTTATGATATCATTGACTGCCCTGACATACATTTTTCTCGGCTCTACTACCCAGTAACGATATTCTCCATCTTTTGCACGGCTATGCTCATTGTATTGGTTAAATATCTCCCCCATCAGTTCATTGTCATGCGACGGAGGGCGATATACTATATCTGGGGAGAATATTCTGAAAGGTCAGAGCTCGCCCTTTGGCAGTACCTCGACCTGGCTAGGGCAGACAGTTGTGGTACTGGTGGCGCATCGTGCGCGTAGTATACAGCCAGTGGTTGGTTTCAAGCTACAAAGTTCATTCAGAAGGGCCCCATCTATCGTTGTATATTCTACACAATTTTTAACACAAAGAATAGCTCTTGAGAAACCTATCAAGTTCGATTTCAGAATATCCCCCTTCCTCTGAGCTTCTCTTGAGCTTGTCACTCAGATCCAACGCGTTCTTCCTCATAGACTCGCCTTTGCGCCCCCGGCACTCACCAAGCACCCGCCTGAGCTCCTCACCCACCGCGTTCCTTGTCCCAGCAGCCTGTCTCCCATTGCGAAATATCGGCTTCATTCCATTGGAACCTGTCCGAACTTCGACTAGCTCAAATGCGACGTTGAGAGTTTCGCATAGATGGGCGGCGGCGGCGGGCTGATCAGCTTCCATTGGCCAGCATATCCTGGTGCAGTGCAATGCACGTCAGCAATTGGATCTGAGTCAGTAAATCCTGGTATGGAACTTGCAAAGGTATTCCGCTTCTTAGAGATTCAGTGACACTGTTGTGGCCGCCGTGGGTAAGGAACCAGCCCGCTGCCTGTAAATCCAAGGCGGTTAGCGTCAAAAATCTATCACCCTAGCACAAGGCTGGGACTAACTGGATGGTTTAAAATCTCTTGTTGATTGATACGCTTGGGCACAAGTCCAAGGCATGACATCTTTATCTTTTCGATCAAGTTGTTGGACAGTGTGGCGAGTGGTGCCGTATTTAGGTAGATGATCTACCACCGTAAGTAAATGCGAATCAGCAGTCGAACATCGGAGATCAACATACGTACAAATGGGAATTCTTTCTCAATCAGGACTTCTAGTACCTCTTCAATGTACTCCTGTCTTGTTGGCCAAAATATCATCCCAAAGGATATCTAAAACAAGCGCCGAAAAAATAGAAACGTCTGAAAATAGAGGTCTATTAATAGACTCACCAGCATGACGGATCTTTCCCCGTATTCTGCAAGCGCTTTGTCCAGGAAGTCTTTAGATTCTGTGCATTTTAATGACGTATCTCTGACTTCGCTAGATAAATGCGGAAGCAAGGGTCCGATTACATACAATTCCTTTTTCCACTCCGAAAACCACGATCTCAAACCCTCAATTGGTTCTTTTTCAACGACAAAAGCTGAAGTTGTAAGCACCGCGTCACATTCTTTAAGTGATCTTGTGCAGAGAGTTATATTAGATGGACGTTGCTTACACAGAAAATAAGAATTACCTATGGGTCATTGTTAACATCTGGGATATAGGCGCGCTAAACGGGAGCTACAAATGTACCGTCAAATTCCAAAGACCATTTGAGTGTAAAACCATAAGGTAACTTAGCAGCACATACATCCTGAGGAAAGAACTCCCAATCATACATCGGTGGTACACCGGGGATCCTCACCACCGTCCCCTTCGTCTGTGTATAAAGCTTGGACAGGTTCATTCAACTTCCAAGCCAAACCAGTGTATAATCCACAGTGAGAAGAAGGATTCGACTTACCGAATCGCCGATATCCTCGAGCGAAGCCCCTGTTTGGAGTGCCCATTCTGCGCTACGTGCGCCGAGGTCACCATGCCCGCCCCTGTCCGCAGGTCCAAAAAGGCGGATGGCTGACGAGGCATGTCCTGTTACCCATGAGACGATTGGGACTGCGTGGCCGGTAATGGAGCGTGTAGCTTGAAGGTGCGCATAGGCAGAGACCTAAAAGCATAGATAATCAGGACGCGAAGTTGTACTTTGAAATAGTCAGATGTACGTCGAGGATGACAATATTGGGAGGGGGAACAGGGTCAAATTTTGTTCCTGTTACAGTGCAAGTTACGGGCTGGGACTGTGTAAGTGCTTCATATGTTGTCGCATAGGTCTTCACCAATGGTACAAAGATAGTGTGTAGATCATTTGAATCAGAATTGAAGGAGGCAAGAACACTGTCAAGTCTCATCAGAGTTTGCGTTGTGTTAAATACGAATATATACCGTATTCTCTCGAAAATGTTGGCTGGTTCTTTTCCTTGAAATTCTGCCAATATCTCGTTCTTAGCTTTCTGCAACAGATTTGAAGATAGGAAAAGGGTGATGATCATGTTTTTATTCATATTCACGAGCCTGGCGGCTAGAATACAAAAAGGTCTAACGCGTCCTGCAAAAGTATTAGCTACTCAATCCTGACAATCATATATGAGAGACGATTACCCCATGCTGGAATGGACGAAAAGACAATATGGACCGCTTTACCGTGCTCAGCGATAGACGTCATGGGAAGTTGCACTGTTTAACCTCCCTGAAATCGTCAACCTCTGGTTATATAGATCACGGGCGTGTAAATCGTTTAGCATATACATAACTTAACGCATGTACGCAGATTGGTTATAGCACCTAAGCACGAATTTGTCCTCCATGGCACTATACGAGGCAAGCTGCCTAATAATTTACACGACGAAGGAGAGTTTGAGAAATCAGTGCATATTCGGGACAGTCAAAGTTGCGCAGGTTACAGGTAGCCGGGGTTGACCATTGTTTCTTTCAGGTCGGGCAACTGCAGTTGAATTGGACTGTCATTAGCAGCTCGATAAGGGTCACGGAAGTAGCGCCACGCCCACACACGGCCTCGTCCAGTCAGCAAGCTTTGGGCATTCGGCCGAGTTGTGTGTTCGGGTGTGACCATCAGCTTCTAAAGGAGTATATGCATTCACAACTAAACGTATTCAAAACCTGAGTTTGCGAGCTAGATACGTAGATCATACTCGGCGTCTTACCGGAGGAATAGCTTTCATGCACTTGTTACGTACATAGACCGAGTCGCAGCGCAGAGAACTTTACGTTGACAAGGTGTGTTGATAACAATAGAATCTTGGATGCGTAAGCAAATGTATCATCACCAGCGCTTTTTTGTGGTTGAAACGGCGCTGAGCACTTCCTATATCCATGGACCACAGGGTGTATTTCGTTTGAAAGAGCGTGACTGAGACTAGTGGTCGATCATCAACTGGACGCAAACTTCCTGCATGATCAATTTAAGCTTTGGAAAGTAGTTGATGGTAACCCGCTTTTGAACTTTTCAAAGACATCTGAAATATCCTGAGCACAATGATCGACATTCCGTCTGTGATAGTTCAGAAAAATATGGTGGTGAAGGCCAATTGCGAGTATCGATAAAGCCGACCTGAAAAAGGACACTAAACATTTTTCCAAAGAGCGGAGTTAACGCTTGCAGCGATCTGTGCCATATTAGACCTCCAGACCACATCACCATTGCCGTCGTCAAGGTCGACAGATTTGGAGTCTCTCAAAACGTAAGGATACCCTTGATCTGAGCTCCGACTGACGCCCTCTACAAGAGGTAATTCGCCAAGAACTGGGGTATGAAGTTTGCTAGCAACGTCGTAAAAGTTCTTTGTTTCGCCTAGAGCAGAATAAGAAAGTGGTGTGAAGCGTAAAACGCTCATGATTGGACTGACCGAATAAATATCTCGGTGTATTTGTGCTGCACCCTGGACACAAATAATATGCTTGATTTAGGACCAGTCCTGTAATCTGTTGCAAATATGAACGCATTGCTATAGGATTAACGGATCCTTGCTCACCGGAACAGAGACCTTTTTTAACATCGCTATCCCTTTTCTAACGTCCGATAGTGCGACATCTTGTGGGGTAGATACGATAACGCAACCTGTTTGAAACCCGATGAGAAGATGTTTCAAGAAATAAAGTATCTGAGTACCATCGACTTTCACAAGTTGGCCCAGGGTAAGAGGAACATCGCCCGTTCCAGGAGGCATGTCGATGACAAGGACATCCAGTCCTTGTCCGTCTTTAGACCAGTCCACGTCGAATAGTAGCTGCTGCACGGCTTTTTGAACCATTAACCCGCGCCACACGATGGGTGTATCTGTGTTATCCTCTGACCCGGGAATGGTGGATGGGATGAGAAACCCCATAGACATGCAAGGAAGGCCGTGATTTGTCATTGGTAGAATAGCTCCCCCTAGCTACCCATGCACCATTCTTTAGTATTGCATTACTAAAAAATGGGGGGATGCCCACCGTTTGTCAAGGCTGGTTCCCCGGCATTCTTGAGTGACATAAGAGTTGGTATCGAAGGACCAAATATGTCGAGGTCGAGGATTCCGACGCGCAACGGCGCGTTTGTTCTCTCGTTTTTACGAAGTGCAAGTGCAAACGCCAGATTAACTGGGGAAATATTCAATCATAATGTTAAGCTGATTTGCAGACAGAACGCACGCGCTATTGTACTTTTTCCAACGCCTCCTTTTCCGCTAGCAACCACAACCACCTTTTCGACATTAGCAATCGACCGCCGTTCTATAGGACCACCTTTGCGCGGCATTTGTGGTGGCGGAGGCCGTCTTGGTAGACCCTGACTACTATGAGTGGTGTGATACAATAGTATATAAAGTACCAAACTCACTAGCGGGTTTTCGTGTCGCATGCATCTCGAAGTAGAAAAGGGACGAGATCTGAAGCAAACGGCTAGAGGACGGTGGTTTGTGAACATGGTTTTTGAAAACCAATTGGGTCACGTCCTGGATCCAAACTTGGTCCAAACTGCTTGGAAATCACTCCTCAGTCGGGCACTTGCCGGTCATCAAATTATTTTCAGGTTTCGGAGATTCAAACTGCACAGATGTCGAGATATTGATTCACCCATTGCACTTCAGGCCCACCTTAATAGCCTCATGTACGAGGCAGAGTACGAGTACGTGCCTTCAAGGACAGAAGCCCCACCGTTTCTCCGAGATTCGAGCTCGCTCTGTGCAATCTGACTAATCTTTGACGGAAGAACTCACACGACGGCCAACAATATCGGCAGGGCTACGCCATTCATTTCAAAACTGAGCCTGTGAGATGACTGAATTTTAACTTGTTCGTGCATATAACTTTGTTGTTATAACTCAGTTCCTCCTTTTTGATTTTAACCAGAATTATTATAAACAGAAAGCAGAGCAAACCTGAACTGGGTGTTACCACCATGCAAGACCTTGAAAAAATTGGTCCCATTCATTTCCCTATTTGGGGATATATGGGCCGAATATGATGACGCGAACATAATGGCATAATAGACATCTTAAGCTGACTGGACTTCAACTCTGTGAAGAATTTGTAAACAATTCGAGGTCCAGGAGACAGTTGGTTTCCTTTCTCAACACACATGCATGATGCCAACGAATGAATAGACGCTGACTCCGCAATGTATAAAAGGTGCGCCACTAGATCGAATTCCCAGCAGAATCAATACCCTTCCACATATCCTCTTCTACCTCACCACCCCTAATTGCTGAAAGAGCACTGATGTCGGCATCTACTTCCCAGAATATTGTTATTGTTGGCGCTGGCTTTGGAGGGCTCACTATCTACAACGAACTGGTCACGAAGGTTGACTCTTCGAAGTACAACCTCATCCTCATCAACAATCGCTCTTTCTTCACCCATCGACCCGCCGGCTTGCGATTAATTGCAACCGCTGAAGGCAAACTAGAAGATACTGCCCTCATTCCCTTAAAGG
This sequence comes from Psilocybe cubensis, assembly GCF_017499595.1. Classification (NCBI taxonomy): domain Eukaryota; kingdom Fungi; phylum Basidiomycota; class Agaricomycetes; order Agaricales; family Agrocybaceae; genus Psilocybe; species Psilocybe cubensis. The sequence goes on along the minus strand of NC_063009.1, from coordinate 1,449,566 downwards.
ACTCTAGGTTCAACACCGGGAACAGGAAACTTGTTGTTGGAGAAGTCACTTCGATCGTCGACGATGACACAAAAGGACACTATGTCGTCCTGAACTCCGGAGAACAAATCGACTTCTCGATCCTGATTCTTTCTCCTGGTAGTAACTGGGACGGACCCCTTGCCTTTGGAAACACGAAAGCAGAGATTGTAGAGCTAGCAACCACATGGAGAACCCGTTTCGAGAAAGCAAATGATATTGTCATCGTGGGTGGAGGTTCCATAGGACTTGGTAAGTTGCTATTCCTGTACGTTTTCGATCGTTTGTTTGCCTCGTTAACCGAGTCAATTTTTAGAACTGGCTGGTGAAATCAAAGACTTGGACCAAAATAAGAATGTGACCATCGTGCACGCCCAACCACTGCTCCTCAATGACTCTTACCCCGAGCGTTGGAGACGACGGACCGCAAAGGACCTTGAAGCACGAGGTGTTAACCTCGTCCTTGGTGAATACGTTGATGAAGTGGAAGTCGTTGATGGCAAGGTCTCTACTCGATCCAAGAAATCCATCAAAGCCGACCTCGTGGTATGTCATTTTTCACTCTATATTCTCCCCCGATTAATGGCGTGTCATTATACCAGGTTCCGACAAGGGGCCCGAGTCCTAACACCAAATTTATCGAATCTCTTGGATCAGAGGTATTGAACGCTAAAGGTTACATCAAAGTTTTGCCAACTCTTCAGCTCCCTCAACACGAGCGCATTTTTGCCTTGGGTGACGCCATTGACTGGAACGAGCAAAAGCAAGCCGCAAAAATTCGGGATCATGCCCCCGCTATCGTTAACAATGTTCTCTTCCTTCTTGGAGAGAAGAAGAGTCTGATCCAGTACAAAGGAGCCTTGGAGTTGATAGTTTTGACGAATGGCAAGGTTCGTCAGCAAGGTCTTGGTTTAGAGTGATATATCTGAATTTTTTATAAACAGAATGGGGGCTCCGGTTACATCGGAATTCTATGGGGTATTGTTGTTGGAAACTGGTTTGCAAGGATGGTTAAATCTAGAGACCTTTTGGTGGAAAGGTCAGCGACGGGATTACAGCTTCAGTAACCAAGTGTTCGGATTCATGTGCTTTGTGGACAATGGGCATTAGTAGTATAATAGTATCATGATACCCGATCACCGTAACTTATTAATTAGTTCTGTTTATAATAGCGATTCCACTTCTTGAACTACAATCAATCGAAGTGTTTTGAATAAGTGATAGGGACTGTGGCTACACAGAAAGTATTTAGGACCTTAAGCGATAATAAACTAGACAAATGTAAGACATAGGCGGTGTTAGTCGTATTATTTAGAAAGCTCACCACAAATCCGACTTGGTGCGCTCGACATGGATAGACATATATAATGCAAAGCCCGAGGAGAGGCAATGCGATCTTCTTTGCATAAATTCAAAAGTTTGGTTTGCATTCCACAGAGTATTCGTACCATGGTAGGAAGTCCAGGAATTGAATTCACAGCTGTCTTATTGTTTCATTTGGTGATTAGGACAACATCGAAGGGGCAAGATTTTGCAGGAGATACAAAGTAGATAACATCACGAAATTAGATTCAGAAATGATCAGATCCCATCGCGCAGAATATACCTGAACACACTGGTGGAGCTTGAAAGGTCTACGATGTGTCAAAGCTCCCAATTATTTCCCGTGGATGTCCAGTATGAATTGCCGGAAAGCAGGAGCAGAGTCAAGCATTCGTTGAAACACCTCTGAATCTGACCTCCCCTAAGTCGGATGGTAAACTGTCCTTGATCCGCTGATATATGCTTCCGAAAGAAACAAGATCAAACAAGGTACAGGTTCACTGCCACCGAGATATTCAACTGGTTTTGGACTTGCTCAATGTCGACCATAAATCAAACTGCCCCTGCCACCTCCAGCTCTGCCAAAATTACTGATGAAGCTCGCCGAAAATACATACGCATCACAGGACACGGGAAGATGAAGCAATGGATTGCCAATTCACTTGCCTTTCTTGAGGTGCGTTGCATGTACATTCAACACTTTTTATTGAGGAAAATCATTCCCATCCTCTTTCTTCAGAGCTCAGACGAAGACAAAACACTGATATTTCATACCCTACCTTCAGAAATAGACCCCCAAATCACTCTTCGAGAAGAATCTGGCAAACGTATAACCCAGAAAGCCGCTTCCACTTCAACAGACCTTATTCCTCGCTTGATCTCAGTTGTTGAAATCATAAAACGCGAATACGTGAAAAATTTGGAAACGAAGCACTCGATACGCATGGCTGGACTACATCAATACAACGAAATCGGATGCTTGCAGAAGCTAGGAGTTTTGGTTACCCCAGCAGAAGGTGCAATCGAGGAAACTGCTGAAGTTACTAGGTCGCGAACAATAATCCAGGCCCTTGAAGGAAAGAATCAGTGCGTAACTCCTTTCAATTACTCGTTTCCATCTAAACTCTCGTACCAAAGCCCACGTCAAACCCAAACGCCTTTCATGCGCATAACATTATCCCTTACTGAACAACCCGAGTTGATTGAAAATGGCGCTACGTACATGATTTTTTTACTCTTAATTGGTCATTCGCTAACTCACAGCAGATATCAACCTCCAATAAAACGAAATATGTCTAAATCAGCAAAAATGCGAGCAAAGAAACGGGTGAAGAAAGCCAAAGCCGCTGCCGCTGCTGCCGAGGTCGATAACGTCGATATGGCCGTCGATTGTACGCCTCAGGATAAAGATGCAGGCCAATGACCAGCTGTTTGCTCTGGTCTCCTATTTTGATAGTGCGCCCGACGTTGTTCATCATACAAAAACATGGCACACTGATTTTGCAGTGGGGTATGTGGCCAGATACCAGTTTAGGGTGCCTTGTGTTCACAATTCGTCCGAATACTCGAATCCCCGTTAAATCTCTTGGGAATATCCTCATTCTACGCTTTCCTAAAATGCTTTTCTTCAGACTACTGGGGTGCATTCCACACTCTTTCCTCAAGTTTAGTGGCCTAGTAACGCGTAGTGTCACGTCACATGACTATGGTGTCACTTACTCCCCCCGTCTTCTCCTTTTTTTCGACGACGACATGTAAAGCATTATTCAATAACAGCAAAGATTTTAGGGTTTCAGGTCACCAAAATGCATATCAAATCACTCTTTTACTGTAAAGAAGCTTATACAAATGCTTATCAATATTTTCATGCCGTTGAATTCACAGATTGGAATGTTCGAACGTTCAGGCTGAAACGCTCGTTATGCATTTTTGTCCAGGTTTTTATATCACGCAGAGCACGCTTACAGTTGGATAAGTTCATCAGAATAACCAAATCCCACAAGCAATAACAAATTTGGAAGATTTGCTCCATGCAACTTATGCTCCTCAAGTTCGGAGGCTGCCGACGCACTTGGCCATTGGCAGCGAATTTTCGCCGGGCCATTTTACAAGTCTTGTGAGTTGTCAAGTAAATCGAATTACTAACGCACTCCACTGCAATGTGCCATATTCTTCGAACACTGAGCTCGTGTCTCCTTTCATCCTAAAGAAAATAATGACCCATGACCCATGTAGAATAATTCTGACTTCTTTGTCATTGGGTAGTTGCGTACCCGTCATAGTAGCATCAAATATTACTGCTGGTACAATTAAGATAACTTGACCATGATTTATAACTCTGAAAATGCCTGCCGTTAAACTTTACTAGGATAGATTATTGGGCATATTTAAGTTGATGCTGCGGCCGGTATCCCTTAAGTTCAAAGTATCAGAACGTCCTTTCAATAGAGGATTCATAAAGAAACCGACCATTAAAATACAATTATATAGGACGTTCAATACGTACTATGGAATCTCTTACGTTGAGAATTCTCTATCTCAAACGTCTACTACCTTTTCTACCAAGTAGCTTAAAGGAAGCAAGACCGGTATGACGTCATTTGACCTAATAAACTGAAGCTGGAAACAAACATTCGTCAAATGGCACGGGCACAAAGCGGTGTGTTGTTACGTTTTCCTTGAACTTCGAAAATACCTACTTCTGTGCGCGCGTTCCGGTGAAACATTTTTGTGGCGGGCATCAGGGGATCAGTATCAATTTTAGCTCCAACTTCATTGTGGAGTATTCGAGTTAGTATAGATTAATTGTTTGCGCAGCGTACATGTGTACCAGACTGAAGGCTATAAAATCTGACCCAAAAATCTCTATGTGAGTACCAGTACCAGCTTTCAACAGCGAGCGACATCTACCCAAAGCTACCTTTCATCGACAAAGCATTATCATCAATATGAAGGCCGTTTTATTTGGTTCTCTTGCACTTGTTCAAGGTGCTTTTGCTATTTGTGCAGGCTTCAACTTCGCCATTGGGAATCAGATGCACTTGAGCGACACCATAAGCAGATGTACGTGCATATTGTCATTCCGATTGTTTAGTCCTGCCCAATATTTGGGCAGAAAATATCCCAGAAATATGCTAACGTATTGTTGTCACCTTTAGGGAATGTCTACAACGATGACTGTGCAGTTGTTGATGGTTTGACCACAACTGAAAACCCCTGCACCCAAGGCATATTTGGATGCTCTCCGCCTCCAGTCATCTTCAACGAGTACACCAGCACTTTCACTGGTCTCAGGTATATTTTTACCCGCCTTTCAAATACTGCGAGGATTTGAGTTGATGTTTATACTACTGATAGGTATGCGTGCCGCCCCGACCCAAGCTCTGGACAGTGTGGAAGCGATGTAATTTCTGTCTGCGTGAGTGATTGAAACTCGAATTTTTATGTAATGTGGAATGAACTACTGATGATTATTGCTCAGTGCCGCAACGATGGAAACTAATCTAAGCAGTCACTTGCTTTCTTAAAGTTTTCCTCGACGAGTCAACCGACAAGAGCTTGACTTTAAACACTTTTTTAGCAACTATGAAATTGTATCATATATAAATTTTTTTTAAAAAAATTCGCATTTCGCGCTTTTTTTTCTTGTTTGTTTGAATCCACCTGTGTGGGACTCACGATTCGGGCTGTCCTTTCACGTCGACATACGGACGCCAGACGAGAATAGTAATGACTTAGCCATAAATGGAAGTAGTCTCGCTACCATCTGTGTGTGGTATGTGTTCGACAACCTGGATACGATACAATTGCATAATGGGTACATTTATCCCATTACTTTAAAGCTTGTTAAACGTTAGAGATGTAGATAATGTTGAGAGACTTCTGCTGCTGCGTCGAAGTTTTCATTCTCACGGTGTCAACGTGCCCTCGCGCTGTCGGGAAATTGCGATTCCGTGTGATGCCACCAAATCATAACTTAGTAACTTACTAGCCAGTACCGAAGGAGTACAGTATGTCGTATGTATCAGTTGACAGTTATATGTCTGTGTGTAATCGATTCATCATCTTTCCTCCGTGATCATGATATACTCCTCAAGATCTCACAACTTGAATTCTACGGCTTCTACCCCCCTTGGCAGTTGACATCGCTTGCACAATCTGGGCCGGGATTCCATGAGCATTGCGGTGTAGCCAGACCTCTGTGAGCTCGTGTCTCATTTCATCATCATGGCAGTTCATGGCCCGTCTGAATCTATGGAGCTGCATAGCTTCCCACCGAGTCATTTGGCATTTTAATTTGATCTGTGCATGTGTATTAGTATGTGATCAGTTGGATACTTTCTTGATGCAGAAGGTGTGGAACGGTCCGAAATGTTATACGTCTTCTTACATTAAAGGTAGTTACTTTGCTTCACAACGTTTGGTTATCCTCGTTCTTATAATTTGACAGAATTGTGCAGAATCAAGACATAGAAAATGTGTGTACCCGACGATTGGTCTGTATCCATGACGTCTTCAAACATGCGCAGGTATGCCATAATGCATTTAGAGTGAATAGGCATGACGGATGAGTTGTGGCATTTCGTCATCAACAAAGCGAAATGAGAGGCTATTCGTAGCAGCCCAGGGTGAATGTTGTTAGTACTTTTTCTGAAAATGGTACTGAGGTGTCAATGTGTACATTCTGGCACAACTTCTTCTCAGTGTCGGGCTTCGAGGTAAGTGGTAATAATCTTTGCTCCAGTTTGGTTTTGGAGAGTTTCCATTTTGAACAGTTTGATTATTTGTACAGTGGATTTGTGGAGCAAGGCTGAAGGCTATAAAGCCTGAATTGCGAGTCTCTATGTGGTTATTACCAGTCTTCAGCGGTTTAATTGACAAAGCGCCATGACCAACATCAAGACTGCTGTACTCGCTTCTCTCGCTCTTGCTCAGGGTGCTTTTGCAATTTGTGCAGGCTTCAACTTCGCCATTGGTAACCAGATACGTGTTACTGACACCATCAACAGATGTATGTGCAATCTATAAAAGCAATAAGGCTCCATAAATCTAATAACACCACTGATAACATTCAGGGAATGTGTACAACGACGACTGTGCAATTGTTGATGGTCTAACCACAACCTTTAACCCTTGCACCCAAGGGATCTTCGGATGCTCCCCACCGCCAATCATTTTCAACGAGTATACCAGCACCTTCACTGGTCTTAGGTCTGTCTCTAACCACCTTCAATATATCATTTTAATTTTTCTAATGAATATGTTACTGATAGGTATGCATGCCGCCCCGACCCAAGCTCTGGACAATGTGGAAGTGATGTAATTTCTGTCTGCGTGAGTGATTGGGATTTACGCTTCAATTCAGCTTGAGATTCATTGCTGATTATTATTGCTCAGTGCCGAAACGATGGAAATTAATCTAATCAGTCATTTACTTTCTCAAGGTTTCTCTCGACGAGTCAACCGAGAAGAGTTTGACTTTAAACTTTGTTAGCAACTATGAAAATGTATCAAATATAAATAACCACTGTTGCATCTGGAAGATATCCGCATTTCATGCATTTCTTTTCTTGTGGAACTTGCGATTGCTCTTCTTACGTCAACATACGAACTCCAGACAAGATAGGTGGTAGGTCACCCTGAAATTCTTGTCCGTTTTTTTTGCCGGTTGGACCCCAAAATTGGACGTACGACAAGGACTGTAGCTTGTTATTTTTTGAAAGTGAGTTCCTGGCTCGTTTCATTCTCAATAAAACCGCCGCTCATGGTTCCTACTTCTATGTCATTGAGTAGAATTGTCACTGTAAGTGGATCTAAATACTGCTTTCTTCTGCATTGGGTACAATCTGATCATATGATGTTGCTTCTCTCTTTCCTTCAAGTATTTTGGGGGTAGCTCGTTGCACTTGGTATAAAGTCCCAGATGCCGCACCAATATTGCTTCTTAATATTGGGACATCCAAACCCCAAAGTTCACAGTCGCAAAACAGATGTGCAATACGATGTGCGATAATGAACGTGTATCTAATGACCAAAGGACATGGACAACTGATACACATATAGTGACTGACATCGAAGAACTTCCTATATCAGATTGTACAAAGTAATATTTATGGCCACAGGGTCGAGGAACGATATGAATCGATCTTCGTAAGATGACGCTACAAGAAATAGTTCATGATATTTCTGTTATTGGTGAAGCAGAATGTTGCTATATTTTCCCTAACTTCTCGGATACTACCATCCGAGCTGTGAGTAGGCTTCAAAGATATGCCCGAACAACACGGGTAAACTCAGGTATGAAAGATGGTTCTTTCCTTGTGAATCATGTTTTTCAAGGGAGAATAACGAGTATCCGCCGAGTGTAATATTGATGGTGCTCTCTCAAAGAGCTACATCGATCATAGAGAGAATACCTAATTAAAAGGGCCTGCCAAATGTTTATGGACATGAAGTCCAAGATGGATGAAAATACTGTGATGATATTTAGACCAGTATACTCGCTCTGATATAATATCTCCGTGGCGGGCTTCACGGACTTGATTTCAATCTCTACCCCAAATTCGATGTGGAACACTCCAGCTGCCAGCTAGTACAGATTTGTTTGTCCTGCAGTGTATTCAAGTTTGTACACCTCCGAGTCTGAAGACTATAAAATCTGTCGCATGATTCTATGCAAGTAAAACCAGCTTTCAACTCTTGGCCACACCAATTCAAAGATAATTTCTATGCACAATATGAAGGCCATTTTGCTTAGCTCTCTTGCTCTTTCTCACGGTGCTTTTGCTATCTGTGGAGGCTTTAACTTTGCCATTGGAAATCAGATACGCTTGAGTGATACGATTAGCAGATGTAAGTCCATATTGTTTCTTACTATTCCCTCCTTTGCTAGAGGCATAAAATTTTATGCAACTGTTGATTTCTTTTTTTAATATGTGTAGGGAATGTCTACAACGATGCTTGTGTAGTTACAGATAGTCTAACCACAAACCTGAACCCATGCACCCAAGGGATATTCGGATGTTCTCCCCCTCCCATCATCTTCAACGAATACACTAGCACCTTTACTGGTCTCAGGTATGCTTATACCTGCCCTGAATATCTAATTCTCATCAAGTTACTGGATATACTACTAATAGGTATGCGTGCCGCCGCGACCCAAGCTCTGAATCATGTGGAAGCGATGTAATTTCTGTCTGCGTAAGTGATTTCTATACACAGTCTTGTGCTGAGAGTAGAAGTCCAGTGCTAAGTTTCCCCGATCAGTGCCGCAACGATGGAAATTAACCTGGAAATCAGTCGTTTACAAGCTGCTCAAGGTTTTCGTTGTTATTGAGTCCGAGGTCGACCAACAGGCTTGACTCATCATGATTAAGCCTAATTTCAATTAAACTTCCTTGTTACTTCAGCTACTATGAAATCAGAAATTGTATCAAAATAAAATAACCATTTTTAAGATGTTCGCGTTTTGTGTTTTTTTATCTACCTGTGTAGGGATGGTGATTTGTGAGTCGGACGGCGAGCCTCTTACGGACGACAGACAAAAATGGTAATGACTTCACCATAAATGGAAGCCCTTACCCCTGCTTCAACTGCTTGTGCAATGTGGGGTCCGGGGAACCGAACAGTTGTCAGTGGACATTCCTACACGTGACAGAGCTTCCTCCCCTCGGAATCCGAGCAAAATCCGATTGTGGTCTGGTCTGCTACTTCCTCTAGTCAGGTTTTTTTGTGGTTCTGTTCGTTGACACTGCAATGCACCGATGAACGGCGCTTGTACAGTGCGCATCTTCACGTACCCTGTCCTATCCCTATGACACCTGGATCTTCGATTCCGAGTCATTGATCGGTTATTCAGACAAATACGCTCCTTTTTTTACCTCTCGAAATCTTTGCCTGCTCGTGCTCAGTGCTTATAGTAGTACTATGAGCGGCACGTCGAGAGACGCACTGGCAGAGGCACGCTTCGATGGATCTGAAACGCGTCATGATATGCGCGTCTCAGCGCGGCGTCCAAGGTACAGCTCCGCGAATACATCAGCGAAATTGGGCTCTTCTGGGTCTGCGAGTCGTCGTGGGTTGGTATCTGGTGCCGAAAGCGCTATTAGCGCCAGCACCAGCGGCAACAGCGGTAACAGTAGAAGCAACAACAACAACAGTAGAAACAACAGCAGCACCGGCAGCGGCAGCGGCACAACGCACGCCCCAGATTCAGACTCGCGTCGCTCGGTGCGCAGCAAAAGCATTGACAAAGAGGAGATCGTGCAAGCTTACGAGCGGTTCCGCAAACTGGGGATGCCTGGGGAGATCACGAAGGAGGTGTTTGAGGAGTTGATTGTCGCGTCATCGTCGTCCTCCACCTCATCCGCTTCCGCTACTGTTGGTAGTGGCAGTGGTACTGCTGGTGGTGGTACTGGTGCTGCTGATGGAGCTGATGGTGGTGTTGGTGCTCCTAGCGTCGGCGCGGCGATTGTGATACTGAGCAAGCGGCTGGTGGGGAGGCAGGAGGCAGCGCGTGTGAGGGGTATCATCGCAAAGTACGTTTCTTTTTCTCTTTCTTACTTTCTCTTTCTGTGAATATATGCGCATTTCATTTTCTTGCCGACTATTTTGTGGTATATTTTGAAAAAGAGATATGTGTGTTGATACTTTTGCGCGTTTAATTTTTATTTTTAATTCAGGGCTAGAGAAGACGCGGCAGCTCAGGCGCGGGTGCGGGTGAGGCCTGCGTCGAAGATTAGAGCGCCGTCTGCAACTGGTGGTAGTAGTCGTGGTGCTAGTGCTAGTGCTAGTGGGGTGAGTGCAGAAGGTCCGGGGAGTACGAATACGAAGAAAGGGCCGTTGTCGGTATTAGAAGACCCGATGAAAGTCGCGTTGGAACAGCGAGAGAATGCGTATCGTGGGCTGATGGGTGTTCGGAAGGAGTACGAAGATGTGCGAAGGGAGATGTTGGATTTGGGTATGTATGCTATGTTATGCAATGTGCGCTTAACTCGGAAGATGATTTTGGTGCTGATTGATTTTTTTATTTTTATTTCATGGTTGCAAGATGCAGAGAAAAGAAAGTTGGAGGAGGATGTGAAAGAGAAGAGGCGTCTTGCTCTTTTGTTGGATGTTCTTAGGAAGAGGGAGATCGCGCGCTTGGCGAGGTTTGGTTCGAGCTCGGGAGGAGAAGGTGTGAATTTGGACACATTGTTGAGAGATTTAAGGTGTGTATGGGTTTTTCAGCTTGATGTTAGCAAAGTTTAATGGTCGAATTTAGACAACAGGCTGAAGTGGTGATGAAAGAGCATAATAGAGTAGTTGATGAAATTACCTCTGAGGTCTCCAAGGTGCGATTATTGGGTTAATCGATTTTATTTTTGTATTTATGAGAACGGTGTTGGATTAGATTACGCCGCATGACGAGAAGGCTGTATTACAAAGGGAGGCTAGAAGAAAGGCTGCTTGGAAGTACAAAAATACCACAGAGGTGCTCGCGGTAAGCGATTTTCTCGCTCATGTTGAGGTATTTTTTTTTGAATTAGATTCAGAATTTGCATGCACGTCATATAAGATGTGTGCGCTCTGCAGAAATGCAGGACACGGATCATAGGACCTCGGTGGGCAGGGATGTTGAAGCGAGATTAGATGAAATAGTTGATCGGCTTGGGATACATGACGCCGATGAGAAACAACACACAAAGTGCTCAATCCTTGATCCTCGAGTGTTGTTAATTTATTTACTCCATTTTTATAGAGCAATGTTGATGGAGGTTGCCCAGAGGAGATTGGCTAGGAAGCAGGGAGAATGGATCGCTGATAGTGACTTGGATGATATGCATCGGAAGGTTGAAGAAAAGCAGATGTTGGTTCAGGAGCAAATTGATCGAGCAGCTGCGATTGGATGGTTGTGCCAGGAATACATGGACAAGGTGCGTTGTTGTGTGTATGGTCCGGCCATTCTTACTGAATAAGCGAGCAGATTAAGTTGTTCAGGACGGAGAGACTCGGAAAGATGTTGGAGGAAGAACAACGCAGGGTGGACGGGTATGTTGATTTGGCTAGGGATGCGTTGGTCAAGTCGCAAGATAGCAGGGTGAAACAGGACAAGTCGTTTGTGAGTCAGGTGAGGGAAGTGATTGGGACAGGACGACATAGCTGTCAAAGTATCTTGGAGGATGTGCAGAAGATGGTTGACAGAGTGCAGACCTCGGAAAGCTTGCTGCAGCACGAGTGCCAGAAATCAACACAGGCAGGCGAGAGCTGGGCAGATGCTGGATCCGAGGAGAGGAACAGGCGGGTGTTGGAAAGAAAAGGCAGCAAGATTGAATATGGGATGGAGATGGTGGAGGATATTAGGAGACTATTGGCTGAGAGTAGAAAGCTGAAATATATTTGAAAATGAAAACCCGGGGTGGGCCAATCGCTTTTGGTATATTGACTGCCTAGTAGAGGAGGAGGAACGAGGTGGATTTGCAGGGTCGGTTAGACGCCCGACGGGACTCCGTCATAAAGATTGACTGTTTGTGCCAGTGAGACCGGGATTCTCTTAACGAGCGGCAGCAGAGCGGGAACATCTTTGCGGCGGGTATCTAACAGCTGCGCTCTGATTGGCTCCCCGGCCATCCCAGCGCATGCCCTCTTGCTGAATTCACGTGGTTGCTTTGCATAAATTTCTGCATTCCGACTTGCTCCTTATCCACAACCTCCTCCTGCTCGCTCCACGTTCTCGTTGGCGCGATGCTCAACATCACCAACAAAACTGCAGATGCAGTCCGTGCCCTGCGGCATGTAGCCAAGGGCATGGCCACAGCAGCCCCTCGCATCGGCGACACCAAAGTCGCCATGTCTCTCCTCGAAAAGAACGCCTTCATCAACTACCAGCGCATTGAGGATAACCTCGTCATTGTTCGGGAAAGGTCCGTCTCTCGTCTTTTCTGTGCATACTGCTCTGTATTCACGGCTCTTCAAGACTCAATCGCCCTCTCACCCTTTCCGAGAAGATTCTCTATGGTCATCTTGACGACGCTGCAAACCAGGATATCGTCCGTGGTACCAGCTACCTCAAGCTTCGTCCTGACGCAAGTATCTTCTTTGTACACCCTTTTATTTTCTCCTTTCTGACTTTTCGTGCAGCGAGTTGCCTGCCAGGATGCAACAGCTCAGGCAAGTATCATCCTCAAGTCTCTTATCTTGACGCAGTCCTGACGTAATCCTTTAGATGGCTCTGCTCCAATTCATGTCCGCTGGAATGGACACCGCTGCCGTGCCCACCACCGTTCACTGCGACCACTTGATTGAGGCCCAAGTCGGCGGCGTCAAGGATCTCGCTCGTGCTATCTCTATCAACAAGGAGGTCTACGACTTTTTGGCCACCGCCACCGCCAAGTATGGCCTTGGCTTCTGGAAGCCCGGCTCTGGTATCATTCACCAGATTATCCTCGAGAACTATGCCTTCCCCGGTGGACTTATGATTGGGACGGACTCTCACACCCCCAACGCTGGAGGTCTCGGTATGATTGCTTGCGGTGTCGGAGGTGCCGATGCCGTTGACGTCATGGCTGGCATTCCCTGGGAGCTCAAGTGCCCCAAGGTCATCGGTGTTAATCTTACTGGCAAAATCGGCGGATGGACTACTCCCAAGGACGTTATTCTCAAGGTTGCTGGCATTCTTACCGTCAAGGGTGGAACTGGCGCTATCGTCGAGTACACTGGTTCTGGTGTCGAGTCTCTCAGCTGCACGGGTATGGCTACTATCTGCAACATGGGTGCTGAAATCGGCGCGACGACTTCCCTCTTCCCCTTCAACGAACGCATGGCTGAATACCTCAAGGCTACCAAGCGCCCTGAGATTGCCGCCTACGCTCAACAGTTCGCTCACAACTTGAAGGCTGACAAGGGCGCGGAATACGACCAGGTCATCGAAATCAACCTTTCGGAACTCGAGCCCCACATCAACGGACCTTTCACCCCTGATCTCGCTACCCCCATCTCCAAGCTCGCTGCTGAGGCCAAGAAGAACAACTGGCCCGATGAGATCAAGGTCGGCCTCATTGGTTCCTGCACCAACTCTTCCTACGAGGACATGTCGCGCTCTGCTGCTCTCTTCAAGGAGGCTAAGGATGCTGGTCTCGAGCTCAAGTCCAAGTTCACCGTTACCCCCGGATCAGAGCAAGTTCGTGCTACCATCGCCCGTGACGGACAGATTGAGGCTTTCGAGAACGCCGGAGGAGTTGTCCTTGCCAACGCTTGCGGACCTTGCATCGGACAATGGGACAGACAGGACGTTAAGAAGGGCGAAGCCAACACTAGTACGCTAAATTTATTTTTTTTCCGCAAAATCATTCACTCACGTCTCACGCTTTAGTCGTCACCTCTTACAACCGCAACTTCACTGGACGTAACGACGCTAACCCCGCCACCCACGCCTTTGTCGCTTCCCCCGATATTGTGACCGCCCTTGCCTTTGCTGGATCCCTCTCCTTCAACCCCCTCACTGATACTCTCCCCACTCCTTCCGGCAAGCCTTTCAAGTTCTCGCCTCCTTCTGGATTCGCTCTCCCTCCCTCCGGCTACGACCCTGGTGAGGATACCTTCCAGGCCCCTCCTCAGGACCGCGCTTCCGTCCAAGTCAAGGTTGACCCCAAGAGCGACCGTCTCCAACTCTTGAAGCCTTTCGCTCCATGGGATGGCAAGGACCCCAAGGATCTCCCTGTTTTGATCAAGGTCGCTGGCAAGTGCAGTACGTGTCAAACTCGTCTCCAGTTTGTTGCAACCTATTGATCATCATCTTGTTTAGCTACTGACCACATCTCCGCTGGTGGACCCTGGTTGAAGTACCGTGGACACCTCGAGAACATCTCTCGTGCGTCGTTTTGAAACACCTTTCTTTTAAAAAAAATTTTTCTGAACAACTTTTTACAGAGAACTGCCTCATTGGTGCTATCAACTCCGAGAACGGTGAAGCCAACAAGGTTCAGAACCAGCTTGACGGAACCTGGGGCGGTGTCCCACAAGTCGCTGCTGCCTACCGCGCTGCTGGCATCAAGTGGGTCGTCATCGGTGACCACAACTATGGTGAAGGTTCTTCCCGTGAGCATGCCGCCCTCGAGCCCCGTTTCCTCGGTGGTGCTGCTATCATCGTCCGCTCTTTCGCCCGTATCCACGAGACCAACTTGAAGAAGCAAGGCATGCTCGCTTTGACCTTTGCCAACCCTGAGGACTATGACAAGCTTAAGGGCACCGACAAGGTTGACATCATTGGCGTTGAGACCTTTGCTCCTGGCAAGAACTTGACCCTTGTCGCCAAGCACGCTGACGGCTCCGTCGACGTGAGTCTCTTTTTCTTCTTGTCTTTTTTATGGTTTCTGATGTCGGATGTACCACTTTTGTAGGAGATCCCTCTTGCTCACTCTTTCAACGAGGGTCAAATTGAGTGGTTCAAGGCTGGCTCTGCCCTCAACTTGGTACATTCATATTCTCATATCCAACATACAGTTTCTAACCCTTTTTTTTTCAAAGATGGCTGCCAAGGCCAAGGCCGCTGGCTCTGCTTAAAAACCGAGTAGATTTATTTCTACTGCTTTTTTTTCTTTGTTCTTTTTTTTCCTTCGTGGAATTCCAATTTCCTCGATGTGAAAGGACGGGCAAAAAAAATATAGATATGACGAATACGATCAGATGAAGCGGGATGCTTTTTTCAAATGTATTAGTTCCTGGAAATATTGTTGTAAGAATGGTGTTGACGAGGTGGGATGGGCGGATGGATCGATGTGAGCTCGGTTTGGGGTAGAGGTTGGATGTGGTTTGCCCTCGAGTTGGAAAGTTCTGATTGGTGTATGTGGTTTAAATCTATCGCATGTACCCATGAGGACGAAGAGGAGGAGGTGTGTTGCTGTTGAACGCTATACGAGCTTTTGTTAGGTAGCCAGATAGCGGGAGAGAAGGAACATGTCTGTCTGTCTGACCGTTCCTTCTCTCTTTTTTTTTCTTACTACTTACCTTGTATGCATTATGATAGTTTTTTGTTTTTTGTTTTTTATAGTTTTTTTTTTCTTTGTTATCTCAAAAACTTTTTTTTTGTCTTCCGGTTTGGTGTGCACTTTTTTTGTTTTTTTTTTTTTTTTTTTTTTTTTTGGGGGGGGGGGGGGGTGTGTGTTATGTGTGGTTCGGGATGTTGTGCCGTCTGGTCGTTTTGCTTGTCCTTGATTCTTGGGATGGGCAAGGGATGGATTGTGGTTCTTGATGATGTTGAGAAAGGTGGGTGAGGGTGTAGGAGGGAGGATGAGTGAGGTTTATAGGATGAACTGTTTGCGGTGTAGAGATGGGATTTGCCTGCTGGTGTTGAGATCTGAGAGGCTACGACTGTACGATACTACAAGTCTACACCACGATACTACCAGACGCGACGTGACGCGATTTGGGATACTGTATGGCACGTGCTTTTGATAGCCAATAGGAACGTTCGAAGTTGAAATGAAATTGCTTCGTAGAGAATAGGGACCTTCAGAATTGAAATACGACCCGACTAGTCGGTCGTATTTCGACGCCACCGATTTGATGATTCGAAGTCCGACTGTGCTTGGCCTTGTCTTGGACTGTCACTTCTATGTCACTCCCAATGACGTAGACAGCGTAGATAATATTTAATCTACGTAGATTGTTGAATAGGCATTGAGCGATACTAAGAAAAAATGGCAAGGGGAAACAGAGATGGGGGTTGATGAGACCGAATCAATGCTTACTTCTTATACTCTCATTTCAGTATTGACATGTTTGGTGCATATCCTGTGTGGATAGAGAATTAAACAATGATTAACAAACAAAACGTGTTTCTATGTGTTGCGAAAATATCCTCTGGAGGTGCTGTTACAGCAGTATCTAAATTACAGGCACTGATGAGTGAAATATTTCACATCATTAGCCCTTGATCATGCAAACGAGACCAGAAAGACGGTCAGTACTTCACGGAGAGCAAAATCTTAATAGTCTAATATATACAGGCATGAAACAAAAGCCTCCATAGGAATGGCGATGGGGAGAGGATTGAAGATGGTGGAAGCCAGTGATAAGAGGGCCGCAATTCCGTCACATCAGTCACAAAGCGGACCTTGAACTTTGACTTACTAAGCGTAATCGGACAGGGCCAAATACGACCGACTAGTCGGGTCGTATTTCAATTCTGAAGGTCCCTAATGAGAATGGTAACTTGAACTCGAACTCTGATGTTGCTTTTGAATTTTGTTCTTGGATGTCTCTGGCTGATGCACTCTTGTACTCTTTGCTTTTGGATTTTGGATTTTGAAGGATTGGTGTCTGTCTGGCGAAATGGATGGGTTTTTCGTGCTGCTTCTTGGTCGTCAACTTTGGACTTTTGGATCTGGTGTCTGGTTCTAACAAGTGCTTCACTTGCTATTTGGTTCTTCGATTTGACTGTGTCGAGATCGGGGATTTGGAAAGGCAGATCTGTATACTTTGGTCGAGGGTTGAGCTTTACTGTGTTGAATCTTCGTTTGTTGCTCTCTGCTTTCTATGCGACTGGACGTTTAGGATGCCTGCAAAAATACTATCGTGCTACTGGACAACTGGGCTACGTTTTCCTTGGGTACTGCTGCTGGCTTTTTGCATTGGACGTGGTATCGTTCAATGAACTAAACACGACGACTCTTGCGATGTTGTTTGTGCTGTTCTGTGTTTTTCGCTGCTCCCGCTTCATGAATTCCAAGATTTCAAGGTGCCCGTCCTCTGGACCTAGGTGTGTTCCCCACTCGATCTTATTCTCGATCTTCTGACACTGTCTCAGGTATATTCGTCTTCTCTGACATAACATGTTGGACGCGACGCGTATGTGTTTGTGTGGGGATGTTAGTTCCCCCTCGATCGATCGTATACAAGCTCGCCCGGGCGTGGTGTATATAATCCTACCCTCTCTTTACTTCCTCTCTTTCCTTCCTTCCCTTCAGTCTCTCACCGAAGGAAAGACTCTACTGTATACCCTCTTGTTATTTTCTGCGATACCTCTTTACGAATATCACGAACATCATGAAGCTCTTCAAGCGCAAGTCTACCAAAGGCGATGTCGTCGCTGAGGTTATGGGCATCTCGCCCGGCGCCGTTGGTTCTACCAACGACGCGACTAAGCCAATGAAGAAGAAGGGCAAGGCCCGCCGTGTCTGTATGTATCTCATCTCATCCTCGCCAAGGCTCTTGAGCGTGTTCGAGCGTGTTCTGACGCGTTCTTTTTAGTCCTCGGTATCTTGAAGAAGACCGTTCCCTGCGCGTCGGGAAGAGCCCACGCGGTTGAGAACGTCGGCGAGGACGAAAGCTTCTACGACCAAAAGCACAAGAACGAGATCACTACCACCGGCGAGTTCATCTTCGAGCCCAAGGGGCTCCCCGCCCAATCGGTTGCGGTGCCCATCGCTGCGCCAGCCCCTGCCCACGTCGCCGGGCGCAGGAACCGTCAGGCTCAGATCATTCAGCCCAAGGTTCAGGCCCCAGCTGCTATGGGCGAGGTCAATGGATCCGTCGACATCGTCCAGGAGGCCAGGGAACGCCCTGAGAGGGTCGTTCCAGAGGCGATGAACAACGCCAACGCCAACGCTGGCGGAAACAGGAACCGCACTGCACGCGTCATTCAGCCCAAGATTCAGGATGGGTCGGTCGACAAGTTCAGCATCATCGAGCGGGCCTATCTTCATCAGCTCAAAACGCAAGGAGATCGTCCTCCTCCCAACGACGCGCAGAACAAGGCCAAGCGCCAGGCGCGTATCATGTACCCTGGCGCCATCAACCCTGACCACAAGCCTGGTGCAGTCAAGGCTGCCGACGTCGAGAAGGAGGTTAGCACTCGTCCCAAGATCCCCTTGCCTCCTATGCCTATCGACCCGACTTTCGACCCAAACGCAAGGAGCGAAGTGAGGATCGCGCACCCCTTCGTCTACCCCCCGCGCCCACCACCCAAGCCCCTCGTCGAGCACGATGCTAGCTCTCCTCCGAACATTCCTCTGCCACCTGTGCCCACCTACCCCTACGACAGGAAGTTTAGGCGTCAGGCGCGCATCGCTCAACCCAAGGCTGTCGATGCTCCCGCCGAGGTCGCCCCCGCCCCCGTCGTCAAGGTCGAGGAGCCAGTCAAGCCCGTCGTTGTTGAAAGCTCGACCACTCCCGAGGCTGTCGATGTCGTCGAGGTCGCCGAGGTCGCTCCCGCCAACACCGTTCAGAAATCCAGACGCCATGCACGCATCGTCCAACCGATTGTTTTCGCCCCCGACAATGAGCCAGCTGCTGTGGACGACCTCGACAACGGCAAGGACGCTGCTGTGGCCACCAACGTCCTTGAGGTTGCCGAGGTCGACACTGTGAACGTTGCTCAGAGGAAGAGGCGTCACGCACGATTTGTGCTTCCCGTCGATTATATCCCAGCTTGTGAAGCTGCGACGGGTGTTGAGGTTGAAGATGATGTCAAGCCTGCTGTGGTCGAAGAACCTGTCGGTGTTGAGGAGCCTGCCGTCGTGGTCGTCGAGGAGCCTGTCGCCGTCGAGGAGCCTGTCGCCGTCGAGGTGCCTGTCGCCGTCGAGGAGCCTGTCGCCGTCGAGGAGCCTGTCGCCGTCGAGGAGCCTGTCGCCGTCGAGGAGCCTGTCGCCGTCGAGGAGCCTGTCGCCGTCGAGGAGCCTGTCGCCGTCGAAGAGTCAGCTGTCGTCGTCGATGTTCAGTCCAAGGTCGTCGATGACGTCGAGGTCGACGAAGAACCCCGCAAGCGTGCTTATACCTCTTTCGATGCAGTACTTGTTGGCCTTAGCCTTCTCCGCGATGACTCGAGCGAGGACGAAAGCTACAAGGAACGCGACTTTTCTTCAGACGGTACGTCTTTTATCTTTGTCTCACTGATGTCTACCTTTGGTTGACTTTTATACCCATAGAATCTTCGCATCCTGGTGATGTAGAAGATGTCGTCTCTGAGGTTGCCGCTGTAGTTGAGAATGAGGTAGCTGTTCGTTGTTCTGTTGAGGTGCGAGTGGCTGTTACCTCCAAAGTTGTTGCATATGGAACAATTCTTTTCGATGAAAATAACAGTGAGTAATGTCTCTTTCTTTCATACTACTTTGTTGACGTTTCAATAGATAACACTGTCTCCGAGGTCGCTTCGTTTGAAGATGACCTCATCGTCCTTGGATCTTTCTCCAAGGACGCCGATTTCAAAGTTTGCACCTTCGGGTCAATTCCTCTTCTGGAGGATGATACCAGTGAGTACCCCTGGTTCTCTCTCTCTCTCCTCTTTCTTTCCATGGCTCCGCAACTTCAGCTGCTGATGTCTTATGGCTTCTAGTCGGCAATTTCATCAAGACACAATATCTTACTCGTCGTGTTGCCGTTGGGAAGACCTCGGAAGTTGTTGATTCGTCTGTTGTTGATTCTTCTACAGCCGGCGAGGTTGTCGATGGATCCTCGAATGGCGACTTGTCTCCTCTTGTGGATTCTATTCCTTCGGAGTACTCTTCCTCTCCTACTACTCCGGTCGAGGTTCAACAAGCTGGGGACCTGCGAAAGGAGGAGGTGAAGGAAGAAGTCAAAGAAGTCATTGATGTCATTGAAGAGGTACCTGTTCTCGGTTCTCCTATCAAACTTGTGACTTCTTCACCCAAGCTTGCTGTGGTTCCAACCTCGCTTCCTTATGCCAAGGGAGTTCCTACTCGTCGGGTCGATATTCGTGGCACTCGTCAACGGGTCCAATGCGAGGGAACATCGACCAGCACTGGGGAACAACCTGGCGTTCTCGTGCGAAGTATTCTGAACTTGGAAGAGGCGTACTCTACGACCAATAAGCCTCGCAATGCTTCAGCTTCGCCTGTCGTCGAGACGGATGCACCGCTTTCCACTACCAGGAAAGTCCCACCTTCTCGAATTCCAGTACTGGCATCACGACGAGAAGCTCTTGCTCGCCGTCGCTTTGGTACGCTATACGAGTCGCGATCTACACCTGCACCTGGTATTCGACCTTTGTTACTGCCCTTGCATAAGAACAATCGCGATGCATACGACTCGGAGCATGAGCGATGAACACTATTCTGCTGGCATCTTCGCTGGTATTTGCATATTATTCTGGCTCTCTCTCTCTCTCTCTCTCTCTCTCTTTTTTTTTTTTTTTTTTTTTTTTCTCTCTCTCATCTCTGGATTTGTATCGACTCTGGTTTCTGTCTCTCGTCTTTTTTTCTCGTCTCTGTCTCTGTCTGTCTCTGTCTCGTCTCTCGTCTCTTGTATCTCTTTTTGTCTCTTTTTTCTTTCTCGATTTTTGTCTTGTTTATTGTGTCTTGTTTCTTTTTTTCTCTCTATTTTCTCTTTTTATTTTGTATTTTTTCTTGATATGTATCTTTTTCTTTTTTGGTCTCCCTTAATATGCCGTTCATCTTGGTGACGGTCATCATATATCTGGTGAGTTTTCGCACACTGTAACTATACCTTGCAACCTTTCTGACTTTTATTTTTTTAGGATTTTCGCCCTTCATATATGGGTGTAAGTTCAACAATCTATATCAAAATTTAGACATATATCCTCTTAATATCTGGTGAGTTTCACACTGTAACTGTATCTCACACCTGTTCTAACTCTTTTTCTCAGGATTTTCGCCCTTCATATATGGGCGTAAATCCGAATAATCTGCATCAAGATTTAGACAAATATACTCGTAATATCTGGTGAGTTCCACGTTGTAACTTGTGCCTCACCTGTTCTAACTCTTTTTCTTAGGATTTTCGCCCTTCATATATGGGCATCTTTATCAAATTTTAGACAAATATACTCGTAATGTCTAGTGAGTTTTACACCGTCATTGTACTCTACACCTGTTCTGACTCTTTTTCTTAGGATTTTCGCCCTTCATATATGGGCGTAAATCCGAATAATCCGTATCGAATTTTAGACAAATATAGTCGTAATATCTGGTGAGTTTCACATCGTCATTTTACTCTACATCTGTTCTGACTCTTCTCAGGATCTTCGCCCTTCATATATGGGCGTAAATCCGAATAATCTGCATCAAATTTATACTCTATTATATATGGTAAGCTTTGCACATCCCTTTTCGTCTACTCTCTCTCATCTCAATTGTCGCTGTTGACAGGTCCTTTATACATCTTTATGGAAGTGTCGTGTGCATTTGTCATGACTATTTCTCTTAATATTTGGTAGGATTTATGCGCATTTATTTCGTTTACTATATCTAACTTTAGTTCTAAGGTCTTCTATACATTTCGACGATGTCCATTTATCGTCGTTCTCCATGGCCGATGACTTCTTGACATCCTCGAAGTCGTTCGCCCGCTCAGTGACTCGCGTTCGGAATTCACTGGCAAAATTCTCGCTCCTTGGCACCATTGGTCAACAACGTTTCGCAGTTTTCAGCAGGTGAGTTCTAGTTATCTTCAAAATTACTCTCCTTTCTTATCATACTTCTTCAGATTTCTCAGCTGAGGCTTCTTAGGCATACTCTACCTTGGGCACAGGCCATACCGCCCAGCACTGGCAACAATATCCGGGTTAGGGAACACACAGCCGACGGGCTTCCTTGTGTTCCTCCTTTCATCAGGTGAAGGAGTTGTCTGACGGGACAATTTCTGAGCCACATCGCAGCTGCATATGGAGTTGGGAGCGCTGACGAGTGCTCTCGGTTTCATGGTGTGGCTGCGGTGTCCGGTCGCATGGGATAGGGGGCGCAGTGCTGACGAGTGCTGTTTCCTTCTACTCTTGCGCCGGGATGATTGCCCGGATACCTCAAGACCAGTTGCCCATTCCGGATGCGCCAACCTCCAGCCTCGCCTTGATTCCGGATGCGCCAACCTCCAGCCTCGCCTTGCCTTTATATCTGCCGCTGCAAATTACTCGCTGCCATCATCATACGCCATTGGACCGAACACCTGGACGCTACCGTCCGTCTCCGGAGCCCTAGACATTCGCTGGCTCAAACTTCTCTGCAATGTTCGAGATAGACCTCTATCAACTTTCTCGGCATTTACAACCTTCACGACCTTTTACGATCTTTTACGACCTTTTACGACCTTTTACGACCGTCACGACCTTTTACGACCTCCGCGGTTTTACAACCGTCACGACCTTTTACGACCTTCACGGTTTTATGACCGTCACGACCTTTACGACCTCCACGGTTTTACAACCGTCATGATCTTTTACGACCTTTTACGACCTTCACGGTTTTACGACCGTCACAACCTTTTACGACCTTCAAGGTTTTACAACCTTCACGACCTTTTACAACCTCCACGGTTACACAACCGTCACGACCTTTACGACCTTTTACGACCCCCACGGTTTAACACCGTCACGACCTTCACGACATTTTACGAGCCTCATGGTTTCTTAACCGTTACGACCTTTTACGACCTTTTACGACTTTTACGACTTTTACGACTTTTACGACCTCCACGGTTACACAACCATGACGACCTTTTACGACCCTCACGGTTGCACAACCGTCATGACCGCACCGTTACGACCAATCAAGAGCCAGGCTATTAGTCTTCTCGCCAATCATAGACGGCCACCTTTGACATGCCATCACACATCACTATACACTACCTTTACGATGCGCATACAGTCTACCCGCTCTGGCTCGCTAGTTGGCTTTTCGCCTGGCTTCCACGATCTATTGCCTCTGGGCTACTTCTGCTTTTGTTCTTGCTGTCTTCGTTTGTTTTTTTGCTATTCGCTCTTTGTTCAACAATTTCTTGTTTTCGATGTTACTCGTATTTCTTTGTTGTTGCTTTTATCTTGTTCTCTTCGTTCTCCTTTTTATGCTTCATCGGACAATTTTTGCATTTACATGCTACTTTGCCATTTTCGTGCTTCATTGCTGCACACTACCATTTCTTTCAAATATTTCTTCCATCTTTATAACTTATTATCAACTCAATTTATTTCATCTATCTTCATATATTTTCTTCAATCTCTTAATCTTATTATCTTCTAATTTATTTCCTTTAATTTAAACCATCACATATCTCTGCTTTGCATTCATCTTTTTATCATCCATTCGCCTCTAAATCTTCTTTTGAATCTTCACATATAATTTTTATATCTTATACCTATATACCAACATATACTCTCCATCTTCTAATATATATTGCTTTGAAAATCTAATAATTGTTCGAACCTAAGTTTGCTGCTAGAGGACAAGAACTCATTAGACTTTAACCCCTTTCAAAACCGTGAGAACTACTAGCAGCTTCTTTACCTTGAAATGGAAGGGCCCTGATCATACTTTTGTACATCGCTGTCACCTGTCTTAGCATTGGCTATCTGACCTACTCAGTTACCAGTCCCTCTGTTGGTTGTACTCTTCATGGCTTGCTTCCAGGGAATTGCATTTCATCAGATTTCAGACTTCTGTTTAGATGAATCGGATTTTCTACCTGACTGTCACATTTTTGCTTTTCGATCTCGATCGTTTTCTGGATGAGTACCAATCCCCAATTTTTTTCCCCAATGCATTCATTCTTCTTCTTCCTATTAGTTTCATCTTCAGCGGGTTTTTCATGGCAGATCTTCCATTCTCAATCCTTTCCACCATGGGCACGTCTTCGCTCTCGAAACTGTTCGCTCGTCCTTCAAAACGCCTGGGTGTTCATCCCATGAAGGGTAACGAAGAGTCGAATTTCAGCAGTGAAATCTTCCCAACTGCCGATGCTCAACAGCATGAGGAAAGTTCTTCCAGTGCGAGGTCAGAGCAAGATCTCCATTCCGGTGTGTACTTCATAATAGCGTTATCGTAAGATGGACTCATTGGACACCTCTTCCATCTTCCACAGTTGCTGAGAAACCTTCTCCACCGATGTCAAAAGAGGAGGCCTTCGAGGCGTTGTTGGCGATGTCAGAATCTGACGAGGATTCAAAGCGCTCTTCAGTTTTTACCACGAAAAGGACAAGTTCTGGCGAGTCATCACCATCAGAATACTCAAGCTCCCCTTCAACACCTTCTTCGTTCTCGCTCAGCGAACTTTCTGGAGACTCTGAGAAGAAGGATGGTGAAAATATTAGATTCCCCCAAAGTGACACGGAGTCTGATTTGGCGGTGCCTTCTGAGGAAAAGCTTGAACCTACTACCCTTGCGACTGAGGTAGGCTCAAAAGAAGACGTAGCGGAGGACCCTTGCTCTGGCGGGCATACACAAGATGATGATTACCTCGATATGCGCCTGGTCAATAAGCTCTTCGAGGACATTGTCAACCCGCGTGCGCGTCGCGTAGGTATGGTCCCCGGACCACGCACTGGACTTGGAAACGCTATTTTGGCCGCATATAAGCAGGAGTTATTAGAGACTGTTATTGCGCTTGAGGATTCGTTTTCTTCCCCGGTACCCGCGTCGGGACTTTCACCGTACCCATGGGATAAGTCGCCCGAGGTATCGGGTGGCGACATAGACGCCGGGGACAGCTCGCCTGACGCCAGTTTTGACAGCGCTGTGGTTAGCCTGGATATCTTCAAAGAAAAGGACGAAGTCCCTTCTCAACCAACCACGGCGGTGCTTGATGGCGAAGGCATAAAAAAAATGGCTTCGAGATTTTCTCTTCCGCCTAATTTCAGGAAGGAAGAACCGGATCCCAATCCTCTGTTGACTGTGGCTCATATTCTCCTTCGAAGAGAGCAAGACAAGGCGAGGGGAATTGTGCGCATTTCTGTGGACGGGGATATACATCCTCCCGACACGAGAGTGTTCAGGACCATTTCAATTCGCCCATTCGCTAAGTTTTGATTCTCGGTCTTGGGTTCTCCATCCTCTTCTGGTTAAGGTTATCGGTTAGGTTTTCTCTCGTTCTTTCTTGCTAGCGACATTCTATATCGACCCTGCATTCTATTCCATGGAGCTTAGACACACCTACCAAGTTGTCTGCGTCTCGCCTCCCAGGGGAATTTCTCGTCCATCCTTCTATCTCGTTTTATATTTTCTTCCTGGATTATGTATTCATGACCGGATCCATTTTTATCGCATTTGGACAGTTCAACCTCCTGGACGACGTCCGACTAGGCTACTCTGAATCTCCTTTTTACTATTAGATTTGTTCTTCATCTTTGTATGTTTTCTTTGAGCTGTAACTTTGTATATGTCCCCTTTTTGGCTTGTATAAATGAATTCATTTTGATAAGATTCTGTCTGGTGTTTTTCCCAAGTTCCGTTTTCATGTTATTATCTTATCTCGACTCGGATTCTCGATGAGGGTTTCTTGTTCTATTTATAGTATATTCAGATTAGAACACTTTTATCATGGTACTTGTACTTCTCTGAAGGCTCTTACCAATACTTTATCGGAACATTCACCTAAGCATTATTCGCAAATATGTTCGGTAAGTATCAACTGTTACCTTGAGAACATACGGTTAAAACCCTCGCCTACGAGAACGCCGCTCATCTTATAAGGGGTCATTTGCGGCCAAAGGTGGGTTCGGAAAATATCGCTTATTGTTAATAATATACTGCGCATTCACTAAGCTGCTGTGTTAATCTCGCAAATTTTCCGACTGTCTGCGATATGAAGTTCCCAGCTACATAATCTATCGTTTTTGCGAGGTCCCTGTCCTGGACATATGGTAAAACTACAAACATATCAACCCCAGCTCTCTCATACTTTGTCAAGTGCTGGATGTTATCTTGCCCCATCCGCATAATCTTTGGGGAATACTAATGGTCGACCGCTGATTGTTGTCAGATAGTCCACGAACTATCGCGTGAATTCGATAGTAATACGACCTATCTCCACCTTCAACGTCTAGACGTTTAAATTCTGTAGATCCTTGTCGGGTATCAGGACATGCCAACCATTGACGTGTCTTTTTCTGCTCGAAAAATAAACACCGTTGTTTACGCATAGGTATAGATGGGCTTAGTTGACAGTACTACTGGAATTTCAGAGTGATTTCCGAATTACTGCGTGAGTACTGGCAAGGATACTTATGCATATGATATTGTTTTGTGACTGAAGATATCGGACTTAGTGATGTTGCTGTAGTTACTCCGGGAACTGTTCATTGTAAGCTATTGGAACATATCTTGCCTACGATAGGGGTAGAATCATTGTCGAAGCCAGTCGAAGTGATAAAGT
This sequence comes from Psilocybe cubensis, assembly GCF_017499595.1. Lineage (NCBI taxonomy): Eukaryota > Fungi > Basidiomycota > Agaricomycetes > Agaricales > Agrocybaceae > Psilocybe > Psilocybe cubensis. The sequence continues at coordinate 1,423,133 of NC_063009.1, read as the reverse complement.
TGCACTGATGATGCCACGAGGCAGAAAAGTGATAGTGTACCTCGCGCAATTACACTTGAATCATGGGTAGTTAAAGCTGGCGTCGGGTTGTCGCTGAGATATTCTAAGAATTGTGCCACCGATAATGCGACAAAGAAGCATATTTTTCAGGCGATTACGAGGCTGCTTTGAGAGTGTGGAAGCACACAAAGAAGTGTAAACAACCACCGGAACAACGGTAACTAAAGATATCCGCACTTGAGTTTGAACAACATTCTGTGGACAAGGATCCGAGTGTTAATGACACTTTTCCGCAAGTCTTCTGAAAATCAAGCTGCTCTCTCACAGATCGATAATCACGCGGGGTTTTATGGACCGCTCAGTTGTGAGCCCAGAAGATTCGTTCTCTCCGTACAGATTTCTGCCTCATTCTATGTCGTGTTCATCATTCAAAGATATTTGTCGGTCAAAGCAAGTATAGTTGGCTGTGTGGGCATGGACTATATTAGATACCAAAAATATCATGACAAATGAACATAGGACGCCCTCAATCAGTTCCATCGGCCAGTCCATGCTGCCCGAGCTGTCATAGAATGATAGTCGTCACACAACAGCGCAGGCAGCTTTCAACTTGAACGAAGAAACTTCGGTTCCCACGACTGATGCAGATGGATGTATACGCCCAACTATCCACACTGCCAAAAGCGTAACACTCCGTGTTGACAGCCGTTCAAAGCATGTATTTACCTCGAGCCCTGGTTCTCGAGTCTTGATACCGATCTCTCATTTCTCAGGTATTGCCAATCGGTTAGATTGCGGTCTGTGCCATTATCGTGAAGCATCTTTTACTTATACTTAGACCTCGCGGTGGTTTCGCTTGAGAAGACCCCTTCTTGATTCCGGCCCAGTGGAAATCCTCCCTACTGGTGACCTCCTCTCAGATTTTCCAGTCATGTTTTTTAAAAATGGTCCAGAATACGAGGAACGGTGTGTCCAGCTTAGTGCTGTATAGTAGTATTCAGGGCTAATGATTATCTCGTAAGACTCAAGCGACCATTCGTTCCTCCCACGTTTACACTAAAGGAAGTGCATGATGCCGTGCCCAAGCATTTGCTCAGGAGTATGCAGCTTTGCACCAATGCAATAAAACGATGCTAATTTACTTTATCGCAGAAAATCAACGAAAGGCAGCTCTATATGTCATTCGCGATATCGTATTCACCTCGCTCCTATATAAATTCGCATATTCGATCACACCTTGGGCGGCGAGTGATTTCGGGGGATATGTGACGGAAGGATGGCAGAAGACCCTTTTGAAAGCGTCGATGTGGGGATTTTATTGGTGGTTCCAGGGACTCGTATTTGCTGGGATTTTCTGTCTTGGTATGTTTATCAACTATTCCGCGTTGGAGTTCTAACTAAGAGTATTCGAATGAAGGCCATGATGCCGGACACACTTCCCTTTTCGAAAGCAATAAAATTAACAACACAGTTGGTTTCCTCCTCCATTCTGTAAGTCCTGCTTTGAAAATTTGACAATTTAAATAAATAGCTGACGCTGCGTACAGTACTTGCTGATCCCATACTTCTCGTGGCGCTCAACCCATCACGCTCATCATGTTAGAATTCTTTAGGATTATTCTGGTAAATATGGGCTCACCTAGGTTTTATATAGAAAGCAACAGGTTCTATGGAGCGAGACGAAAACTATGTTCCATATACCCGCAGTCAATTCAACCTTCCATCCGAAAAATTGGCCAAGAGCACAGATTATTCTGAAATCTTCGAGGAGACACCATTGTACACCCTCTACAGGATGTTCATCATGCAGGGCTTGTACGTTATTATATTAAATAGTTTTGCTACACATATAATTGATTAACGTAATCCATCATAGCGGGTGGTGGGTTTACCTTGCGTATGTTATTCCAGAGATATCTCTTTTGTGAACGTATTAACCTTGAAATTAGGCGTAACACCATGGGGTCTCCAATGTACCCCCCCGGCACCAACCATTTTAGTCCATATTCGCCACTCTTTAAAAAGGAGCAACGTACGTATTTGTGAAAGTCCTCTGTGACTTTGTTCCTAATTTTTACCAGGCTTTTCAATTTTCATGTCCAATGTCGGCCTCGGCGCCATGTCCTTCATACTGTACAAACTTGGAAGGGAATTCTTCTTGTGGTATTATTTGGCGCCATATGTCGTGAGTACCAGCATGCCGCACATAGACACAGCTTTGTACTAAACTATATCATTGTCAAGCTCGTCAACCACTGGATTGTGATGTTCACCTTCCTTCATCACTCAGATCCCACTATCCCCCATTATCGCAAGGGAGAATGGTCCTTCCTCCGAGGCGCCGTTGGCACCGTTGACAGACCGCTACTCGGGTGGATGGGCAGGTTCTTCTTCCACAACATCAGTCACGACCATGTCGCGCATCGTAAGTATGATTGGCTAGTTCAGAAGATTTTGACTAAGTTCTTCTACCTTTCAGACTTCTTCCTTCGCGCTCCATTCTGTAAGTCTTTTGTTGCTTCCTTTGTAGCGAACTAGACTGAATGAGAAATATAATTTATAGATAACGGGCCGGAAATCACCAAAGCGGTGAAGTCTGTCTTGAAGGAGGATTACAATTACGACTCAACGGTGAGTACTTTTTTCCTTATTTTCCGTGCCTAAAAAGGCTTACGAGATTGTTGGTGATGCATACAGCCCTCTTTCTATGCCCTCTACCGCTCATTTACACAATGTCTCTTCATTGAAGATGAAGGTGATATTGTATTTTACAAGAACAAGGAAGGGAAGGCAGTGCGTGAGTTGAAGGAATCTGTAATGGAAGAGATCAAAGCAAAAGGATGGGATCCGGCGGAACAGGATAAATTAAGCGAGGAGGAGAGCAAGGCGAATTGATGCAGGTTAGAGTTCTCTGTGTGCGTGGCATTTTGATATACGAACAATGTAATATAGAAGACAGTAAAACACTTGTTCAATTTTGAACGTTTTTGGCGCTATAGAGTGCATGTTCAGGGATCATAAGGCCGACCTCGCCTCGTCCAGGTGGACGGCGGGTACATTCAAATCGGAACAGCGGCGTAACCTCAATTGTCAAAGTGCAACGATGTAAATATTTTATACCTTCTCTCGTTACCATACGCGTATTTTCTGGTAACACACTTCGGCTGATTCCTCGGATGGAGGATGAAACTGAAAAGCCAAGCACTTGAAGTGCTTCAACTTTTATCATTTCCTCAATTCTAAAAATAGATGTGTGCTTAAAATAGCACGGCGCGACCTACTAGCTTCGTTTTCTTGGCAGGCTTCCAACTTATATTACTTATAGGGAAGGGATCAAACGAGCGCGATTTTCCAAATCAGAGCAAATGTGACCACATATTCTCTATTTTGCATTACAATCATACAGAATATTGGTGATGAATTAAATACCTGTAGTACCGTATCATTTCAATCTGAAGTTCCTCTGGCACCTTCAAGACATCTACTAAACAGTTGTAATACCAGTATGGAGATTTAATCTCGACATTGCAACTGATGGCACTATAGATGGCATTTATGCGTCGCGCTAAGTGCCCCAATGAAGTCATCACGTTCTAACAATCGCCGGATGAGCTGCGTTACTTCAATGCACGAAACCTTTATCCCTTGCAATTCAAAGAGTGTTATGTTACTTACCTTGAAGGAACGGAAATAGCATTTATATATATTAACGGCTCTTTAGATTACACTCAACCTGAATAATTACTAGCTTTTATGCGTTAGGAAAGTGATTGAATGCATCATGAATGCTTTTATGGTTTAAGCTAGCAGTTAGACTTAGAGCCCTGCTTGAAGCCCTGTCGACGTCGGGATATATGCCGTTGATCATTTGAGCTCCTCTATAAACGTTTATAACGGGAAAATGCGAGGCATCACAAAGAAAAGGAGAGTTGTTACCCCAAATTAAATATGATCTCCAAGAGAACGGAAGCCCGCTTCTAAAACGATACCGCTAGGGTGCACATCAAGTTGTATGCATGCTTATGTGCTATCTCTGAAGAATTATTTGAGGCATCAGAATCTATCTTTGCATGTTACATACCGAGTAAATGTGTGCATATAACTCATAGCATACCAATCTGTTCATACCGATGAGACGAGTTGATGGATATGTATCTGACGTGGTTTGACAATAAATATGATTAAAATTTTGATTTTTGTAGCCCAGCGGTAACAGACAACAACAGGCTGCTGAGAGATAGTCATACCCAGCCGAGTTCATTTGCAATTACCATATCTACAAGTATGGCTTAAGACCGTAGGTTTTAGCAGATAGAACAGGATGTGTTGTGGATGGCACGGAAGTTCCGAAGCCTACAACCAGGTGCCGTTTGGATGCCGCTGAAGACAATTGCCCACACTGCCGTAGAGAAATGCTATAGCTGATAGCATACAACTGTTTTTTCTTCTCGTTTGCACCCCTCCTAGTGCCGACTCAGCTTACCCACCATTAAATTCAATGAAGTTTTTTGTCACTGGCTCAGCATTTTACCAGATTCAGTATTAAAAATGGAAGTTATTTCCTGATTCGTCTGACTTTGGACTAAATTAAAATAAGTCAAGACAAAAAATAGCTGTGGCGTTGCGCCACTTCCCGAGGCAAAGTCACCGACACACCTCTCTCTCGCACACCCTTCACCTGGCGGAAGACACAAGTCAATGCCATCTATGACAATACGAGCGTGCAAATATTCTCTTCCGATCTCACGCGAATATGGGTTACCACATCAGGAACTGTTCGATTTGGATTGCCATTAGACAACTATATAAAATGCCAATGATAGAAAGGGGTCAACTCAGGTCGCTGTTTTCACAATGTCTCCTACTGCACCACCAAGAGACTGCTCAGTAACTCTTCCAGAAGTCGTTGACTTCCACATCAAGAACAATCCTGACTACCCTGTATGGATTTTCAACGAAGATGGTCAATCAGACATAACAAAAGTCACATACTTGGAGTACGGACGCGCATGTCATCGTGTAGCGCATAAGATGCGTCCAGGACGTAGAGGACCTGAAGGAGAGTTGATCGCTATTGTTGCCTTTTCGGACAATTTGTTGTATAACGCGGTTTCTGTTGGCTTGATACGGGCAGGGATGGTGGTAAGGACGAGATCTTGCATCTACAAATTGAGTGTTTGACATCAGTGTTAATCTTAGCCTTTCTTGATGTCTCCAAGAAATACTGCTGCTGCTATTATCAAAATGCTGAAAGAGACAGACTGCCACAGATTACTCTCTACGCAACAGACTTTAAAACCACTACTGGCCGGCATCAGGTCCGAGTTAGCATCGACAAGCCCCGGATTCGAGTTATCCATTGAAGAGATGCCTGCGTTCTATGATATTTATCCAAAGTTAGGGTGCGAGTCTCAAGATGATCCTTTTGAAGAATATCCTATGCCACTTGTTCGCCCACCACTGGACAACGTGATGTTGTACCTTCATTCGTCTGGAAGTACAGGTTTCCCCAAATCTATCGCAGAAACCTTTAGAATCATGGTTCATTGGGCATCATTTCGTGCGTCAATGTTCAATACTTAGCCCATTGCATATACTTATTCAATTTGACCACAGCACCGACGGATGACTTGGCTCTGATGACCCTTGGATGTATGGCTCTTCCAACATTCCACACGCTGGGAATCATTTGTACGCTATTATATTCCATGTATGGGATGAGTATTGTCGCATTGTACCCTCCGTCCGCGACGTCACCAGCATCACTTCCACCTATACCTACTCCGGACAACATCATCGATCATACGCGCAGGACCAACTGCAACGTTCTGATTTCCATCCCGACCCTTTTGCAAAGCTGGGCCCAAAATAGAAAGCATGTCGAGTTTCTAGCCAAACTGGATATGGTGGTAAGTCTATATGACATTGATGTGGACGTTTCTTTTCAACTCTATCCTAGACGTGGTCTGGAGGTTCTGTTCCTACCAAACTCGGTAATTTTATGACAGATTCAGGAGTAAAATTAAGCCCAATATTTGGTGGTACCGAGTTTGGTGCGCCGACCTATCTCAAGCGCAGGTCAGGGGGTTACGGTGATTGGGAATGGATTTCTATGGACGAGTGCGTGAGGATCAGATGGGACCCTCAAGGTGACGGCACTTATGAGTGCCAGTTTTTAGTGCGTTTGCCTCCGCACAAGTCTCTGATTTTTCTAATGGCGTATACCAGACTTCTCCTGACCACCAGCTATCAGTTGAGAATATGCCTGACATTAAGGGATATGCTAGTGCCGACCTCTTTATCCCACACCCTACAGTGCCGAATTTTTGGAAGATGTGAGCTACTTTCCGTTGGCGCGTCGTCTTTTTCTGAAGATACTCCAGTGTTGGCCGAAAAGATGACGTTATTATACATTCGTCCGGAGAGAAAACGGTTCCTGCGCCAATGGAAAACATCATCTTGAATAGTCCATTGTGAGCATACGTTCTAACGTGTGTTCGGTTGTAAATTAATATGTTGTCGTCGAAAGCACCATGGGGGTCGTGATTTTTGGACGGGAACATGATCAAGCTGGCGTGCTCATCGAGCTTAAGCCCACGTATAATTTTGATCCGTCGATCGAAGTTAACGTTATTCAAGGAAGAAACCTCATGTGGTAGGTATATGCGCATCACATTTATCATATTTATCACTCACTGATGCATTCAACAGGCCTGTCATCGAAGAAGCAAACCGAGTTGCACCAGCGTTCAGCAGGATTTTCAAAGAACTCATTATCTTTACTTCTCCGAACAAACCTCTTCCTCGTGCTGGCAAGGGCACCGTCATGCGAAAAGCCTCATTGGCGCTATATCACGAGGAGATTGAAGCCCTGTATGCTTTAAATTTTCAACCTACACTTAACATGCTTGAGATTAAACATAGAATATAGATACGCTTCCATCGAATCAACCGTCAGTGCCGAAACAGTTTCTCCTCCTCCAGAATGGACAGAAGAGGCAACAAGAAAATGGTTGATGCATCAAGTCGCTGATATAACATCAGGCAAGGTTTCCTGCATCTCCGTCGATTTGTTTGAACAAGGTGTCGACAGGTGAGTTTCACCCTGCCGATAGTCTCCGTCATCTAACGTGTTTTCATTCAGCTTGAGCTCGACTATCCTTCGCCGCCGTATCGTCGGAGCCTTGCAATCGAACAAGGAAACTCTTAAGGCTTCGGAAATGATTGCTCAGAGTCTAGTCTATAACTATCCATCTATCGAGAAACTTTCCACATTCCTCTTGGGTCTCATCAGGGACCCTGACAGTAACCTTGTGACCACAAGCAGAGTTGATGCCATCGAGGAAATGATTTCGAAATACAATGTCGGATTTCAGAAGCCATTGCTATCCGGCACTCCAGAAAACTCTGCAACCGTGCTTCTCACCGGCACTACGGGCAACCTTGGCTCTGAAATTTTGGCAGGTCTCCTGAAGAATGAAGCTGTCAAGAAGATCTATGCTCTAAACCGTCCTTCGAAAGATGCTCGCGCAAGGCATGTTGCGCGATTTGAGGATAGAGGATTTGATGTTGGGTTATTATCGGACGATAAATTGGTTTTACTGGACGGAGACATCACGAAAAAGCATATTGGATTGGAGCAAGGACGCTATCAAGAGGTTGGTATATGCGCCGATATATTTTTGCTTGGATATTCTGAACAGTTATTTCGCAGTTACTCGACAATGTCAACGTCATCATCCACGCTGCATGGAGGGTTGACTTCAACCTGCAATTGGTATCTTTTGAGCCCATGGTCCGTGGAACTCGCAACCTGATCGACCTTGCACAATCAACGTCTGCTGGTTCGTCAACCAAGCTGCTCTTTACTTCATCTGTGGCTTCCGCATTTTCTTGGGATAGGTCTCGTGGCCCCTACGCAGAGGAAGTTCTCCTAGATCCAAAATATGCCATCGGGAACGGGTACGGTGAATCGAAGTATGTGGCTGAAAGAGTAAGTTCTGATATTTGCAATACCCAAAGCTACCCGAAGTAATTTTTCATGGATCTAGCTCATCACTCAAAGCGGTGTTAATGGTACCTCGTTCCGAGTAGGCCAAATTTCTGGTGGGCAACCTAAAGGAGCATGGGCCACGACCGACTGGGTGCCGATTCTTGTAAAGTCGAGCATTGAGCTTAATGCTCTTCCCTCTATGTTCGGGGTGGGTATTTCTTTCCGTTGTATTAGTAACCTAGAGCCTGATTTTTCATTATAACGTCAAGTTTGCATCGTGGTTGCCCATGGATGGGGTTGCCCAGAGCATAATCGATGTTGCATTGCACAATTCGGATCTTCCTCCTGCTCTCAATCTGGTGCATCCTAGACCAATACCTTTTGACGATATCGTCAGTGCGATAAATAACGCTCTCGTCCAGGAAGGCGTCACAACTACGCAAATCCCTGTATTGCCTATCCAAGACTGGTACTCGCTTCTGGAAAAACGCGCAAAGCGTGCAAACCCTGAAGATCACAAGGCTATTGTAAGCAATATCTGTCCTGTCTCATACCACTTTTCTGAATGTTAAATTTCTGGAAGCCTGCCATCAAGCTCCTCGATTTTTTCAGAGGAGCTGCCACAGTGGACTCGGCGCTGAGGTCCGGCCAGATCAAGGGCACGGAAAGTGGCGGCATAGCAGAATTTTTGACAACCAAATCGCAAAATGTCAGTACAACCATGCGCAACATCCCTTCCCTAAGTAATGGGGACGCCCAACTATGGGTTAAATATTGGAAGTCAACTGGCTTCTTTAATTAGCCGAACACTTTGCTTTTATGCCTCTGAACTCGTGCTCTTCGACATCTGTATTATTACCAATATTGTAACTGATCGATAGTTTGTGGCTTATAGAATATACACTTTTCCCCTCTTGAGTTTGTATTGCACCGCTCTTGCGACTCTCGGCGTCAGTCCGTGCACTATTGCTGTGGATGTTTGAAAGGTGAAATATAGGAAAATGAAGTAAGTTTCTGAGCATCAGGATTTACGGGTCCTCTGATGGTTGGCAGACGGTGACATGATAATACCTGCACCGATGTGTTGAACTTGGAAGAAATAAGAAAAGTATGGCTTGCAGGAAAACTGAAAACAGTTATTTTCATGTGTAGTAACGTAATTTTATAATGATAGATATGGCCGTGTGGCGAAATGGCATCGCGTCTGACTACGATCAGTACGTGCACTTCTGATCACGTGATCTCGCAATCAGGAGATTGTAGGTTCGACCCCTACCTCGGTCACTCTTTTTCCATTTCTTTTTGATTTCATTTCTCCTGTTCTAGTTAATATACCGTAAACTTTGTTTGTTCATGACACGGAAATCATGGCGAATATTAAAATCATTATGAATGGTATGAAGTTACTTTGCAACGATTCAAGGATTAAGTATCACGCGTAGCTTGGGACAAGATCCAGGTTTAATTTTGAATACTAAAGAAAACTAAAGAAAAAGGACGCAGATAATGAGATAAAATGATAGAAACGGAACACTTGAAACTACAAAAATCAAAAGAAGCACAAAAGCATGATAGTAAAGTAACGCAGAAAAGATGTATGTTCGAGGAAAAGCATGGAGCAAGCAAAGACATAGAGAAAATGTTGGCAATAGCCTGAGTCATGATGAAAATTTAAAACGTCAAGGGCGATCCAACTTGCGAGTGAAATAAATGGATAACGTCATCGAGCCAGTAAGGGTGTGCTAATAGTTTGGCGGACAGATGAGAGCTAGCCTGAGCTAGCCTGAGCAAGCGGAAGAGATCCAGTGTGAGGTTGACGGTTCAGATCTTCGTCTCCGATACATAGAAAGAAAGAAACATCACTCGTCAGCGATGCTTCCTTCTTCAATGAAATCGGGCATCAAGACTATGCAATGAAGGCAGAGGTGCTCGTCAGCACTCCGACCGACACAGCATGCCAACGATGCGGTGAAAAGATAGCCCCGTCGGGCCATCCTTCACCTGACGAAGGAGAGCAGCAGGAAGTCCGTCGACCTCGTAGCGCTCTAGAACCCAGTCGAGGACACATATATGCGCAATACAATGATGAATCTAAGCCAATGGGTATTAGAAAAAAAAGTCATGAATCCGTAGCGGAAGTGAACATACCTGATGATTGCCCCTCAACATAACATACGTAAGCCGCACAGTGGTGAGAGTCGTTTGGTATGGGTCTATCCCGCTGAACAGATGGTAAGAAATATGATTAAGGCCGCCAAATGTGATGCAAGCCAGGTTGAAGCTCCAGGAGAATAGAACAGACCAAAAGCCAAGCATCAGATCGCAGTAGAAAAAGACGGAACTAGGCAAACACCAAGATAGAGAGGCAATAGAAACAAGACGGAGTCGGAAAACACAAGCCTGAAGACCTAAGATGATAAAGGACAACATTCGCGAGCTCCGAAGGACGATTCTACAGAATCGAGTCCACGGTAAGGCGAGGCGGAGTAGTCAGAAAAGTATCCAGAATGGAGAATGCCAGGTGTTTCCTTCTTCAAATAAAACTTGAAGCTTGGCTATGTCCAACTATATTTACGAGCGGGTGAAGAGGAAGGAGAGAGAGAGAGAGAGAGAAGCCAGAGACGAGAAGATGGAAGAAGATAGGGAAGCCAGCGAGAGAAAAAGAGAAGAAGACCGACAAACACGTAGGGACGTTATATCTTTCCGATAGAACGCAGCGAAGAGGGAGGCGATCCTGGAATTGGAGAATGGGAATTGGCACGGATGTTGGTTGGGCTAGAAATAGAGCCATGAGGCATGCCGTTAAGCCATCGCATGACAAAGTGAGCAGGTGCAAAGGGAGGGCGAGGAGGTGTGGATTGAGAAGATGATTGGGAGAGTGCTTGAGACTGGGTCCTCTGCCTCACAGGGATGCCTGATGGCCGAGAGGAAGTATAAAAGCGACGGTATTCGGAGTTTAACCTGTAACGGATGAGCAATGTTGGGGTTTGACACTTGGGAGTAGCGATGGTAGGAGAGGTGTGAAAGGCCGTAACAGGGGTAGAATTAGCAGAGGTGGCGGCAATGACTTTGTGGTGCTTGTCGGGTTCAGCGTCAGCAGAGATACAAGCAGCTTGGATATGATTGGGGGTGGTGGGAGAGCTGGAGTTGTCTGAATGCGAAACACCCATGACAGAACAACCAGACTCTGAAGATGACGAACCGATAGCTGAACACACCAATCCCGATGACGAAGAATCTATGACTGAACATTTGCAATCCTCCGACAACACCCCAGCGATATCGATTTCGTCGATGCGGTTTTCGAGGTTGTGCTTGGATAGGACCTTGAGGTATTCTTCGATAACCTCCTTGACGATGTCGCTGTGGCATCCATTGCATCGAACGCCGACATCGTCAGCGCGCTGTTTGCGACGAGGTGCTCCTTGCGTCTGGATGAATTCGTCGACTGTAAAAAAAGGTTAGGGGGATATTGTGCTTAAAAGTCTGAAACCACTCACTAAGGTTCTGGTCTAATAACGGGATAGAGCCAAAAGCTGCAAGCTTAAAGGCAGCTGGTTTGGCGATTTGAACCTTGACTGGTTCCGGCTCGGAGATGACATTGGCTACTTTGTACGGAAGAGACACTGAGAAGCAGAGGGTAAATATGACTTTATAAAAAAAGGAACAAATGATGTCCAGACATACCGTATAGGCATCCCTTCTTATCAGCCAACGACGTAGAGTAGTATCCATCGATGATGTCTCCCAGGTCGCTGTCGTCTTCTTCATACGACTTGGACTCGATGGGCGATGCGCTGGGATGTCCAGTAATATCTTCTTCTGCTGCCCGACCGACTTCGACGGCTTCAACAGGAGCAGCAGCGGGAAAGACTACAGTGGGCTCTTCAACCAGATCGATCGTGGGGGCAACGACTTCGTTTTGGCGATTGATGGGGCCAAAGAATTGTGTCACCTCCACGTCACCGACGAAATCGAGGACAGAGCCAACGAGGTCGACAATAGGAGAGCTATGGTCGACGATGGGGGTATGGATATATTCGACCACATCTCGAGAGATGTGGTCCGGAATAGATGCGAGCGAAGAATGATCGTAGTCGAGCGAACCATCTTCGTATGCATCGCGGAAAACTATGGCGCTGATGTCATCGGCACAGTCTTCCTCTGGAGCAGGGTGGTTTATTTTGATGGTGTTGTAGGGAAGGGGGCGAGTTCGAGAGAGGACAAAGTAGCCTGAGTACGGACAGAGTTTTGTAGATATTTATGTGTTTAGCACGGAAAGAGATGGGAAAAAAATAGGAAATATGATTCGATACGTCCTTCGGTGTGTAACGACGTCTCCGGTAAGGTGCTAACTACTGACTACGCGTCTATGCTGTGGCCATATGGCGTCGACGATGCCAAGTGAGTGTGTCCGCAAGCGTCATGTGACGTGTTTGTTGTGAGTCGCGTCGCGCGCACGCGTATCCAAATCCCTACATCTCCCCCCCACTTTAAATTTCAGGCTCCTGGCTGAAATTTCGGTTTCGGTTTCGAGTCTACATCCTGCGGCCCACTCCCTAGTGCTATTCGTGATATGGATCCATCCAGTCACGACCTGATATGTGGCCTGCTCAAGACCCAGTCTCAAGTGGCCTCTATCACCTCCTTTCCTCTCTATTCGGTCAGTCCTCCTCCCCTCGCCATTCATTCTTCCTTCTAACTCTCTAACTAGCTCTCTCCATTGTCTATATGCCCTCGCTCGTCGTCTCTCGTCTCCGATCTCACTCAATATCTTTTCTCTTCCAAATTTCTCTTTCCCTCCTCCCCCCTCTTTCACACCTCCTCCCCCCTCTTTTGCACCATCGCCCGCTCGCTATTCCTCGTCGCCGTCGAACTCCTCGCTGTTTAGGACCTCCGTGACCTCGATGACCTGTCGATTCCGCGGATAATAGGGAATTAAACGAAATGCTGCGTATTTCAGCTTTGATTCAGCTCCATCGAGTTCTGCCAGACGGTATGAACCTCCTTCGGAGCGGCGTACGACGACAAGTGGTCCCATGTATCTCGGCTTGCCCTTCCTTCCCACTTCAGCCTCGACCTTCTTGTTCAAGACGAGCACTAGTTCTCCGGGTTGAAAATTATAATCAATGATCTTATGTTTGTTTTTCTCTTCAAATTCGGCAATGGACTGATATCTTCGCTTTAGAACACGTTCGTGGACCAGGGCTAGGTCGTCGTCGCGTCGCTCAAGTTGTCTTGCGCGCATACCGAGGAGTTCAGCGGTTGAAAGCGAACGGTCGATGTCCGGGAGTAGGAATGTTGCGTGAGTGAGGTCAAATGGTAGGAGCGGCTCGATTCCGTGCACAACATAGAATGGTGAGTACCCGATTGATTTCCTGATTGTAATTCGCTCAGCCCAGTACATGAATGCTACCCTCTCGTCCCACTTTTTCAAGGACCCGTCACCCGACTTGATCAGCGCTGTACGAATTGGGGTGTGCGTTGTTTCGACGACACCGTTCGCTCTCGAATTATAGCCAGAAATTCGAATATGGCTCACGTTGTATCGCTCGGCCAGCCATTCTAGTGCCGCCACGAATGGAGGTCCGTTATCCGTTATCATCTCAAATACTACTCCCCACCTCAACATCAACTTCATTAGAATGAAATTGCCTATCACCGCCGCCGTCTCCGTCTTCAACTTATCCCATTCTGGCCATGTCGACATCCCACATCTTGCTTGGACAATATATTTGTACCCGTTTGAGGGTGGCATGTGCATTGTGTCGATATGGCATCTGCAGAACAGCCTTTCGGGTATCATTACGGTAGGTGGGATTACAACTTTCTCGAGCGACATCAATTGACATTGGTGACAGGTGTCGATGAACCATCGAATATCCTTATCAATTTTTGGCCACCAGTAGCGATCGGCAACGTTATGGCGAGTCGCAAAGTACCCTCGATGACCTAACATGTCATGTCCTTCGACTAGAACCTCAAGCCGGTCTTCTCCAAATAGCACGAGCTTGTGACGTATGCCGCTATCTCGACGCCATAATCTGTTCGCCTGGACAAAGAACCGACTGGCCTTCTTCACAAATCTCTTCAGTGCAACCCTATCGAGATTTGGTGGTGGTTTCAGTGTCTCCAGGTAAGTCTTGATTTGCATGAGCTCGTCGTCGAGTTGTCTGACTTCCTCTGTGTCTGGTAACCCTCCCTTTTCTGTCGCTTCCGCCATCTTTCTCTTGAATGCTGCTACCACTGCCTCCTCCACACTCATCACTTCTCCCTCTTTCGCTCCCTCGCTAATTTTAACCCCTGGTTCCTTCACCTTCACATCCATTCCTACTGCACCCTTCCCCTCGCTTCTCTTGTTCTTCCCTTTTAAACCTCGCTTTCCTATCCTCGGCCATTGATCTCCCTTCTTCCATCCCATTCCTGCCACTATCCACACCCCACATTGATACAACTCCTCCACCCACTGTTCTGCATCCTCCTCTGTCTCGTCCTCCTCGCCTTCAACCTTCCGCCTCCGTGACAACCCATCTGGACCCTTGAAGTTCTTCCCAGGGACGTGGACCAGCTTGAAATCGAACATCAGAATGGCAGCAATCCATCGGTTCATAGCTGCGTTTGGATGCGTATCAGGGTTATTGATCATACCCTTGATATATTTTGCGTCCACTTCGATGGTAAGATTTTGCACCCCAACAATCCAAATTTTGACTGAATGAATTGCTCGAAACAGGCCGTATAATTCCAGCTTTGCCTGCGAGTAGCGAGCTTCTCGTGGGTTCCATGGTATAGAACCGAACCGTGCAATTATACGTGCGCCGTTTGCATCCAACTGCATGAGAATGAAACCAACTGCAATGTTTGAGGAGTCAACTTGAAGAATGACCGTAAAGCCACTCTTGTAATCGATGGGGCGGATTGCTGGGCATGTCGTGACCGCAGTCTTCAGTGAATTCATTGCGTTTTGATGTTCCTTGTCCCATTTAAACTGAACTTGCTTCTTCGTTAGGTTGACCAATGGGATTGCAATCGCCGCAAAGTCCTTCACCCACTTCCTCACCACACCCGCCACTCCTAGAAAGCTTCGCACGTCGGTCGCGTTTTCGCATGGTGGCCAGTTCTCAATTTTTATCACGCTCGACTTATCCGGTTTACGCCCTTCGTATGTCGATATCTGTCCCACTATCTTTGCTTCCGGCTGACACAAAATCAGTTTCTTCGCAGATGCTGTGGCGCCAGCGTGTGCTAGTCTGTGAAGAACTCGATTCACGTCCATCAGGTGCTCCCACACAAACCTCCTCACTCCCGGATTCTCCTCCATCACCTCATAACCTCCGCCCGCCAACTCATACCTCGTCATTGGACCCAGGACCGCTATGTCATCGGAAAAATTCGGTGCAACTTCTGTTTCGTGTTGTAGGATGAATGCTACATCACGATGGAAGATTTGCAGCGAGTTTGTCCAACCTTGAGGCAACACAGTAAGCTGGTATGTTCCCGTTGGTGTTTCAAAGGCTGTTAACTCTCTCGACCGTTTGTCCAGCGTGTGGTGATCGTAACCCACGAAAAGGTCAATTGTTGTATAGATCGAGCGGCCGGCGCATTGCTCAGCATACAAATCAATCAATGGTGGTTGCGCAGAGTCTTTGATAGTGACTTCATTAAGCGGGACAAGGTTGTGCACAATGCGTAAGTCTTTTGATCCTTTCTTCTCGAACGTGATTGTTGCATGCCGATATGCACTTGTCGTAGGTTCTATGACACCAGCTTTTAACTTTTCGTCGATGAGCTTGTTGAACCGCTCTCGCAATGCTGGTGGAACTGGAAACGAGCGCTTTACCCAAGGTTCATGTTCGACGACCGGTATGACGACATCCGAGAAGTAGTCACTTCGAAATCTTCCTTTCTCAGCTTCCACCCATGCCAAACCTTTCTCGTTTGCTCGTAACACCGCCGCCACCACTTTCTTCTCTTCCTCCCACAAAAAATCATTCTCCTCCACTCCAAGCATCTTCCACCTCTCTTCTGTCAACCTTTCTCCTGGCTTAAATGGCCCTGGCGTCATTGGTATTGTCGGTAACGTCAACAGCGGGTCCTCTGGAAAGCGACGTTGAACATTCGCATATTCTGGCATTGTTGTTGCAACCGGGTGAGTTTTCTTTGCTGCTGGCTTATACAACAATGTGTGCTGAACTTGATCATAGGTGAATGTTGATCCTAGAAGCTCATTTGCGAGTTTTGTACGAGCTTGACTGTGCGCCATCATTACCACCTCCTCCACACTCAATTCCACCACCTCCTCTCTTGGTTGCTCTGCTCTTGCCTCCCTGTACATCAACACCTTCTTCACAACCTTCCTCGCTCGCTCTCTTGTTGGTATAACCTTTGCTTGACGTTGGTCTTTAGGATCGTGCACAATCACATCTACCCGCCCATCGTTATGCTCAACCTTCCCTAGCCTCACGTACTTTTGCCACGGTCGTCCCAACAGCAACTCGAATGGGGCATCGAGAGGTGCGATGAAAGCGTGTACCATTGATGCAATGCCTCCGACCTCAATCTCCATAAACTCGGCACATCCTCCCATCTCCTCCTTTTCGCCGGTCGCTGTTTCCATTGTCATTTGTTGCTCTTTGTTGACGCTGTGCCCTGTTCTCTCCCACAAGTCTTTCCTTATCACCACAATCTCTGACCCTTCATCTAACAACCCGACCGATGCAACCGTCCCGCATACAACGACATCAATTTCCCGAAGTGGTGTACAGTATTCGAGTGTTGGCATCTTGAAGGTAGCCGCTCCTGTTGTTGCTGTCGTTGCTGACTTCTTTTCTGTATCCAATAGTGAGGTTTTGGGGAATGCCTCGTTAGGTACTCGCACAACCTTGAGTTTCTCAACCATTGTTTTTCGTACGTCCCCGCTGAGTGCGTAAATATCGCCGACCGTAACCTCAGGTATAATAGTTTTGAAGATTTTCTCTGCCATCTTCAAAGCCGCTTTTGGATCAGATATGCTGGACTCGTATGTGTATGCTTTCTCGTGTCCTCCTCGCTGAATGGCATTGGGATCGAAACGGATGTGTTTGATGTCAGTGTGGTGTCCTTCTCCCTCCTCCGCCCTTGCCTTTCCTTTTCTCTCCTTCATCTCTCTCTCTATCCTCTTTTCCTGCTCCTTCCTCCCGCTCTCCTCATCATCATCACCCGTCTTCTTCCCGCTTCGTGTCTGCAGCAATGCCTCCGCTGTGGCCACCTCTTGCCATGCCATCCACTCCACTTTGCCCTCGCTTTCGTACCCGTTCTCCCATGGGATCTCCTTCCACTCGTTTCGCACTTCCTCCACTGTTTTCTTCCGCCCGCTACTTGCTTCCACTTTCACTTGTTCTCCATTGCGCCCTGTGGTGTATGTCTTAGCGTTTCTGGTAGTCTGCGTATAATAACCGCTTGTTGCAACATTGACATGTGGTGGTTGATCCCTCTGCCACCCTTCTTGACCTGGGGTTGGAACTGCTGACCCGAACCGCTTATCAACAGCGTCCTTCAAACTCTGCCCATATTCAAAACGGATAGGCTCTCCGTTTGCATATGTCAATCGAGCTGGAGTTCCAAACCACATGATGCGGCCAACTTTAACGTATTCGGCTGCGGCTACACAGTCACGTATGCGATGTTGTCCTTTTTTGCAGAAATAGCAGCTGTTTGAACTTGGGCCTGACATACCCGCCTGGGCGTATTGTATTGGTGGTGGGATTTGCATTTGCGGAGCGGCGAATGTTTGTGCCTGCGTATGATAAGCCTGAGTTTGATACGTTGGTGCAAATTGTGGCTGATAGGGTGCGTGTACTGCCATGTTTGTTGCTGCCGCCTGCTGAGTTGTTGCCAGTAGTGTTGGTATCCAGATATGCGCGTTTGGGTCCATAGCACAGAGTTGACCGTAGGTTGCAGCATAATTTGCGTCGCCAACTTTCAATCCTGCTAGCTTGCGTGTCAAGTCACCAATATCCTCTTCTCGAGTCTTCTTCTTTGGTTCGCCAAATGAGACTCGTCGAGTTCGCACCACATCCTCCTCCTCTTTCACCTTTGCAATCTCCTCTTCCTTCCGCCTCTCTGATCTTGCCCTCAACTCCGCCAGCTCTCTATCCTTCTCCCTCTCCCTCTCCCTCTCTTTTTCTCTCTTTTTCTTCTTCTTCTCCTTTGCATCCCGTCGCTTCTCCTTTCTCCTCCTCTTCCTCCTCTCGTCCTCACTATCTGACGATTCAGTGTATGATTCTGATGTGTCCGATGACACAGACTCGGTTTCTGACTCGGTTTCTGAATCCAATGATGAATCCGATGAGCTGCTCTCATGTTTCTTCTTCCGCCGCTTTTCCTTCTTCTTCAGCTTCTTCTGTGCCCTCCTCAACTTCTCCTCTCGCTCAGCTCTCTTCCCTTTCCCTACATCCTCGTCTAATAACAGCCTCGCCGTTTTCAACACATCCTCCACCGCTGGAGCTGCCATCCTTCCCGTCAACCCTATTTTCTTCCCCCCCATCTGCACTTCCACCCGGTCTTGAAGGCGAGGCGGTAAGCCCATCCAGAAGTACTCGTTCAATTCGTCTTCAGTGATCTCGCCTTGTTTGACTAGCCAGAGACCAATTGGTTCAAAGTTTTTATTGTACTCGGTGAGCTCGACACTGGTCCTGATGCCACTGCCCTTTGTCGCTTTGGCAATCACTCTCGTCAAGTCGTCCACCGTGTAACTCCCACCCTTTGTCATCCACGGATATTCCTCCTTTAACTTCTCCTTCATTGCCTTGAAGCTCCGTGGTCGGTCCAATCGGTAACCCTTGAAAGTTTTCCAGAACTTCACATCTGACTCTTTCCTCAAATAGTCCACCACTGCCTCTGCCATCATCTCGTCATTTAACCCCGCCGTCTTTGCTAACCTTTCGAACTTCCCCAGAAAGTCCTCCAGCTCATCTACATCTCCTGACCAGCTAGGTGCTTTACTCGAGCCCGGCGCTGGCATCTCCTTCAAAAAGGTTGTCGTCGATCCTCCTGGTTGAACCATGTTGTTATTTGTCTTTGGTGCGTCCTTCTCTTCTTTCGATTCTTCTTTCTTCAATTCTCCTGATTGGGATTCGGGTATAGGGACTTGTAACGACTTTGGTTCTTCTTTGTTGGATGTCTGGCTGTCTTGTTTAGCTGGAGCTGGTACGTCGGTTGCTTTGAACTCGTCTTGCTGTTGCTGATCTTCTTCGTCTTGCTTCGTTTCTTCTCCTACTTGCTGTTCCTTGTTAACGTCTTCTTTGTCTTCTTCTCCTGATTCTGACCTTGCCTCCGGCGACTCAGATCTGATAGATCTTGGTGGTGGATCTGATTCCTCGTTGAAATCGAGTTCTGGTAAGAAATCGCCGTCCGATGTTTGCCACTCTTTGGCGCTATCAAATTCGTCTTCACGAGGTTCGTCAACCGGCTCTTCAATCGACGCTAGTCGTGGTACACTTGGTGGTGTTGCAACAGACCACGCTCCTGGGAATGTACCTTGTGGAAATGAGAACCGATTGAATAACGGTGGTGGTGCGTGTCGAAACGAAAATTGGGTTGGCGTAGGTGTGATAGGGTCAGTATTTGGTGCGTTGACAGTGAGCTCGTTAGCGTCCTGTGGACTAACAGACGCAGATCGCTCCCTATAACTGACAGGTGCAATGTTGCGGCGATTTCGAGGTGCTTCCGAGGTGGGTAATAACGAGTTAGAACTGCTGGCTTTCGACGATGGTTTGTACTCAGATTCGTCGTCCTTTTTCTTCCCTTTCCTTGGAGCTAACTTGGGTATCACTTTCCCAGAAGAAGATCGAATTCCCGAGCCCTTCTTGAGAAAGGAGCCTCGAACCGGTTGGGATGTCGAACTTCCGCTGTTTGAGGCAATATTGACAGTTCCTCAGTGACACGGGGTTTAACGGACAAGGGGGCGGGCAAAACCGGTTTTACTGGTTTTGTCCCCTCGCGGTGGGCTCCAGATGTAGGGAAGGGGGCGAGTTCGAGAGAGGACAAAGTAGCCTGAGTACGGACAGAGTTTTGTAGATATTTATGTGTTTAGCACGGAAAGAGATGGGAAAAAAATAGGAAATATGATTCGATACGTCCTTCGGTGTGTAACGACGTCTCCGGTAAGGTGCTAACTACTGACTACGCGTCTATGCTGTGGCCATATGGCGTCGACGATGCCAAGTGAGTGTGTCCGCAAGCGTCATGTGACGTGTTTGTTGTGAGTCGCGTCGCGCGCACGCGTATCCAAATCCCTACAGTGTGCTCCTTGCACTTCTTCCAAGGAGCACCCTTCTTGAGCAAACCCGTCACTAGAGAAATAGAAAGAGGACGATGAGTCAAATGCGTCAAGTGGCCATGAGTCGATGTAAACTCACATGTACGGCGAGTTTTCCCTTTCTTCTTATCACTTTCTACCTCGGACGCACCTTGAGGTGCAATCGCGACTTTGGCGATTTTGCCAAAAGGTTTACGAGAGGTAGGGCGAGAAAAAAGTTTGGAGATCGAAAGTTTGGGCATGATGTATAGAATATTGAGAAAGTATCGCTTAAGCAATGGTTCAGATGAGAGTAGATGAGGAAGACAAAGATTGTAGGGGTTCGCATTAAAAGTGTCGTAGGGTTGAGTGGACGCAATCGAGACTAGTACAGATCTTCACAGGCGCCAGAGAAATCTGACGCAGACAAGTGATCATGACGATTCAGATATCTGAAACGTATTGATTAGGATGGCGTAGCTCCTAATACACCCTGCTTAAGCCATGCTTCATTACAATGACCAGTGCAAGTGTAAAAACCTGCAAAATTGTTCAGCGCACCGTACTATAGATGACAAAGTCGGACATACCTGGGATTACCGTGCGGAGAACATGTAAAGTATTTGAAGTACATGCAAAGGTGTAATCCCTTTCCTATCGAGCTATTTTGAAGCCACGAATACGACTGCCAGGCTGAATTGGCGTGAAACGGGCAAGTGCTATGATACTAATTGCACAGTTTAGCGAAACGGTCTGGAATCTGGAGGAAGCAATATCCATAGTCTGAGATAGAAATACAATTATATGCGTAGTCGCTGCATAGTAATGAGCGAGATATGGCTTCGCAGAGTAACATTTTGCGACGACGTCGACTGTGGTCAAGGTTCAAAATAGCAATCCTCGGATACCACGCTAACAGGATTCCAGGGTACACAGAGTATCACGTGTTGCCAAACTCAGACGCGCCAGGCCAACCGCGACATGACCATCAGGGGAGAAACAGGGGCGGATGGATATTGCATAACATATTTAATTCCATGACAATGTATACTACAGGTAAAATGGTATTAACCCTTCCAAAAGTTGTCATATGAGGCACTTGCGTTGACACCCTACAAAGCATATTAGATGAAGATAACTAAAGCACACAACATTGAAGAGAACATACCATGGTGATGTACGCAATCAGACCCTGCGACACCACACCACCAAGAAGATGGGTCTTGAATACAGGATTGTATTTACCCTCCGGTCCATGGCTATCCTGGAAGATATTCAAGGAGTCTTGTGAGTTACGTGTGCGGCCACGGATATCCTTGATCGGATTCGTGATGTAAGGATACATCTTGTCAACCACCATGTTTAGCTCCTCGTCAAAGAACCATTGACCGGTATGTGCAAGTCGGCCGGCTTGGAAACCCTCGTTGTTGGGTAAAGGTGTCCACTCAGGGAATACCTTGGTGTGAATATGCGTAGCACGGCCGGTGTAGTATCCAGGATAGATACCTTGGCCATGGTTTACAAGATGAAAACAGAATAGATAGAAAAATTGACGTACTGGTGAACTGGACGACCCCATTCTTGTCTGTTGGCCATGCCCCACGAAGCCATGTCTCTTCCTGAATCGTGCGGGGAAACGCGGTGAGTAGGCCTCTTCTTCTACCTTCCGTGGCGGGCTGCTCATCGGCGAGGTGGGGATGGGGAACCGGGTGACCTGCTCCTGTTAACAAAGCGCTCATCTCTGCTAAATAAAAATGCCTGCGAACCTGCGTACGATCCCGTCGCGTTTGCCTGCCAAATATCTACCAGCACATTAGGAAGGGGCTGGCAAGTCTCAACATCGATAACTCCAATATCCAAAAGCTGCATGGCACATGTTGGTCCCACACGTACAATCAAAGTTTGGCAAAGAAACGTACCAAAAGAAGACCATCTTGGTACTCTGCAATGTTTTGCCTGATTGGATGACCCTCTGTGTGGTAATATGGCCCTTCTGTGACTTCAGGGGCTAGCACACAGGTGTTGTTCTGAATGTGGGTATCGGATATGGGCGTGCACTTCATGAATGTTTCGTCTTCATTCTCATGAGGGGAAGAAGAGTGTTCGGAATGGTGTGAGTCGGGAAGGTCTGCATAGGCATCGCTGGAGAAGAGATGTTGCTGATCCACTAGGTGAGGGTTGCCTGCAAGCACGCGCTGCGCCCAAGCCCTCTTGCGCGATGCTGTGAATGACTCTACAGCGGGGGCGCACTTAATAACAGCGTGGTCAGCTATACTGTTGCTATCAGATCCTTAGACAACTCACATGGCATGCAGCGACCTGCAGTGCTCTCTGAACCTCTATTTCATGATCCGTTTTAGGTTCATGGTGGGCTTGAGCATGAATAGCGCTCAGCAGTGCAATTACAAAGAGATTGTGCGCAAAATGCATGGCGGAGGGAGGCTAGAGGTAGACGAGAGAATCGGGGTTGCTTATATAGAACAGTCCCACCATATCGTGCGCTTGTTCTTGCATGAGAATTGAGTTCAATTGGGTTTGAGGAAGACCCAAGGAAGACCCGCCCGATAGGATCGCACGGATCTGGAGCGTGGCGGGATCCTATAATTAGGTTAGGGTTTACGCTTGCACCCCATTCGCCAACATTTTGAAAAACATCGACTACAGGTTGTACATTAACATCTATTGTCTAATCCAACCATATAGCATGGCTCGCCCCTTTTATTCTATATTCACCATCAGCATCTTTAGCGGTAGGCCATTCATCAACAATCTTGATGCCACCCTTGCCCCACCCATCCCACTCAAGAACTCTAACTGCACCAGTTCCTGAAGGAGACACTGTGAAGTCGTCTTCGTCCGTTAGAAGAATCCACAGGCCTGAGTTAGGGTCATTATTGTCCTTCGAAATAATATCAATTGCATTGGCTCTTCCACCTGACGTCGGGGTTTGGAACCGTTCTGCTTGGCGTGCGTTTTCGCTGGACACATCTTCTGGGACGGACGTAAAATCTCCATCAGCATCGAGAGGAAACACGCTTAGCCAGCCGCGCAACCGAGAATTAGACCCTCGTGTGGTAGTGATCAAAACTGTCGGGGCAGGTTTGGAAGGCGTTGATGGAGGGAACATCAGTGTATCTCCACGGAAGTGGTCCTCTGAATGTGTGGTCGGGATAACAGGTGCATCTGTGGGTAAAAGAGAGCGGGAGCTCATATGCTCAAGATCATTAGGCAAAATACGATATGCATCGACCAAGTTTGCTAGCAAAATGTCGGTACGGAAACCCATTAAACAAAGTGCATATACTTACAATGCTCAGTGATTGAGTATAGCACCTTGCCGTTGGGATGAATTTTGACATGCCTCGGACCATCCTTATAAGCTAACCCGCGAGGAGATGGTACAGAGGTTATATGCTCTAACTGTCCACTTGCTGGATCTCGGGTGTACATTTCGATAGAATTGGTTCCAAGTACAGGGACAAACGCATATTGACCGGAGGGCGTAAACTCGATCCCATGGGACCCATAACGCTAGTGCATGTTAATACTTTGATGGCGTGTGGATCGCTCGAGGACGCACCAGAGCCACCCTTGTCTTATCGGCTGCTTCTAGCTGATCTTCTGGTACGAAAAGTATCTCCTGCGTCTTGTTGATAAGAGCTCCAGTTGTAGCGTCAATACTGTGGGATTCTCCAGTAGGCCCTCCCACAGAATATGCATGAGTATAAGGTTGGGGAATTGTGATATACGAAGAGGTAGCCGCTATATGTATGAAGTCGGATTCCCATCACTTTAGAGATGAGAGTCCAGACATACTGATTGGCACTGTATTTATGTGCTTCACCTTCCAGGGTTCTGTTTCACTCCGCTCTATATGCCAGCTGGATAGAGAAGGAGGAAGTGCCCAGCTCGTCGTGTACACATGATCTTTCTCTCTGTTGGTGCACAAATATTGATGGGGTCCGTAGGCAGGTATAGTTGCCAGGTGCGCAAGGGACCTTTTCGAAGGTGAGAAGGCGAGCAAAAAGAGCGACAGTGATTTGAAGGAACCAGATAAGATATGAATATATGCGGCTGCGCCATTGCCAATTGCAACGGAGCTGTTAATGGCCTGAGGATAGTGAAGTACGTTTTGGGCTTCCATTGGGCTTCCAAAAATGTGTATGCTTTAACTAATATACGACAAATAGTTAAAGAATGTGTTGCCAGTCAGAGCAAAGGATATTCACGATTTGAGCAGAGCACAGTGGGAACGGTGATAGATGGTTAATGGCAAGGTGCCAGGCGGCGTGGGTAAACGGAAATCATATTCTAATCGCCGATTGAATTACTCAGGAAGCCCTCAAAATTAAACGTGGTTTACACAAGTGCCACAAATTCTAGTACACGAGAGCGTTCTGTCGTAGAGGTTCTGTGATGCTTCTCTGAGCATGAAAGAGTAGTAGGTTTGTAAAATAAATTCCACATTTATGTTTGTCCCTGAGGGGCCCGAGTTTAAAATATGAACTCCGATCATTAACGGCTCTATCGGCTTATAAGACAACATGGTTGACGTTCGACGTTGATTCTCTCAGTTTAACCCATATACATGTACCACCTTTAGACACTCTCATGACGCAGACATAAAATACTATCGTTGGAGTTTTCTTATTTTGGTTAATATGTACTCGAAAACATTCATGTACTATGAGAATATCCTAAGAAAAAGCTGATAATGCAGTTAACTGGAAGCAAGTTGATAAAAATGGGCGATAGAAACGATCATGATCCATATTGTGGAAGAACACGATGAGCACAACCAACAGTGCGACTGAGCAATGTTAAGACAGAAACAGCGATGACAGAAAGGGCGTACAAAAGCATGATCAGGGGCCTTCCTAGTTCTCACGGCTTTAAAAGGGGTTAAAGTCTAATGAGTTCTTGTCCTCTAGCAGCAAACTTAGGTTTGAACAATTATTAGATTTTCAAAGCAATATATATTAGAAGATGGAGAGTATATGTTGGTATATAGGTATAAGATATAAAAATTATATCTGAAGATTCAAAAGAAGATTTAGAAGCGAATAGATGATAAAAAGATGAATGCAAAGCAGAGATATGTGATGGTTTAAATTAAAGGAAATAAATTAGAAGATAATAAGAATAAGAGATTGAAAGAAAATATATGAAGATAGATGAAATAAATAGAGTTGATAATAAGATATAAAGATGGAAGAAATATTTGAAAGAAATGGTAGTGTGCAGCAATGAAGCATAAAAATGGCAAAATAGCATGTAAATGCAAAAATTGTCCGATGAAGCATGAAAGGGAGAACGAAGAGAACAAGATAAAAGCAACAACAAAGAAATACGAGTAACATCGAAAACAAGAAATTGTTGAACAAAGAGCGAATAACAAAAAATGAACGAAGACAGCAAGAACAAAAGCAGAAGTAGCCCAGAGGCAATAGATTGTGGAAGCCAGGCGAAAAGCCAACGAGCGAGCCAGAGCGGGTAGACAGTATGCGCATCGTAAAGGTAGTGTATAGTGATGTGTGATGGCATGTCAAAGGTGGCCGTCTATGATTGGCGAGAAGACTAATAGCCTGGCTCTTGATTGGTCGTAACGGTGTGGTCATGACGGTTGTAAAACCGTGGAGGTCGTAAAAGGTCGTAACGGTTGTGCAACCGTGAGGGTCGTAAAAGGTTGTGAGGGTTGTATAACCGTGGAGGTCGTAAAAGTCGTAAAGGGTCGTGAAAGGTCGTAACGGTTGTGAAACCGTGAGGCTCGTAAAATGTCGTAAAAGTCGTGACGGTTGTGTAACCGTGAAGGTCGTAAAATGTCGTAAAGGTCATGACGGTGTTAAACCGTGGAGGTCGTAAAAGGTCGTAAAGGTCGTGACGGTTGTGTAACCGTGGAGGTCGTAAAAGGTCGTGACGGTCGTAAAACCGTGAAGGTCGTAAAATGTCGTAAAGGTCATGACGGTTGTGTAACCGTGGAGGTCGTAAAAGGTCGTAAAAGGTCGTGAAGGTCGTAAAAGATCGTGACGGTTGTAAAACCGTGGAGGTCGTAAAAGGTCGTAAAAGGTCGTGAAGGTCGTGAAGGTCGTAAATGCCGAGAAAGTTGATAGAGGTCTATCTCGAACATTGCAGAGAAGTTTGAGCCAGCGATTGTCTAGGGCTCCGGAGAAGGACGGTAGCGTCCAGGTGTTCGGTCCAATGGCGTATGATGATGGCAACGAGTAATTTGCAGCGGCAGATATAAAGGCAAGGCGAGGCTGGAGGTTGGCGCATCCGGAATGGGCAACTGGTCTTGAGGTATCCGGGCAATCATCCCGGCGCAAGAGTAGAAGGAAACAGCACTCGGCAGCACTGCGCCCCCTATCCCATGCAACCGGACACCGCAGCCACACAATGAAAACGAGAGCACTCGTCAGCGCTCCCGACTCCATATGCAGCTGCGATGTGGCTCAGAAATTGTCCCGTCAGACAACTCCTTCACCTGATAAAAGGAGGAACACAAGGAAGCCCGTCGGCTGTGTGTTCCCTAACCCGGATATTGTTGCCAGTGCTGGGCGGTATGGCCTGTGCCCAAGGTAGAGTATGCCTAAGAAGCCTCATCTGAGAAATCTGAAGAAGTATGATAAGAAAGGAGAGTAATTTTGAAGATAACTAGAACTCACCTGCTGAAAACTGCGAAACGTTGTTGACCAACGGTGCCAAGGAGCGAGAATTTTGCCAGTGCATTCCGAACGCGAGTCACTGAGCAGGCGAACGACTTCGAGGATGTCAAGAAGTCATCGGCCAAGAAGAACGACGATAAATGGACATCGTCGAAATGTATAAAAGACCTTAGAACTGAAGTTAGATACAGTAAACGAAATAAATGCGCATAAATCGTACGAAAGATTAAGAGAAATAGTCATGACAAATGCACACGACACTTCCATAAAGATGTATAAAGGACCTGTCAACAGCGACAATTGAGATGAGAGAGAGTAGACGAAAAGGGATGTGCAAAGCTTACCATATGAAATAGAGTATAAATTTGATGCAGATTATTCAGATTTACGCCCAGATATGAAGGGCGAAGATCCTGGTAAGAGTCAGAACAGGTGTAGAGAACAATGACGGTGTGAAACTCACCAGACATTACGAGTACATTCGTCTAAAATTTGATAAAGATGCCCATATATGAAGGGCGAAAATCCTATGAAAAGAATTAGAACAGGCGAGGCACAGTTACAATGTGGAACTCACCAGATATTACGAGTATATTTGTTTAAAATTCGATACAGATTATTCGGATATACGCCCATATATGAAGGGCAAAAATCCTAAGAAAAAGAGTTAGGACAGGTGTGTAATACAGTTGCAGTGTGAAACTCGCCAGATATTAAGAGGATATATGTCTAAAATTTGATATAGATTGTTGAACTTACGCCCATATATGAAGGGCGAAAATCCTAAAAAAATAAAAGTGAGAAAGGTTGCAAGATATAGTTGCAGTGTGCGAAAACTCACCAGATATATGATGACCGTCACCAAGATGAACGGCATATTAAGGGAGACCAAAAAAGAAAAAGATACATATCAAGAAAAAATACAAAATAAAAAGAGAAAATAGAGAGAAAAAAAGAAACAAGACACAATAAACAAGACAAAAATCGAGAGAGAAAAAAGAGACAAAAAGAGATACAAGAGACGAGAGACGAGACAGAGAGAGACAGAGACGAGAAAAAAGACGAGAGACAGAAACCAGAGTCGATACAAATCCAGAGATGAGAGAGAGAAAGAGAGAGAGAGAGAGAGAGAGAGCCAGAATAATATGCAAATACCAGCGAAGATGCCAGCAGAATATAGTGTTCATCGCTCATGCTCCGAGTCGTATGCATCGCGATTGCTCTTATGCAAGGGCAGTAACAAAGGTCGAATACCAGGTGCAGGTGTAGATCGCGACTCGTATAGCGTACCAAAGCGACGGCGAGCAAGAGCTTCTCGTCGTGATGCCAGTACTGGAATTCGAGAAGGTGGAACTTTCCTGGTACTTGAAAGCGGTGCATCCGTCTCGACGACAGGCGAAGCTGAAGCATTGCGAGGCTTATTGGTCGTAGAGTACGCCTCTTCCAAGTTCAGAATACTTCGCACGAGAACGCCAGGTTGTTCCCCAGTGCTGGTCGATGTTCCCTCGCATTGGACCCGTTGACGAGTGCCACGAATATCGACCCGACGAGTAGGAACTCCCTTGGCATAAGGAAGCGAGGTTGGAACCACAGCAAGCTTGGGTGAAGAAGTCACAAGTTTGATAGGGGAACCGAGAACAGGTACCTCTTCAATGACATCAACGATTTCTTTGACTTCTTCCTTCACCTCCTCCTTTGGCAGGTCCCCAGCTTGTTGAACCTCGACCGGAGTAGTAGGAGAGGAAGAGTACTCCGAAGGAATAGAATCCACAAGAGGAGACAAGTCGCCATTCGAGGATCTATCGACAACCTCGCTGACTGTAGAAGAATCAACAACAGACGAACCAACAACTTCCGAGGTCTTCCCAACGGCAACACGACGAGTAAGATATCGTGTCTTGATGAAGTTGCCGACTAGAAGCCACAAGACATCAGCAGCTGAAGTTGCGGAGGCATGGAAAGAAAGAGGAGAGAGAGAGAGAACCAGGGGTACTCACTGGTATCATCCTCCAGAAGAGGAATGGACCCGAAGGTGCAAACTTTGAAATCGGCATCCTTGGAGAAAGATCCAAGGACGATGAGGTCATCTTCATACGAAGCGACCTCGGAGACAGTGTTATCTATTGAAACGTCAACAAAGTAGTATGAAAGAAGAGACATTACTCACTGTTATTTTCATCGAAAAGAATTGTTCCATATACAACAACTTTGGAGGTAACAGCCACTCGCACCTCAACAGAACAACGAACAGCTACCTCATTCTCAACAACAGCGGCAACCTTAGAGACATCTTCTACATCACCAGGATGCGAAGATTCTATGGGTACAAAAGTCAACCAAAGGTAGACATCAGTGAAACAAAGATAAATGACCTACCGTCTGAAGAAAAGTCGCGTTCCTTGTAGCTTTCGTCCTCGCTCGAGTCATCGCGGAGAAGGCTAAGGCCAACAAGTACTGCATCGAAAGAGGTATAAGCACGCTTGCGGGGTTCTTCATCGACCTCGACGTGATCGACGACCTTGGACTGAACATCGACGACAGCTGACTCCTCGACGACAACAGGTTCCTCGACGACAGGTTCCTCGACGACAGGCTCCTCGACGGCGACAGGCTCCTCGACGGCGACAGGCTCCTCGACGGCGACAGGCTCCTCGACGGCGACAGGCTCCTCGACGGCGACAGGCTCCTCGACGACCACGACGGCAGGCTCCTCAACACCGACAGGTTCTTCGACCACAGCAGGCTTGACATCATCTTCAACCTCAACACCCGTCGCAGCTTCATAAGCTGGGATATAATCGACGGGAAGCACAAATCGTGCGTGACGCCTCTTCCTCTGAGCAACGTTCACAGTGTCGACCTCGGCAACCTCAAGGACGTTGGTGGCCACAGCAGCGTCCTTGCCGTTGTCGAGGTCGTCCACAGCAGCTGGCTCATTGTCGGGGGCGAAAACAATCGGTTGGACGATGCGTGCATGACGTCTGGATTTCTGAACGGTGTTGGCAGGTGCGACCTCGGCGACCTCGACGACATCGACAGCCTCGGGAGTGGTCGAGCTTTCAACAACGACGGGCTTGACTGGCTCCTCGACCTTGACGACGGGGGCGGGGGCGACCTCGGCGGGAGCATCGACGGCCTTGGGTTGAGCGATGCGCGCCTGACGCCTAAACTTCCTGTCGTAGGGGTAGGTGGGCACAGGTGGCAGAGGAATGTTCGGAGGAGAGCTAGCATCGTGCTCGACGAGGGGCTTGGGTGGTGGGCGCGGGGGGTAGACGAAGGGGTGCGCGATCCTCACTTCGCTCCTCGCGTTTGGGTCGAAAGTCGGGTCGATAGGCATAGGAGGCAAGGGGGTCTTGGGACGAGCCCTAACCTCCTTCTCGACGTCGGCGGCCTTGACTGCACCAGGCTTGTGGTCAGGGTTGATGGCCCCAGGGTACATGATACGCGCCTGGCGCTTGGCCTTGTTCTGCGCGTCGCTGGGAGGAGGACGATCTCCTTGCGTTTTGAGCTGATGAAGATAGGCCCGCTCGATGATGCTGAACTTGTCGACCGACCCATCCTGAATCTTGGGCTGAATGACGCGAGCAGTGCGGTTCCTGTTCCCGCCAGCGTTGGCGTTGGCGTTGTTCATCGCCTCTGGAACGACCCTCTCAGGGCGTTCCCTGGCCTCCTGGACGATGTCGACGGATCCATTGACCTCGCCCATAGCAGCTGGGGCCTGAACCTTGGGCTGAATGATCTGAGCCTGACGGTTCCTGCGCCCGGCGACGTGGGCAGGGGCTGGCGCAGCGATGGGCACCGCAACCGATTGGGCGGGGAGCCCCTTGGGCTCGAAGATGAACTCGCCGGTGGTAGTGATCTCGCTCTTGTGCTTTTGGTCGTAGAAGCTTTCGTCCTCGCCGACGTTCTCAACCGCGTGGGCTCTTCCCGACGCGCAGGGAACGGTCTTCTTCAAGATACCGAGGACTAAAAAGAACAGAACGCGTCAGAACACGCTCGAACACGCTCAAGAGCCTTGGGGAGGATGAAATGAGATACATACAGACACGGCGGGCCTTGCCCTTCTTCTTCTTTGGCTTAGTCGCGTCGTTGGCAGAACCAACGGCGCCGGGCGAGATGCCCATAACCTCAGCGACGACATCGCCTTTGGTAGACTTGCGCTTGAAGAGCTGCATGATGTTCGTGATATTCGTAAAGAGGTATCGCAGAAAATAACAAGAGGGTATACAGTAGAGTCTTTCCTTCGGTGAGAGACTGAAGAGAAGGAAGGAAAGAGAGGAAGTAAAGAGAGGGTAGGATTATATACACCACGCCCGGGCGAGCTTGTATACGATCGATCGAGGGGGAACTAACATCCCCACACAAACGTATACGCGTCGCGTCCAGAATGTTATGTCAGAGACGACGAAGATACCTGAGACAGTGTCAGAAGATCGAGAATAAGATCGAGTGGGGAAAACACCTAGGTCCAGAGGACGGGCACCTTGAAATCTTGGAATTCATGAAGCGGGAGCAGGAAAAAAACAGAACAGAACAAACAACATCGCAAGAGTCGTCGTGTTTAGCTTATTGAAATGCTACCGCGTCCAATGAGAAAAAAGCCAGCAGTAGTACCCAAGGAAAAACGTAGCCCAGTTGTCCAGTAGCACAATAGTATTTTTGCAGGCATCCTAAACGTCCAGTCGCATAGAAAGCAGAGAGCAACAAACGAAGATTCAACACAGTAAAGCTCAACCCCCGACCAAAGTATACAGACCTGCCTTTCCAAATCCCCGACCTCGACACAGGCAAATCGAAGAACCAAATCGCAATTGAAGCGCCTGTTAGAACCAGACACCAGGTCCAAAGTTGAAGACCGAGAAGCAGCACGAAAACCCATCCGTTTCGCCAGACAGACACCAATTCTTCACAATGCAAAGCAAAGAGTACAAGAGTGCATCAGACCGAGACGTCCAAGAACAAAATGCAAAAGCAACATCAGAGTTCGAGTTCAAGTTCAAGGTTACCATTCACTCTCTACAACCTTCGAATGTCACTCCTATTGGCTATCAAATGCACGTGCCATTCGTGTCCCAAAATCGCGTCGCGTCGCGTCATGTCATGTCGTGTCGCGTCTCCTCGTAGTCGTACAGTCATAGCCTCTCAGATCTCGAGGTCTCACTACAACAGCAGGCAAATCTCCCCTCTACACCGAAACACAGTTCATCATAAAACCTCACTCATCCTCCTACACCCACCCCATCCCTTGCCCATCCCAAAAAACCAAGCAATTACTACTAGAATGGAGACATCTCCCACCATTAGCAGAACTTCACCTAATCCGACTCCGTACTATGCTCAACCTCTACCGAAAAATGATATCCACGCCAGGGTTCATGCAAACTCGCCCATAGGCACTGGAAAACCTGCAATCATTTGGATAGACAGGAATATAGGTATTGACGCTCTCTTGACCCAATATCCCGTTTTACCTGAAGAGCTTCGTATGTGAATCGTTGAATGGCCCAGGGCTTGTTGAAGGCATCGAGGAAACGCCTGCTCCCGGGACTCAGTGGTGTTCTCCCATTCGCGACTGGCCTATACTGCTGCCCGTGGAACTCCACTTTAGTAGCCTTCGTAGCGCATGCGATACCAGCCTTCCTACTTTCCCATGGTCTTTACATGACACAGGTTTGCAACTTGCGTCTTCCAGGGTAACCGTGCCCTCAAAACAAGAATTTGAATAATAATAAAAATATCGCTGACGAAGTGCAACCGCTCCTAGCCTATACATTATATTTCTCAAAATACTACAGATCAACATGTTGAAAATCGGCGAAACAAAACTACCATCATAGTTTGTGCTTAATCTCCTTGCGCGCGATTCTCGAGAACTGGAGCGCAGGTATTCCACTCGCAAACCGTTCCGCTTGAGCTGTTCGCACACATCCAAGAGAGAGAACACATCAGTTCTTCGAAACGTTGCACACAATAGGGTAGCAGATGGAATATTTGAACCAGATACGCACCGTAGCTCTCGCGCAGATTCACAGCGTCCGGGTCGTTTTTCTCGTGCAGCCCTCGGCGGATAAGACTCCGCATCACCAACAGTGCGGTTGGGTCGAGTCCGGACAGCTCATCGAGGAGCAGTTTCCGCACTTCTGCGTGGAAGGACTCGGCGCTTTGGTTTGGGAATATTTTACTGTGATCATTGAGCACGAATAATAAGCATGTGTAAGTGATGTTGGAAAAAAAGGTGAGAGGATTTACTTGAGGAAACCGCAAGCTAGGAGCTCGTCGGCTGTCTTTTTCTTGCCCCAGATCAGAACCTCGTTGGCAACTGCTACTCCCACTGCGCATGTGTTTTAGCCTGGCCACAGCATAGAGAAAACAAAATAGGTGTGCTCACTTCGATTGACGAAGCTGACGCTAGCTCCTCCTTCAGCAACAATACCTAATCAAAAGAAAATTACAGGGAAAATGAGCGCAGGCGTCATTGGTTGGCACTTTAACGCACCAAGGAAAGTGAAAGGAACAGCCAGCCATACGCTCGGGAGGGCGTAGATGAAATCGAAGTAGCCGAGGAAGGCTGTAGTACCACAACAGTTCGTCTTCCGCACATAACATCATCTGACAACATTAAACCCCATACCAGCAGTTATACCTAGCGACCCCGTCAATGCCCGCACCGCGCTCCAGAAATTGCACAAGTTGACGTACCCATCACAGGCCCATTGAGAGCCGCTACCAGAATCTTGCTATGGGAGTAGAGCTATCGCAATGTCAATCACTGGATACGCGTGTAGAAGGTTGAGGTAATACTGCTTACCGCCTTGCCGCAGTCCGTCGTCGTGCTCACGACATTATTCTTCAGCGCCTTGCGCACGCTCCCGATGGAGTCTGCAGGATTGTTTCCCGAGCGCTTGACATCTGTGCCGCTACAAATTGACAATTCACCGTTCAGCGACAGTTGAACCGCAGGGTGTTGCGCAAGTACACGCAGAAAGAGATAGACGTACGCGCAGAACCATTTGCCAGTAGCTAACAATAACAATACAGGGATATGTATTAGTTAAAGAGAGCATGAATGCACGAGATTGGAAAGCGCACCTTGCCACACTGTGATGAGCACATCCTCATTCTTGTCAATCTCTCTCAACGCATTCGCGAACGCGTCGTAGTCTACGTGCACGAAATGGCGCACCACGAAAGCACCGAACGTCAGATAACCCTATTAAATAACTGGGTAGAGACACCAACTACAAACGCACCGTCAGTGGTGATGGCGTTAAGGCTCGCAGGTCGGTTGAGGGTGATAGTCGCGATGCGGTCCGAGATGTCGACGGTGATAGTGCTTCCCATTATGTTACCAATAGATATTTCGCTTCTTCTCAGCAGGTATCAACGTTCAATGTACAGAACCAACGTGCAGGCAATCAGCACCGCGTCCAGGTCGGCGTAGGGTAGCAAAGGGAAGCAAGAGGGGTTGCGGGTTAAAATCCAAAGGATGCATAACGGAATTTGGTGGGTGGGTCAGGACACCATCCGGCTCGGCAGCTTGCGTCCCCGAGGCTGTTTACTATTAATGATGCGGGGAGGCGCCAAGAATAGCGCAAATAGGGGTCATGGGACGAGAAAGTGAGAGAATGTGCATTCTTCTAGTGTTTTGAGAGACACTTAGGGAGGAGATTATTCAATTTAGTGTAAGCGCGTTTTA
Source organism: Psilocybe cubensis (assembly GCF_017499595.1). NCBI lineage: Eukaryota > Fungi > Basidiomycota > Agaricomycetes > Agaricales > Agrocybaceae > Psilocybe > Psilocybe cubensis. The sequence goes on along the minus strand of NC_063009.1, from coordinate 1,388,505 downwards.
GTCAGGCTGTGTTGAGTTAGCCTGTTGATCATGTGATAGGAGCGCAGATGAAGTGCTCATTGAAGAGCCTGCCAGTGCATAGCACCTGCCACCAAGAAACACCAGAAAATGCGGAGAACATCTGATGTGTTCAACAAGATATTGTGATCAGATATACATTCCAGTGATAAGTATTGGCAAATGCTCTTCGAGACGGGACTATCACCGGATCACATTTCCAACGCCCGCCTTTCCCTCATTAAGTTGCCGTCTATTTTTAGCCACCGGATTGTCCAATGAATTGGCACTTACAGATTGAATTTTGGACTTTGAACGTAAGCTTTTAGACTTTTATTCAGTTGAAAATGAGGCTCAAGTGCCTTTTATTTCATCCAATCAACATCCATGTTTCCTGCGAAATGAGTATATATTTTCATCGTTTTGAATGTACATTTCTTGTAGTATCCTCTTCCCACTAACTGAGTCCTTGCTCTATAGCAAAAACAAAAACAAAAGGTAAGTACTCTAACCTCTCTGACTCATTCCGCTGTAAAGTACTCACAAACCAGGATATCATCCCAACTAACTATCATCACTCAACACGAAGTCTTCGTGACTAGCGGAATCGTGCTCGGGCACGCCGTGCCCGCGTTCGTAAAGATGAGCGCGCCATTAACGTTCTGCAAATCCAAATAAACATTTACTTTTCCAGTCCCATTACCAAACATCTTCAGCAAGCGGGTACTCACGCCATATAAACATCCAGGAGAAAATCCCGGGATCGCAGGGGTGTCGTAGCTGTTCAAAAAATGGTTAGTTTACATTCCAACGACAAGATCATTCTGTCGAATCAAAGACGAAAAAAGAAAGAAAGAAAAACGCACTTGCACTGCACGGTGTTCCCGCTCTCCTGGCGGACGAGCGTGAGCGTGCGCACGACACCGCTGAACGTGATTGTGGGCGCACAGACGGCGCATGTGACGGCTGCGGCGCCTGTGGCTAGCGAGAGCGCGGTGAGGAGGGCGGCGGCGGCGGTTGTAGTTCGGAACTGCATTATTACGGTGTTTGAGTTTGAGTTTGATAGCTAATTCTAGCTGAGACTGAGATGAGTTGAGTTGAGTGATGAAGCTGAAGCTGAGAAATGAGCAGGTTACTAGGTATCTGGACTGCAGATGCCTTGGACAATTATATGTGGAATGAGACCCTTTATATATCTGTACATGCACCGCAAAATCCAGAGCGATTCCGAGGATGCACATGGGTGATTCAGATGTACGCGTCAACGTACAATTAGAAAATCCATCTAGACCGAGATTCAGATAGTAATCAATAATCAATAATCAATAAATCCATGTTCGAATGTCCAATCTCGAAAGTTTGGGGTAAGCTAACGGGAAACTTCCGACTCAGGTACCAGTCCACATCCACGTCCACGTCCATCTTGTCGACGCTTCGGCTTCGCTGTCAAAAGAGATGTGTTCCGAGGCGTTTTTGTTGTCATTTTTAGTCGATGATCATATTATCATTATCATTACCATTGCATTTCCTTTGATTCCGAAGACATATGTCCATGTCCATGTCCATACGTGGGAGGGTACGTAGGCGTGGATGGATAGCAAACGGCATTGGATTGTACTATGTAGACGCGAGACGTGGGATAGATGCGCATATCATGTATATGTTTTCAACCGTCAACGTTGAACACAGGGGTGGGATAGAACGTAGAACGTAGAATGTGCATGCATGCATATGCGGAACGGAACTTGAGCCTTGAGATCTCCTCAGCTGAATCTTGCGTCTCTCAGATTTATGTGAAGCTAAGTTTGTCAGTTTATCTTGCGAGTTCGGTGTTTAGCGTTGTTCAACATTCAGGCCTTCAGGGATCACGTTCAGGTTTTGATTTAGACAAGTTCGCACTTTATACCGTCTCCTATCGTTCAAAGGCTACGGCGGACGCTTGGATATCACACCAGCATCTTGTCCATGCGAGCACCTGCGTATACAAATCGTCAATACTTCTTCCCTCACCGTGACAAGGCGCGAGCGAAGCGACGTACCAGTACCCATGACTTGACCCATCGGGATTCATGCATAAATCCATCACGCTCACGAACACGAGCTCTTCACAGCCAAAGGAACTTTCCCCGGGCACACCTTCTCCATATTCGAAAGTACAAGCGCGCCTGTAGAGTTCTGCGGTGTGGAATTCAATATGCCACAGAGTTACCACCGAATATCAACATGAGCAGGCTCTTTGAGTCCCTTTTGCATCTTTGGCTAAGGTCGGGACGGACTTGGAACTTACGTTGTACAGACATGCGGGTGTGAAACCTGGGATGGGAGGTGTACCATAGCTAAGTAGGCAGAGGGGGGACAAGGAGAGATCTTGGTCAGTTACATTCAAAGTTTGATTTCGATTCAGATTCAAGTTCGCAGTGGCATATACGATCCAAGGAACGCAACACGGAAGCGCCCGTTAAGATATTAAAAAGTAAATTAAAACACGCACTTGCACTGGACGAGGATGTCCCCGCTGCTTTGTTGCACGAGTGTCAGGGTCCTGAGTGTACCATCGTACGTGATTGTAGCTGGGCAAACGGCGCACGCTGCTGCTGCTGCTGCTGCACATGTCCAGAGAGACACCGTGGTGAGGGTGAGGGTGAAAGCTAGTGCTCCGAAGCGCATGGTTTGAGTTCAAAGTGGACTCAGGCAGACAGTATGGTGAAGAGTGAAATCGTTTACACTTTATGTAGGTGTACCAGTGGAGCTAGCCTCGTGGAGGAGGACGTATTAGGAGCCATATAACCCAGATTGAGATAGGAAGTTGCGCAGAATCAGCCCAGCCCTTCGAGGTAGTATCGGAAGCGTTCTGTACAGGTTCCATACGAGAAGCAGATGCTCGGTGAGATTCAATGACTGTACAATTTCTATATTGCGAGGAGGAGAAGGAGTACTAGTTAATTGACCGTCAATGGTCATTGCATCTCCTTTGATTGCAAGAGTCAAGGGATTTCCAGATGAGAGCGGCAGCGAAACAGCCGTAGAGATGAGACATCGTATATGCGCATATAAATTGCCGCTGAAGAGGATGCGAAATTTAAAGTCCGCGACGGCGGGGTGTCACGGGTGCGAGGACAACGTGCGTTTTCCCATGGTCTGGTTCCCCCAATGTTATACCACTATCGCCCACATTCTCCGTCGGTGTGCACCAATATAGCTCTGCCATCAAGCCTCCGGCTCCTCACCCACCTGCTCTAGACACCAGGGACTTTTGTGCTCACAGGTCGAAGATATAAACTGAACAATGCTCCTAAGCATCTTGAGCAGCACCCGGGCTCTTTCGGGGAACAGTCGCGCTCTGGGCAGCGCGCTCATCCTACATGCGCTGCGCGCAGGGGCAAGCCGTACCTACAGGCGAAGGTCTCGAGGCTCATATTACACAGAGAAGTACGTGATGCCGCTCACGCCCCCGACGCCGCTACGTGAGATGGACGTAGATCGCACGCACGCGCAATTCAATAACATATCGATGGAGTATGAGCGCCTGCAGGAAGAGAGTGGGATACTTGACGCTGCGATTAAGCGTCTTGAGGACGAGTGCGCTGCGGCGCAGGAGGAGCTGGACAAGTTCAGTCGTGAAGCGGAGGAGCGGCTGGCGCAGAAGGAGGAGAGGTTGGCGGAGGCGGCGAAGCATCGTAGAAAGTCGGTGGTGAAGGTGGAGGAGAGGGCAGCTGCTTCGCGGGACCGGAAGACAAAGACAGCGCTGAGGAAGCAGAAGCAGATGGTAGAGGCTGAGCTTCGGAGGACGCGCAAGAAAGCGGCGAAGCTGGCGGAGAAGGTCGGCAAACAACTGGAGAAAATCGAGAAGCGGCTGGCTGCTACGAGAAGAAAGGTGAATGAGCAGGATAAGGCGGTGGAGGAGCGGAGAAAGTGGATGAGAATGTCACGCCCACGCGCACCGCCTAGAAATCCGTTTTCCAACTATCTCCATGAACAGTCTGAGCCGCCAGCAATAGACGTCGTTCAAAGATGGCACGAGTTGTCCATGGAAGAGAAAGAGGTCCGTCCACTCCCTTCTTTCTTTTCTTCTCTCTTCTCACTTTCTCTCTCTAGCAATACCGCAACGACCCCATGGTCTTTCCATTACACAGAAAAGCGATGCGCGCCTGGTACAAGTCTCTCACCGTCGCAGAGAGGAGAACCCATAGACAGAATGTTGCACGTAAAGGCAGTAAAGGCACCATCAAGCCCCAGAGCGTGTATGTCCCTTTGCTCTCTTTACCACCCCATCCACTCAACCTTGCCCGTAGTTTTCTTCGAGAGATATGCCCAACTCTCAAACCCGATCCCCAAACTGGCCGTTCTTCCGTCTTTATCCAGGCGAGTAAACTATGGAAGGAGCTGAGCGCAGAAGAGAAAGCGGTAAGTCATCTCCCTTTTTCCTCACTCCTCGCGTTTTCACAATTTTCCGTCATATAGCGATACGCTGCCATAGCCAAAACAGAAAGCGAGGCAAGACGGGCAGCCATTCTCGCGGCGGAGGCAAAAGGCGCTAATTCAAACTGACCATTTTACTGCTGACTGAATGAATACCCAAATACCCAACACCAATTGTCACGTTTTCAACATTCACTTGTTATGTTTTCAAGCAATTTTTTATTATACTGGGTTGTAAATCATGAAAGTAGACAGTCGGAAGCAACTGTTCTACCAACAAGGAAACAAGAATTCTCGTTTTGTATCTCTGCGGAAGCAAAAATAAGAAAAACCACGCGTTATTTGCACATATTTAATTTCAAAGTTTTACTACCAAAAATAGAAATTTCAAGGCGGAACGAGTGACGGGAGTCTGGTTCTTGGACTGGCAGGTGGCGCGTAACCAACCGCCGCCCGGTCCCCATTCCAAAAGTTCAAACTCATACCGTCTCCAGCTCAACCCTCACACACACACTAACCCCCACCTTTTTTTATCCCGTCTTTTTTTTTACGTTTTTCGTCTTTTCGTTTTTTCTTTCGCGCTAATGTTGTACGCTGTCCTTCGGACGTCGTGGACGCGGACACGGGGTCCGTTGGCTGCGACGACGACGACGTTCCTAAGGCCTGTGGGCGTTTCGTCGTTGCTTGCTGGTGTTGCGGCTACAGCGACGCGCCGCACATTCTTGACTTCTGCCCGCGTCGACACGCCGGCGTCTTCGTCCTCCTCGAAGTCCTCGTCTGCACGCACTACCAGCAAGGACAAAACAGCAAAGGAGAAACCCAAAGCCAAGTCCGCTGAGGCGAAGGAGAAAGCTAAAGCTAAATCCGCAGAGGCGAAGGAGAAAGCGAAAGCTGCGAAGGAGAAAGCCAAAGCTGCGAAGGAGAAGGCTAAAGCGGCGAAGGAGAAAGCGAAAGCTGCGAAGCGGGAGCGCGCAGAGGCGCAGAGGGAGCGCAAGGAGGCGCGCAAGGAGGCGCAGAGGAAGAAGAAGGCAGAGAAGGCTGCTGCTGAGAAAGGTCAGTTGGTTTGATTTTTTTTGGGGGGTTGTGGGTTGTGGGTTGTGGGCTTGTTTGTTGGGATATGCACTGGGTTCTGGTTTAATCCTTTGGGATTTGGGGCGCCGTTCATCGTGCATTTTCGAGTTGTACCAGCTTTTGCTGGTTGTGGGTCTTATCTGTTGGCCTCGTCTTTCTTACACCTTATCCTCATTGCCCTTCCCTACTTCTCCGCAAACCATACAAATACTAACATTCCTTCTCCCCTCCATCCTTCTTTGCACCCAACCCAACCCAAACAAAACGTCAAAACTAAAACCATGCACCAAAAACCATACACCAAAAACCATACACCCAAAACCATACACCAAAAACCAAAAAACCATCTAGCGGCCAAACAAAACGCCAAAAACCCATTCCGCAAGCCCATGAACGCATTCAACAACTTCCTCCAGCAAGCGTTCAAAGACGCGACTCCGGAAGGCGGCAAGTATGTTGTCCCTGCTGGCTCGGATATGAGGACCGAGTTCGCCAAGGTTGCGCAGAAGTGGGCGTCGATGAGTGAGGAGGAGAAGCAGGTGTGTTTGCCTTTTTCTTTTTTCTTTTTATGTTTTTTTTGGGGGGAGGGGGGTTGTGTTGGTGTATTTTGCACTTGCACTTGGGTTGAATTGGGTTGGACGAGGATGCGAGAGGAATTTGTTTCTTTTATTTTATTTTATTTAATATGTATGAAATGATACTTGACACTGACCCTCCCCACTCCACTCCTCTCTTCCCTCCCTTTTCTCATATCCAATCCAACCACACACAGAAATACGCCGTCGACCCAAAGTCATTCCAAGAGTACCATGAGAAAGTAGCCGCGTGGCGCGCGACGCTTACGAATAAGGAACGTAAGATTCTTAAGTCGAAGTCGAAGTCGTCTGGGATTAGAGGTGTTAATTTGTACGTCGCCTTTCTTATTTTTCTTATTTTTTCTGGGGGGGTGGTTTTGTGGGATTTAGCTGACTGGTTCTTTTTGGTTTTTGGTTTTTGGTTTTTTTCGGAATTTTGATGGGTTTGAATGGGTACTTTGCGTGTGGGGATGTATTTACCGACAACGACACGACGACACGACGAAACGATGGACGCTGGACGATACACAGGTTCTTCAAAGATAACTTCCCCAAGTCGCTCGAGGGTACGACTTTCGCGGACGTCACGCGCGACCTGCGTGCGAAATACAACGCGCTTTCGGCTGAAGAGATAGCGGTACGTTGTCTTCGTCCTTCCTTTTTTCCGCTCCTAGATTTATTGAATGGTATGCTGATGAATTGGCTGTGGTACATTACTACTAGGTGTATGATGAGCGTGCGCGGGTGATTAATGATGCGAAGAAGGAGGAGAAGGCAAAGGCGAAAGCGGAGAGGAAGGCTGCTAAGGAGGCTGCTGCTGCTGCTGCTTCCGCTGCTTCTGCGTAAAAGGCAGGCAGGTGTAGTATGTATAAGCCTGGCAGGACGAGCCTAATTCCTGTTTCTTTTTTTGAGTTACATAATTTTTCTTGGTGAAAGAGATGTTGTGCTTAAAGCTCGTATAATCGACCGTTATTGTGATTTATACCTTGGAATTTGAACTTTTGAAAATTTGAGATTTGGTACTTGAAAGATACTGGGTGATATATCAATGGAGCCATTGGACGTTTTGGATGTGCTCTTGCAGAATTAGACGCCCGGTGTTCTTGCCGTTATATCAGCCTTTTTCAAGTCTGCGACTTTTGTCAGACTGTATCTCATGTAATAAGCAACTGTTTGTTTATTTAATTATCAAGGTATGGATATTCGGAGTCGGTGAGGGTAGTGGTGGACAAAGATTTGAAATGCGCATGCCCAAACAGGAGCTTTGAAACGAATGCTGCAGATATAGCTGTCGATCTAATCAGATAACATGACTTGCTAGATAACAGTATCTCGGAATCAGATGCGACATCCAATGCTCTTGAACTGGCAATCTATTGTCCAGACACCCCTCCCGAACACCGCCAGTCCACTGTAGCGTGTTATTGGATACAGGTGCGTATCCGCGTCGCAATCACTGGCTGAGCTTGAGGCAGAGTTGGAGATAAATCAATCATACATTGCCCCCACCTGCAACTTGTTCTCAGTGTCCTGCACTTCGTGTGGTGTGAGGGCTTGAGGTTTTCTCGAGTCCTTGTTTTCGATCCTCAAAAAAGGCCGTGCCCAACGAACTAACGCATGTTCGAAACACGCCTTTGATTCCAATTCGTGTGCAAAAACTAGAAGCATCAAAGCTCAAGACTATTTGTAAAAGGACTCCTGTTAGCAAGATATCTATATCCTCCTTTGACATATCTATATAGGCTATTAGTGTCAATAATCTGGCATTCCGGAAAGATAACAGATCCTGACCATCACCATGCGCCATCCAACACTCTCCCAATTGGAGGGCATCGTCCAGACACATCTGCCAGGACACAGCCAGACCACCGTGACGGGATTCACACAGCTCAAGAACATCGGATACAGGTGCGTGTCCGTGTCGACGACGATTGTGCACTGTAATTTAATCTACGCTACAGCTACACGCGCTCCATACGGACCTATATCCTCGATCTCGCGCCAGCGGGCTCTGCAAAGTCCACATGCTGCTGTTTCCTCACCATCGATGTCTCCCCGTCCTCTAATTCCGATTCCAACTCGCTCCCCACAATCCACAACCTCTTCAAACTCCTACACGATGCCTCGTCCTCGCTGCCCTTCCCCATCCCAATACCCATTCTCGACACAACTCTAACCACCCTCCCCTTCCCATTCATTCTTACCCCTCCTCCTCCTACTTCCAGCGGCACATACACCTCTGAAAACATCACCACCCTCGCACACGCACGCAGAACAGTTCTCAACGCCAACACCAAAGCAGACACTCTGCTAGATCTGCAGATAGGCGCGTTGCTGGGCCGCGCACATGCACTCGTGCAGAACGACTTTTTCGGGCCTGTTACCATTACACCTGAGGCCAACGCTGCTACTACATCCAGTATACCAGAGCCGACGGAGCCAGGGCAGACGTACAGCTGGCAAGAAACATTCACGCACCTCCTCGAGTCTCTCTTATCCGCGTTCGAACTTGCGTCCGAGTCCGAGTCCGAGTCCGAGTCGGCACTCGACATCCCATATACCCAGATCCGCGCGCACCTCTCGCGCGCCATCGGATTCTTTCTCTTCGACGACGCGGATACACCCTCGCTTGTATGGTTCTCCGGGTTCGAAGAGGATATTCTGTTACTCACTTCGCGTGCCGCACTAGATTCAGATGCAGAGATGAATGTTAGTATAGCAGCTATCCTCCCGTCCATGTTCACCCATGCGCTCTGGGCCGACCCGCTCCTTGAGTCGTTTTTTCTCCCTTCACCCAATCGCCCCTCCCAAGCTCTAAATGAAGCGTATCTTTCGTCTGGCGGCAAACACCTTCTTCTATTCCCCCGCCAGCGCACGAAGCGTATATGGTATTCCCTGTTTTTGGGTCTTGTTGTGCTGCGCGAGTGGTGTTTTGGTGCAGCTCAGGGAAGTGTGAAAAGAGGGACGGAAGATGAAGGCGGAGATGAAGACAAAAACGAAGAAAGTGAAAATGAAAATGAGACAATTAAACAGTGGGCGCTAAAATTGGTTCTCGAGTCCACTAAAGCGCTCGAGAGCGCACCTTGTTATTGATATATTGGGTAGTTAGTTAGTTAGTTACAGATCTCTGAAATTAAATGCTACGGGCATGCTATGTGTACCTCAAAATCAGAGTTTACAGATCTTTCTCTTGCTTGAACTTGCACCACTTCACCTTCACGTCCATAGGGCTAGATGGAAACCTCCCACTCATCAATGCGTCGACGACGGTCAGACTGTATTTGGGCGTCTATTGTCCTCGTATCAGGAACTATGAAAAGGCGCCTGTCATCGCGCGCTGATAGCTGACAACTCAAGTCATCATGCATCACACCACATGATAAGGAAGACAGGAATGTAGTTGATCATTAGATAAATAAGTTGCAGGAAGCTTCAGTTTTTGCACACAGATTGAAAAAATCAAGGACGCGTATCGAACGTGAATCAAGATCTGTTCAGTTCTTTAGGCACAACCTTTTTGAGGATCCGATCTGGTTAAAACGCAAAAACTGGAGCTACGTGACTCAGGTTTGCGAACAAATCCGAGTCCTCATGATACACGACACCACACCCGTCAGTAGATGTTAGATTGATAACATAACGGCCCTGTGGACTTGTCCGAAAGGACGCTGAGAACAGTTGTGGGTGGATGCATACGCATGACGCGTGTGGTGTCTGGGTACATGGGGTGGTTTGCCTTTTTGTCATTTCAGTCGAGTCGTTCCATGGGTGAAAGAAGACTCCGATTGGAGATACTGGAGTCCTTGGGTCTCGACGGTCAAACACCACAACCGGCCAAAGAGAGGATAATCTGGTGAATGATACCATAGCCGGGCATCCAGAAGCCAAGGCCATGCTTGGTGGTGGCGGTGGCCAAAAAGTCGTAGACCTCCTTGTCGATAGAGATAGCACGAGCGAGACGGAATGCAGAAATTTATGCAAAACAACCACGTGAATGCAGCAAAAGGGCTGTCTGAGCTCCATGGAATAGAATGCAGAATCGATAGAGAATGTCGCTAGCAAAGAAGAACAAGGAAAAACCTAAGCGATAATCTTAACCAGAAGAGGACGCAGAACCCAAGACCGAGAATCAAAACTTAGCGAATGGGCGAGTTGAAATGGTCCTGAACACTTTCGTGTCGGGAGGATGTATATCCCTGTCCACAGAAATGCGCAAAATTCCCCTCACTTTGTCTTGCTGTCTTCGAAGGAGAATATGAACCACAGTCAACAGAGGATTGGGATCCGGTTCTTCCTTCCTGAAATTAGGTGGAAGAGAAAATCTCGAAGCCATTTTTTTATTCCTTCGCCATCAAGCACCGCCGTGGTTGGTTGGGAAGGGACTTCGTCCTTTTCTTTGAAGATATCCAGACTAACCACAGCGCTGTCGAAACTGGCGTCAGGCGAGCTGTCCCCGGCATCTATGTCGCCACCCGATACCTCAGGCACCTTATCCCATGGGTACGGTGAAAGTCCCGACGCGGGGACCGGTGAGGAAAACGAATCCTCAAGCGCAATAACAGTCTCTAGTAACTCCTGCTTATATGCGGCCAAAATAGCGTTCCCAAGTCCAGTGCGTGGTCCGGGGACCATACCTACGCGACGCGCACGCGGGTTGACAATGTCCTCGAAGAGCTTATTGACCAGGCGCATATCGAGGTAATCATCATCTTGTGTATGCCCGCCAGAGCAAGGGTCCTCCGCCACGTCTTCTTTTGAGCCTACCTCAGTCGCAAGGGTAGTAGGTTCAAGCTTTTCCTCAGAAGGCACCGCCAAATCAGACTCCGTGTCGCTTTTGGGGAATCTAATACTTTCACCATCCTTCTTTTCAGAGTCTCCAGAAAGTACGCTGAGCGAGAACGAAGAAGGTGTTGAAGGGGAGCTTGAGTATTCTGATGGTGATGACTCGCCAGAACTCGTCCTTTTCATGGTAAAAACTGAAGAGCGCTTCGAATCCTCGTCAGATTCAGACATCGCCAACAACGCCTCGAAGGCCTCCTCTTTTGACATTGGTGGAGAAGGCTTTTCAACAGCTGTGGAAGATGGAAGAGGTGTCCGATGAGTCCATCTTACGATAACGCTATTATGAAGTACACACCGGAATGGAGATCTTGCTCTGACCTCGCACTGGAAGAACTTTCCTCATGCTGTTGAGCATCAGCAGTTGGAAGATTTCACTGCTGAAATTGGACTCTTCTTTACCTTTCATGGAATGAACACCCAGGCGTTTTGAAGGACGAGCGAACAGTTTCGAGAGCGAAGATGTGCCCATGGTGGAAAGGATTGAGAATAGAAGATCTGCCATGAAAAACCCGCTGAAGATGAAACTAATAGGAAGAAGAAGAATGAATGCATTGGGAAAAATAATTGGGGATCACACTCATCCAGAAAACGATCGAGATCGAAAAGCAAAAAATGTGACAGTCAGGTAGGGAATCCGAATCATCTAAACAGAACTCTAAAAATCGATGATAATGCAGCTAACTGGAAGCAAGTTGATAAAAATGGGCGATAGAAACGATCATGATCCATATTGTGGAAGAACACGAAGAGCACAACCAACAGTGCGACTTGATGACAGAAAGGGCGTACAAAAGCATGATCAGGGGCCTTCCTAGTTCTCACGGCTTTAAAAGGGGTTAAAGTCTAATGAGTTCTTGTCCTCTAGCAGCAAACTTAGGTTCAAACATTTATTAGATTTTCAAAGCAGAATATATTAGAAGATGGAGAGTATATGTTGGTACATAGGTATAAAATATAAAAATTATATGTGAAGATTCAAAAGAAGATTTAGAAGCGAGTAGATGATAAAAAGATGAATGTAAAGCAGAGATATGTGATGGTTTAAATTGAAGGAAATAAATTAGAAGATAATAAGAATAAGAGACTAAAAGAAAATATATAAAGATATATGAAATAAATTGAGTTGATAATAAGAAATAAAGATGGAAGAAATATTTGAAAGAAATGGTAGTGTGTAGCAATGAAGCACGAAAATGGCAAAGTAGCATGTAAATGCAAAAATTGTCCGATGAAGCATGAAGAGGAGAACGAAGAGAACAAGATAAAAGCAACAACAAAGAAATACGAGTAACATCGAAAACAAGAAATTGTTGAACAAAGAGAGAATAACAAAAAATGAACGAAGACAGCAAGAACAAAAGCAGAAGTAGCCCCGAGGCAATAGATTGTGGAAGCCAGGCGAAAAGCCAACGAGCGAGCCAGAGCGGGTAGACAGTATGCGCATCGTAAAGGTAGTGTATAGTGATGTGTGATGGCATGTCAAAGGTGGCCGTCTATGATTGGCGAGAAGACTAATAGCCTGGCTCTTGATTGGTCGTAACGGTGTGGTCATGACGGTTGTAAAACCGTGGAGGTCGTAAAAGGTCGTAACGGTTGTGCAACCGTGAGGGTCGTAAAATGTCGTGACGGTTGTGTAACCGTGGAGGTCGTAAAAGTCGTAAAAGGTCGTGAAAGGTCGTAACGGTTGTGAAACCGTGAGGCTCGTAAAAGGTCGTAAAGGTCGTGACGGTTGTGTAACCGTGGAGGTCGTAAAAGGTCGTGACGGTCGTAAAACCGTGAAGGTCGTAAAATGTCGTAAAGGTCATGACGGTTGTAAAACCGTGGAGGTCGTAAAAGGTCGTGAAGGTCGTAAATGCCGAGAAAGTTGATAGAGGTCTATCTCGAACATTGCAGAGAAGTTTGAGCCAGCGATTGTCTAGGGCTCCGGAGAAGGACGGAGAAGGACGGTAGCGTCCAGGTGTTCGGTCCAATGGCGTATGATGATGGCAACGAGTAATTTGCAGCGGCAGATATAAAGGCAAGGCGAGGCTGGAGGTTGGCGCATCCGGAATGGGCAACTGGTTTGGGAGGTATCCGGGCAATCATCCCGGCGCAAGAGTAGAAGGAAACAGCACTCGTCAGCACTGCGCCCCCTATCCCATGCAACCGGACACCGCAGCCACACAATGAAAACGAGAGCACTCGTCAGCGCTCCCGACTCCATATGCGGCTGCGATGTGGCTCAGAAATTGTCCCGTCAGACAACTCCTTCACCTGATGAAAGGAGGAACACAAGGATGCCCGTCGGCTGTGTGTTCCCTAACCCGGATATTGTTTCCAGTGCTGGGCGGTATGGCCTGTGCCCAGGGTAGAGTATGCCTAAGAAGCCTCAGCTGAGAAATCTGAAAAAGTATGATCAGAAAGGAGAGTAATGTTGAAGATAACTAGGACTCACCTGCTGAAACTGCGAGCGTTGTTAACCAATGGTGCCAAGGAGCGAGAACTTTGTCAGTGAAATCCGAACGCGAGTCACTGAGCAGGCGAACGACTTCGAGGATGTAATGAAGTCATCGGCCATGAAGAACGACGATAAATGGACATCGTCGAAATGTATAGAAGACCTTAGAACTGAAGTTAGATACAGTAAACGATTTAAATGCGCATAAATCGTACGAAAGATTAAGAGAAATAGTCATGACAAATGCACACGACACTTCCATAAAGATGTATAAAGGACCTGTCAACAGCGACAATTGAGATGAGAGAGAGTAGACGAAAAGGGATGTGCAAAGCTTACCATATCTAATAGAGTATAAATTTGATGCAGATTATTCGGATTACGCCCAGATATGAAGGGCGAAGATCCTGGTAAGAGTCAGAACAGGTGTAGAGAACAATGGCGGTGTGAAACTCACCAGACATTACGAGTATATTTGTCTAAAATTTGATAAAGACGCCCATATATGAAGGGCGAAAATCCTAAGAAGAGAGTCAAAACAGGTGAGGCACAGTTACAACGTGGAACTCACCAGATATTACGAGTATATTTGTCTAAAATGTGATGCAAATTGTTTGGATTTACGCCCATATTTGAAGGGCGAAAATCCTGAGAAAAAGAGTTAGGACAGGTGAGGCACAGATACAACGTGTAACTCACCAGATATTACGAGTATATTTGTCTAAAACTTGATGCAGATTATTCGGATTTACGCCCATATATGAAGGGCAAAAATCCTAAGAAAAAGAGTTAGGACAGGTGTGTAATACAGTTGCAGTGTGAAACTCGCCAGATATTAAGAGGATATATGTCTAAAATTTGATATAGATTGTTGAACTTATGCCCATATATGAAGGGCGAAAATCCTAAAAAAATAAAAGTCAGAAAGGTTGCAAGATATAGTTGCAGTGTGCGAAAACTCACCAGATATATGATGACCGTCACCAAGATGAACGGCATATTAAGGGAGACAGAAAAAGAAAAAGATACAGATCAAGAAAAAATACAAAATAAAAAGAGAAAAAAGAGAGAGAGAAAAAGAAACAAGACACAATAAACGAGACAAAAATCGAGATAGAAAAAAGAGACAAAAAGAGATACAAGAGACGAGAGACGAGACAGAGAGAGACAGAGACGAGAAAAAAAGACGAGAGACAGAAACCAGAGTCGATACAAATCCAGAGATGAGAGAGAGAAAAAGAGAGAGAGAGAGAGAGAGCCAGAATAATATGCAAATACCAGCGAAGATGCCAGCAGAATATAGTGTTCATCGCTCATGCTCCGAGTCGTATGCATCGCGATTGCTCTTATGCAAGGGCAGTAACAAAGGTCGAATACCAGGTGCAGGTGTAGATCGCGACTCGTATAGCGTACCAAAGCGACGGCGAGCAAGAGCTTCTCGTCGTGATGCCAGTACTGGAATTCGAGAAGGTGGAACTTTCCTGGTAGTGGAAAGCGGTGCATCCGTCTCGACAACAGGCGAAGCTGAAGCAATGCGAGGCTTATTGGTCGTAGAGTACGCCTCTTCCAAGTTCAGAATACTTCGCACGAGAACGCCAGGTTGTTCCCCAGTGCTGGTCGATGTTCCCTCGCATTGGACCCGTTGACGAGTGCCACGAATATCGACCCGACGAGTAGGAACTCCCTTGGCATAAGGAAGCGAGGTTGGAACCACAGCAAGCTTGGGTGAAGAAGTCACAAGTTTGATAGGGGAACCGAGAACAGGTACCTCTTCAATGACATCAACGATTTCTTTGACTTCTTCCTTCACCTCCTCCTTTGGCAGGTCCCCAGCTTGTTGAACCTCGACCGGAGTAGTAGGAGAGGAAGAGTACTCCGAAGGAATAGAATCCACAAGAGGAGACAAGTCGCCATTCGAGGATCTATCGACAACCTCGCTGACTGTAGAAGAATCAACAACAGACGAACCAACAACTTCCGAGGTCTTCCCAACGGCAACACGACGAGTAAGATATTGTGTCTTGATGAAATTGCCGACTAGAAGCCACAAGACATCAGCAGCTGAAGTTGCGGAGGCATGAAAAGAAAGAGGAGAGAGACAGAGACAGAATGTGATAACAGGGGTACTCACTGGTATCATCCTCCAGAAGAGGAATGGACCCGAAGGTGCAAACTTTGAAATCGGCATCCTTGGAGAAAGATCCAAGGACGATGAGGTCATCTTCAAACGAAGCGACCTCGGAGACAGTGTTATCTATTGAAACGTCAACAACAAAAGTAGTATGAAAGAAAGAGACATTACTCACTGTTATTTTCATCGAAAAGAATTGTTCCATATGCAACAACTTTGGAGGTAACAGCCACTCGCACCTCAAGAGAACAACGAACAGCTACCTCATTCTCAACAGCAGCGGCAACCTCAGAGACGACATCTTCTACATCACCAGGATGCGAAGATTCTATGGGTACAAAAGTCAACCAAAGGTAGACATCAGTGAAACAAAGATAAAAGACGTACCGTCTGAAAAAAAGTCGCGTTCCTTGTAGCTTTCGCCCTCGCTGGAGTCATCGCGGAGAAGGCTAAGGCCAACAAGCACTGCATCGAAAGAGGTATAAGCACGCTTGCGGCGTTCTTCGTCGACCTCGACGTGATCGACGACCTTGGACTGAACATCGACGACAGCTGACTCCTCGACGACAACAGGTTCCTCGACGACAGGTTCCTCGACGACAGGCTCCTCGACGGCGACAGGCTCCTCGACGACAGGCTCCTCGACGACCACGACGGCAGGCTCCTCAACACCGACAGGTTCTTCGACCACGGCAGGCTTGACAACATCTTCAACCTCAACACCCGTCGCAGCTTCACAAGCTGGGATATAATCGACGGGAAGCACAAATCGTGCGTGACGCCTCTTCCTCTGAGCAACGTTCGCAGTGTCGACCTCGGCAACCTCAAGGACGTTGGTGGCCACAGCAGCGTCCTTGCCGTTGTCGAGGTCGTCCACAGCAGCTGGCTCATTGTCGGGGGCGAAAACAATCGGTTGGACGATGCGTGCATGACGTCTGGATTTCTGAACGGTGTTGGCAGGTGCGACCTCGGCGACCTCGACGACATCGACAGCCTCGGGAGTGGTCGAGCTTTCAACAACGACGGGCTTGACTGGCTCCTCGACCTTGACGACGGGGGCGTCGGCGACCTCGGCGGGAGCATCGACAGCCTTGGGTTGAGCGATGCGCGCCTGACGCCTAAACTTCCTGTCGTAGGGGTAGGTGGGCACAGGTGGCAGAGGAATGTTCGGAGGAGAGCTGGCATCGTGCTCGACGAGGGGCTTGGGTGGTGGGCGCGGGGGGTAGACGAAGGGGTGCGCGATCCTCACTTCGCTCCTTGCGTTTGGGTCGAAAGTCGGGTCGATAGGCATAGGAGGCAAGGGGATCTTGGGACGAGTGCTAACCTCCTTCTCGACGTCGGCGGCCTTGACTGCACCAGGCTTGTGGTCAGGGTTGATGGCCCCAGGGTACATGATACGCGCCTGGCGCTTGGCCTTGTTCTGCGCGTCGCTGGGAGGAGGACGATCTCCTTGCGTTTTGAGCTGATGAAGATAGGCCCGCTCGATGATGCTGAACTTGTCGACCGACCCATCTTGAATCTTGGGCTGAATAACGCGAGCAGTGCGGTTCCTGTTCCCGCCAGCGTTGGCGTTGGCGGGGTTCATCGCCTCTGGAACGACCCTCTCAGTGCGTTCCCTGGCCTCCTGGACGATGTCGACGGATCCATTGACCTCGCCCATAGCAGCTGGGGCCTGAACCTTGGGCTGAATGATCTGAGCCTGACGGTTCCTGCGCCCGGCGACGTGGGCAGGGGCTGGCGCAGCGATGGGCACCGCAACCGATTGGGCGGGGAGCCCCATGGGCTCGAAGATGAACTCGCCCGTGGCAGTAACTTCGCTCTTGTGCTTTTGGTCGTAGAAGCTTTCGTCCTCGCCGACGTTCTCAACCGTGTGGGCTCTTCCCGACGCGCAGGGAACGGTCTTCTTCAAGATACCGAGGACTAAAAATGAACGCGTCAGAACACGCTCGAACACGCTCCAGAGCCTTGGCGAGGATGAGATGAGATACATACAGACACGGCGGGCCTTGCCCTTCTTCTTCTTGGGCTTGGTCGCGTCGTTGGCAGAACCAACGGCGCCGGGCGAGATGCCCATAACCTCGGCGACGACATCGCCTTTGGTAGACTTGCGCTTGAAGAGCTTCATGATGTTCGTGATATTCGTAAAGAGGTATCGCAGAAAATAACAAGAGGGTATACAGTAGAGTCTTTCCTTCGGTGAGAGACTGAAGAGAAGGAAGGAAAGAGAGGAAGTAAAGAGAGGGTAGGATTATATACACCACGCCCGGGCGAGCTTGTATACGATCGATCGAGGGGGAACTAACATCCCCACACAAACGTATACGCGTCGCGTCCAGAATGTTATGTCAGAGACGACGAAGATACCTGAGACAGTGTCAGAAGATCGAGAATAAGATCGAGTGGGGAAAACACCTAGGTCCAGAGAACGGGCACCTTGAAATATTGGAATTCCTGGAGCGGGAGCAGCGAAAAACACAGAACAGCACAAACAACATCGCAAGAGTCGTCGTGTTTAGTTCATTAAACGATGCCAAGTCCAATGCAAAAAAAGACAGCAGCACCCAAGGAAAACATAGTCCAGTTATCCAGTAGCACGGTAGTATTTTTGCAGGCATCCTAAACGTCCACGTCCAGTCGCATAGAAAGCAGAGCGCAGCAAACGAAGATTCAACACAGTAAAGCTCAACCAAAGTATACAAATCTGCCCTTCCGAATCCCCGATCTCGACACACTCAAATCGAAGAATCAAATGGCAATTGAAGCACTTGTTAGAACCAGACACCAGATCCAAAGTTGAAGACCAAGAAGCAGCACGAAAAAACCCATCCATTTCGCCAGCAGTCACCAATCCTTCAAAATCCAAAAGCAAAGCAAAGAGTGCAAGAGTGCATCAGACCAAAACGTCCAAGGACAAAATTCAAAAGCAACGTCAAAGTTCCAGTTCAAGTTTGGTTCGATCAAGGTTGCCATTCGCCCTCTATGAAGCAATTTCATTTCAACTTCGAACGTTCCTATTGGCTATCAAAAGCACGTGCCATACAGTATCCCACATCGCGTCGCGTCGTGTCGCGTCTCCTCGTAATCTCGTACAGTCGTAGCCTCTCAGATCTCAATGCCAACACCAGCAGGCAAATCCCATCTCTACACCGAGACACAGTTCATTCTATAAACCTCACGCATTCTCCTACACCCTCACCCACCTTTCTCAACATCATCAACAATCAACCTCAACCCATCCCTTGCCCATCCCCCCAAACAAGCTGAACGACCAGACGGCACAACATCCCGAACCACATAACAATCCCAAACCAAAAACCAAAAACCGCACACCAAACCAGAAGACAAAAAAAATTTTGAGATAAAAAAGAAAAAATCTATAAAAAAACAAAAAGACTGTCATAATGCGTACAAGGTAAGTAGTAAGAAAAAAAAGAGAGCAGGAACGATCTGCACCGTTCCTTGTCTCCCGCTATCTGGCTACCTAACAAAAGCTCGTATAGCGTTCAACTGCAACACACCTCCTTCGTCCTCATGGGTACATGCGGTAGATTTAAACCACATACACCAATCAGAACTTTCCAACTCGGACAAACCACATCCAACCTCTAACGCCCGAACTCGTTTAAATCCATCCATCCACCCATCCCAATCTCGTCCAAGCAATTCATACAACAAAATATGTTCCAGGAACTAATACATTTGAAAAAAGTATCCCGCTTCATCTGATCGTATTCGCGATATCTAATTTTTTTTCCGTCCTTTCACATCGAGGAGATTGGAACCACGAAGGAAAAAAAGAACAAGAAAAAAAGCAGTAGAGATAAATCTACTCGGTTTTTAAGCAGAGCCAGCGGCCTTGGCCTTGGCAGCCATCTTTGAAAAAAAAGGGTTAGAAACGGTATGTTGGATATGAGAACATGAACGTACCAAGTTGAGGGCAGAGCCAGCCTTGAACCACTCAATTTGACCCTCGTTGAAAGAGTGAGCAAGAGGGATCTCCTACAAAAGTGGTACATCCAACATCAGAAACCATAAAAAAGAAAAGAAGAAAAAAGACTCACGTCGACGGAGCCGTCAGCGTGCTTGGCGACAAGAGTCGAGTTCTTACCAGGAGCAAAGGTCCCAACACCGATGATGTCAACAAAATAAATTTAGCGTACTAGTGTTGGCTTCGCCCTTCTTAACGTCCTGTCTGTCCCATTGTCCGATGCAAGGTCCGCAAGCGTTGGCAAGGACAACTCCTCCGACGTTCTCGAAAGCCTCAATCTGTCCGTCACGGGCGATGGTAGCACGAACTTGCTCTGATCCGGGGTACCGGTGAACTTGGACTTGAGCTCGAGACCAGCATCCTTGGCCTCCTTAAGGAGAGCAGCAGAGCGCGACATGTCCTCGTAGGTATGAGAGTCCGTTCCAATCATAAGTCCACCGGGGAAGGCATAGTTCTCGCCAAAGAACGATCCACAACTTGTTTAAAAGTGGATACTGCGCTCTCGCTGCAGGCACCGACTACTGTATGTTTTTAATGAAGCAGTTATCATACATGCATTATGTATAGTTTGCTGTATGTCAAACATAGAGCCAAATTTTCATAAGACTTGTAGAACAATTGCTCATTGGTCAACATACAGAGGTCGGCTACCGCAGTGTCTGGACCAGCAGATAGTGAATGGAGGGGTTCTAGTGAATATGGGACATTGGGTGGTGGGAATACATGATGTAAATTGACGCATAATCGTCATGTCTCCAAGCTGTATGTGTTTTTTTCCAACTGTAGAAACGGGTGAGGTGGCATTCCCCCGGGCATTTGAGAGTGACGCACCTCTGCCTCGAGCTCCTTGCGCACGCGGTACTCCTGCTCGGCTTTGATGACGAGGTGGCTCTCGTCGAGGTCCTCGATGATGAAGCTCTCGCGCTCGTTCATGAGGAGCAGGATCTGTTTCACTGCGGGGTCGCTGGGGTGTGTCAGGTTAATGGTAGTGTCTGGAGAATGTGGTTGCTGACCAGGTGAGAAGGATACCTGAGAAAGGTTAATATAGGGTGCAATGGAGGATGAAACAAAGTACCTTTGATTGCTCTCATCTTTGCGTCACGACGCGAAAGAGGAAGAGGTTCGGGAACAAAGAGACTCCCAGTCGTCCGTCTCACGCCAATAAACCGCGGGTCTCACGCTCTCTCGACGTGCTTGCGTCGTCGACACATCGCGTTGAGGAGTGCGTCAAGGGGAACTGAGAGGCATTGCTTAGGAGAAAGGGTGCGACTAGCCGTGCGCTTGAGCCCCCAGCCCCAGACGGCTCCCATCCCGGTCTCCGGGCGTTGCAGTTAGCTCTGGCCTGAATCCGCTTCATTACACACTTTATATATATGCTGCTCTGCGCAGTGGCGCATCCACCATTCTCGTCGCTCCTTCTACAACGAGTTCACCAGCACCCAGTTTCAGTTCACGTTCGCTCTGTTGTGAGATTTGCACCGCGGTTGGATTTTCGACAGTCGTCTGGCTTGGTTCTGACTCAGAGGAGGTTCAAGCTTGAGTTTAAGTTTAAGAGTGATACGATGCCGCTGCCTTCGCAGGTTCATTCGGATGTCCCGTACGTGCTTCTTTCTGGTGTTGTGTTTTCTTCTGCCATCTCTTCCTCTTCGTTGTTCATCGACCATTGATCATGACTATCAAGCCAAGCCCCTATGTCATCTCACAAACATCTAACCTAACCTATCTTCATTTCACATACGCTTGACATATTCACTTGTTCTGGGGACACGGTACGGACACAACGGACACACGGACACACGGATACGGTACACGGTACATGGACACACGGTATACGGTATACGGGATACGAATACACGGACACACGGACGCATACGGGAACGGAAAACTCTCGTCTGCGCCCCGTATATTATACCCGATGGCGCCGAAACCGAAACCTAAACCTTTTTGTGGTTGTTGTCCATACGTATTGTCCTCCCACCCGGCACCTCACCTGTTGCGACGGTGAAACCCCCGACACATCTCTTGCTTCCCGCCTACACGTATTACTGTGTGTTACCGCTCCAGGACGACGCCTGTGATACCGCAGATTAGACCTGTTGTTGGATTAGGTTTGCCGGAGAGCATTGTTACTCGTCCTACACCTGGTACGCCCAACATCTGAACGACTAGATGGATAAACTTCTAAACCTAAACGATATGCGCACATAGTACCACCAAAGAGACTCATGGACGCGATCGAGCAGGCGAAACGTCTCGCAGCGTATACTGCGGTGGATAACCATGTGTTGCCGGAACATCGGGTGTGTGGGCTTTCGTTTTTCTTTGGGTTTTACTGTCGATCTTGCTTTATTGTTATTGGTCTGCTCATGATCGTTTCATTCCCTTTATGTGGTGTGTAGGTCATTGGAATTGGATCAGGTATGTACTGTAAATGGTCTTGTATCTGCATGTCATCTCTTGACAGACTTTTATTCTCGGCAGGTTCGACGGTACCATACGTAGTCGAGAGAATCGTGCAGCAGGGCCCGGCTGTGAATAAGGGGAGGGTGTTCATTCCGACTGGTACGTGTCTGATTTTTCGAATTTATGATCTAATCTAATCTAAATTGCTTGCTTCCTTGCTCTTCCATTTTGGATTTTAATTGCGTTTGGACTGTACCGCCAACCTTTCCTAAACCTCAACCTCAACCCGGACCTGTCAAACAGGATTTCAGTCAAAACAGCTCATCGTCGATGCTGGATTAGGACTTGGAGATGTGGATCAGTACCCTACGATCGATGTTACACTTGATGGGGCGGACGAGTGCGTGTTTTTCTTTTCTTTCTTTGGGTTGATATTAATCCAACCGTTGTTGTGACTGTGAAGAGTCGACCATCAGTTGAACTGTGTTAAAGGAGGAGGAGCGTGTCATTTGAGAGAAAAGGTGTTGGCGGAGGCTGCTACGACGTGCGTTTCTTTTCTTCCTTTTTGCTTTCTTTTTTAAATGATTATAGATTCATCCTTGTTGCGGACCATCGAAAGAATGTGGAGTATCTTGGGACGAATGTGCGTGTTGCTTACTCTTGGGGCTTTCTTCTAGGATGAGAAAGCTAAGTTGCTCCTTGGTTGGATCTTTGTAGTTCACGCAAGGTGTGCCGATCGAGGTTGTGCCGTTCGCGTATGCAAAGGTGTTGCAGAATTTGCATCATATTTTGGGATCGCCCAAGGCGACGCTGAGGATGGCTGTTAAGAAGGGTATGTCGTTAACCTTTTCCGATTCATCCTCTATGCTGTTTTCGTATCGCCGTTCCCCACCCACCGCCCTCGTCTCCTTTCTTCTTTCCCTATTCCACATCCCTACTTCCTTGTCGTTGATGAAAAGAGCTAATGCGACGTAATTGGACTTTTAGCTGGCCCGGTTGTCTCGGATAATGGAAACTTTGTCATTGACGCGCCGTTTGAGCGCGATATGATGATTGACCCGTATACTGTAAGCGCCGAGATTTCAGGTTTGAAGGGTTTAGTAGCTAACGATTCTTGTATCTTTCGTTCCCACCTCCTCTTCCTTTTGTCATGCTTCACAGATTATGGCACAGATCAAGATGCTTACGGGTGTGGTGGAGGTAGGGCTGTTCTGCAAGATGGCGAAGGCTGCGTACTTTGGGAACGCCGTGAGTTGTTTCTTTTCTTATTTTTCGCATTGAAGTGGTCCGGCTGACTGGAAGCACAGGACGGCTCGGTCACCGTCCGGTGGAAAGACGGCCAGGTGAACCAGATATTAGCTGAAGAAGCCCCCGGAAATTAAAAACGACTTGGGCCTATCGATTGAGGAGTGACAAGAGTTATTTTGGTTTTTTCTTTCCTTTCTTTTCTTTTCTTTTTTTATGTATACCGAATTTTTGGTTCTGATATCTATCTTTTTTGTCTTGTTTTGCTTTTTTACTTTCATAAAATGTGCTTGAAGTATTTGACCTTGATTGGTTTGGGAAAGGTTACAGATACTTGGTTACTCGGTGCTTCTGTGGTACATCTGCTAGTGTAGAATCGGAGCTTGCGAAACCAACTTTCTTTACATATTTTGTTCTTTGGGGTTTTGGATTGTTGTCACTCGAGAGCAAGGCGACGACTTTCGGTTTCGGCCGTTCGGAATCAAAGGACTAACGACTGCTATAAGCGGAAAAGACAAGATGATCGGTTCGGACTAATAAATAAAATCTAATCGCACACTCCGTCCGAAATATATACATACAGAACTAACATCTTTCCCCAAACCCAATTTCCGACTTTCTTTATTCTTAAACTTTACTTCTTTTTGTCACTCGTCCACGTCGACGGTCCACCCTCCACCCTTTATATACACCATGGCGGCGACCACAGACGTTCTGAAAGTGTCTATCCTCGGGAAAGAGTCCATCCACTGCGGATTCCACCTGATCCCGTACATCGCCCACACGGTCATCGCGACGCTGCCCTCGTCGACCTATGTCCTCATCACCGACACGAACGTGGCCAACTTCCACCTCGAGGAGTTCGAGCGCGAGTTCAACGCCGCGCTCGCCGGTACTGCCAACGGCGGCTCGGCGTCGAGCGCGCGGTTCCTGAGCCTCGTCATCTCGCCTGGGGAGACGTCCAAGAGCCGCGAGGGCAAGGCGCACATCGAGGACTTCCTCCTCGCCAACAGGTGTACGCGGGATAGCGTCATTTTGGCGCTGGGCGGGGGCGTCATTGGCGATCTTGTGGGCTTTGTCGCTGCGACTTTGTACGTCTCTGCCCCACACCCCCTTGCTCCCTTCTTCCCCCTAGAATTGCGGTGTTCTGACTCGGTTTGATGTATGATGCTGTGATTAGTATGAGAGGCGTCCGATTTGTGCAGATTCCGACTACGTTGCTCGCGATGGTGGATTCTAGTGTTGGCGGGAAGACGGCGATTGACACGCCGCATGGAAAGAACCTCATCGGAGCGTTTTGGCAGCCTGAATACATTTTCATTGATGCTGCCTTCTTGGAGACGCTCCCCCCGCGCGAGTTCTCAAATGGTATGGCTGAAGTTGTCAAGGTGCGCATATATTCCATCGCCTTTGGGCGTGTTCCAGTTGTGCACTCTCCGAGTACCATGCTAACCTCCGAAACGGTTACGTATATGAATTGTATTAGACCGCCGCTATCTGGAACGAAGATGAATTCATCTCGCTCGAATCGCGCTCTGCCGAAATCTTCGCTGCGATCCAGACGCCGTCGGCGAACCACGCAGGCCGCGCGCAGAGCACACGCTCAGCGGCGCAGGAGCTGCTTTTGTCGGTCATTGTCAGCTCCATCTCCGTCAAAGCGCACATCGTCACAATCGACGAACGCGAGACGGGCCTGCGCAACCTCGTCAACTTTGGGCACACCATCGGGCACGCGATCGAGGCGGTCCTCACGCCCACGATCCTGCACGGCGAGTGCGTGAGTGTTGGCATGATACTTGAGGCGGAGGTGTCGCGGCAGATGGGCGTCCTGAGCCAGGTCGGCGTCGGGCGTCTCACGCGCTGTTTGAAGGCGTACAACCTCCCTGTGACTCTCGCGGACCCGCGCATCGCGAGTCTACCGGCTGCGAAGCAGTTGACGGTCGACCGCCTACTGGATATTATGCGCATCGACAAGAAGAACAGCGGGCCGGAGAAGAAGGTTGTCATTCTGTCGCGGATCGGCGCGACGTATGAGCAGAAGGCGACGGTGGTGCGCGATGCGGTGATTGCGAAGACACTGGCGGAGGCGGCGCGGGTTATTCCTAGTGTGCCGATGAACCACCCGGTCAAGATGGCGACCCCGGGATCGAAGAGTATTTCGAATCGTGTGCTGGTCCTTGCGGCACTTGGGAAGGGAACATGCAGGTTGAGGAACTTGTTGCATTCTGATGATACGCAAGTTATGATGGCTGCTTTGAACGAGCTCAAGGTTTGTGGATATATGCATATTTTTTGGTAAATTGTTTTATTTATTATGATTTAGGGGGCCAAATTTTCATGGGAAGATGGAGGAGAGACTCTAGTTGTTGAAGGTGGCCAAGGTTCCCTCACTGTACCTCCTAGAGGCAAAGAGCTCTACTTGGGGAACGCTGGAACGGCCGCTCGTTTCTTGACCACCGTGTGCACCCTCGTTCAAAAGACACCTGGAGTGGCTGCCGAGACTACAATCATTACTGGTAATGCCAGAATGAAGCAACGCCCTATCGGCCCTTTGGTGACTGCGCTGCGCGCAAATGGCAGCAACATTGATTTCCTTGAATCGGCAGGATGCTTACCCCTAGCGATTGCCCCTCAAGGTTTGAAAGGTGGAACGATCCAGCTCGCAGCCAGCGTCTCGAGTCAATACGTGTCTTCCATTCTCCTCTGCGCTCCATACGCATCAAACCCAGTCACACTCGAGCTCACGGGCGGACAGGTTATCTCCCAGCCGTACATCGACATGACCATCGCGATGATGGCAACGTTTGGCATTCACGTCGTGCGCCGGAAAGATGGAGCAACAGGCCGGCTGCTTGACGTGTATGACATCCCGACGGGGACATACGTCAATCCCGCGGAGTACAACATCGAGTCCGACGCGAGTAGCGCGACGTATCCGCTGGCGATTGCAGCTATCACAGGCACGTCGTGCACGATCCAGAATATCGGATCAGCGTCATTGCAGGGCGATGCCAAGTTTGCAAAGGAGATTTTGGAGGTGATGGGATGCAAAGTTGTGCAGACGGAGACGGAGACTACTGTGCAAGGACCGCCGATTGGACATTTGAAGGCGATTGAGGAGGTGGATATGACGGAGATGACGGATGCGTTTTTGACGGCCACTGTGCTTGCCGCTGTTGCTTCGGGCAAGACGAGGATTTTGGGAATTGCCAATCAGCGCGTGAAGGAGTGTAATAGGATTAGGGCGATGATGGATGAACTTGGTACGTTTATTCTTTGCACTTTATGATTTGGAACGCTGTTGACTTTGATTTTTTGTTTGTTTCATAGCTAAATTCGGAGTTGAGACCATCGAGCTCGATGATGGACTCGAGATCATTGGGAAACCAATCTCTGAGCTCAAGAGTGGCGTCAGCGTGCACTGCTATGATGACCATCGTGTTGCTATGGCCTTTAGCGTTCTTAGCACTGTCATTGCGGAAACGATTATCGAGGAGAAGCGATGCGTTGAGAAAACGTGGCCCAACTGGTGGGACGACCTCGAAAACAAGGTATGATTGATTAATTACTTTTATATGTCCGGGTATTTATCAGATTGTATAGATTGGAATCAAAGTTGAAGGCGTTCAACTGGACCACACAGCTTTTGAAGGCTCGGCTAGCGGCACCAGCGCCCATGACGCTGCCGCATCTGTCGTCCTCATCGGCATGCGAGGAACGGGAAAGACTTACATTGGAAATCTTGCTGCGACCGCGCTGGGATGGCCCTGCGTCGACGCTGACGCTTTCTTTGAGGAAAAGCATCAAATGGGTGTCCGTGAATTTGTCCATCAAAAGGGGTGGGAGGCGTTCCGCGAGGCTGAAAATGCGACGTTGCAGCAGCTTCTCAAGGAGAAGTCGACGGGATACATTATCAGCCTTGGAGGCGGCATCGTGGAGACACCAGAGGCGCGCGAGCAGCTGAAGCAATACGCTGCATCCAAGGGCCCTGTTGTCCATGTTGTCCGGCCTATTGAGGATATCATTACCTACCTCAATGCTGAGTCTGCGCGTCCTGCGTATGACGAGCCGATCAGCAACGTCTTCCGCCGCCGCGAGCCGTGGTTCGATGAGTGCTGCAATTATATCTTCTACAACCACATCGACACGGACGACTCGGCGGGGGTTCAGGGCACTTTCAACGAGGTGTCGCGCTTCTTCAAGCATATTTCGGGACAGCAGCCAAACCTTGCGGCCAACCTCAACCCTCATGACCGCTCCTACTTTTTGTCGCTCACTTATCCCGATATCAAGCAGGCGTATCCTCACATTGAGGAGTTGACGCAGGGTGTTGATGCGCTGGAGCTGAGGGTTGATTTGTTGAAATCTGCCAAAGACTATGAGAACCTTGGCGATTCCATCCCCTCTTTGTCGTATGTCCAAGAACAGGTCGCTGCTCTCCGCCGCGTTTCGTCTTTGCCCATTGTCTTTACCGTGCGCACCAAGTCGCAGGGAGGCGCGTTCCCAGATGCGGCGCAGAAGGAGTCTATTGCGCTTCTTCGCCTAGCGCTGCAGATGGGTGTTGAGTATATCGATGCGGAGATCACGCTTCCTGAGAAGCAACTCAAGGAGCTCGCGGCACGTAAAGGCAATTCGCAAATCATCGCATCGTGGCACGACTGGAGCGGCGCGCTCAAGTGGGACGGTCCACTGGTGAAGGAGAAATACCAACTTGCGAGCCAGCTTGGTGATATCGTCAAGCTCGTGGGCAAGGCCACGTCGATCAAAGATAACTTTGCGCTGTACGAGTTTGTTTCCTCGGTGAAGAGCCAGCCAGGCGCGAAGCCGATCATCGCAATCAACATGGGCGTGGAG
The DNA here is from genome assembly GCF_017499595.1 of Psilocybe cubensis. Classification (NCBI taxonomy): domain Eukaryota; kingdom Fungi; phylum Basidiomycota; class Agaricomycetes; order Agaricales; family Agrocybaceae; genus Psilocybe; species Psilocybe cubensis. Next base: position 1,360,543 of record NC_063009.1, on the reverse strand, counting down.
GGGCAGATGTCGCGCGTACTGAACGCGACGTTCAGTCCCGTGTCCCACCCTCTTCTACCAAACAAGGCCGCGCCGGGCCAGCTCTCTTTCCGCCAGATCCAGCATGCGCTGCATCTTCTCGGACTCTTACCCTCGCGCCAGTTTTACCTGTTTGGAAACCCGATTAAGCAGAGTATGTCGCCTACGCTGCATAACACGGGATTTGAGGTACTGGGGTTGCCGCATCGGTATGAACTGATGCAGACGGAGGAGGTGGGCGAAGAGATCAAGCTGGCTATGACGGCGCCTGGGTTTGGAGGCGCGTCGGTGACAATCCCGTTCAAGCTTGAGGTGATGGGGCTGCTAGACAGGCTGACACCTGCCGCGCAGCGAATTGGCGCTGTGAACACGGTCATCCCACAACGCGTGCAGGGTAAGGAGGGTAAAGAGGAGAGCGTGGTGCTGGTTGGAGACAACACAGATTGGATTGGGATCCAGCGGTGTGTGCGCGCCAAGTTGGAGTCAAGCAATGTGAAGGCCGCGTTGGTGATTGGTGCTGGTGGTACGGCGCGCGCGGCGATTTATGCGCTGTTGGCGCTTGGTGCGGAGGTGGTGTATTTGTACAACAGGACGAGCGGCAAGGCGGAGGAGCTGGCGGCAGTGTTTGGAGATGGCGAGGCGGAGGGTAAAGTTAAAGTGTTGAAGAGGCTGGGTGAATGGGTGCAGGAGTATGGCGCGCCGAATGTGATTGTGTCGACTGTGCCTGCCTCTGCTACCACCACGGATGCTGCTGCTCAGGGGGGACTGCTCTTGGAGGCGAATTTGTTCGAGTACAAGGCTGGTCCTGCTGTTGTCGTTGATATGGCGTACAGGCCAGCGGAGACACCTTTGTTGCAGTTGGCTAAAGGGGCTGCAGGGGGTGGTGGTGGACAGTGGGCGGTTGTTCCGGGATTGGAGGTGCTTTTGGAACAGGGGTATGAGCAGTTTAGGTTGTGGACTGGACGGGAGTGTCCAAGGACGGTGGTGGCAGAGAAGGTATGGGCTGGGTATAATGCTGCTGCATGATGCCTTAGCTTGGAAAGGCCTGTCTGGGGAGTGTCTTCTTCGCTAGGAAGGGACGCTGGGATGGCAAAATCGACCGGAGGAGCGGGACGAGCACCGGTAAAGAAAATGAAAATTCAAAGCGACAACTTGCACAAAAAGTATTCGGTTCTTCTAAATTTGGTTTAGTGTACATACTACGACGAGTTTTGTCCTGTAGAAAGAAAAAAAATGTCAGCGATTATTGATTTGTAAATTCAGACGTTTTCGTTTTATGGTTTGCACTGGGCCAGTGGGATGAAATACTCTTGCTGGATGCAACGTGCTTTTCTTATGCTATTACATCATAGTATGTACTTGGTTGAGGGAGGGATTTTTTTCGAGTCCGGACCTGAGTTTGTTGGTGTTACTCTGAGCCTGCTTCCTCTGAGCATTTAATGAGTACTTTGTGTGTCAGCTCGCGAGTCTAGGTGAGGTGAAGTTTTGAACGGACCATGGGATTTGCTCTTTAGCTTCGGCGTCCGAGCTCAGAGTCCCCAGAGTCCGCCGTCGTCGAAGGTTTTTTCTTTTTTTGCAGTATTCAGTAAATTTGCATCCTTTTGTGCGTTCTTTGAAGTCGGATGGAACTTAAGGCCTGAGGTCTAAGGTCTAAGGCCTTAAGGTCTTGGAGTCCAGACCCAGGTTAATTCGCGAGCATCCTGTGCAGCCCTTTGTGGCTAGGGAATCACGGATTGTCCAATCTTTTTCAAGGCGCGTGGGCAAAGAATTTCCTTCCTGGCTTTATTAATTCGAGGTTTTTACTCGATCCCTTCCTTTCCATTCTTTCAAATCGCGGAAGAGATTGTCAAATACTAATAATGATGTCTTGATTCTTGAAGTTGAAGGCGGGTCTGGACCGAGGTTAAACTCGCAGGCAAGCCTGTGCAATGTGTGTTTGTGACTACAGATTACAGATTACAGTTGGGGGGTGGGCTGTTATGTCAGGCTGGAACGCGCACACACGCACACCCCCAACAAAAGGAACAAGCTTGAACATCTCAGCGGGAGACGCTGAGCGGGTTTTTAATTAAACATGCCATCGCATCATAAATCTGAATCATTCACCAACACCAATCAATTAATAGCCCGTGTTGTGATAGTTGGTTGGTTGGTTGGTTGGGTCTCGTATATGTAGATTTGGTCGGAAGGGGGCGCATGTACTGTCGGGTGTTTGCCAATGACTCAGGGCAGTGAGGAGGGGGCAGGTATTCATAGGCTTTGTTCCTCTCTGTCCAACTTGTTCAAGAACGCAATCACGAGGCTGTATTTCGAGTAAAGATGATGCATTAATGGATGGTGATGACGGACCTCGAGGCACTTTGATAACAGGCCTAGACGCTCGACGTTTAAACTACTAGTAAGAATTGAATTGGAAACAAAAAAGATAGGCTGGTGAGATAACTTCTGATTATTCAACGTTCAACGGTTGCCACACGCGGAGAAGCTGGAGGTTTGGTATTGAGTTGGATATATTTGGTCATGGGGAAGCTAGTTGTGGAATGATTGGAACAAGTTGTCTTGGGAGGGAGAGAGACGAGTATAAGGATAGGCACCGTCATGTAGCACGCCTCTCTGCCATTGGAGTACCACTGACCGCGGGTCCGGGCCCGGCCATCGTTCTATTTTTGCGCCTTTATGCTGTCCTATACTTGGACGTGATCCATATCCTTTCCCATTTCCCAATTCCATCTCGCTTCCGTAGAATTAATCTGTGAGTCTGGCACTCCAAGAACAACTCGGAAAAAAACATACCTGGACATGATGATCGCAGCTGCTAAACGAATAGTTGGCGTTTTATCCGTATCAACACAACGCAAATATCAGTTCCGGCGGCATTATTCCAGTTTTTCCTACGCTTGGTTGCTCATCCTCGAACCCTCAGTGCAGATCTACAGACGGACTTGAAACGGAAGCAGCTCAAGCCGCCACAGACACCCCCAAATATACACATCCTTCTTCTCATCTTTCCCCATATGCTCTGGTCCTGTGCAGATGTGTGTATCAGTAGATGCACTCCAGAATTAAAGGCACACTGCATCTGGAGTATATAATACTGGAGTCCGACCTGGGTGGCCGCTCGCTTAACTCACCAAACTCCTGCGACAAAACGCAATGGAGTCGCGCGTCTTCCCCCCCGTCGATGGCTCAGTGACGCTTCCAGAGACGCTTGACTTCCACGTCCAGCACAACACCTACGCGCCTGCGTATGTCTTTGCCGGAGAGAATGCAGACTCCGATCCAACCCAAATATCGTTCCTCGAGTTCGGACGTGCTGCAGACCGCGTTGCCCACCACATCCGACCTGCGCGCCGCGGAGCCGACAGCGAGGTCGTGGCGGTTGTCGCACTCTCGGACACGCTACTGTATCAAGCGATCACCATGGGCATCCTCCGCGCTGGATTAATTGTAAGCTTTGCGAGAGATTTTCGAGATAATCTGCTGCTAACCGGAGTGATGGCCAGCCCTACCCGATGTCGCCTCGCAATACCGGCGCAGCGATCGTCAAACTCATGAAAGACACTTCGTGCCATCGGCTCATTGCTACGCGCGAGACCCTGCGGCCGCTCATCGATGACATCAGAGCGGAACTCGCTTCGACGAGCTATACGCTCGACATCGAGGAGGCACCGCCGCTCGCCCAGATTTTCCCGCTCCTGGGCCGCGAGACGCTCGAGGATCCATTTTTGCCTTACCCGAAGGCGCAGGTCCGCCCTCCGCTAGACGCAGTGTTGATGTATCTTCATTCATCCGGGAGCACGGGCTGGCCAAAGACGATCCCACAAACTTTCAGGACAATGGTTCACTGGGCCAGCTTGCGTAAATTTTTTTTTTGTATTCTTAGCAATCTTATCTTCAACTGATCCGCCACTTTTGTAGCGCCCGTGATGGACAACAGACGCCCTGGCCTCAAAATGGGCGGCATGGCCCTCCCACCCTTCCACACATTAGGTATTATCGTGCAACTTCTCTGCAGCCTGTACGCGATGCAGCCCGTTGGGTTGTACCCGCCAATCGCACGCACACCATCTCAGCTGCCAATGGCGCCTACACCTGGCAACATCCTCGAGCATCTCACACGGAGCGGGTGTAACGGGCTCATGATCATCCCTGCCCTGCTGCAGATCTGGGGTCAGGATAAAGCCGCTGTGAGCATCCTCGCGGGCCTCGAGTATGTCGGCTTTTCAGGAGGCTCGATGCCCTCGCGCCTGGGCGATGCGATGGTTGATGCGGGGGTGTATATTACCCCTGTATATGGAGCGACGGAGTTCGGCGCGCCTAGCAGATTTTTCAGAAGGGAGGGAGATGAGGCGGAGTGGGCGTACGTCGAGTTCAGCGGGGAGGCGGGGAACGTGCGCTGGGAGCCGCAGGGTGACGGGACATTTGAGCTGCAGCTTTTGGTCAGTACAATCGTTTCATCGTTTCACTACAAAAAATTGAAGGCTGAACTGACCTGATTTTGATCATTATCATTATCATTCCTTTCTTGGGTTTGTTGTTATCGGTTTTGTCGTTGTGTGTCGATTTGCATCATCCATCGTGATCAGTCCTCGGCAAAGCATCAAGTGTCTGTCGAAAACCTGTCTAACGTACGGGGATATGCCACTTCGGACTTATGGGTGCCGCATCCAACAAAACCCTATTTGTGGAAAATGTACGTCGTCGATCATTTATTCACGTCAAACCAGTGCTGTGCAAGGCACGCACACCGGTAATTTGGATTGTGTTACTGACAGTCGTTGCCTTATGCCTTACTTGATTGAAAAATAGTGTTGGGCGCAAAGACGACGTCATTGTGCATACCTCTGGCGAGAAGACGGTGCCAGCGCCGATGGAAGATATTTTGATGAGCAGTCCTTTGTGCGTCCTTTTCGTGTCTGTAATTTTTACCAAAATTGCTGATGCTATTTTTTTTTCGCGCGTAGGATTATGGGAACCGTCATGTTTGGTCGCGAACGGAACCAGGCCGGTGTGCTTATCGAGCTGAAGCCAGCATATGCTATTGATCCGACAAATGAGGATGATCTTGTCGCTGCGCGCAATGCGCTCTGGTACGTCATGCTATAAACATCCAAATCAATGGATTTTGATTTCTGACATTGCTGGGTACAGGCCTATAGTGGAAGAAGCGAACAAGGTCGCGCCAGCGTTCAGTCGAATTTTCAAAGAGATGATTTTGATCGCGTCGCCAAATAAGCCACTTCCACGCGCGGGTAAAGGCACGGTGATGCGCAAGGCCGCGCTGGAGGTGTATGCGCAGGAAGTTGATGATATGTGAGTCTAGTCGCCCAATATGAGGCCTTGGCGCTCATGTTCTGTTCAAATTCTTTAGATATGCGGAGGTAGATGATGCAGCGGAGAGCGATAGCGCCGTGTTGCCCGTGTCTTGGGATGTGGACGGTGTGATTGAATGGCTGAAGGATCAAATCGAGGATATACAGTCTTCAGATTCGGACGATACACCGTTCTCGGTGTCAGACGACTTCTTTGCGCAGGGGATGGACAGGTACGGTGCCTCATCTCCCATATCCTTTCTTTGACGTGTATTGACGATTAATCCACTCAATAGTCTGAGTGCGACTATCCTGCGTCGTCGCATCGTCGGCGCCATGTCGATGGCGTCAGGCTCTGGCTCCCATTCTGATCATGATTCCGAGGCAAAGACTCTTAAAGCTGCACAGCTTATTACGCAGACAACGATATATGCGCATCCTAGCATCGAGAAGCTCGCGGCGTTTGTGGCGGGTGTGGTGCAAGACCCAGAGCGATTCGTGGCCGTAGCAAGTCGGGCTGACGCTGTGGACGCGATGGTTGGGAAGTATACTGTTGGCTTGGGGGAGACTGCTACACACAAGGCTGAATCGAGTTCGGGGTCTGCCGTTGTCGATAAAGGGAACATGGTCGTGCTGCTAACGGGGAGCACGGGGAACCTCGGCGCACAGATTTTGGAGTCGCTGTTGCGAGATGGGAGGGTGCAGAGGGTGTATACCCTTGATAGGCCTGCGTCTGTGTCGCTGAGCCAGAGACAGGCGGAAAGGTTTGAGGATAAGTCGCTGGATGTGACGCTGTTGAGCTCGTCGAAGCTTGTGCCGTTGGAATGTGACGCGGCTCAGAGAAATTTAGGGGTCACTCAGGAAGTGTATGACGAGGTAATTTTTTTTTCCTGGTTTCGAAAAGAATGAAGGCTAATTGCTTTTTTTGTCTATTTCTTTTCGCTTTGTTGTAGCTACGCAGCTCGGTAACGACGATAATCCACAACGCGTGGAAGCTCGACTTCAACCAGTCTCTGTCCTCGTTTGAACCGAATGTACGAGCGACGCGGCACCTAGTTGATTTGGCGCGGTCAAGTGCGCATGCTGCTGCACTCAAATTTGTGTTCACGTCGTCGATTTCGAGTGCGGCATCCTGGGATCAGAGTCTAGGCGCATATCCAGAAGAGATTGTCCTGGATTCGCGGTATGCAGTGGGGAATGGGTATGGGGAGAGTAAATATGTCGCTGAGAGGGTGAGTTTTTTCGATCGTTTTGTTATTATTTTGGATGGATTCTGATCTTCCTGCGTTGTATCAATTAGATACTCGCGCAGAGTGGACTGAATGCGACCTCGTTGAGGATCGGACAGATCACAGGCGGCGCGCCAAACGGGGCATGGGCAACGAGCGACTGGGTACCGATACTGGTCAAGTCTAGTGTACGGCTCAGCGCACTTCCCACTGCTGTAGGAGTAAGTCCCCCCTTTTTGCCCTAATACCGCTATGTATGGGTGTTTATTTTTCGGTCTTTATTCAAGGTGACGTCCTGGATCCCCCTAAATGCCGTTTCGCAGGCCATTCTGGATGTTGTTTGGGCGGATGAGAGTGTCCAGCAGACGGCGCTTAACCTCGTACACCCGCGCCCCGTACAATGGAACGCGGTGATGTCATCTATCAACGACGCGCTGGTTAATGAGGGTGTTTTGCCTTCCCCACTGCGTGCTGTAAGCTTTGAGGAGTGGGTTGGCCTTGTGGAGAAGGCGGCAGGGTGTACAGAGCAGAAGACATTAAGAGATATTGTAAGCATTGTTTCCAATCTTATTCTTGCTGGTCGGTTTCATCGGAATACTAAATATATGCGCTTTGTTCTGTAGCCTGCAATCAAGCTGCTTGATTTCTTCCGCTCGCGTGCAGCTGCTGATTCTCAATGTACTGGCAGAGAGATGGGTGGGCTTGCGACATTTACGACGGAGAAGATGGCCAGTATTAGTTATACGGTGGATAAACTCCAGCCGTTAGACAACCAGGATGCGCTTATGTGGGTTAAGTATTGGAAGAACTCTGGCTTTTTTTGAGGTGTTTGTTATTGTCTGGATTTTTCACGCATTCTTCCACATTTTCCCCTCCTTCTTTGGGTTATACCATGCATCTTACATACATACCACAGTCATCATCATCGCATTTTAACTTATTCTGGGACTCGGGATTTCGATTTTTTGTAGAATAGGGTAATGTATACTAATACTAATATGATGTGGTGGTTATCCTGCCACAGTAATATTTATTGTTACGACCAAAAGTCATGTCTCTGAGTGGGATTTTAGGTAGAAAAGGGCCATGACCGGAGACTTAATGTATTTTTGAGCGATCACGAAGCTCCTTACTTTGTCATTGCCGCCCAAGACCGCGCACGACTGGCTCAAGGATCAAGAGCTCAAGCGCTCAGTTGTATCTAAAAACATTCAAGGCTCCTTCTTCCTCCGTGATTATCGTGTAGCCATCGGCTATGCAATACCCGCAGATACTATTCCAGCTTGGTCGGTGATTCAAGGTTCGCAAGTTGGTGACTGGGATGGTTTACTGAGGCCGAGCCGAGGCGATATATTTGTACTATCCCCAGTTAGTATAAATATGTGGGCGAAGGTCTGTGGGGTCAGAGGACCCCGGAACTCGTCAGTCGCTACGTTCATGTTAACTCGTCTTCAAATCTTCTACGCCTTTTTCTTACAACAAATATCTTTTGTGTGCACATTACACCAAATGCATTATCAACTTTTTTCTTCCTGCCCAGGACGTACCTGCAACCATACCCGCAACCATACCAACTAGTAGGGAAATGGGTGCACATAGTAAGTTTGATTCAGAACGCATTCTGTCTAGTAATACATGCTAAAGATAAATATTGGCCAGGAATCATCTAGCTCAATTCACCAATCTGTTATTAATGTATTGAATTATATCCTATATATATATATATACCAGACTAAGTCAACGACTATCTCTATAACCTTCGACGTGCAAACCATGAAACCAGGAATCCATCCTCCTGCCAACGAGTCTATGACCCTAGTCGAGGCCATCGACTTTCACAGCAAGCACAACACATACAGACCTGTCTACGTTTTCTCCGAAGATGGGAACCCAGATGTCACCAACATATCGTACTTGGAATTCGGACGTGCTGCCGACCGGGTTGCGCATCACCTCAGGCCACGAAAGGGTGGTCCCGATCCTCAAGTAGTTGCTGTCGTCGCCCTGTCCGATTCTTTGCTTTACTTGGCTATAGTTGTGGGCATCATGAGGGCAGGGCTAGTGGTTAGTTCAGGATTCACAATATCGCGAGTATGAGTTGATGACGTCTATCAGCCCTACCCAATGTCTCCTCGTAACACCCCTGCTGCCATTGTCAAGTTGCTGAATGAAACATCCTGCCACAGACTTATCACTACCCAAGAGACACTTCGCCCTCTACTCGACGAAATCAAAGCAGAGCTTCCATCTCTGGTAATTGAAGAGGCTCCTCCGCTCTTTGACATCTTCCCCAGACTTGGCCATGAAAAGCTGGACGACCCATTTGAACCATATTCACAGGGCCCTCGGGCACACATGGATGAGGTTGCGATGTACATTCACTCGTCTGGAAGCACGGGCATGCCGAAAACGATAGCCCAAACCACTAGAATTCTAATGGAGTGGTCAAAGTTGCGTGAGTAGTCCACCATTCTCTAAAGATCACATTCTGACATGTCTTCTTTAGCATCTATCACAGATTGCAAGAGTCAGATGGCTGCTATGGCTTTGCCGTCGTTCCATACGATGGGCATTATGGTTCAGGTCATGATCGGCTATTTTGCAGTGCAGCCTATCTGCCTGTACCCGCCAATTGTCACTACACCTACTGGGCAGCCAATGATCCCCAGCCCTGATAACCTGATGGATCACATCAAACGTACAGGAGCGAGAGGTCTCATTATAGTACCTGCGCTTCTCCAAGTGTGGGCGAAAGACAAGGAAGCACTGCATGTTTTGGGTAATCTGGACTTCGTTGTAAGCATGCTTGGGTTTATTTTTATCGTTTTCGCTCAGTTGGAAATAGATTTACTCTGGGGGAGGGTTGCCATCCAGCCTAGGAAACTTTTTGACCGAGTCCGGTGTATACCTTTCTGCGGTATACGGTACCACGGAAATTGGTGCACCGACCATGTTTTACCGCCGCGAAGAGGACAGCAAGGAATGGGATTATATGGAGTTTGCCGATTCCGTTAAAATACGCTGGGATCCTCAAGGAGATGGCACTTATGAGCTTCAGCTATTGGTGCGTTTATCCGACAGTTATAGATGGCTGCTTTCTAAATGTATCTTCCCTAGACCTGTGACACTCATCACGTTGCGGTGGAGAACCTTCCTGATACTCGAGGGTACGCAAGTTCAGATTTGTGGGTTCCACACCCGACCAAATCCCACCTATGGAAAATGTGAGTTGCCCCCTCTTAAGTGTATCATGACAGCTGACAGCTTGCAGTGTCGGGCGCAAAGACGATGTGATCGTACATACATCTGGAGAAAAGACTGTCCCAGCTCCCATAGAAAACGTTCTCATGAGCAGCCCATAGTACGTCATTCCGTTAAAATAATACAGACATTTTAATCACGAGCGTATACTCAGCATCATGGGCACGGTCATGTTTGGACGAGAGCGAGAGCAGGCTGGTGTGCTCATTGAGTTGAAGCCTGCGTTTGCGATTGACCCTAGCAACGAGGACGAGCTTATCAAAATGCGCAACATGCTTTGGTAGGTCTGCCATTGTCGCTGGTGACAGTAATTCTTCGGTTGACGCTACCTGCTTCCAGGCCAATTGTGGAAGAGGCAAACAAAGTCGCCCCGGCATTCAGTAGAATATTCAAAGAGTTGATCTTGATAACGTCTCCCCAGAAGCCTCTTCCGAGAGCGGGAAAGGGCACTGTCATGAGGAAAGCGGCTGTCAGTATATACGCCCCTGAAATCGATGCCATGTGCGATTTCGTAGCGATTTGCCTTTCTGGATGTCTTGCTGACTGAATACCTTAGCTACGATCAAGTAAATGCGACGGTGGATGGAGGACGCGTTGTGCCACCGTCATCATGGGATATCGAAAGTACCATCGCGTGGCTGAAGAACCAAGTGGAGGAAGTTAGATCTGGACAGTCAATCTCTGTTGTGGATGATTTCTTCTATCAGGGTGTGGACAGGTATGCCATGTAATGTATTCTATCAATTAAGCTACTTACCGATAGTTCGCGTATGCAGCCTAGGAGCCACAATCCTTCGTAGGCGCATCGTCAGTGCAATGAAGAACGACGAAACTCTGAAAGCATCCCAACTCGTCTCGCAATCGACGATTTACAACAATCCATCCGTCGAAAAGCTGGCCAAGTTCCTAGTTGGCATCATTGCAGACCCGGACGGTTTTGTCCTTAGCTCCAACAGGGTTGATGCCATTGATGCTATGATCAACAAATTTTCGACAGGCCTTTCTGCGCCAGTTCAACAGTTGGGTGCAGGGAATGTGGATGAAGTGGTTGTCTTGCTCACTGGATCTACTGGAAACCTTGGGGCACAGATTCTGGAAGCACTGTTGCGAAATTCGAGGGCCACTCGGGTGTATGCGCTCAATCGGGCATCCGGGATGAACACGAAAACATTGAAGGAGAGACATGTCGAGCGGTTTGTTGACAAAGGGCTCGATATAACACTTCTTGAGTCACCGCGACTTGTGTTACTAGAAGGGGATGCATCACAGAAGGGCCTTGGACTAGCGAGTGAGGTTTACGATCAGGTATGCTTTGAACTTTGTGGATTTTCCAGTGGTTCTAGTAATCGAAGGCGCTTCTAGCTTCTCAGCTCTGTCACGATCATCATCCACAATGCATGGAAACTGGATTTCAATCAGTCGTTGCCATCATTTGAACCCAATGTGCAAGGGACACGCAACCTCATTGATCTTGCTCGCGCAAGTCGGTTCGGGTCTTCGGTCAAATTCCTCTTTACATCTTCTGTCTCATCCGCATATTCATGGGACAAGACTCATGGACCGTATCCTGAAGAGGTTGTCACGGACTCCCGGTATGCTGTGGGTAATGGCTACGGCGAGAGTAAATATGTGGCTGAAAGGGTGAATTATTTTTTCCCCTTCTGCATCCTTCCTGGACATTAACGCAGTGAATTTATTAGGTTTTGGCTCAAAGTGGTTTGCAAGCAACATCGTTCAGGATTGGACAGATCACAGGAGGCGCACCGAACGGCGCATGGGCGACAACGGACTGGGTGCCAATCCTTTTAAAATCAAGCATAGCATTAGGCGCACTTCCTTCAGCAATTGGCGTGCGTTGACCTCGTTCTCTAAAATGTGCTTTCCGGATGCTCATTTAAGTTTCAATTTACTGCAGGTTGTTTCTTGGCTTCCTATGCATGCTGTGTCGCAAGCTATCCTCGATGTGGCCTGGTCATCGTTGGCAACTGCGGAGCCAGCTCTGAACATCGTGCACCCCCGTCCGATCTCGTGGGACACCGTTTTCTCATTCATAAACGAAGCTCTGGTTCAAGAGGGGGCCGTCAAGGCACCACTTCCAATTGTAACTTTCCAGGAGTGGTTCGCTCTTTTGGAGAAGGTGGCGGCGGCGGGTAACTCTGGATCAGATCAGGTTCTAAAAGATATTGTAAGTTAGCACCACGCTAGCATCCATTATTTTATTGTGGGCACTAACGATGTGTTTGTTTGACCGTTTGATGTGGTACCACTTAGCCTGCCATTAAACTCCTCGATTTCTTCCGATTAAATGCGAAGATGGACGAGATACTGCGCAAACAGGGTGACGACACGGTCGAGAGTGGTGGTTTGGCGACGTTCTCTACTGCGAAGATAGCGTCCATTAGCGAGACGGTGGGGGCGTTATCGCCTCTTGAGCAGGCGGATGCATCGCTCTGGATCAAGTACTGGAAGGACACTCAACTTTTCTGAGCTCGACACCACCTTTCCCACCCCATTGGTCTTTTTTTTTTTTTTTTTTTTTTTTGCACAATGATACAGAAGTCGAGGTTTTATTCGTTTTCTGCTATAACAAACCTGTCCCTGCAACGGGGAATCACAGTGTACAAGCTCCAGTTCATATTTCATAAGGCGGTACATAATTGAACGATGTGTAAGAGATAGTGAGAAAAAGAGTAGAGTAGATGAAAAAATGATAAGGAGCGGGTGAAAGGTCAAGCACCTATATTGCTATGCCTTGAGTATCGAAGAGACGGGTATCCAAAGGAAGCTACTTAGAGAGACAGAAAGAAGGATAAAAAAAGAAACGAGATTTCAAAAAATGTACGACAATAAGTAAAGAAAGGCCAAAGATGATAAGTATTAAGGTGGATTGATATGTGTATCATCCAGGTGCATGAAATGTCATAAATGAACAAGAGGATGGTATGTATGGAAGTGAAAGGGATTTTGACCAATACTTGTGTGGATAGGAATTTAGGAACAAGGCAAAAATTAACAGGGAGAAAATGGCGAGCCAGAGGAAGGTAGCTGAATACTTGTTAGCGATTTGTCTGGGGGGATTGTCTTCTCTATGCTTTAATCTTTTTCGTTCCTTGAATGTCCTGAACAACGGAGGATGGTTGCAATTGGGTCGTGGTCCTCGAGTTTTACAGGCGGTGCCCAGGCACAGCCCAGAACAGCAGGGTTAGGGCTGTCATAAACGCCGTCACAAGAACACTGACCCAGATGGCACGACCCATGAGTAGTTTCTTGACATATGGCTCGCGAATGGTGAGTGTGCGGAAAGGAGTGGTTTCAGACTGGCCAAAGAATACGAGGATAGGGTCAAGCTCATACTGATGTGATACAAGGAACAGGACCGCCAAAAAGAAGGGGATAAAGAGCTAAAGATTAAGATCAACGATGAGAACGTGGGTGTAACACGGTTTGATTGAGAATTACTCACGAAGAAACGTTTGGATTTGGGCTGTACGTCCAAGAAGATGAGTGAAAACGCGGCAGCTAGACCGATCCACAAAATGATGAGACCAGCAATGAGACGGACCAGGGCGGATATTGGTGTCAGATTTCCAAACGCTTTCGAACGGAGGAAACGAGGGAAGGCATCCTGTTCCATCGCCCGGAAGCAGTATTCCTTCTGCGCATGGAAAATATCGGGTATTTGGGCCATCAACGCAAGTTCAGTCTGCGACTTGGGCTCTTGAGAGCTACTCAGAGGAAAGCTGTGGATTCTGAGCGCGGGCGGGAGATAAATTTCGTGATTCTCCGGCGAATTGACCGTGTTTCCGGCTGGCGAAAGATAACGGTAGAAAATGCGTTCAGCAGAAGCAATGAGGTCGAGCCTGGAGATGGCAGCAGAGCGAGGAATGATGGTAGGCGCACGAGAGGCGCGCCTAAGGTTGAACAACGTTGGGGTGCGACCTGACAGAGAGAATGGTGTCGAAGAACGCGGGGGGTCATCGACGGGAGATGCAGAAGCTACTCGAGTATTTTCGGAATGACCAGCAGCAGTATTTGGTCGAGGGCTTGTAGACCGACCTCCGTATCCAGCCTTTTCATCGTTTCCGAGACTAGCCAGATTGCGCTTGTCATGTTCAGATAACATTTCACCAGTGCTTGCTGTGCTCCTTTTCGTACCGCCTCCATCCCCACTCAAGCCGACAACAGTTCCATAGATCGAGCCTCTTCTTCGAGCATAGTCCCAGTATTGCGGCCAATCTTCCTTGATAGTTCGTCCGGACTTTCGGACGTCCTTGAAATACGCACGACAAAGATTTTCATGCTGTTGAACGTCCAGCCAGAAATCTAGGATGTCTTCGGCTCCTTCACGTTGCAAAAACAGACTGAGTAGAAGAACTTTAGATAAGAGGTGTTTCTATGAAAAGAACATGTACTCACTAGAACATGAAAAGGTCGACAGGCGGCCGTGTCCTCCTCGATAGAACCTCAGTGAACGATGGCAACCTGTTTTTCCTGCTATTGGCCCAGTCATCCTGTTGTCGTTTTTCGTCGTCCATCACTGCGTTGTGTAATTCTAGCGCGTCGATCCCAGCGTCTAGACGGAGACTTGCTCGTCGTTGTCGTCGATGGGCAAACAAGGCGAGGGGTTGAAACCCTTGTTGACTGGCGGATCAGGTGGTAACTACTTACGTAATCCCATTTTCCCAGCTGACACTCGCGAACGCGTACAGGTCGGCGGTATTCTCCACTCAGTCTCGAACTACAATTATGAGTTTCGCAAAGGCCTTCTCACCGGCTCTCCGAGAGATTCGCATTTTGTGCTCACAGACTGGTCAGGCATCTGCGGGAACCAGGTCCGTTGTCTGTCGACGTAATGTATAGGAAAGTCTCAAATACCTTTTCATGCAGGCAATTCATCGTGTCGAAATATCCAATCATTAAGCAACACAACCCAGATCTTCCTGTATTGGTTAGAGAGGCTTCCGGAACACCTGCCAGGGTCTTTGTGAGGTTTGGTATGTATCTGGTGCGACCTCTCTGGACGCCAACTGACTTCATTCCAACAGAGCGTGGTGTTGAGAAACATGTTGAACTAGACAACCTTTCAGCTGCAGAAGTAGAGACCAAAGTCGGTCAACTGCTGAGCTCATAATGTCGCTTTCTTAAGAATGGATGTCACTTTCATTGCTCTTTCTGGCCAGCTTCGCCTCGTACCAAGAGTTGCTGGCACTCGCCTCTGTTGATTTATGGTGAATTCATCCTCTACGCGACCACCTTTGCGTTTTCCACGCGGATCTGTATTTTGACACTCGCGCTCTATTACCCTACAAGAAATAGAACCCATTTTAAAAATCACATCTTAGCTGTCCCTACAACTTTCTCTTCCGATTGTATCTATGCCGCCGTTTTTCCTCCGCTCGTCCGCATGAGATGCAATACTATGTTGAGGGTGAGTGCTTGTGTCCCACCCATGATCATTGTTGCTAATAATGGTGTCTAGTATAACTGGTGGTGTAGACGCCATTTCTATTCGGCTAATGGTGGAGTCGACGTCTTTTATCGATTGCCCTAATGCTATTTGTACAAGAAGAAGAATAGGCATGATGCACTGTACAACCATCAGACCCGTTCAGTTATACTTGCAAGAGTAATACTAACGACTGTACGAATTGATATAATTCCTCCTAATAACTGTATGGGAATCAGGGATCGCTCCAACAAAAGGGTCGGATGAAACTCACAACAAATTTTGTGGGCGACAGGCAAAACAACAAAATGGTAGAAGCAGTGTAGACCACACCAGATTCGATCCTACACCTTTCTTAGCTAGTATGGGATGCTATGCAGAAGAAACTGACAAAATGCAGATTGCGAAATTGTAGTGCGACATCATTTCGGGCCCCATGGCAGATCGGACCTCTCTAGCAATCCAGAATATCCTTCCGGCTGAGTCTCGTGTCAGATGTGCATTCGAATACTGGTTGAACTGACTGACCGGTTAACAGAGTTATCCCTACATTCAGAACCAACACTAGCAGGATGAAGACTGCGATGAACCTTTTAAGAGAAGGTGTTGTCGTTCCTTCACTTATGATTCCGAAAGCTGCGCTCGTCAAGGTCGGTTGACATACCATTCTAGTTGTAGATCAGTCCACTTACCTGTCCCGACTAACAGCAATACAAGACATGCAAATAAAATGGATTTTCTGTTCCCCCAGACAACGTAGCATCTCGCTATCTACAAGGTGTCAAGGTTCTGTAAAATAGGACCTAGAGCAATAAGATCATACCAGAAGGACGTCAGCAATAAAACTACGCTTGTCAGTTCGTCGATCCTTCATCTGTGTCAAAAGTACTTACTTATTTATAAGAAAAATAACAAATTTTGGGTATATAGCCTTGTATAATTGGATACTGTTTGATTGGAATAGCCGTCTCTGGTGGCGAAGAAGTAAATTCCATGTAACGCCGATGTCAGCTGTTGACAGCAAGAACATGACAACCACTGCCACCAGCATCGCTACTTGCATCCACCGTCTCCGAACGCATAGGACGCGTACGCATATACAAAAGAGGATTACGTGCATTCCTATTTCAAGGCGCAGAATGGTGGTCAGGATCATGGAACAGAAAACCTTCAGTTTACCGTCATACCATACAGTAACGCTTCCACCTACAAGGAAAAGGCTGATATGCATGATATTTTAATCACGAAAAGGAAACACGAACCACAACTGCAAGTAAAATGGGGGGAAGCATGTCCTCAGTTATCGTGAACGGATTGGTCCATGGATTTGGATAACGAGGGCGTATCCGAACTAGAAATTGGCCCATAGAGGGTCGGTTTTCCGATTCTACTTGCTATGGTGTAAAGTTAAAGATCATTGAAGGTGAAAAAGACTTTGACTAAGAAGGTTAAATACGAACCCGGTTGGAGGAAACTGCCACCACGCTCTTTTCGTTACCCTTTTATCCTTCTTCATACAGGACACTAAGGTTTGTTAGGTAATTCTATATCAGTCATGATGCATGATCCATTTCGCACTTACAATGAGATAATGGCAGGGGCGATGCTAAATGCGGACTGACTCAGTTGAATTCTCATATTTCAGTTTTCGCCAATCTCTGCCCCTGTACACTGATCACGACCACAATTCACTATTCCACTCTGGCTATGGCAATGCCAGTCGCCAACGACTTAATTAAACCCTTGCCCTTGATAAATTCTATCTTTACATGAGAAAGACTTGACTGACAGCGGCGCAGGCCGAATGGAAGATTTGCCAATCTATTCTTAGTGAAAATGCAAGCCAGCCTCCAACCAAGAATTTTAACACATACGGTATCTATTTAACTCCTTCAAGCTTTCCCTGAATTGTGTACATTTCATACCAATACACGCAGAATAAAATAAATGTATAGGCCTCAGCTAAACGGTTGCTAACATGAGGGAGAGCTGCTTAAGTTTTCAGGGGTAAGATGCCAGAGGAACGGAGATACAAACCCAATTCATTCGTAATAAAAATTAAGATGAAGACCGGCCGGAGACCGACTGCCAGCTGCAGCATAAAATTAAGGCTTACCCGGGAGCCATAGGTGCCCATAGGCCGTCAATAGACGTTGGAAGGACCCACTGTATCTACATAGATTCAAAGTTGCATCTGTTGTGAGCTGTGACCCTCCTGGACATAGAAAACTCCAGCAAATTGGAAGGCCGGAATTGTATTTGTGTATTAAATGTTATTTGCGACTTCGTAGATACTACCGCTTGTGCATCAACATCAGGGTAGTAGTTTACGATGAAATGGCCTAGACCCCCCGCGCCTCAACAGTCTCGAGGACGACGGTTCCAAAGCGAGATGAAAGTTCTTCCGAATTTGCGGTACCGGTGAAGGCACTCTCTTGTAAAACGCGCCCAAGGCCAACCTGAACAATCAACAACGTGGGCATGATTGTCTGACGTATAAAAACATGCATACTGGTCAATGGTCGCAAAGCTTCAAATTATGATATTCGAACATACCACTAATCTCATACAGATAAATATCATAACCAGCTGATTGAATTTAAGCCCGTGTGTCAACTACGAGAATATTCAGCTGAAACTTACCCTGGAAGACGATGATCTTGGTAAAGTCACGTAGACTAGAACTAGTGTTGAGTACACCAGACTGGATTCTGTACTGGGATGGAAATCAACTAAGCAAGCTCAATAAAAATTGACAGATTACTCACATTACGGCTATGGCTGTATGGTAACTCTGAAGCTGCCTGGTTCCGATAAAATATTTTGCTGCCCTAGAAAGCCAATATATACGGCCAACTGTAAAGTAAAGGTAAATTTCTCGCAATGAAGAAAACTGGCCGATTATCACCTGTTACAGACGTCATTATTATATTGATAGAAAATACTGACCACAGGTAGACGATTAAAAAAGGTGAAGCCGAGGTAATGCCTGGGCCCATGCCGATATATCCCCAAACTTGTTATAATTAGTCCAACAGTGAGAGCACATACAAGTATGGAAACCCACTGGTGTCGACTAGAACAAGGAAAGAAGAACCAATCAAGGCATATTTTGACCGTCCCCATACCATGTAACATCGGTGTAGCTTTACAATATGTTCATTGAATGGAATTAAGGAGTGGGTGTTACTTACTAAAATGAGATCTGAGATAAAACTGAGGCGCTGGTAAGGCATACCAAATGACGTAGAAGAATTGGCATACTTATTGGTGACGAAAAAGGGATTCTTTAACTCGAGCGATCTCATCAAGACCGGAAGGCTAGTTGATGTGGTTATCAGCTGGGCGATGTCATGCGAGAGGAAACGTATAGTTATTGCAACGTCAGCAGTGGACAGAGCAAACATAATGGCGGCAGAAAAAAGCATAAACCACTGATTTGATTGCTTTTTTCGCAAAAGAATATGCATGCACACGCTGAACAGTACACAGTGAATTCCTGACAAAAAGGTGATATTTAGCCGACTGAGTGTAAAGAAATTGATGATACCGTAAAGGATTGTCTCGGCCTTGTCGGTAAGTATATAGCATAAGTGTTGTTGAAGTATCATCGAAATGAATGATTCAGAACCCACCAAGCTACCAGTAATTACTGCTCGAAGGAGGGATGCATCGGTTCCTACACCTTGACTGGGTGATGCCTCCAATCTGACCGTCATACGCGCCCAATCAGTGTGAAAGTAGATCCCAGGAGATGTTTTAACTCGAAGGGCGTGTTTAAACTGTGTGCTTCAGTTTGCCGTCAACATTTTATCGTATCCATTTCCACTGACAGATGTCGCGGGTCGTCCACACCGACCGCAGTCTCCCTGACACGTCTTCAGCGCCGATGGCACATTTTGCTTTAAACGAGTATTGCTGGACAGATATGTGTTGAGCGGACCGTTGACAGTCCAGGATTGATACCATCAAAATATCCTGGGAAAGGGAATCAGCCTGGGCGAATAGAACAGTGGCAGTCGGTAGTACTGGTCATTTTTTCTTTGAAACAACTGTCACAATTGCGGCTGCCGCTCGTATGTTCTAAGTTTGGGGCCATGGTTGTAGCAAGATTACAGAAATTCATCGCTGTTTATCGTTTAACTTTGGCTTGACTTCATTTGGTGACAAGGTGGGCGCTGGCAATGATCAAATTTCAAACTCAAGTTCGAACACCGATTTATTTCTCACACTCCCTTACCGTCAACGTCTTCTAACATTCAACGTTTCAACACTAGTAAAACTCTTCTGAAAGTCAAATAAAAATGGCCTAAAAATCTTGCTTACCCAAATACACGGAACAATTTTATACTGTTGGTTCAACGTTTTCAAGATACCGAACTGGTTAAAGAGGCCACAATTTGGCCACAATCAATCTTTTGAAAAAATTCATGATGTGTTATTTAACACTGTCGTGGGAGGAAGGTCGCTCGCCGGCATTATTAAAGATTCATCCTTGCTTCTACTCTGACCGACTTCTAAATCTTCCTCGTCGAATGGAAGGGTGCCTGTTTGTCTGTCATGCGATCCATGTGTAGTAATGAAAGTGTCAAGGACAACGCTTGTAAAGCGAAGTTCACGCTCCGAGATAGTGGCAGTGGTATAATCACCCTCTCTTATGACTCGCCCCAGCCCAACTTGTACGATCAAAAGGGTCGGCATGATTGCCTGACATATGGATTTAGTTTACACGACTAATGGCGAGACTTATGACATACCACTAGTCGAAAAGCAACGACGATTATGACCATCTGAATAGATTTTTAACTTGCGTCACTGGTTTCTGTCCGAGAGTGACATACTGTATATGGGGAATTTTTAGGGAACAGTATATAACCAAGAATACATGCAGAGTAAACGAGGCTGGATTCCACACTAATAAATGAATGAGTAATCGGGTGGTCCACACCCCATTGAGTGAACAGATCAAAAGGCTCACACTACGGCTATGGCAGTTTGGTATCCTTGAAGTTGCCTCCCCCCTACAACACGTCTAGCGATTATGAACACCCAAATGATGCGGCTGACTGCCATAAAAATTAGTTGTCATGAAAGGTGGTTTCAAGCATGACCTTACCTGTCGTAATAGTCAATACGATGTTGATCCCCAGTATCGACCACACGTAGAAAGGGAAAAAGGGGGACAGTAGGAGAACGGCGGGTCCCATGGTAATATATCCCCAGACTTTGTTGATCATAGGTAACAATCTTTTAAACATGGATATCTCTTCAAACTTGAGACTCACTAGTATCGGCCAACACGAGAAGGGAAGCTCCCATGAGAATGTATTTTGACTTGCCCCATACCATGTAACACCGATATAACTTGTATTCTGTTTAGCAGGCAAGCATCTCATGCAGCAGAGGTCGGCTTACTAGAATGAGATCAGCCATAAAACTAAAAAAATACAATGAATTCGTTTCCAGAGAATGAGGCAGAAAGGTTTAGCACTTATTGGTAACAAACAAAGGGTTTTTTTGGGCAATTAATTTAAGCACATCAGGAATTTTTAAAGGATTGAGTATCAGGTCGGTGATGCCATGGGTCAGTACACGCATAGTTAATGCAGTGTCTGCAGTCGATATAGCAAACATGATAACCGCAGAGGCAAGGATAAACCACTGCGTTGAACGTCTGTTTCGCAAGAGAATGTAGATGCACAGAAAAAATAGAACACAATGGATTCCTGCCACCAAATTCGTTCAACTTTGAGAAGATGAGCTGAATTTGAAGAATATCATACCGTAAAGAATGGT
This sequence comes from Psilocybe cubensis, assembly GCF_017499595.1. Classification (NCBI taxonomy): domain Eukaryota; kingdom Fungi; phylum Basidiomycota; class Agaricomycetes; order Agaricales; family Agrocybaceae; genus Psilocybe; species Psilocybe cubensis. The sequence goes on along the minus strand of NC_063009.1, from coordinate 1,339,481 downwards.
TTCTGCCTGCGTCATCATCTCGCTATTTAGGTCTAATGTTGCCACAGAGCAATGTCCACATACCAAGCCAGCTGCGATGGCGGCCTGAAGGAACGTCACTTCTGTATGAATGAGTGGGTCGAATATCGATTGAAGGTTAGCCATTTCAATAGGATCATGAAGGGAGGTCTATAGAAGACGTTTCAGAGTGAGGCGGAGAGATTAATATATGACTGACATTTTATTGGATGCATCGTCGGAATATTGGTCTCATCACTAAGACAAATATAGCAACCGTGTGTCAGCTATGTACTCCATTCCACCGTTGTTCAAATTTTGACAGAAAGTCAGCGCTACCGAGTTATCAAGCGGACAGGTGTTTCACAGGCGTGCATGCATGGTTGATTAGTATCAACTCGTCAAATTTTCTATCAGCACGGCTGAAATAAAATCCAAGAAGGTGTGCCTTAACTTTATCTTTCTAATACGACATTTCACTCAGTGGTAGGGCGCTTATCGTATGGGATTTGGAGCAAAACTGAAGTAGCAACGTAGCCGGAATAATGTCGCGACCTATATTTTAAGTTATGCATCTTTGTAACGCCCGCTTAGCTCAGTGGTAGAGCGCGCCACTCGTACGATTGCGTAGGCAGGTATGGTGAGGTCGGTTGTTCAAACCAGCCAGCGGGCATTTCTTTTATTGCCATCTTTTTCTCTAGCTGCGAAATTAATGGTAATGTCGTGTTAATTAGACAATACTCTCGATGGTTTCCAACCGTTATCAACTGCAATCTATTTCTATCTTTATGCCAAGCTTAGTTGACACAGTTATCGTCGACAGACTGTTACATTAAAGCTAGAGACTGGCTACGGTTTTAACACCTAATCCACATGGTCTTCCATCGAGTCCGGGCACTGTGCTCTCCATCCCAGTACGACCACAGTAAGCATATAGGATATCAGGTTGTTTGCTATATGTTGGCATAGCGATAAAATAGCTCAGATCGGTGATCAATCCCTACAGGATGAGTCGGGCCTAACCTTGAAGTCGGACTAGCTTAGATCGGCTGGCGCCGTTCAGGAAAAGTCCTCGAACATTAGCGCCCACTGGGACCCACATTTGCAAACTTTGCCATCAGCCCGTTTAGCTCAGTCGTAGAGCGCGCCACTCGTATCATCTTCTGCGCTATGGTGAGGTCGGTTGTTCAATCCAGCCAACGGGCACTGTCATTTTTCGCATCCTTAATGGGGCTCAGGATGAACTAATACGAAATTTCCATTCACATATAATTTTGTAGCAGTTTATTGTACGTTGTCCGTTAATGTATATCGCTCTTTGCACACATTCATCGTAATACAAGCAAATTTGAAGTAAAAGACTACATTGTACTAAACTAAAGGATTTGAAGATCACTTCGACAGCATCATCTGTTCGCAATAAGGATTCAGCAAAGCTGGCATGGTGCGGATATCCACAACGAACCTTCACAAATTCTAAATTTATGCCTTCAGTGTGCATAATTTCAACGAGTTGAAGGAACACATACCATCATAGTTGATTTGTCCGTCACCATCCACGTCAGCTTCGCGGATCATCTCATCGACCTCGTTGTCGGACAGCTTCTCACCTTTATACAATTATATGTGTCAGACATGATAGATCCCTGTAGAGAGAGTGCTACACACCGAGATTTGTCATGACATGCCTCAGCTCGGCAGCGCTGATATAGCCGTTTCCATCCTTATCGAACACCTTGAAAGCTTCCTTAATTTCCTCCTCGCTATCTGTGTCTCGCATTTTTCGCGCCATCATGGTCAGGAACTCAGGGAAATCGATGGTTCCGTTGCCGTCAGCATCGACCTCGTTGATCATATCCTGTAGTTCAGCCTCGGTGGGGTTCTGGCCAAGAGAACGCATGACGGTCCCGAGCTCCTTAGTGGTGATTGTACCATCTCCGTCTGTACAACATACGCCCGTCAGAACAGATTTGATATTGATAAAAGTTAAGGACATGCATACCCTTATCGAATAGTGAGAACGCCTCCTTGAACTCTGGAAACGAGATAGTCAGCGCGACTTTTACACAAGGATTGGTGCGATGGTAGGCTACGCACCAGAGATCTGCTCTAATCGTCCACGGCAAATAATCATTACGTGTTAGCATGAGGTCCGATGCGTGCGATCCGTCAGGGTGGTTCATTTACCTTCAGACTGATAGTAGAATGTCAGCATACAGGAGAGAACATCGCGCTAAGCCGTCAACAACGAAGACATGTACATACCAATTGGTCAGCCATTATATGGGCGAAAGTGTGCTGCGAGAAGGGGAGGGTTTGTAGAGAATGTAGGTGTGGTGGTGGCTGCTGTTATAAAGCCTGGAGGGCTCAGGCTATCCGTTGGCGCAATCAGGTCAAAGCTGCATCTCGGCAATCGCCGAGTCCCAAGGGAGCCTCAACACGCAGCTCCGATTGTCACTCATTTCTCAATTCCCGTAGACTTCAGTTTTGCGCGTCGTCCAGCACTGCAACGCACCGCTATGACATGAAAATGGCACCCACTACACACAACGTCATAAGCTGTGCGCGCTTATTTAGCTGCGTGGGGTTTATTTCTTCCTGAGATATCCTGGTCCTGAAGGCTGTGTTTACAGAGGACACGGAACGGAGGTAATTCCCGGACGCGTATGACTGGCCAGCCATTTTTTTCTCTACAACTGTAGATTGAAGAACGAAGTCATGTACTTTTGGCGCTTGTCCTTACTCGCGTCAAGGATACCCCTCAAAAATTACCTTCACGCCTGCATGCTAAGTAATTTTGAGTACAACACAGATTGCATACAGAGACATTACGATTTTACCTCTGTTATTATTACCCTTTAATTTCCATAGGCAAATAGCGTGGATCACTACGTTTCTCCGGAAAGTTATATCAGTACAATATCGCTGAAGAGCAGGTATCGATAGAGGGAGAAATTTCGGATACGCGCATAGCAGAAGCTTTTTACTAGATTTGAAACTTCTGTATTTGAATGTAGGCAGCACGACTACAGTGTACGCGCTCGAGTACCTTTTATTTATCCACTCAGAGACAGGGCATTTCTTCGATCTAATCACAATACATACTGCAAATCCGCTCAATGATTCTCGTAAATAATTAAAGCGCAACTAAAAGTAGCCGCAGATGAAAACTTCAGTCATAAAACAATGGTATGTTACGTCTTTATCTGAGTATCAGTGGCTATCTGAGTTCTTTGCCGAACATTCATCGAGGACCACCCAGCAGTGGAGGATAGAAAAGTTGATCGATTGATCCTAATTGGATAGACATGCGCCCGGCATATGTAGCAGTAGTGTGCGTCGACTGCAGAAGATTAAGAACGAAGGCTCCAAGACGATTAAGAAATAGGAGAGGAAAGCACATAATGGCAATAGAGAGACCAGGAAGCTGGAGGGAAACCAGATGGTCGATTCCTGCTCAACCAACCTATCTATTTCGGCATTTGGTCGGCATTTCGATCTGCGACGGACAGGGTGGCAAGTCGACGGTCGTCAGCGTCACGCATCACTTTTCCTTTGCCAGATGGGCATTGGTTTACACCCACATTTGACAATCGTCATCGTCCCCTGGTCTTATCTTATACATTTTCTGAATGCGTTATAAGCGCATACGCAGATATTCTATCTCGTGACGTACTACATCCTGTTGTTGAAAGTTAGGAAGTGGTCAGCTTGAGTGCTAGTGACCAGTGAGTACTGAATTATATTCAATATTTGATCTCAAGTCTCACTGACACGCACTGCCTCGATTGAAGTCTCCCATGCCCAACTGTAGTTGAGGTTTGTCCTCATGCGAATCATATATCACAACTAACGCTGGTACATTACCTCCCTCACTCCCGAGACCAAAGGCTCATGTCTTTTCCAAATGCAAGCAACGTGCTCATCAGCGGCGGGACATTCATCCACACGCAACCACCCGCAACCGTCTCGAGTTGTACGTATCATGAAAGATTACATGGTCTTAGTGCTTATCTGCGACTAGCGCTTGCCCTGCTGTCCTCGAAGATTGCCACCGGGGCATCCCACAACTCTGCCGAACGCTTTGATCCTCCTAAATGCCACCCAAACACACGCGAGGCCATCTTCCAAACAATTCTAAATTGGTTGGACGATTCAGTAAAATCGCCTCAAATAATGTGGGTTTACGGCTCTGCTGGTGTCGGGAAATCGGCAATTGCGCAGAGCATTGCAGAGATGTGTTTTCATACTGGCAAACTACTAGGGAGCTTCTTTTTCGCCCGTGGTGTGCCAAATCGACATACCGAGACGCTGTTCATACCAACACTTGCGTATCAAATCATGCAGTACCTACCAGAAACACGAGCATCGGTATTAGATGCTGTAGAAAGGGATCCACAGTTGTTTTCCTTATCTCTTGCTGACCAGATGGAAAAGCTGATAATTGGACCCTTGAACGAAATCATTCACAACGATCACGACGGACAAGGCCTGAGGTCACGTACTGCGACACTTGTCGTAGTCGATGGGCTGGATGAATGTTCACACCCTCAGGCACAGCGTCTCATACTCGATGTCCTTTCGTCTGTCGTGGTCAAAGCCCCAATCCCGATCTCTGTAATGGTTCTATGTCGTCCTGAGCAACATATACGAGAGACATTCCATAATGATCCCTTGAAATCCCTAACAGTCAGCATAAACCTCGACAACATTTCTGACGATACTGATATCGACATCAAGACTTTTCTCTTGTCAGAATTTCGGACAATAAAGCACAATCACCCCGCAAAGGAGCACTTCCCGCCAATTTGGCCATCAGAGAACGAAATGAACCAGCTTTTGATGAGGTCGCAAGGTCACTTTATCTATGCCTCGACTATCATAAAGTATGTTGGTTCACGTCGGCATTCCCCTATCACAAGGTTGTCTCATCTTTTAAAGCAATCTATTCCTAAAAGCGACAATCCATTTGCTTCTCTGGACTCCCTATATCGACAAATTCTGCTGGGTGTTGAGGATTTTGACACCGCATCGAAAATAATTGTTACATTGGTCTTGGGGAGCTCGTCGCTATTGCCTCCAACCGCAACATCGATCGAATCATTGCATTCTTTCCAACCGGGAACAGTGAAGATTGCACTATGCGACTTGCATTCGATTGTATATGTGCCCGAAACCCCAGACGAAAATCTGCGAATGTATCACGCCTCATTTTCCGACTTTATATTTGAGGAGGCGCGTTCAGGTAGATTCTATCTGGACAAGGGAGCGGCTCATATCATGCTTGCCACTTCTGTCTTGAAGTTGTCTATCAGCAGTAGGTTCTCATTTTTCGACTCATAAATACCAGAAACTTACTTATCGAACAAACTTGTATTCTTGGTGTACTAGGTGTTAGTCAATTCCATACCTCACGCCTTTTATGTGACCACTACGATCAGTTTTGTATGTTAAAACCGAACTCTGTGCTTCAAAACAAGTTTCTAGACGAGTTGTACGACGCTGATTTTCTTGGACTTTTGTCAACCTCGCGTGATGAAATGTATGTTTATTGGGAAGAGGTGAATCTTATTTGTCAGTTTCTATTAGACATGAAAGATCTCCCGGTGTGTTTGTTTTTCAGAAATTCCAAAAAAATGACTGAATGATTATGTATCTGCAGCATCCAGACCATGAATCGGACTTGGTCACTCACCATCTTCAATTTTTTATTGAATGGATAACTCTGGCATTTTCTGGACCTATTCGCAAGTTTATGAGGGACTCGATTAAGCTGAAGAAATCCGACATCTCTGTAAATGATATTCTTCAAGCATTTCAGTCCGCCACGGCTTCTCTTGTCGAATCTCCGGAAGGGCGTAATAAAGTCAAAAATCTTTGTATATTCTTGATTGACATCTTCAATCGTGACATTATGTGCGTTATTCAATGCTGAATTGTGTTTGTTGATGGTCAAAAATTGACTTTTTGTAACTTAGACTTGAACTCAACCTTCGAGAGAGCAATGCAGACGCCTTGCTTGAAATCAACGATTACCTCGTTGATTTACTTATTCCTGTACGAAAACATGGTCGTAAAATCAGTTTTCGCAAATTAAATGCTCATAGAGCTCGGTTATGGGTGAGGAAATCAACCGAGGGCAACATGTCCGAGGACGTAATTGCCAGACGCGACGAGACAACTTCCGAGTCTGCTGGTGGTTGGTACAAGTCTACTCTTAGAAAATTGTTTTAACGAGCAATGTGATTCGATTTCATCATTGATACGACTATTCGTCTTGTAAGAAAATGTTGCAAGGTGCGCAGAGTACCTTTGGATAACCAATCCTAGAAATACATTGATGCGCCTCGAGCATGTGAGATGCTGAGCAACGTTAAAACAGAAATTAATCACGAGTTTATCAAACACTTGTAGAAGGTGCGTAGGGCCGGGCAGCGCTTTCACAAAGGCCTCAAAATCACAGCTTGGCTAATACTAATGGGAGAGTGTAAGGCAATCACTACTTCTAACCACTCTGGGACATAATCAAAGATATAAATTTGAGCGCGAGAGGAGGCATATACGAGATACAAAGTAGAGCTGACATAAATCTATGAGAAAGACGCAAACCAAGGGATTCTTGCTCCTAGAGCTAGCTACTGTGTCGAACAGTACTCCTCAATATATCTCATTCAAGTACAAAGCTGCCTTGTCAATGCCTTGTTTAACCTAATAGCATGAAACACGTTTAACATACTACATCTGTATTCATGGTATTCTACCAATTTCAAGACGAAAACAATCCAAGGAAAGTCTAGCGCGTGAGCGATACAGACCTGTTTGACTCTGATCAAAAGCGTGAGAAATGGTGACAAGATGCCGAAATCAAAACATAGCGGTATGCGAGTCTAGGACAACAGAAAATAGAAGTAATGTGTGATATAATGTTTTCCGAAAAATTTACGTGCAAAATAACAGGCAGAGGAAGGGAGATATTGACTGAACCAGTGTTTTTCGGGATGTCGGAGATTGACCGTGTGACCCGGCAAGGCGTGGGAGAATGGACTTCAGTGTGTCGAAAACGAGCGTTATCTCCCACTACCGACTTCGGAAGTGCTAGAAATGTCTTGTTATTATTACAAATATTCTGCAATAGTCCCTTCAAGGTTAATGAATTTATGGACACTGCTATCAACATTTATAGCGCACAGTCGTTCGATTATCAAGTATTTTGAGATTCAAACCCAAGGTACAGCTGTACTCTCAGACCGAGATCGAGGCCCGAGATGACATTTACTCTACACAACAGTTTTGATACTCTTGAGATATTTAGAATCAATTTCGTTCTGATAGTCGAACCAAGCTACTGCCCTACGAGGTAAACCCTTTGGAGAGATTGAGATCGGCTTATTTTTATCCGCAATTATAATCATCTGAGTGCGATATCACAATCAGTAAATCACACTCCTTAAATGATACAGAGTACTTGCATCTTTTTCAATTGATGCATAAGGTGGAAGCGTTAAATTTATCTCTTGTATATGTTCCCTATTTGTAGAATTTTTTATCGTGTCAGTATGTTTTATTCGACAAGAAGGGCACAAACAACTTGCCATATTTCTTCTAAAAAATCTTGTTCATTGGTATCTTGGTTAGCTCGCTCGACGATGAGTCCTGGTTTGAATCGACTTTGGCCGAACATGATCACGCATGATATCATTGGATGCTTGGTAAGCTCGGCTTCTGTATCTTTGCGTTAGACAGCATCGCTACTAGAACATCAGTCTTTGTTGCCTTACCGCTGTCGAGAGGATTGATCTCCCACCGCATATGAGACTTTCAATCGGTCGAATGGCTCGGAGAAGGAATGGCTTACCGTTTCGCCAGTTGCCAGTAAAATTTGATCACTTGATCGGCCGAACATCTTGTAGGTATTGGGCTTCTTTGGGTGAGGAAAGATCAGATCGCCGGGGTTATATGCTGGTTTCCCTTTCCAAGTTGTATTTTTTATGCCTAAGTAGTCTGGAGACTCAGTTGGCTGTATTTCATTGTCAGATTCTTTTACTAGCAATTTGGTATGGAATTTTGACTGACCGATACTATAATTTCGAGTAAACCTCCATCACAAGGCACAAAGTTAATGTCAGGGCGATCAGATATTGTCCAATATTCCCAGTCCTCTCCTTGGAAATCTGCAATATACTACGAATTGAGCTGGGATGCGTTGAACAATAAGGCTCCTTACGCGGTAAAATTGACAATGGACCAAATTCCGTGCTTCATACATGGGTGAGCGACGAATATAACAATCATGAATTGTTACGTACCTGCCATAGCATGTACCAATCTTGACCCCACTTTTCACCAAGTTATTACCCACACTTCTGTTTAAGAACCTCCCTCCGTAGTACTTAAACGTTGCAGTGTTAGGTTCTGCGGCATTGATTGAACATAAAAGTTGGTCATCTTACAAGCATGGTCGGGATCTCGCTAAGGTCTAAGACTTTCTGTGGATCTTTGGCCCAGAGCTGCTAATAGTTGGAACCGGCCAGAAAAGGCAATTTAAAAAAGTCCCACCTCCAAAATGAATGTAGGGATCAACATATAATCCGGTTTTGATAGTCTGAGGAATGTAAATAAATCATTCTCAGCAATAGGGGCAACAGATTTCGGATCTGTAGGATCCACGACCGCCATACTGCATCCCCTTCGAATCTGGATAAAAGAGTTGGCAATGTTGAGAAGAAACATAAAAAGATGTCGTACCATCATAAAGAATATACACAAGCCAACGGAGTGGAAGAGTTCGAGTGAAAAACTCCCTATAGTGAGTCTCGGCATGTTATGAGGTGGAGTTTCTAGTTTCTTGATAAGTAAAAATCTTGAAGGGCCGAGATTTCAACGGTCAGTTACCTCTGACCTCTCCGAAATGTGTTATAGTTTCACTGGTCCATGGTATAACCTTTGGAAAAACAGAACTGGAACTTGAGGAGTGAGTGATTATTGAGATATCTCCCGGTTTGCGTTCATGCATAGGTAAAGGGTCATAAGCGTCCCCCTCAGAGTATAGCGTAGATAGCGGTGGCAATTCGCATAGTAGTAACTGATCCGCATATTCTGCAGATGCTTGGAGTGCCAAGTCTCTAGTGGCTGCGTTGACGACAATGGCCACTGGTTTAGTTTCTTTGAGTAGGTGGGAGACTACTGTGGGAGAGAACCGTGTTGATATGGGGAATGCGACACATCCTGCGCGCAATAATCCCTATTAACTTCTGTCAGCTTTATGTAAGTCCCTGGTAAATCATTAGTAAAGCATACGGCAAGTGCGGTCGCATATATTACAGTGTCTGGAAGTTTGAAGGTATGTAAGATTCATGGTAGAAATGGTTACCAAAATTAATCTCACTGGTTTTTAAAAGGATAACAACGACGGGATATTGCTTCAAAGAACGCTGAGCCTCTAGTGACTTGATGATAGAATGACCAACACGATGAACTGCCGGGATAAACTGTCTATAGGTACAATTTGCTATGCCGTTGTCTTCTTTGGTATTGTAGATAAAAGCAGGGTGGTTTGGATTCTCCCTAGCGTTAAAATCGAATACATATTCCAGCGGCAAATCCAATGGCGGAGGTACAAAGTTTGATTCAGGGTGTGAAGTTTGCATTTTCTACAATCTGAAGAGCTATTGGACGTGAGTGAATATCCGACTTTGATGACACAAATTTGGTTACATAGCGTACCTGTATATGAGGAGTCCAGGAGAATGACATTAATATGCAGTCAGTCGACCTACTATTTAATGATAATCCAGTCTGATACCATCATTGTAGCACTCCATTCCAAGTAGAAGTTTCTTTGCGTAGCATCAATCATCTTTGTGGGTTACTAAAGTGTAATACACATTATCGCCGTTGTGCACAAACAGAATAGCTATAAATTCTTCATGTTTGATCATGAGAGCGGGATGATAGTTGATAGAAGCAATTTGCAGCTACTTCTCCGTGGTTTGTAGACCATTTGATGATAGAAAATGTGAATGACAGCCGGCGCCTTGAGAATTTGATGTATCCAGTTGTCGCAAGATACTTTTGAGCTGACACGTGAAGTATGGATTAGCGAGACTCTCTGTTTTTATTGGCAATTTATGCAATTTATAGATTTCATCACTCTTGAGAAAAATTTGAGCAGTGAGAGTGTTATAGATGTGAAATTCAAGTTAGCCAAATAGGCCAGATGAGGTCAAACCTCAGATGACATGAATACCATATACTAACTATTTCCCATATCAGGCTATTCTGGGACCTGTTCAATTTTCGGGACAAGGTTACACCGAAGTTCGGTAATTGCTATTTTTGATGATTGTGATAAAAACCTCAAAAAAGCCCTCTGAAAAAAGAAGTTGGAAATAATGCATTGTCATAACTCCGTAAATCAGTATGGAAGAAGACACAATAAGATTCGATTCACAGGAAGCCTTCCTCAAGCACTAGCATGTGACACTAATCATGATACTGCCTACTAATACTTTAACCCAAAATGGCAATTTGCTGATGACTACCTTGTCTAGGTGGCAAATGAATCGAACGAATCTACTGGCATGTTTCTACACCATTCCATCGACAAAGTTTGGCGTGTCCTTGTATTCCTCCTAAAATAAATTTTAGAAAGAATAATTATAGAAAGCACTGGCAGAGTAATCACAGGATCATTATCAGCAATGGTCTGCTTAGAAACAAGCACATGGACGTGACTCTCATGCTCCGGGTCTTGAAGGGTACCAGTGTAACCTGTACCAGTAGAGATGGCACCCATAGGAATGGAGTTCCAGTCCCTAGTAGAGGAATCTCCTGTTGTTACCGGAACGCGAGACCTCTTTATTGTATGTTGACGTGAGTTCAGCCTGTTGAGAATTCAAGTGAGTAGATTCAGATGTTTACACTTTGTAGCGTTCACATACGTTGCCAGTGCACTGTTCATATATACTGGTGGTCTGTGGTAAGCAAACTGAAATTCCCAGACTTGTCGGATAACGTAACAAACATTTTCCACTTAGCTCTACGCCAATGAAGAAGTAGAATGTATCTGGGAATACAATGAACTAGATGCACTAGCTTAGACTAGTCGCATTTTCTTGTGTCAAAGTAATGTCAAACTCACCAAAACCAAGTTCAACAATGCACAGATCGCGGTCAGCAATCCGCGATTAACAGCATTGATCATTAAGGTAGTCAATATATTATTGGTGCTTCATTGTGGATGAGGCAGTTGAATAAAGTAAGTCCTGGTCCGTTAAAAATGAGTAAGAACATACGTCTTAATGGTGCCTTTGCGGTTGGCAAGAGTGACCACCAGTGCTGCAGTAATGACAATATCGCAAAGTAGAGCGGCAGCCGCTTGTAACGTCGACACAGGCTGCAATCAATGTTCAGCAAATATTTTAAATAATTCTTTCCACTGTCTACTGACCTTGGTGCTACTCAAATCTTTGAAGGAGCTTATGCGAAGCCTATACAACATATCAGAGTAAATTCCAAAAATCAAGAAGAGAGCCGTACGTCAATACAGTTTGTGCTGCAGAAATTCAGATTCAGATTATTATAAACGTTGGCAGACTTTTGAACAAAGACTCTTACCCACACCGGATCCTTGGGTAGTCAAATCATCAGTATTGAGTAGATAAATAGGTCATACTAGTAGTAAAGAATTGTCACGTACCAATTTGTGTCAAGGCAAGTATGACCTAAAGTCTGGTATCAGACCCATTTGAGCTTTGCTGATAACCATGTCGTCAACTCACAATGATGGCGGGAATAATGATTCTCGTCTTGTCCACTATCACATTATAGGCATCAAGTATTACTACAAAAGAAAATGGGAAACTTACAGACATAAATGCAGTATCCAAAATATCTGTGTATTCATTTGTTAAAACCATTAGTAACTTGAATAATGGAATTATGACGTACATTTGCACAATAAATGCGGATAGAAACTAGATAATATATGTCTTATCAGTATCCATATTCGTGAGAAAGTACTGGGATTAAATACCGTCGCAAATATCTGAGCCTGTCAATGAGGAGATGTTAGCGGCTTTCACTTACCAGTCAATATAGATACAAAGAAACACTACCGAATCTTGCCTAATGAAACAATTACAATAGTCAATGCCATTTCTGGTGGATATATATAAGAAGTTACTTGCCAATGGATTATGAGAAGACCCAGAGAATCTCCAAACCCGTTGATAAGATAAAAGTAAGTAGCGACAAAAAATGTCACAATCTGGAAAGTTTCCAAAAGGCTGCCATTTTGTAGAAGTTAGCATTTATTGAACTTGGAGGTTGATTGTAGAGTAATGTGCTCACAGAAGTGCGATGACCTGTATTTTACCATATCGCCGCTTTAGTACGTAGACAATAGTAATGAATATATGTAATTAGCTGACCATAGCTTTTATTCCCCAATGATCCTTTTTATACCAATGAAAGTATAGCCAAACTTGTAGCATTCCACATCCTTGAAGACTGTTATATGAGTTAGTGCGTGTATTAGTGTAAAGAAATAGGCGCATACAGTGCCTGTAACCAAATGATTGTGAGCCAGACACCAAATGTCGAAGCAATTGGGTTACCCATGCTCGATTTCTACTTGTTGGGCGTTTAGATGGACACCCCGACAAGTTTCCATTTTATAACCCGACGTAGTGAGTTAAATCTAAGCTTTTCGACTTCTACGGCAACGAGAACCACAATAAAATTTATTTCTGCACACATGAATCCGACACATAACAGTGTTTCTGCTTGTTCCAAAATCAAGAATAGTGGGTATCATGCAGTTTCAAGATCTCATACCTTAATATACCCTGATGAAAGAGATTTGAACTTGATGGCCTTGAACTTATAAGCTATCATACCTTTGTGGGGGACAACTGCCATTGGCGGCTTTCGAATTGTGGACAGCCTGTTCCAACTTGATTGTCATGACTCCTTGCGCTATGTCTAAAATTGTTATCAATGTCTGCAAGCTTGTGAAATATCAAAGGTCTGTGTGGTGGGAAAGATAGCAAACTATTGATAATCAGAATCTACGAATTGATCGGCGTCTCTTTTCAAACCAGACATTGCGGTGTTCTGTGGATTGACATGTAAGTCGCAAAATGTGACCCAATCAAACATTAACAAATATTCGGCCAACGTGACACATTGCCGAACTGCCGAAGCGGGCTGGATCTAGTGCTATTGCAGTACATGTGTGCCGCCCAGGGCGGTCCTCATGTTATCGAGTAACCAGTGATATGTTACAGATATACTATGTTTGTATCTTGAAACTGTATAAGACTGTTAGAAATGCGGCATTCTTGGAACCCCAATCGATTTATATGTGTGTATTCATCATCTTTTTTAAGGTGGAAGAATCAACTTTAATCAAAATTTTACACCGTGAGAGACAGGGGTCTGAGTGCCACCCACGAGCGTAGGAACTGTAGGCGTCTTCCTCAAACCTAACCATGGTGTCGCAAAGAGATGTTTCACTGATCATCAGAAATGCATGGGAAATACAAACTAGTCCTATCATAAATGCGTACCCTTCTTTTCCCTAATAATAACAGTAACTTGGACTTGGTGTGAGCGCGCCACAGGTAGCTTTCGTTGCTAATATGAATGGCGCTCAACGTCAACACTTTTCAGAAATGTCTTCTCGTGATCAAGTCGATTCCCTCCTTGCTATTATTAAGGAAGCTGCATACAACGCCCTTGACGAATACGAAACGTATGGGACACCAGCGCCAAATCTGGACTCGCTTGAGCCCCATCCTCTTGACGTCGCCGACGACAAACTCAGGCTAAAGAAAATAATCAGTAAACTCGAGGGTGCTTGTGATCAGCTGTGCACAATCTTGGCCCCTCCCTCACACACCGTTATGAATGTACGTTGTAATAATTCCGAACTGATAAATAATTTTTCTTACTGGATTACGATAGAGGGCTCAGGATTTCGGATGGGCGTGCCTTCGGGTCTCTGTTCGGCAAAAAATTGCAGATGAACTTGCGCAGCATCCTGACGGTCTGCACGTTGACGAGTTGTCTAAGAAGGTCAATGTCCATCCTATGAAATTAGCCTCAATTCTCCGAGTTCTGGCTGCCAGACATTGCTTCCGCGAAGGTATGAGTGTTAATACGTATAGACGTACTTTTTAACATTGGTCATTTGTTTTTCAGTTTTGCCCAATAGTTTTGCAAATAATCGGTTGTCAATGAACCTTGTTTCCGATCATTCAGTATCAGCCTTGGTCAACCTCGTCACCGAAGAGGGTCAGAGATCTGCACTGGCTCTTTCCGACTATGTTGTCGATCCGGAATATGGGTATTCCCTCGATATATCCAAAGCAGTTTTTCAGTACAGAAACAAGGACGTTATGCCAAAAGGACTTACATTTTACGAGTGGCTTCAATCAAGCGTGCGTCATTCTCGCTATTAAACCCGAAAGGAATTTGTATAAATCAAATGCTTTCGACATGTAGGAACAGAAGGAGAGGCGTCAAGTAATTTTACATTGCGACATCCAGGTTATCGCTAATGAGCGCTTGTAGGTCATGATGAAAGCCATGATTGGAATGAATTTAGTCATAGGATCGCTGAGCGCCCTGCATGGTGAATCTAATCATATACGCTTCTAGTACCAGCTGACATACAATGCTCTAGCGTATTCGTGGAGTACTGTAAAATCAGTTTGCGATGTGGGTTCAGGAATGGGCGGGTTTTCGCGTTCACTCTTAGAAATGTATCCCATGATTCATGTTACTCAGTTTGACCTACCTCAAACCCTGGAGTTGGCAAAAAAGGTGGGCATCTCAGGTGCACAGGAATCATATGGGAATCTAGATCTGACTCTATAAACGACTCAGCAATGGAAAGATGATTTTTCTGGTCAAGTCACCTTCGTTGAAGGGGATTTTTTCTTGCATATTCCTGTTCCAAACTGTGATATCTATTATGTGAGCAACATATGACTTTCTTTCCATCTGTAAAGCAGTTCACTAATTCATGATAATCTACTAGCTGCGCAATATTCTCCATAATTGCAAGTACCACTGGCACATACATCTCACAAAACAGCTAATCATCCTACACACAGGGAGTGACGAGCAAGCTATATTAATTCTCAAATCCGTTCGTGAAGCCATGGGTCCCGGAAGCCGAGCTCTCATCCGTGAGTGGGACGATATAAACCACCTACGGGAAGCATGTGTGACTCTAAATTCAGATGACCACGTACTTCATCATATGTCCTCAACCAAAGGGACATATTCAGAAGGTATGGACGTTGTAAGTCGACTTCCCAGCACCGTTACGTCATTATTTGAATTACATCATAGGCGCCTGAACCTATGCTCCCGAACTATGGTGTTGGGAAAATCAGATTATATCATCAGGATTTAACGATGATGATGTGCTACAACACAAAGGAAAGAACTGTGGGTGAGATGATTGCCCTAGGGTGCGTATCATCATCCCATATACATGTTCCGACTTGTTTACAGCGCTTTTTGCAGGGAGAAGGCTGGCCTTCGTGGTTTGAAAATCTTTGATCTCGCTGAGATGTGCTTGATAGAGTTTGACAAAGTGGATTAAAACATAGTAGGCAAAAGTTAGTGTTTACGGATTTGAAACCATAACTAATCTCAAGATTGTTTACCACCTTCTCAGTCTTAAATGATGTGTTTTTGACTCCCCAGTCTTCAACTGGACACAACTTTCTAGAGTAAACAAACTACGCAGCTTTATGGCTACTGCGTGATTTGCACGATTTCTTGTCCTTGAATACAATCAACTACAATGGCGAGAAAAAGAATTTGTATGCGATCTTAAAGACAGCAAGGATTTTAATATATTCAAAAAATGCTCATTTCTTTTGCGCATTAACATCGAAGGCTTGCAGGCTTTACGAAAGATCAATAGAACCTTTCCGTCATACGCATATATTTCTCAAAACGTAAGCTGCACAAACGAATCTGAACACAGTTTTATGCATTTCAGGCTAATCAAGATTCATAAATGATCAAGACGAAATTGACGCCCTGTATGCACAGGATTTGAGGGTGAAGCAGTAAAACGGTACTTACTTCTCCCTCGATATTGGCGACAATAGCATCCCATTTCTTGCTTCGTTCTGATGTTTCTTCTCACCCGTGTCAACGTGTTTCTTCTTTGGTTTCCCTATGCTCTCGCAGTTAGTGTAATATACGTTCTAACACACGGTGACTATATATTTGGTGAAGTTTTTGTTCTCACAATTAATTTTTAACTCCGATCATGGTTTGCCGGAGTAAGGAAAGACCTAAATCCGAGATTATTATTTATTTAAATATGTATAGAAGCCTAGAGAAATTGCAATTTCTACAGGGTCGATGAAAATGTCTAGTAAAATCATGGCCTCGGGAACGAAAGGGAGACATTATGGAATTAGACGATCTGACAATTTTGAAGTCCGAGTTTGTGGCCGAGAACGGAAAACCGGGACTCACGGAAGTTTTCTTGAACCCTGATGAAAGGGTGACTAGAATACAGTAACCTGAAATATACTTCTGTGTTTCCCCAAAGCTAACGGACTTCCCAAATTATCGATTGCCGACCAAGCGTGTACTATTATGACATAGATATTGGATATTCGGTTTTTCAAGGTTCGTGCTCTGAACATCGGTAAGGCTATTGCTATGATAACCTCGACTCAGTTTCATCCTAGTCCCTAGTCCCGCTGAGCAAAGATCAAAGTGGGAACTGCTTCGGGCTCCGCTCGGTATGCTCGTATTCAGCTATTACTGGCTAACTTTGAGCAACTACTTTTTTGAAGCCCCATTTAGAGGTCCGATTTGCCGTCCAAATACGACACAATAATGTGCAAATAACGGCATCAGCGGGTTGCCGGTGGCTAGCTATCGGTTTTGATCCAAACTCTTTGCAATATCTACACTCATAGGGCAGTACCTGCCTTATCTAGAATACGAGACTCACAGAAGATCTGGTCAGAGCCCTCCCGAACATCTGGAGCCTCGATTAATATTGGCCCTAGTAGGTGATGTGAGGTGACACCGCAGCCCAGGTTTAAAGCCGTCTCAGTCTCTTCTACCTGATCAAATGACTGAACATGTGAAATGGCACTGTAGATCTATTTGCATCCTACTACAAGGGAAGCAGGGTGACATCGCAGTCCAGATTTAAATCCATGTCATTCTTCCATCAAACGAACTGTGAGCAACATGCGCAATGGTACTCTGGTTCTCTAGTACTTACCACAGATGAACTGAGGTGAACTATGCAGTCCAGGTCCACAGCCTTTACAATCTCTTAAACCATCAAAACAATTGTAAGTATTGCCATGTGTACTAGCAAAAGAAGCGTTCAAATTTGCACCATTAACTTCTTATGAGTTGTGCCTGGAAGAGTGGCGTAAAAGGATTCTCATATATTCCTATGTACTATGACATAAGAGTTAAAACGTTAAGACCTAAGGGTTTAGTTATGCGGCACAGTAGAACAATGCAAGAGATCACTCACACGGGTATTGAGGTGCATTCTGGATGATAAGTTTGCCTGCGCGATACCGTTTTGCCATTGATATCACGGCCGAACGAAAGAAATCTGTGAAGACCCCAGGTAGTACATGCTATAATGTCATAGATCAAGTTAAATTGGAATCATCCTGCCAAATTCAACAGAACCTCTTTAATCGCGATGGATCAGTCATGTCTCCAACACTCTTAAGTATCATGTTTTATCCACAAAGTATAATCGAAGCAAAGAAGTTGCGAATCCTCCCTAAGGGCCCGTCTAGAGGGAGACTGTCCAGTAAGATCCCTGCGCTTTTGGCCGGCGCGAATCAGCTTGATTGTAATGAGTGATTTAATCTGATTTAATAGCCTCACACTTTTAAAATGTTCTTGACTCTACAGGACAGTTGGTTGGTACCTGCATTAAATTTGTGTACAGAAACTGCTTACATATAAACTACCAAAGTCAAACCATAGCATGAGATCCAGAAGGGGGAGGTGATTAGATATTAGCCAAAGCAACTGGTCTAAGTAGTAGAGATAACAGGAACCTTATATATGCCCATACTACCCTCGTTGTGGCCCGCAAGTTACAAGTGGGAACGGTGGTCATAATTAGCGAAACTCCGAGTCAGAATCAATTATAGAGATCCACCAGCCCACCAGTATTTTGATCGTCACCCCGCGGGAACTTACCAGTAAGTGCCGACGTTTGTGATGCGGCAGGATTCAGCATGCCAGGTACTGGCATAGCAAATTAATCGTTCTTCAAATTTAGGGTCTTTGGTTCGGACTATGTAAGCACATGTAACGCTCTGACCAAATTTCCGGCTCCCCGATTGCGAACGATTTACCTCTGTTGAGTGTATCTCTCCCCGATGACTGAGAATTAGAATGATACAGGCTAAAATATCTTGAAAATATCAGCAGACTAGGAGCTAAGATCAATTGATGAGCAATGTATCACACACGGGAAGGCATGAATATCATGTATTAAATCAGAACAGTGTGCTTATACTATGGGTAAGCTTTAATAGCGTTGAACAGCGTGCAATCATCTGTTCTCACATAACCTCTCTTCACTCACTAACATGGCTCTCGACGGCAAGCTTGATATCGCTGAATTAACCAGATCTGACGGGATTTTGGCATCCTTAACCACCACTCGAAAAGTCTCACTGTTGGTAGTGGTTTGCATAGCGGAGTTCCTCGACACATTTTCCAACTCGGCACTTTTTTCAGCAATCCCACCAATTTGTGCACAATTAGGAATATCTAACGCTGACTCTGTGTGGTTGCAAAGTGGTTATCAACTCACATTCGCTGCACTTTTGCTCGTCGTGAGTGGTCATTGTCTGATCACCGACAATTCTCTTGCTGAATCGATAATACTGCAGAGTGGTCGCCTGAGTGATCTATACAGTCCTAGTAAATGCCAAAAATTTGATTTACTTACACTCATAAATAACCATAATAACTGATGTTGCTTAGAATGGGTCTTCATTGTTGGAGGCGTTTCATTTGGATGTTTCTCATTGGGAGGAGGGTTCGTGCGTTCTGAGATTCCGCTTCTTGTTCTTCGCGCATTGATGGGAGTTGGTGCGCGTGATCTAACCTTATAGCCGTCACGCATTATTGAACCGTTGACTTAGGGGCCGCTTTAACTGTGCCGTCTGCAATGCACATGATCGTGCACCTATTCCCAGAACCGACAGCACAATCAAAGGCAATCGGAGGTTTTTCAACTTCTGGTGCATTGGGAAATAGTCAGTACATCGCATTCCTAATGAGATTGTTGTTCTGTCGGTTTCAACGCTCTCACTGATTTATTGTCTAGTGCTCGGACTTGTTATAGGCGCCCTTCTGACATCATTTGCATCTTGGCCTTGGGTGTTCTACTTCATGTCAATTCTTGGAATCTTAGAGTCCATTGCTGTATTTTTTCTTTGCCCCCCTATAGCGCGACCCAAGTCTTCCGCTCTCGAGAAGGCTAAGCGTTTCAGGAGACTCGATGTTTTTGGTGTCAGTCTCGTGACAGGTGCGATTTTTACTGTGTAAAATCGAGTGCATACACGAAAGATATTGTTTCAACCAGTATCCTTGATCCTTTTTATCTTTGGTGTCACTTCGGGCGCAAGTATGGGATGGGGACAGGCAAAGGTCATCGCTCCTTTAGCGATTTCGGTTGTGGCTATGGCAGTCTTCTTCGTATATGAAGCATACTTGCCGGAATACTTGGCCGCAGTGTATGATATCCGTTTATTTTTGCTGAGGAGAATTGCGCTAATTCTACACTCAAACTTGTAGACCTCCTAAAACTTGGAAATATCAAAATTTCGGCATACTTATTGCCACTGCGTTGTTGCCATATATGTGGTATGTCTTGTTGATCCTACATTGTTACCTAACCTCTCACAAGCAACATAATGACTGCCAAAAAGGTGGGGATGTGTACAGTCTCTCTACAGTTGGGTATGGCAAGAAGTCTATGGGTGGTCACCTATTATCAGTGCTATCCATTTGTGAGTGCAGATTGTGTTCTCTGACGCAGTTACTATATCCAAGTCTAATCACCTCAATAGCTTGCCACTGAGTCTGGTGGGAATTCCCGGAACCGTCCTTGTGACTATCCTACAGCAGAAATTTCCGCTCAAGTGGGTCATGTTTGTTGGAGAGTGCATCACGATTGCGGGCACTATTCTGTTGCCGTTTTCCAATTCAAAGCAGCGCTATTGGAGGCTTGCATTTCCTGGTACGCTCATTGGCTCCTTTGGTGTCCTTGTTACGTTTGTAACATCCAAGTAAGTTTCTATGCTTTGATAAGAATCCTCAATATTGATACCGTCAAAAGTGTGGCAATTTTTGCTACAACCCCGCCAGAGGCTGCTGGGGTAGTCGCGGCTATTTTCAATTCTTCTCTTCAGGTGGGGTGTGCAGCAGGAATTGCGATAGTAACTTCTATTCAAACAAGCATCCAAATTACGCACGGTGGGCCGTTAAGCTTTGTCGGACGTGCGGATGGATTCTGGTTTTTATTTGCAGCCGTATGCGTCTTGACGGTGGCGTTATTGTTGTTTATGAAAGACACCATTCCACCTCTCGGAATGAAGCTCCATTCTCAGGTTAACATAGCGGTGGATTCAAATGAGAAAGAGGCTGCCGGACCGCTCGATAATGACGAGGAGGCTGGTGACACTCATGGGGAGTTGTGATTTAGAACATCTCTATGTATTTTTACATTTTGTAAACCACAATTGAGATAAACTGGTTTGCAAAAACATGAGGAGCGGATCCATAGGCCTTAAGTACTAGGTCGATCACAGTACAGCTGAAGTAATTTCGCTCATTCTGGTCCACCAGGGCATTGTCATTCTACCGAAAACGTTATTCATGAGCCTCAGCGTATGTCGATAGGAACCTTTAGGAGCTGTACTCAACCGGTAAGGGGGAAAGTTCGCCTTTGTTAAAGCGGGATTCAATAAAAGATACAATCGTAAGGACACAAAGAATTTCAATTTTATTCTTTTGAAGCTCTTTGGCACATTAATATCTAACGTTTGAAGCTTAAAGATGAACTCCTCAAGCAAGAAGTCACAAAGTGGTCAATGTAAAGATTTATGGTTCGTCTATTCCTACAAAATTCTCCATCCCGCTTACAACTCCGTCAACCACACCTGCTGCTGTAGAGGCAGCTTCCCATACACCATGCCCTCCGTCTGTTGTAGCTGCTGGATCCTGGAGCAACAGTTTAACGGCATCCCCAGTTTCGTGGGCCTTGATTGATGATAAACTTGCTGGAGGAACGTGTGACCTCACAGCACTTGCGATTGCCGTGGCTAATTCTTGTGAAGGGATTCCTAATGCCAGTGCAAGGGCCAAAATGTGTGATTCGATGCTTCGACTATCGGCATTGACATCTGTGTAACCACCAAATGACGGTGTTCCAGAAGCCTGCATTTCAGGGGGTTTCTTCCCGAGGAGCAAACCCCACCATCCCCCTACTGATGTCTTGTATTGCATGGTTCTATAGCCGTAGAAGACTGTCAACAGAGTTGTCAGCCCGACCAAGAGATAGATGAGGTTACTGAGGCGAGTGTTGTATAAAGGCGGAGAAACAGTGCGTAGAAGAGGATTAAATTTGTTATCGGGATTAAGAGCACGTTGCGGTGGTAAGTTTTCTGCAGTTCCAGAGGGATTCACTGGAGAGATGCGCCTACGAGGAGGGGAAGACATCGTTTCTGGTGGTGGTTGATGTCAGAAAAAGTAATGATGTCACCGATTTCTGTGGCACCTTAATATAGTTCAGTCACGCACGTGACTGGGCTGAACTTCATGAACGTCTAGATCTGTTGAAGTAGAGCCACGCTACATCACATTCACACCTGCCACTGGGCTCAAATTATATACCCAAACCAGGTTTCTCCAACATTAATCCCATTCATATTTTGACGATAACCGACAACTGGCAATAAATAAAGTGAAGCTCAAATCAGAAACCAGAACTTAAACATCAAGACAAGAGATTGTTTCAGAACGTCCGTAATACTACTACCTCCAGGCCCGTGCACAACCGCATAGCAGATTCTCGATCGAAGGGCGGGCCTACAAAAATGACAGGCACAATTAGACGTGGAATCCATGCACAGGCACACATTATATAAAAAGGTCCTCGGTTGTCCCTAGTATGTCGTCGAAATGCTGGTTGTCGATGGCTGCCATAACAAAAATCAAATTGCTAAAATATTCTCTTATGCCTCGCTGTTCGTACATATGGCAGATGAAAAAGTCAATGGTCAAAAATTCTCCTCTACCTCACCTCCGCGCCCTTCCCCTAGTCGATGAAGCTGCGGCCTCAACTTCCCCTTCCAATCCATCTGGCAGAAAGTCGTATATGGTGGAATTTCAATAAGGATGACTTTACTCTGGAGAGACAAAAGGTCCATTCATGGACACAGGCAGACCTTCAATGCCACGCCTGGTGCAAAGAGTTGCGAAGTCTACTCAAAATCGTATGTTTCCGTTCGATATCTCCAATATGATATCCGAGATCTCATTCTCTATGCCGTACACCAGGCTCTTTTATTCTCGCTTATGTCTTCTCGGTGTTTTGCTGTAACCTCCCATCAAATCATAATGGCTGCTTCAGGGTGCCCCCACAACTCGGCACCAGCCAGACGTGTCAACAATCTACTACAATGCAGTCTCTTCTTCAGTTTAATCACAACGATTCTCTGCACAACATTCCTTCGATGGCTGCAGCTATCTCTACCATCTACGCATACCTCTGTGGAGCAAGCTTACACCATGTTCAAAGCCAGGACCACCACTCTACATCGATGGAACATACGTCGAGGACTCACAATATTGCCGGTACTTCTCCAGCTGGCAGCTATTCTTTTTTTGGGAGCATTGCTAGAGCCATTTCAGATGCTGGGGAGGTCCTGCAGTACTGTTGTTCCAGTACTCGGCATGATTGTTTTTGCGAGATATATATGGGGCTTAACAAAGGTCGAAATCGTTGACCCGGCATCAAAAGGCTATCATTAATATTCTTCTAGTATTGGATTTAATAACAGTATACCCAGGGGACACCAGTCTATGGTAGTATAATTCGAACAGTATTTACTTTATAATTATAATATCTAGTATTGTTTTAATGTATTCATGCGAGCTTAACTTTAAACAATGTATCCAATTTTTAGCGAACGACTGACGTTTTGAGGCTAACAACTAACGTACAGCCTATTGGCGTCATCATTGTAGACAAACAGTATTAGTAGTTTAAATGTCAAAAACACTGAAATTAACAGGAGTTTAGTCAGATTCAGACTTATATATCTGTCGATGTTAATACCTAAATGCTGCACGTTTTCGATGGCACAGTTGAAGCTGTCGCAGATAACTAGTTGTACGTAGGGCCAGCCTTAAAAGTTGAGCATCAGAAGGAGTGCTTGACGGTTATAGCTATTATCACGGAGCCATCTCAGTTAACTACGTTTAGAGTAATTCATTTCTCCACAGTATAGTGACAGTATTGAGCAAGAGAAACAGTTTCGCAATAGTGGTTGCCATCGACTCATTTGGTACACTCTAAATTTAGAATCTATTTATAGAATACCTTTTGTGAGCGCTAATTCTGAAAAATGCACAGGCCAAGCAAAGAGTGCGGGATAACGCGCCCTATTACAGAAATATATGAAGCATCTAAGTAGAGATGCTCGGATGGTCGAAAAACATACTCGACGTTCTCATTTTCTAAAGGATAAAATCTGGAGTAAACAGAAGTGCCGTTGATACAACGAGCTTCAAGCTGTGCTACTGAGAGAACTGTGGGGGCATATAAGAAGCCAGCCATTTATTAGACATCTCTCAATTTCACACGCCGCTCAACTATTTAAAGTAACAGTTCGGCGTATCAGATCATCAACGTATGTACGTGTAGAAATCATGCATTGTCATTTAAACTGTCTCTAATTTCCATCGTTTCGGCACTGTTACAAAAAATAGTCAGTACTTCTGAGCAGCTCTAAAGCCTATAAGCAAAACGTCTAAGACTTACGCAGACGGAAATAATATCATTTCCACACTTTCCAGAGCTCTTATCTTGGCGGCAAGCATACCTGTCAGGGGCCATGCATTAGGCAATCTAATCAAAGAGGGCATATAATTATAAAGTCGTTACCTCAGACCACTGAAGGAGTTGGTGTACTGGTTGAACAAGATGGGAGGGGGAGAGCAGCCAAAGATTCCGTGGTTACAAGGGTTGTCGGATGAGGAGATAGTTAACCCATCGACCTGCTTGCAGTCGGTATTGTAGACGAACCCTATAATCAACTCAGATCAACGTCGTGTTCTAGGGAGTCGAGCCAAAATTGAGGGTAAGTAGTACTTACATCTGTTGGTCCTGGCATCCAGGCGTTGAACATTACCGATGGCGAAGTTGAAGCCACTGCAGACCGCTGTGGCGCCGTGCGCAAGCGCAAGAACGGTACCGATGGCGGCGACTTTAACATTAACCATTGTAAGATTTTGGTGTGGCGTAGAATGACAGTGGTGAGGCTGCGCGTTGAGCGATACTTGTCGATTTAATAGCAGTTTATATACCTTTTTTCACTTGCTTCCTTCGTAATGCGTATTATGCCCCGCTAGGTTCATTCCCGCGCATCCTGGTCTGTTAGACAGAGATATTGACAGGATATTTTACTTGATTGAAAGAGTGGGCTACCGTTTTTGCTTGAAACCTGCCAAGCTGAGTCGACGACGTGGAGATTGCGATGACCACGAAATAGCAGTAGGTAACTTTCCCCAGGATTGGCTAAAGCCTGCAACCTGTGCAACCTGAACCAGCGTGAACCCCGAAATCAGAGAAGCCCAATTTTGCAATTTGAATTTCATTTCAAAATTCCAAGTACCACCGCGATGTCATATACATGTATTTATAGACCAGGTATGGTATCAGTATGTAGCAGTTCTATTTTGCGAAATTCCAGCGGTCTTAGATACACATACTAAGGGATGCCAATAGTCCTATAAACTAGTTCTCTGCACTCTAAATTTCTGGATTCAATGTATGCCTCAGTATTGTTCAACATTCGTTGTAATCTCTACACATACCGTGCACATGGTGACTACAATATGCTGTATGGCGGCGACTGGACACCGGCTCTGTCCACTGTCCCCGGAGCTTCATGGATGTGCAAATTACGTGCCAAGCGCCCGATGAACGGGAAGCTGCGGCGAGGAGGTTGTGTCAGGGGTTCATTAATATTACCCATGCAGCACCTTGCAGCACACAAGTCAGTACGAATATCATGCGAAGCCTGCAACGCCTCTGGCGAACGTTTCTAAAAAATAGAAGGAATTCATTATTCACTCGTAAACAAGTTTCATAAGATATAGTCATAGACTTGATGATAATATGAGAGCAATCAGAAGAGAAAGAAGGAAATACCACGCAAGCAAAAAAGAAAGTCAGAAATATCCTAAACCTTTGAATATTGAACGGTCGACTAATCCCATTTTCAAGCCGATTTGACGCTGTTGAGTCGGACAACCAACGGAAGTAACGAGACATTATCACTTGATGCGTAGAACTGCACACAGTCTAGATGGACCTGGAACCTGTTTCAAGAAATAAATGAGACCCGGACAACCATTGATCAGAATTTTGCACACCAATGGTTAAAGTTCATCTCAAATTTAGTCAACACTTCCCATCTTTTTGCTCTGGTGGGATCCACAAATACGTCCTCACTGTTAATTCCCGATTCCGCGTAAGCCATCGCAGCAGCGAGGGCCTGATTTACAGACTTGGTGAAGGATGCCGAGTACAATGCGAACGTCTGACACACTACAATAAGTTTATTGCATGCCTGTGACGAGAAAAAAGACATGAGAAATAAGTCAGAATTCTCATTCCAAAAGAATAGCTCACCTTCAATAATTTAGAACTTGTCAACATACTCTCCTTCAAACACGTATCCAAAAAGTCGACATGATCCCGCAATAACTGATCAACTGTCTCAACATGTTCAAGTTTTCTCTCCAACGCCCTCCAGTTAGGGTCCAGCACTTCGAAGGTAATAAATGCCAAAATTTGTTGGATCACGGCCAACATGCGCGCACGGAGGATGCACACCCGTAGCCGCCACTCATGAAATTCTGAAGGGAAAGACTGCTGAACAGTCGGAGCTGGTGTCGTGGCAGAGGTCGGGCCGGAAAATGTTGTAGGAGTGCCGCTCGGTGTGGCGGACCGGGGGTTTCCGTGTGCGTTATTGTTAGATGGACTCGAGCTAGATGGATTCGAATATGTTCGTGAAGAAGTGCCAACACCCAACGATGTTTGTGAAGGAGAGGACACGTTCGACATGAAAGAGAAGCGAGCCAGAGAAGTGCGCCATGGATACGACTTCTGTTCGATCCACATAGCGGAAAGTGCTTGTTCAACATGTTTAAGGTGGAGAAGAAAACGAAAGAGAAGCTGGTAGCGCAGAATCGTCTTGCGTGATATTACAAGGGAAAGTGGGAACTTAACAGAGTAGTCGAACGCCAGTGCTTCAATGACTAGAGTATGTGTAAATGTAAGAATTCATCTCTTTGAAGGAAAGGATGTAACAAACCTTGCATAGCTTTTTTGTCCTCTTTCTCTTTGACAGGTTCCTTCTCTTCTGCATCCTCAGTTTTAATGACACCTGTAACTGTAACAACCTTGAGCAAAAAGTCGTATAGCCCACTGTCCGCCATAACGACCCTTAGATCATCCCTGAATAGGGCATCATCTCCCAACAGAGCATCGTCGGTGTTTAACGAAAGCTCCAAAAGACTTTGCAGCTTGACAGTAGACACAGCTTTAGACGGTTTTCGCAGTTCGGTGGCGGCGAGGTCGAGGAAGTGAGTAAGGAAAGACGACTGGGACAGAAAGAAGAAACGCTTGAATGAACGTAATCGGGGGATGAGCTGCTGGTCTTTGATGAGTAGCTGGAGCAGAGTACGGTTTGCATTGGAATATGCTTCCTGTATGAATGTGTAGAACCTGGATCATCAAGGATGAGGAACAAACGACTCTTGACACGGAGACAACGTACTTTTCATCGTCCATCGACACGTGGTTGGAATATCGTTTGTCGATCTGCAGCTCGATCCCACACTCCCTGATTACATTCAAGTACTTCCCAGCCAGCAGGACCTTATGTTTCCAACTCTCCAATAAGGGCGGTACACAAGCACCGCCAGGCATCCTTCCCCCCACACTCCGCGGCATGGGTATGCCAGCCTGGTGTCTTTTGCTTGACCCCGGTGAGATCGACCCATCCCGCAGTGTGTAGCGTCTCTCCCAATATTCATCGGTGTAATCAACGTCCAAAATTCCACGGTCGATGAATTTGCTCTCCTTGACCATCATCTCCTCATACTTGTCCACCAGACGCCCACAACTGACCCAGTCGCGGATCATCTCTACATACGGCTTCTCCGCCTCGCGCAGCAGCTTGCCATATATTTCGCATGCGGTTGGGTCCCCACTCATGTTTTGCATTCTCTCGTAGATGATTGCGAGTACCTCACCGCCCTTCACAGCAATCCCGCTGCTCGACACATCAGCGCCTCCTTGGTTTATCTCAGAGAGTACTGCTTTCAGCTTCGCTCC